>NC_080565.1:8772500-9425000 GCF_030253575.1 Rhododendron vialii | reverse complement strand
GTTGGGAGGCATTGTACTATCATGAAGAGCATTATCTTCAGTATGAGACGTCTCTGGTTCAACAACCGATAACTCTTCCCTTTCATCTGAAAATTCACCTTGTCCTGAAGAATTTCCGGACGAAGAAATATTTTCTGAGGTAAAAAATGCTTCCAGTTCTGCATAATTTATCACTTCGTCTAAATTCTCCCCTGGAAATGGTAAATTAGGAATTGGCGCCCTGTAAAAAAGTTCGGTCTCGTGGAAGGTAATATCCATGGAAACATAAAGCCTTCGAGTTTTTGGATCAAAACACTTGTAGCCTTTTTTATTGTTCCCATATCCCACAAAAACACACTTCAAAGCACGAGATTCAAGCTTAGTCCGTTGGCGCGGATGCAAATGAACATAAACCACACACCCAAAAATTCGTGGAGCCAGAAGTACTACCGGTGGGAGAGTGCAATGGTCAGAAAGGGCATCCAATGGTCTTCGAAAATTAAGAACACTGGATGGCGTACGGTTCATTAAATAGACCGCCGAATTCAAAGCTTCACCCCACAAGTAAATAGGAACATGACCCCCAATTAAAAGAGACCGAGTAATTTCCAATAAATGTCGATTTTTTCGCTCTGCGACACCATTTTGTTGAGGAGAATCTGTGCAAGATGTTTGGTGAATAATCCCTTCAGAGTGCATAAATTCCATAAATTCTTTCTTTTCGTACTCACCACCATTATCAGAACGAAAGACTTTTATTGGAACATGCGAAAAATTGAACAAACATCACTCTTGTGTTTCATTTGATAAACCCAAGTCATGCGAGTGCAATCATCAACAAAAGTTATAAACCACCTCATCCCATTAAGAGTAGAAATTGGGGCCGGTCCCCAAACATCTGAATGAACTAATAAAAAAGGTAAATCTGTTTTATGATCACTCAAATGAAATTTAGTACGATGGCTTTTTGCTTTCACACAAGTTTCGCAAACAAAATCTGAAAGATTACATCCATGAAACAAGGATGGAAATAATTTCCTAAGATAGCCAAAGGAAGGATGTCCCAATCTCCTATGCCATAACCAAATTTCCTCCTTTTTTTTATTCATCGAATCTCCATTTACCACAAGAGCGTGCCCTTTTTTATCGGATTGTTGGAATCCATCTTCAAGATAGTACAATCCGCCCATTTGTCTACCACTGCCAATCTTCTCCCGAGTATGGATGTTCTGAAAGACACAGTGAGTAGGAAAAAATAGAGCAACACAATCATGAGATTTGGCTAATTGATTCACAGAGAGAATATTACAATTTAACGACGGCACAAATAAGACATCATGGATTTTTAACGTGAAAGATAATGGAACTGTACCAACTCCAATAACCGGAGATGATACATCATTAGCAGTGGTGATAGTGGCTTTGGAACATTTAGGAGATAAATGACTAAACTTATAACGATCACAAGTCATACGGTCTGTTGCGCCAGAGTCAATTATCCAATTACTATTTCCAGTAAAAGACATACCAGACTTAGCAGTGAATGTAAGGGTTGTGGCTAGATTTGCTTTTCTTAAACTTTAGGAATTGAAGTAGGTCCTGTATTCACAATTGTTGGTGTTTCTGTTCATATCATTCCGCTGCAAAATTTTCTTCTAGTGCCGTCATGGCTGAAGTAAGTGGTGCTAAATCACCAAAGAAGAACGAATCTTCGACTATTGTGTCTGGTCTCCATATGCAGGAAACATCCTCTCTCATCACTCCGGAACGGCTGGACGGTACCAATTATGTGGAATGGTCTTTGAATGCCCGAAATAAAATCCGTGGGAGAAAACGTTGGGGTTATATTTCGGGTACCAAGGCTGCTCCATCAAATAAAAAGTCTGAAGAGTATGAAGAATGGGAGGATGAAAACTGTTTGGTCAAATCTTGGCTTCTTGATGCGATGACAAAGGATATTCGGTCTCTCTTTCTTCGATTGTCTACGGCAAAGGAGATATGGGAGGCAGTTAAAAATACGTATTCGGTTGATCAAGATGCATCAAAAGCCTATCAACTTCATTGCGAGGTATTTTCTGTCCGCCAGAATGGAAGTTCTGTTATTTCTTACTTTGGCAAACTACAGAAAATATGGCAGGAACTTGATGATATTGATGCATGTATTATGGAGTGTGCTAATGATATTGCTATATACACCACAAAGGTTAATTCCGAACGGGTGTATAAGTTTTTGGCTGGTCTTGATCCTCATTTAGATGGGGTTCGAGGTCGTGTACTGTCTACAAAACCACTTCCTGATATACAGGCAGCTTATACTATAGTGTGTTCGGAAGCTAATCACCAAGATGCTATGCTTGGAGAAAATATTAGAGAAGGGACTGTAATGGCTTCTCGGAAGATGACCATCTCAAAGAAAGATCAAAAATGTACTCACTGTAATGGTACTGGTCATACGGTGGACACGTGTTTCCGACTTCATGGGTATCCAGAATGGCATCCAAAGGGTAAGAAGGCATCTCATAAGGAGGCGAGCTCTGATACCATGAAAATAAACACAATTGTGGAGTAATTTTCTGATAATTCCATTTATCGTAGTTGTACAATATATATAGTACAAACATTAACAAGGAAAGAATACAAGATTACATGGAAATATTCTACACTTATGGCATAAAATAAGATTACACAATTAAGGATATTGACCAAATCAAATATTGACTAAATCATATCCTTAATTCTAGCAACTCCCTACTGGCATATTCATCCCTGCACACTCCCGGCTTAATGTGAATGTAATACGTGTTTGCACTTCGACAGGAGCAGCAACAATCGCATCACTTATATTGGCGTAACCCCAGAGCGCATGGGATACAGTAGCGTTGTGGCTAATATTTATGGGCTTGGGATGAGGTTGCGAGGCTATAAACTTCCATGGCAGAAAATTGAGACAGAGAGAGAGAGAGCATATCAAAGGTGTGTTAGGACTTGGGAAAATTATGGTCGTAGGTGGTAATTGTGATGTTGCTTGGTTTGCATGCCTCTTATTTATAACAAGTTTAGTTGCTAAATTTTACGGTGAGAGATTCTGGCTAAATAATTGCAGTTTCCATTATAGTCCACGAAATGATTTGAGAAATCTTTTTTTTAATTAGTAAATGATTTGATAAATCTCGCTCAAATAATAATGGAAAATGATATTGGCACTCTAAAAATTGATGCAGGCACTCCAAAATCAGTGTAATTCCAAAGCCATTTTCTTTTGTTTTTGGAGTGCCTGCATCAATTTTTGGAGTGTCAATATCATTTCCCATAATAATTCTCCCATGCACCGAAAGCTTTCTTAAATGGAAGAATACTTCAATTAATGAATAATCTTTCTCAAATAATTCCCTTTAGAGTTTCCGCGATAAGGGAAACCGTATTAGTTGTGTATCGTCGCGCTTTAGGTGAAGTACTCTTATAGAAAAATTCTCTGTCGAAAAAATAGCAATGCAATTTTTCATATCTCAGAGTTCCAAATTTGGAAATTACATAATTCTAACTCACTAAATCAAATGGTTTTTACGTTTCCTGTTTCTTTTGAGCAACTTACTTGCCGTGGAAGGGATTCCTTTTTTCGTTTTTTTAACTAGAGTGGCCTAATCAAGATCCTCTACATGATGATAAAGATGATGATACTGTTAAGGAAATAGAATCCCACATTGGCGGCTGTTCATGTGATGTAAGATGACGCCCGTCATGATTTTATTTGATGATCTGAATTGTTCATTTCATAGATTTTGATGACTATATAACGTATTCTTTTTTGAGAAAAAATATGTTTGCACCAAGCTTTTACCGAATTATAGACGGCTTGGATTATCAAATAGTATAATATTGAATTATATTTTGCATCACATGAGGGACCAATTGATGATTTTTCAAATGAGAAGACACTTGCCTGTGCAAGGAAATGTGATGATCCATCATACCCTCCCTATTGTAATTAAAAATGACCCATGTGCTCATCGTCCATAAAAAAAAAAACAAAAAAACAGATCCGATTGGGCATAAAAAAACTAAGTCGAATGACTCTAATAGTATGAATTGATAGAAAAATAGAGGTACTAGAATCAAAAAGGCCTAGTACGTCATGCCCAAACAAAGGAGGAAAACATTCTAACTATGTTGAGATGCACCCTTCTCTAGTTCGATCTCTTCCCATGTAGAATGATGGAGGCAAAAAGGGACAAAGTTGGGAATCGGAGGATTATAACTAGGCGGATATATATACATGGGCGGATAAATGAGTTTAGGTTGGGATTGCCACCTCTAGCTTCATTATATCACTACAAGAAAAATCACAATAGTTGACGAAAAAAATGATGTCGAAATTTAATTTTTACTATTGGTGACGAAACAACAATATTTTCGTAACTAAAAGTTCACCAAAAGGAACTTTCCTCGACAACCTATAGGTGACGAAAGACTTTCTGGAGACAAGCTATTTTTTTCGTCAACAAATATACTATTTCTAGTAGTGTATAATAGTAAATTTTATAGGTGCAAACTTCAAAACGAGAATATAATTTTTTTAAGAATCGAGTAAACATTAGAAAAGATTTGAACTTGTAAAATTGTACAATTGTTTGGATGATATGTATTGTGTAAAATCCTTTTCTTTTATAATTTATCATGACTTCCATTGAGTGTGTGGAAGACTAAAATTGCATTTCTAGTGCTAAAAATTTACAGCGAAACGCTGAACATTCAGCATTTTTGTGTAGGTGTATGACAGTTTTCCCTAGACCCTAATGCGGCGGCAAGAGTGCTTCAGGAGGGTATGACTTTACTCTTGATGGGTATTTTTCTCTCTCAATCTCAGATCTAATTCTCTATGTTTTTCCCTTTTTTCTCTTTCTCTTGGCTTCTCGTTTATCATCGAGATGTCGTTTCATGAAGTAAGGCTGCGGCAATGGTGGTTCGATCAGATTTGGTTTGATTGACTTACTATTAGTGTGTGGTCTTGTCCTACGAAAGTGAAAGTTGTCATTGAAGATATTCGCTGCATGCGAGGTTGATCGGTTAGGATTTATGATTTTCTTTTTATTCGTAGATTGGCGAATATAGTTGAATACACTTTGGCAACTTCGGTTTTGCAAGGTTCCGATATTCGTACTTGGGAAATTAGACCACCTTATTGGTTATTGAATTCTCTGTGTAACAATAATCTTCTTCTTTGATGTATTGCTATGCTCTTTTTTATCGATGAAAGTTTCTTAACATAATCTTCCTCTGTTTTTTTTTTCATTTTGGAACTTGACTAACTTAAGTTTGAGATAGACTTATATATTCCATGAGCTGAGCTAAGTTTATCACGATCACAAAATTTTAAATGTGAGGCCAAGTTTGAACAATTACTGATGTATGGGTAATGAAGGAGTACGGTATGAGAGAGTCCTGGACTAAGTTGTTTGCAATACCATATCTTACAAATCCAATGAATTTTTTTTACTCCACACCACTCGCCATTTCAAATAACGGTGAAATTCTACTGCAATTTGGGCCACACGTAGCTTTGTACAACCCAATAGACGGTTCGTTTAGGTATCCGGTAATTAATAACGTGGATTGCTGTTTCGACATGAATACCTACGTTGAAAGCCTAATCTCACCCAACATTGATGATGAGGTTCAGAGGCAGCAGCAATTGCCAGAAAGAAGGTGAGACAGGTATATAAGTTTAGACTTTATTTATATACCCAAAAAAAAAAAAAGCATTCTACATTATAAGTTTCTTTTTTGTATGCATTCTTTTGTAACCCTTACATACATGTGCATCATACTCAATTTTGATATTCATAGCACAGAGTAAGAAACTAACGTGTCAATGCCTACTATTTTTAATGAGAATGCTTACTGAAGTTAGGTGTTGTCCTTTGAGTTGTGAATGCACTATAGCTAAACAATTTGAGTCTTGGAAAGAGATTGTGACGTTCTTAGATTAATCAGAAAAAAATTCTGGATTAAATGTCTTAATTGTGATGCATCATTTAATGTTGAAAAATAATTCCGTCTTCCTTTCCCTGTTAAAGAATAAGAATGTTTGGCAATATACTTATCCAAAATAAAAAGGGCCTGTGAACTAATTACCCTTTATTTTTCGATGAGATAAATATGTCTCAACTTTATTACCACGTGCCTTTTTCCTCTTAAGGTACTTGGACTTAAGAGGAAAAAGTTGGAAAAACTAGTTGATCGAAAATGGCACAAAAACCCTTGGTACTTTTGTCAATCCAAGTTGCATCCTACCTCTATATCTTGTAGTCCTGAAGAGAAACTGAGGTTTTGCATGTAGGAGTCCTAATTTAATTACTCTATACTCCCTTGGTAATTTTGAGTGACTTCACTGAAGTTAATGTACACTTCATCCTTCGTTACTTTTTGATCAGCAACTACAACTTTATTTCAGTCTCTTATCGTACTCCGCCTTGATCATCCTTAATTCGTTAGTGATGGAACCCACAACCTTTATATGGCCTATGTTAGTCCAAACTCATCTGTAGTTTCCACGCGGTTAGTGATTTTAGAAGTAACTTTTTCTGAAAGTTTTCACAGAAGCAGGAGCAATGGTCTCTTGTGTGACCTTATTCCTTATCCTTGTCCATTTCCTAGTTCCAATTAATGGATGATATCATCTACTTTTGGTTGAAGGGCTTTTCTGGATTATTGACCACCCTCTCTCCATTTGTCTTCTACAAAGGCTCTAAAAGATTTGGAACCCTCGTTTCAAGGTATGGCATAGCTATTGGTGTTGCTCGTAGTTTTGATTCATCCTCGTTATTACCAGACATTACACTTGACTTCATTTATTCTACTTGTAACAGAGTTCCAACCTCATTTGGCTGAAACATGACATCGGAGGTGGGGTCCGGATAAACTTTATTAGGATTTGAAACAGAGGTTGCAGGAACAAGGACGCATGAACAACGATCTCCTGTGTGACCTTATTCCTTGTCCTTGGCTGTTTCCCAGTTCCTTGATGGACGATGTCCACTAGTTAGCTTGAATCGATTAGTCCAGTTTTTATGGTGCCTTCCCTATCATCTCTCTTTTATGAAGGCGCAAAGAGATTTGTTCCATTATTTTGGTTGATTAGAGCTGCCTGCATCCCTGAACTCAATAATCTTTCTTGCCATCATCAATTACGAATCTGTAGGATAGTTCTATCATCAGGGCCAGCCCCGATGTTTGGGCTGCCCAACCCGACCCCTAGCTTGATTGTCCATTTACTATTGAGTCATAAAAAATAAAAAAACATACAAGTAAAAAGAACTGTATTTTTAGCTTGAATTATCTTACTTTAACTTATCCAAGAAATCATTTTTAATTGAGATTATATATAGTCAATCCATGCTTTATCTCTTTTGTGGAAACATAGTATGAAGGTAAGTTTTTATCAATTTCATCTTAGAAAACCCACTCCGCAAAGTAATTGTAATGTGCAGTGTGGCCTTAACATTTTAGGGGCCCAAAGCAAACCCCTCGTATTGGGCTCTTTCCATCTTCAAGAGTTCTTTTAAGAAAATTACAAAAATTCAAGCTAAAAGGATACTACTATAAAAGATAAACTCAAAAAGATATCATTGTAATATTTTCTTTTTTTTTTTGAAGAACACAAGAAACTATCCTCAAATTTTAACTATGATTGGAGTGGAAAAATCCGAAAAACTAATTAAACATGTTAGCTTGCTCGATTCTTTTCATTTTTTCACTATTGGGGTTTTTTTTTTTTAATCAAATGTAATAACATATCACTTGTACCATTGTAAATTCGTAATATTGTTTATTGAGAGGGCTAAAAAATGGAGCCAGAAATAACAATGAAAGAGGACAAAAGGGAAAGAAGATTGTTGAGAGAGAAAAAAACCCGGAAAAGTGGGCTTTCTGGGAATCGAACTCCGTTCACTTAGAACTTGGAAAGCAAGCACTGACCACCAAACCGAGTTCTCTCCCCGAATTGGTGTTCGGACAAATAAGCCATTTTGGCTTATTTTTTTGTCCTTATTCAAATTTTTTTCGTATCACTTGGCTTATTGTCATTTTTTTTGGAGATTATTGCATCCTCACGTCAAGAGGAATCTAAAAAGTAAAATTTTGACCGAAATCCAATTTTTTTTGAATAAAGATGAAAAAAAATTAATAAGCCAATTTTTTCGTCTTTATTCAAAAAAAATTGGATTTCGGTCAAATTTTTTTACTTTTTAGATTTCTCTTGTCGTGAGGATGCAATAATCCCCCAAAAAATGACAACAAGCCAAGTGATACGAAAAAAATTTGAATAAGGATAAAAAATAAGCCACTGTGGCTTATTTGTCCGAACGGAATAAATTGTGGAAACTTTTTTTTAATTATACATAATTAACCTAGGTTTCTTTGTTTTTTTTTTAGGTTGCCTCAGTCTGGGGGACTTGCTGGGCCTACCCCTGCGCTGGCCCTGTCTATCATATCACCGTCCAGAAACATATTTAGAAACCTGGTTTTACATAAATTGAATGGAAAGAAGCTGCATTTTGTTCCTTACTATTGACCTTGTGCCTTTTCATCCAATAGGTCCGATAATGCAGTCCTCTTCATGCCCAGAAAATAATTTCAGTACCCATTATCGTAAGGAGGATGATGACACCACACTGGGTTGGATTTAAATCTCTTTTATGCTTTAGATTGCTACGGGCCATATTTTTAAGCATTGAAGGCTATGCAGTGATATTATATAGGCAGTTGTATCTCTCTCTAGATATTTCAGCTTCCGCGAGTTTTTAGTGAAATGTAGGACCTTTTTATGTGGTTTGATGCTCCAATACGTCTCCTTTTATTCTTGGTCAGCAACACAGGGAAAATGTATTAGGGACCATGTCGAAGGCGCGCAACCTTATTCACTGAGATAAGAAAGAAAACAAATACTATGAATTCCAAAAGAAAGACGCACCCTAAGACCAAAAAAACAAACAGAACAATCAACACTGCTGAATACTCTGAAGCATCAATGTGGCACCAACTTCACGAAAGAAGCTCTGCCAACCTTGACATTGACTTCCATTTCTAAATGGCAAACTTTACATTACTCCTCCATGAAAACAAAAGGTAGTCTAATAACCTTGCAGTGTTTTGTTGTTCGCCTTAGAATACTAAGTTGGTGTGTGTTCAAATTTTTCGCTGGACTTGTATAAAGATGCAGATAGATGGAGAATTATATTGGAGGGTTTCAATCACGGAGGAGAAATTACAGATTTTGCTTGGTGATTTACCGATTTGTTATGTTATTGTGCTGTTTCTATCGTCAGTGGGAGAGTGGAAAAGAAAGCTTGGCCTAAAGGTGAAATGCTGCAGCTAAGCTGCTGGAAAACAGTCTTACTGGGCTGACAAGGTCCTTGAACTTAAGGTGATGGAGCTCTGAAGTATATTGATGTTTCCTTGAGAACCAATGGAGTTGTTTTTAAGCTCTCTTTGTGAACTGGGGCACTATTCACCTTGCTGATGTGCAATGCATTGTTAAATTAATTGTTGTTGTTGTTTTTTTTTGTTTGTTTCTGAACTTATTGGCTATTATTAAGTGGGTGTTTGGCACATATTATTTTGGTAGATTATGAAGAGTATTGTAAATTGTATAGTTTGGATTATGAACAGTTCATAATCAGAATCTGTAAAAATATAAATATATGTATTACACATATTTTTTGATTACATAACTGTAGTGGTCCGAATAACCGGTCTGAGCCATATGGGTTGGGAGGGTTTGTTTGGTGCAACCACGGTGACTAACTAGGTGAACGTACGTAACTGAAGAACTGCTAGCATTGAGCGAACAATGATTGGGTTCGCTTGGTACAAACCTTGTTCGGTCATCACCACTAGTCATTCTCTTACCCAGATGGGTCACCAGGCCGGCTCGGTGCATCCGAGCAATTATTGGGAGTTCGGTCCCAAGGTTGCTCGGTAACCACACTAAGAGGTCAGTGCAACCAGGTCGCTCCACTTGGACTTTTGGAGTTAGGTATACATGATCCGGACCCGGTCGGGACTACCCGCGTAAGTTGTGGAAGGTAGTTTGTGCACGTGTACATAACTGCTACGTCCGAGTTGAGTATTGTTCACCCTCCACTTAAGAGGGTGAACATTATCTTCCTTCCTATTGGTTGAAATAGTATAGATCTTACCACAAAATAATGTCATGCTTACCAAAAAGTGTGTTGCATGATAAGCATGACATCACTTTTTGGTGGGATCCACATAAATTCAACCAATAAAAGGAAGGGTAATGTTCACCCTCTTTTAAAAAGGGTGAACAAAATTGCATAACTTTGATCTCCTATAGGGAATGGTTTTGACTCGCATTCCCCAAACAGTTGGGGAATTGGGTTGCCCCGCCCCATATCCAAAGCCCGTATCGGCATTTTTTAATTATTATTGATCTTTTTGATTCTAGAAGTCAAAAAAAACAATGAAAAGTTCCAATCTTGTACAAACTCATTGGAGAGTTGCAATATGTTATCAATGGAGGTGTACAAAACTTCAAGACGCTACAATAAGACCGAAATTTAGAACTAAATTTCTTAGTAAATAAGTAATCTAGTATTTCTCAAAAAAGGAAAGGGCTGAGTTTTGTCTGTGGAGTATTATATTAGTTAATACTGTATCGGAGGTAAAATTATAAATTGCTACTACTATAAATCGAGTTCGGTGAGTTTGGGTGGCCTGGTTATCTAAGACAAACCTCAACCAAATCCAAATAAAGAAGGTTGCTGATTTTGCACCAAAAATACACTTCTAAGGAAGTGACTTTAACAAAAAAAGGAGTGACAAAATCATTTTCCATAAAGAAACTAATACTATAGTATTTCTTTTCCAGAGAAAAAACCGAAAAAATCTTGGGAACTCCCTCAGTTGAGATGGGTGCCGGATGTGCATAATATTATCCCCAGTCCGGAAGGAATAGACAGTAAGGGCACAAAATTGGGTTGAGTTTATCGAATTTTTCAAGTTGCACACAAAAATAGGGTTGAGTTGGACTTCCTCCGTTTCTATATAATAGAAAACTACTTTGTCTGTCCCAGTTTTTTAGTCTTTTTAAGGGGGACATTCATAATGCATGTCTCCTCAAAAATTTGATTTCAATTTCTATTATTGCCTCTAAATTCTCACTTCTAAAATTATTTTTTTTGAAAATTTAAACATTTTTCCGTTAACTTTTTAACTAAGACTAATATCTTGGGACATCCCAAAATGGAATAAAAGGCTAACAAAACAGAGGGAGTACAGAAAGACGTGCAATTTTAAGGCTTACAGATTGGTGTCAAGAAATTTTAAAAATTATGCACGGAAATATTTCATTTTTATTCAAAAATTAAATGTCTCTTTGTAGTAGACTCTTGTCTAGGAACATATATTTAGAAGTCTGTTCTTTATTAACTCCCCGTTCTAAATTGCTTGTCCCTTCTTGAAGACCATGCATTTTGCATGCAACAAATAATGTATTAACATGATTTTTTTCCCCAAATATTTTTACTCCAATTTAAAGAACTCATTGAGAAAAAAATTGGCGTACTTATACTTCAAATTTTTTTTGCAAATACTGAGTAGAGTTACTTTAACAAAAAAAAGTTTTTGTTGACAACTTTTTTGTTAGTAGAAATGAAATGGTTAAATACTGAAATTTTTTTGTTAGTAGAACCGAAATGGTAAAATAGTTTAGTTTATAGCGTTTTTTTTGTGTGAAAACACTCCTTTAATGATGAAAAGGGAAGGATAAGAACTGGTCGGAGACTCGGAGAGGGTAGTAGGACAGTTTTTCCTAGCATTGCTCAATGATGTCTGGCATAACTCTATTTTCTCCTCGATCGTCTGAGCACGATTCTGGGTTGCCCTCCTTAACCCAATAATTTACCTGGGAACACCATCAATGGAGATCGAAAGGGACCCGACACATCAAGAATCCAAAAGGACCAATAAAACCCACCAAACCCCCATCCCATCCCAACAAGCTTCGGACCCACTTCCTGACCTTCCGCACGAAATCATCGCCGAGGTACTCACGAGGCTGCCCGTTAAGTCTCTGCTGCAATTCAGGTCAGTTTGCAAATCATGGCTT
Organism: Rhododendron vialii; assembly: GCF_030253575.1. Classification (NCBI taxonomy): domain Eukaryota; kingdom Viridiplantae; phylum Streptophyta; class Magnoliopsida; order Ericales; family Ericaceae; genus Rhododendron; species Rhododendron vialii. The sequence continues at coordinate 9,412,894 of NC_080565.1, read as the reverse complement.
TCTCTAATCTCCAATCCCCATTTCGTGAAATCCCATCTCAGTTTAGCATACAAAAGCGATGATTATACCCACAGGCGACTTGTTTTGAGCTGTGTTCGTCCCCATTTCGATCTCAAGTCATGTTCCCTTGGTTCTATATTGAATGACCAATCCGATACGGCTGTAGATCTTGATTATCCATTGAGAGCCCCTCATAATTCGGTCTGAATTGTTGGTTCTTGTAATGGGTTGGTGTGTATTGCTATAGAAGAAGATGCCGTATTCCTGTGGAACCCAACTACTAGGAAATCCAATAGGTTGCCGGACTCGGGTGTTCGGATGCGTTACGGATGCTTTATTATATATGGGTTTGGTTATGATTTGTGTAGTGATGACTACAAAGTGGTAGTGATATTCTGTGTTCTTCGTAGCGGAGGTTCATATGAGACTGAGGTGAAGGTTTACTCGTTAAGGACCGATAAATGGAGGAGGATTGGAGACTTTTGTCATGGTATTCCGTTGAATGATTCGGGGAGATATGCTAGCGGGTCGCTCCATTGGTCTGCAAGTGGGGTTCAAGGTTCAAGTTACTCTTGGGATATTGTTTCTCTTGATTTGGCGAACGAGGTGTATGGGAAGGTTGTGCTGCCTAATTGTGGTGAGGGTAGGTTTGATTCGACATTGGAGATTTTAAGAGGATGCCTTTGTGTGCTATGTAACTTCCCTGGTACTCGATCTGATATATGGGTGATGAAGGAGTATGGGCAGACAGAGTCATGGACTAAGTTGTTTTCAATACCACATATTACAAATCTATGGGATTATGAACACTCCACGCTATTGTATCTTTCAAGGAACGGTGAAGTTTTACTGCAGCTTTGGCCACAATTAGTTTTGTGCAATCCCAGAGATGGTACATTTAAGAATATTGTGATTCACAATTTGCTTGCTTGGCTTGAAGCTCATATCTATGTTGAGAGCCTAGTCTCACCTAGCACCGGAAATGTGATTCAGAGGGAACACCAATAACATAAAGCAAAGACAGGTAAAATTATACCATAAGCTCTTACTTTTGTTTAATGCACATGGTAATTTTACTCCATTTTGATCTTGAAACCTAAAATTTCTTTCCACATTTATTCATTTTTCCGTCTGGTAAAAGAATGTTTTCGAAGCCTGTTGTTGTCTGAGCCTTGATTGTTTTGTAACTAGAGAAGAATATTTTTTTTGAAGAATAAATTTGCTGAAGTGCTTGGCAAATTTGTTTTGGCTTTAAATGTCTTTTATGTAATAATTCCTGACCTGTTTGATGCTTGTGAGTAAATGATTGAAAAATGAAGCTAAACAAGAATCTCTATGCCTTGCTCTTATCATTTGTAAGAATGTTATTTCCTAAAAGACGTTACATCTTAAAGATTAGTTACTCTTTTCATGCTTATAAGTTGGATACTGCAATTGGCAATTTTTTTTTTAAGTATGGTACTCACACGAGTTGTATTTTTTTATTTGTTATTGTCATTAGGCTGTTCAGATGGCACTGCAATCTTTTCCGAAGTTGACTAAAAAAATAAAACAAGTAGACGAAAATTGCACGAAAACTTTTTATGTTCTTTCCATCGACCAACTCAAAGGGATACAAGCTGTGTTAAGTTATCAGACACTCTGACGGGCGGTGGTTAAGGCAATATGGGGTTCTACCATGACCACAAAGGGTTCATGTTGTTCGGCTCCCATCCTTGTTATCTTTTCTCAGCGCATTGATTTTCTTCTCTTCTTGTGTCTTTGATGCAATTAGGGCTGTAAATGAATAGAGCCGCTCGCGAGGCTTGGCTTGAGATGAGCTCATTCAAGCTCGACTCAAAACTTAAATGAACAAGCTCGAGCTAGAATACTTGGCTCGTTTGTTAAACGAGCCAAGCCTGAGCTAATAGAAGCTCGGCTTGAGTTGGCTCGCAAGCCAAGAACATCATATATATATTTTTGATGGTTCTGCACCAAAACAGGTATAGGGGGCCACTGTTTTAGTGGTATTCTGAGAGCAGCCACTTTGTGCATATTGCCAAGGTTAGGTTTGTCTCCAATTCTCCCCCGCCCATACCCTCAATCTTAGTAGCTGGATCCTTCTAAAATAGGTGTGCTCTCTAGACGAGAGCTTGAATCGGCGCTCCCAAGATGGGAGCTTGACGGGAGCTCGCTCCTCACTAAGATGAGAGCTTATCGGGCTCTTATGGTAGTTATTCTCTTACTTTTAAGGGAGTTATGCCATTGTGGAAATAAGAATATGAAAATCACATTAGTGAAGAAGTTTTGCAAATTGAGAATATATAATTTCCAATAATTACACTTTAAAATTGGGAAAATTCTCACTAAGCATCACTTTTCCTATGATGGTTAAGTACTTTCAAAATATTTTATATACATATTTTTATATAATCTATATACGCTCCTTAGGTGCTCCCAACCTTAGGAGCTTCTAGGTGCCTCCGCTCCGCCGCACCCGCTCCCGCTTCCTCTCCCGCCCCCGCCCCAGCCCCCGCTTCGTGCTACTAGGCCTCAATGATTGGAGACTACATGTTGTTCTTCTTGTTGTAATATTAGTAATTTCAATATAAAATAAGCCTCCTAATAAACATTGGCTGGCGGAAATGGCAGAGTGCAAAGGTGCTTTATAGATCTGGTGGATGGCTCTTGAGTCTTCGATTTCCGATGTAGGATTTGTCCAAATAGAATACCTGCTTTCTTCTCCTTTAGGCTTTAGTCCCACATCGGCTGATTTTCCCACATGGCAGAATTCGTTTAAATGTAGAGCCCATCCTCCCCAACTCAACCACGCCCCTTGCATGTGACATTGTAACTGAGTCAGAGCGAGCTGAGCTCGAGCCGTTCGATAATTTCTCCAGTCGATTTCGAGCTAAGTTTTTGTAGCTTGGCTGCTGACCCCATTTTTGGCGAGCCGAGCCTGAGCACCTCAAAGCTCGGCTCAGCTCGTTGACACGCCTAGATGCTATGGTCTCCTCTTTCCAGATGGAATCTTGCAGCCTGAAGGGAAATTGCGGCTGTGCATAGCGTTTATGAATCCCTTTCAAAAAACAAAACAAAGTATAGAGTTGAATAATGCATACTGGAAATGGTGGTGATCTCCCAATTAATCATGTTTCGTCCTCATTAGTGGCATATCATTTATCATAAGTTAGAACTTAGAAGCGAAGGCAGGTATTTTTCTGTCACAGGGAAACAGAGATGCACAATTTTATTCCCTTTGTTGGTCTAATATGTGGGTATCCTGTTTTATTCCTTTTTGTTCTCTATTTTCTTATTTTGCCTATGAATCCGGCCCCATTCACTGCAGAGGAAATGAAAGATCAGTTCTTATTTTATTTTCTTCCTTAAGTGTGTGCGTACAAGGTAGTATAAAGAATCTGAATGAGAATTTCATCTGTAACACATTTTCACGTCGGGTCCTACCGGGCGAAGTTTCTTGAGATTACCACTAGTTGCAGGTGTCTTAGCATGGTTTCATGATACATTCAGATTCACAATAAGCCCACGCAGACAATTGTCTAGTTGCTCATCTTTATTTTCATTTCAAAATAGGACTGCAAGCTTGTTGATTTAAAAAATCAGCTTCTTAGGGCCCTTGTACTTCTTTTGTATGCTTCTCTATGGGTTGGGTTTACTGCTGGTTATCCCGTTCATTCGATTTTTGGTTTTGGCAGGTTCACACCAGCCCTTGTCTAGCCTTTCATTTCTACTGTTGGCAATGGGTTTGTAATTGTGGCCTGAGGTCTAGGATATGGGTCCCATGCACTTGGTCCCTGACCTTCATCTGTTCCATTTGCAATTCCATCACTACTCGAGTCCATAGCTATGTGCCAAGCCGATCTGTTCACTTCTGATGTTGCTGCTTTAGGCTCTGACTCCACTGAGTGCTTTCAGTTTGTTGTATCTTTTTGTACTTGATGCCTGCATATGTAATGATCATGTTACTCCTTCGTTACTACTCAGTTGACATACGAGTCATCATATTGCTATAAGATGTTTCTTGTGTGATTTTGAAGGTACAATGGATGATGGCCTTTTGACCTTACTCGGCAGTAGAGCTCTGCGTGTTTCATTTTATGTGTTTTTGGGGGTCCCCTGTTGGTCTTCTGAAGTGCTAAGAAATAACCTACTGTCACTCAATATAGTGATGAGTCCGAGTAGTACTTTTCAGCTCAAATTGTTCTAAGACCATTTCAACTACTCGTCTTCTATAAAAGCTTGAGCGACATATTTCAACGCTATTGTGATAATCACAGCACCAGTTACATGGCTTCCAACCCTGTTTTGTATGCTGGCGTAGTGGGCCGAATAGGGTGGGAATGTAAATTGATTTGATTTGGAACGTGTCTTTTGAATGACACCAGGTCATCGTGGACGGGCGTGTTTTTAATGAACAAAAGTGTCTTTTCCCCTGGTGATCAGTTGGTTTATAAATACAAAGCCCCTCATCATTTTGTGTGGATAATTTTTTCTAATGGTTTCATTGAGTCAAAGTCCTTCCATATGAAAGAGTGCAAAAACAAGTTTGGTTCGCCAGAGCCTTCAATTGTAGTGCTGCTTTGGAGGGATTTTGATCAAGTAGTGTTGGGAGACAGGCGTCCAATGCAAACTGTAAGCACCGTAGTGGGGGCGGAATTGTCTCAAGTATAGAGTGTCACACTTGCCTTGATCACTATGATATTTTCATAGACTTCTAAGTTTTGAGTTTTGATTTTATTGCGTTCATATTTTTTGTTGTCTCAAAAAGCTGAATAATTTCTGTCAAAATCAACGTCGGTGTTGCGCACAAGGAAACGCAACTGCAGTGAAACCAACAATGCCAATTTGACTTGAAAGGATAACCAAGCACAACTCTCCAAATACAAAACATGAAAAGCTTTATATACCTAAAAATAAAACCATAGAAGAACCAGCCTCAATAGAAGACACAACAAGCCTTCTAGTGACGTTATTCAGCAATAGAACTGCATAACTATATCCTATACGCCTTTATTATTAAGCAAAAATACACATGGAGGATGAAAAGGGAAATGAGTTTTTCGCTTCGTAATCTCCCTACCACTTTCTTTGCAAAACGTCTTTATCCACAACGCAATCTCATCGGAAATTCTAATCGCAAGGGAGATTTGTAGGGAATCACGTAAGAAAAAAGGCGTTTGAGCCCATTCTGGATCCCACAAAAATTTAGAAAAATATTCATAAATTTTTGAATATTATTTTATGGGGCTCTATAAAAAATCAGCTCCAACGGACATCGGTAAGTATTACTTTTAGATTCGTAGGGGTGAAACTGTTTGAGCTGATTTTTTATAGGGTCCCATAAAATAATATTCAAAAATTTATAGATATTTTTCTAATTTTTTGTGGGACCCAGAATGTGACAAAACGCGTTTTTTCCTTGCGTGGTTCCCTATAAATCTTCCTTGCGAATAGCAAGTCTCCTCATTGCGTGGTTCCCTACAAATCTTCCTTGCGAATAGCCAGTCTCCTCATTCTGTTGTGTTGCTAAATCTAACCAAACTACTGCTTGGCCCCTAGCAAAGAAGGTTAGGACGGAGATTGACCATGTCGTTTCCGCATAAAAAATAATTTATAAAACAAAACAATTATTACTACTCAAATGAACAGTGATAAGTATTTCGAGTATCATCCTCATGAATTACAAAGGCTAAATTGCAGTTGTTCTAATTAATTTTTAACTTAATTCAGAAAGAGATTTGATTGTTGGATTTCGAAAATATTCAAAACTAAATTAAATTAAAGCAATTAAGAACTAACGAGAGTTTATGAGAGAAAAGATCTAGGGTTTCGAATCCACTCGACCCATTGTAACAATTTCTATACTATGATAAAGGTCTATTATTCGAATCAATCCAGATATCGTTAGGGTTCGTGGGTCCTCACGGTATTGCCAAAAGATTTCTATGAATCACCGAATAGAATGAGGTATTGCCGCCTAGCACAAATCGTCTTACTAATACTATCCGTTTTTATGGCACGAATCGTATAGCACGGCGTGTCTTACGGAGCATAATCTATCTTATTCAGTTATCACAAAACAATTAAGAACCGTTGTATGAACGTGCATAAAACCTAGGAATCCATACACAAGATGTGATTAGAAAATTAATATCGCAAATAAATCCTTATGTCATACAACTATGATTTAAATAATAAAACACTAAATTAAAATACTAACATTATTATTCTGTGTTCGAACTTCATCTACACCCTAGAAGAGGAAATTAGCCGGACATCGGAAGGCAAATCATTGCTGTAATTTGCTTCAGTTCGCTGCTATTGTAGAATGCCAGTCTCGCGATATGCGCAGCACACTGCCTTTCTCCGTCCTCTGTGGCTCTGTTATGCGTGATGCCTCTCGTTATGTGCGTGGCTCTACTTTTATATATGATGCAACCCTATGTTTTCCTCCTTTTAATTATTCCCAACCGACTTCAACCTTTTACTCCATGGCAAACATTGGGCCCACCCAATTGAATTGCAAATCATTTTCCTCAGTAATGCCCGTGGACTAATTAGTTCAGTGCTAAACTCTTGACTCCATATGACCTTTAAACAGACCAGCTTCGAATACCGTTTAATATTTTAACTTTGCGCTTTTTGTTCCAAACCCTCCAAATACCTACAACAAAAATAAAAGCATAAACCTCCAAGTAATAATATATAAATAGACTTACCAAGGATAAATTAGGGGGCGGGTATGTGAACATTAACACGCCTATCGCACCCCCCCAACTTACAATTTGCTAGTCATGAGCAAAGAAAACAAAATGCAACTAAAGAAAATAAATTAAAATTGATAGTTCTTTTAAACCCCCAGGCGGCCCCGGTCGGACGAGTGAAGTTTCGTGAGGGTTTTCAGCAGTGATCACCCACAAAACACAGTGAATCCTTTCCACATGAAACCCGAAAACCTGTAAGACAGCTCAATGATATCTCAAGCAAAGAATATGAAGTCATCGCAAAGAGATAATGACATAAGCAGTTCTAGATGCTATCAAGTCATAAAAATGAGTCACGACACCTATACTCAGCGTGTGTGAACAAGGGCTTCGATTAGAAGTGAAAAATAACTAAAAAGTTTTCTTTGGACCGAGCTCGACTTCAAAGCTGACCGTGTCATGCACTCAACAAATGAAATCACTCAAAACAAGGTGCATATTAGATACTCTCAACATGTGCAGGTGGAAGTTATGTAAATGAAAGCAAAATACTTCAGCAAATAATGACACGAAAAGAACGCTCTATAAAGTGGACACACGTTTTTATGAAAAGAATGCCAAGTACTGGAAACTCTCTCTATCCACCAATCCACAACCCATTGCCCCTAAGATCAAATAGAACTTCAATTCCGGTTATAACGTCAGGTAAGAGAAAATATTTCAAGGCTAGGAAAAATATTCAAGCGTCCGAGAATGGCTTATAACAATTCACATAGGGCAAATATAATAATGCGTTCCCTCTTTCTTCTTCTTCTTCTTCTTTTTTTTTTTTTTTTTCCAACTTCGCTACATCTCTCTTTCCTACCTTTTAATGCAATTCCAAATTAAGAACAAGTATTTCTTCTTTCCACAATGATTTGGTGTCTTCCTTTTTTGTTTATTTTTTTTTTTTCTGTTGGTTCTTTCTTTTCTTTTTTGAATGGGAAAGATCACCACCAATCAAACATAACTATCAACTCCATTCATCCCCTTCTTTTCTCAATAATTCACCCTCACATGATTAACTAGCCATTCTCAAGTCACAATATAAATGGTGGAGCTCAACAAGAAAATGGTTATCATGCTGGAGGCTCAAACATGCTCATAAGGGATAAATGTATGAAAAGAAAGAAACGAACCGGTTTAAGATATCAAAGATGGCCTATAATTCTCTCCAAGGGGCAACACAATCATGAAACTTTCCAAACCCAAGAAATAAGTAGGCAATTTAAAACATTCCCAACACTTGACAACAAAAATAATGAGATCAACAACGAATTTGCTTTCCCGTAACAACAAGAGTTTATTTGACAACACTCCAAAAAAAGATAAGGCTCTAAACTTACATGGGTATAAGTCTCCACTAAACTAGCCATCGAGAACAATCAAGTCATATCTCACAAGTAACCAAAGCCCAAATGAATGTGAAATGCAAAAGTGCTAAAAATAAATGTCATGACAAATTTTTCGCGACAAGCTAACAAAAAGAACTACAATGCTATCACAATATTAAAACAATGACTATCACATCTCAAACTCAATCAATCAAGAGTCAATCTCAATAGCTCTCAAGTCTCATGCAAAAAGAATCCTACTATTTTTTAAATGTTTTATTATTTATTTTTTTTGAATTCAACAATACAAAAAGAACAAAGTGATCCCTCCTCCCAACTTGAACTATTCAATGTCCGCATTGAAAGTATAAAAATGAAAAGATTGGACAGAAACGTAAAAGAGAGGAAATGTATCACCTCGAAAAGGAGGAACATAGCAGACTAATATAGCAAGAGGGAGACCCCCCAACTTTGTTCAAACAATCTGCAAAATGTTAGCTTCCAAAACAACAAAATATATACAAGGAAAACAACTAAAGAAACATAAACAAAGGCAAGAAGTAAAAAAATATATAAAATGTAAAAATCCATCCACTTTCTTCATGTGAAAGACACATGTACTACTTTTTTCCCTGGCCAAAGACTATGGTTCTCTATTTGTTCGAAGAACAGTATGCATAGGATTCAACGATATCTTGAGAAGTGGTGTCATCGTCTAATATTAGGCTATCACTCCCTTTGGGGTTGCCAGATTCCTTACCCACCACTCCATTTGTGAAGCAATCTCCACAGAGTTGGACACTAAAGTCAGATGGTTCGGCAGAATTCTCATTACTAACTACGCAATTGCTGCCAGACCCAACCTCCTAAGTACTACATACATAGCTTTGACCAGGTGGCTATACTAGACCGTTAGAAACCGTTCGAGTACGGTAAACATTGGAGGTATCACAAACTCCATGCATTTTAAGCCTCCTAGACTTCCAATGAAAGCACTAATCTATATAAATTGGGTCCATCAAAGTAATGGACTCCATCGTGGCACCATCTACCACGCCATCACCAATTCCTTCCCCATAAGGTTTAAGTCTTTGGCCATTGACCTTGAAAACATTACCAACACGTGGATCGTTAAACTCTACTACCCCATGGGGGAAAATACGAGTATCAACATATGGACCATCCCATCGTGACCTCAACTTGCCCTGGAAAAGTTTAAGTCTAGAATTAAAGAGCCACACTTTTTGACCAACTTCAAGGGGCTTTCTAACAATGTGTTTATCATGAAATGCCATAGTCCTATCCTTATATATATGTGCACTCTCAGATGCTTCATTGCGCAACTCTTCCAATTCAGCAAGTTGGAGCTCACGATGTAACCCGGCAGTGACCATATCAAAGTTAAACTTCTTAATGGCCCACATAGCTCTATGCTCCAACTCAATGGGCAAATGACATGCCTTACCAAAAACTAACCGGTAAGGAGACATGCCAATAGAGTCTTATAAGTTGTACGGTAGGCTATAAAGCATCATCAAGCCTTAAAGACCAATCTTTTCGATCAAGCCTAACTGTCTTTTCAAGTATGCATTTAATCTCCCTATTTGACACTTTAACCTGCCCACTAGTCTAAGGATGATAAGGTGTTGCCACTTTACGAGTGATAGAATACTTTTGCACAAGGGCGACGAAGTATTTATTGAGAAAATGGGTGCCTTCATCACTAATAATCGCCCGCAGATAGCCAAAACGAGTAAAAATATTGCTTTGAAGAAACTTGACCACAACTTTGTGGTCATTGGTCTTGGTGGCGATCGCATCCACCCACTTGGACACGTAGTCCACTGCCACAAGGATATACTCGTTCCCATGCGAACACGGAAACGGACCCATGAAGTCTATCTCTCAAACATCAAACATCTCCACAACAAGGATGGAGGACAAGGGCATAATATCACGACGTGAAATATTGCCGGTTTTCTGGCACTTAAGGCATGCCTTGCAAAACTCATATGTATCCTTAAATAGAGTGGGCTAGTAGAAACCGCTTTGTAAGACCTTCGCCGCCGTTTTCTTCCCACTAAAATGCCCTCCGCACTCAAGTGAATGACAAAAGGTGAGAATGCTATGATGCTCAATCGTAGGAACGCACCTCCTAATCACCTGGTTCGAACACAACTTAAAGAGTTCCGAATCCTCCCAAAAATAGTGCCTAACATGCGCAAAGAATTGGTCCTTGTCGTGCTTTGACCAATGAGAGGGAAGCGCGCTTGTGGCCAGGTAGTTGACGATGTGTGCATACCATGGGGGTCGCACTTGTGACACCTCAAAGAGTTGCTCATCGAGGAATGAGTCCTTGAGGGGCAAGGTGTCAACAGAGGCATCCACTAGGATCCTCGATAAGTGGTCTGCTACAGAATTTTTGTAGAGACCCATAATTTCGTTTAATAAATTTAAATTGTTTCATAGGGGATAATTGAAAATATTATATGGATAATTGTTCGAAGGGTTCGATGTGCAAGAGTTTGAAAGATGTGGGTGATGGTGTAATTTGCATTTATGTGAGTATATATAGGGAGGAGTGTGAGAAACACACTCACACCCCTCACCCCCAATCTCTCCCTCTCTCTAATGTCTCTCTTTCTCACTTTCACTCTCACCCATTTTCCCACCAAATTACCCAAAACCCACTCAAAACAGCCTTCAATCCTTCATCCCTTCACGTATTTCAGTCCTTATTTCGCTGGTTTGAGCTCGGTGGAGGCATATTCCATTCGATTTGAAGCTTTGGAGCTAGGGCTTAGAAAACCCTTTGATTTGTTCTTCAATCTTTGAGGTAGGGAGTTCTAACTTCCAATATATGTTTATGACTTGTTTTCCTTGCCTCGATTCGTGCCTTTGGTCGTTGTTGATGTTGTTGTGTTGAACCCCATTAAAATTTGCAGAAAATCTGCTCGAACTGATCTGGTATCGATACTATTTTGCCAGGTATTGATACATTTGTGTTTCAAAACCCAGAAAATCACTTGTTATCGATACCATTTGTCCTAGGTATCGAAACCTTTGCATCTAGAAAGCTTCTTGGTCAAATGGTATCGATACCATTTGGCTAAGTATCGATACCTTTGGCTTAGGGACAGTTTTTCAGTTTTGTTCTAAACTTCATCTTTTTGACCCCCGATTACTTCTAACTTATTCCAAACACTTCCAAAACACCCCGTTACATGGTTAATTGTAATGGTTGAGTTTGTAAAGTATCGTTGCATCTATTGCCCTTGTTCGGTGGAAATTTTGCATTGATTATCGTATGAACCGTGATTGAATTGAAATGACGTAACACAAGGATACGCGATGCTTGAACATTTATCGACACAACGCGAACATTCAGGACTCATCAACGGGTGAGTGCCTAGAAGAGGACATCGGGTCCTTCAATTGGCCCGGTAGGAGCTATATGCTCATATTGGATACTTCAGGACCTCCCAATGGGTAAGGTGCCTAGTAGAGGACATCGGGGTTCTTTAACTGGCCTGGCAGGAGCTACGGCTCAAGACACTTGTACGAGACACATTTGGACACATGGTACTTTCAAAGGTTTCTCATCAAGTATTCGGTTGGTTCTGAAATTGGAGTGTTGGGTTATCGGTTGTTGTTACCATCAATTCTTTGAGTTTTTGTATCACTGTCCATCATGTGATCTTCCTTACAGCTCATGTGCATACATTGTTAGATTAGAGCTTTCTACTGGGCTAGTGTAGCTTAAACCTTAAATTATTTTCCAGGTACTAACTCAGGACAGTAGTCGCATGCTTGGGAGCGCATGGATGTGAAAAATTCTTTTGAAACCTAACCTTTGAGAAGTTACTTGTTCATCTTTGCATGTCATCTTTTTGGAAGATGTATTAGTAACTTTAATTGTAAATCTTTTGACTTTGGACGTTGTAATCCTTAACTCTTTCGATACTTTGTACTTACGTTATTTGGACCGTTGAGCTAATGATGTAATTTACTAGAAACTTGAATGACAAAGTCCAATTATGGAGGTGAAATGTTAAATTCTTTTGGGGTATTGTACGGATTATTGTGAGATTTTATTTGTGGAAACCTTTTATATTTATGTTGAAAATCGAGAGTGTGACAATTTTCAGATCCTTCTTGTCTCAAATCTCCACATCAAACTCTTGGAGGAGCAAAATCAACCTAATCAACCTAGGTTTGGTCTCCTTCTTAGAAAGCAAATGCCGCAGAGCAGCATGATCAGTGTATACTATGACCTTGACCCTAAAAGGTAGGACCGGAACTTGTCAAAGGAAAAGACCACAGCGAGTAATTCCTTCTCTGTAGTGGTATAGTTCAACTGCGAATCAGAGAGGGTCATACTCGCATAATAAATGGCTTGAGGGACCTTGTGAACCCACTGGCCCAATACAGTACCGACTGCATAGTCGGATGCATCACACATAATTTCAAAGAGCAAAAACCAATTGGGGGACTGCATGATTGGTGCTGTGGACAATGCCTCACGGAGCTTCTCAAAAGCTCTCATACAAGCCTCATCAAAAATGAAGGGGGTGTCCTTAGCTAAAAAATCACACAAGGGCTTGGCGATTTTAGAAAAATCCTTGATAAAATGCCTGTAAAACCCAGCGTGTCCCAAGAAAGCAAATTTGCTTGACTGATGAAGGGGGAGGAAGTCAAGAAATTAAGTCAACTTTTGCCTTGTCAACTTCAATCTCCCTCTTGGACACTATGTGGCCCAAAACAATCCCCTCATGAACCATGAAGTGACTCTTTTCCCAACTGAGGACCAGGTTAGTCTCTTTGCAGCGTTTGAGCACTTGGGCAAGATTTTGGAGACATGAATCAAAAGAGGCCCCAAAGATCGAGAAGTCATCCATGAATACTTCTAGAAAGTCCTCCACCATATCAAAGAAGATAGCCATCATGCACCTTTGAAAGGTCGCGGGTGCATTGCATAAGCCAAAAGGCATGCGCCGATAAGCATAAGTACCATAAGGACAGGTGAAGGTAGTTTTCTCTTGATCCGCTGGGTTGACGGCCACTTGGTTATATCCGGAATAGCCATCCAAAAAATAATAAAGCTCTGGCTTGCTAACCTCTCTAGGATTTGATCAATAAATGGAAGTGAAAAATGATCATTCTTAGTCATGGCATTGAGCTTTCTATAATCAATACACACACGCCAACCTATTGTCATGCGTGCGGGCACGAGCTCACCCTTCTCATTCATAACGACAGTGATGCTTGACTTCTTGGGCACTACTTGAGTAGGACTCACCCATTTACTATCAGAGATGGGGTATATGATACCCGTCCAACAATTTAACCACCTCCTTCATAACGACCTCCTTTATTTTAGGGTTCAACCTCTTTTGCATCTCTCTTGATGGTTTTGCATTATTTTCGCAATGAATGCGGTGCATGCAAATGGATGAGTCAATTACTTGAGGTGCAAAATTTGATCGTGTCATTTCTGTATAAAAAATAATTAATAGAAAGAGTAATTACTACTACCTAAAAGATAGCGGTAAGTACTTCGAGTATCGTCCTCAGGGATTACGAAGGCTAAGTTGTGATTGCTTCAATTGATTTCTAAATTAATTCGGAAAGAGATTTGATTGTTTGAGTTCTAAAATATTTAAAGCTGAATAAAAATAAGCAATAAAAAGTGAGAGAATTTATGAGAGAAAAATCTAGGGTTTCGAATCCACTTCCCATTGTAACAATATTTATGCGATGACAAAGGTTAATTACTTGAATCAGTCCGGATATCATTAGGGTTCGCGGGCCTTACAGTATCACCTAAAGATTATCATGAATCCCCGAATAGCATGGGGTATCGTCGCCTAGCATGAACTGTCTTACTAGTACAATCCGTCTCTATGGCACAGATCGTCTAATAGTATAGTGCGTCTTAAGAAGCATAACCCATCTTACTCAGTTATCACAAAACAATTAAGAACTGTTGTATGAACGTGCATAAAACTCAGGAATTCATACACAAGATGTGATTGGAAAAATTAATATCGCAAATAAATCCTTATATCATACAACCACGATTTGAATAATAAAATACTAAATCAAAATACTAACATTATTACTCCGAGTTTGAGCTTCATCTCCGTCCTAGAAGAGGGGATTAGCCAGACATCGGAAGGCAAATCATTACAATAATTTGCTTTGGTTCACTGCTATTGTAGAATGCCAGTCTCTTGATATGCGCACCACACTGCCTTTCTCCATTCTCTGTTTATCGTGATGCCTCTTCGTTATGTGCGTGGCTCTGCTTTTATATATGGTGCAGCCCTATGTTTTCCGCCTTTTAATTATTCCCAGCCGACTTCAACCTTTTACTCCATGGCACACCATTCAGTCAACTAATAAACATTGGGCCCACCCAATTGAATTGCAAATCATTTTCCTCAGTGATGCCCGTGGACTAATTAGTCCAGTGCTAAATTCTTGACTCCATATGACCTTTAAACAGATCAGCTTCGAACATCGTTTAATATTTTAACTTTGTGCTTTTTGTACTAAATCCTCCAAATACCTACAACAAAAATAAAAGCATAAATCACCAAGTAATAATATATAAATAGACTTACCATGGATAATTAGGGGGTGCGTATGTGAACATTTACCCGCCTATCAGAGATTCCGAATGCTTGCAGAATATTTTTGGAATATTTAAATATCCATCCTCTTTTTTCATGCTATGTAAGAATTCATCCCCCCCCTTTTTTCATGCTTATGTTTTCATCTTTGTAATATGTAAATTACCTTTATTACCCTTTATTCTATTTTATATCCATAATTAAACGGTAAATTGGGCTAGAGTCCGTTTTAAAGGTGTTTTTGGGTGTTTAGTCCAACCCAATGTGTAATAGTGGTGAAGGCCCATTACTGTAACATTTATTAGGTCTACAGTCCGTTTCTAGACCAAAATGCCCTGACTGGTGTGTATATATAATGTGTTATGTTTAAATTTTGTTCCCTGCTGCTTTCAACCCAACGCGCCATTACTGGATAGGGCACCATTTCTGGATCTCGAGCAGCACAATCACGAGATCGAGCTCGTTTCTGGTGCGCCTCTCTCTCTCTCTCTCTCTCTCTATTTATCTCTCTTCCCGCAATCACAGCTCAGTTCTCTCTCTCTCTTCCTGCGATCACAGCTCTTTTTTGGATCACGATCACTTTCACGATTTCGTTTCTGTATTGCGATCACGATCTCGTTTCGCTTTGTGACGATCTCTCCCGATCAGGATCACGATCTTTTGTCTTCGGAGTGTTTTCTGTTCGCGATCTCTGTGCTGATGTTTCTCTGTCGCTGTGTTCTTCACTATCTCAGTATTTGTTTTGATTTTTGCTGTGTTCTTCTATTTTGTGTTTTATAGAGTTTATTTGCTGAGATAGCGTTATCTATTGTTCTATTCTGGTAGATACTGAGATTGTTTTTTTGTTGAGATAACATTATCTATTGATTTATTCTGGTAGATACAGAAATTATTGTTGCTGAGATATGTGTATCACAGTGAACTGTATTTTCTGAGATACTGTTATGTAGATACTGAGATTGTTTTTTTGTTGAGATAACATTATCTATTGATTTATTCTGGTAGATACAGAAATTATTGTTGCTGAGATATGTGTATCACAGTGAACTGTATTTTCTGAGATACTGTTATCTCTTTCTATTTTTGTTTATTTGCTGAGATAGCATTATATCTATTTCTTTGTTCTGGTAGATACTGAGACTGTTTTTGTTGAAATAACATTATCTATTGCTTTGTTCTCATAGATAGACTACTTTTTTGAGATATGTGTATCTGATTTGTTTATTCTGATATAATGTTATCTGTTTGCAGACTGAACTGGTTTTTGAAGTTGAAATGGATTCTTCTATTCTTCTATTGTGCAAATATGGATCCTATAGTCTTGTTGTTAAGGTGACAGAAGGTTATCAATTTGAGAATCTTATTGGAAGTATTTCTAACAAGTGGAATGGTTTGGTATCAATGAGGTTGTTGTATTCTGTTTGTGATCATCGTAATATACTCCTTGAGAATGATGATGATTTTTGTAATATGATGGATTTAGCTGCTGCATATGGTGCTCGTTGTGTCGAGGTATCAGTTGAAGATGGTAATTGTAGAGTTAGTAGCCGTTTTGAAATCGGTGAAAGCAGTAGTAGCAATGGAAATGGTGGAGTAACTAGTAGTTCACATTCTGAAATTGTTGAGGATCCTCTTGAAAAATTTTGTCCTCATCATGAGACAAAAAGACTTTCTGCTGATTGGGCGTATTTGATTAGTCATGTTGGTCAAGAATTTAGAGGTGGTGTTAAGGATTTTAGGTTATCTTTGTGTAAGTATGCAATTGAAGTTGGATTTAGGTTCAAGTATTTGAAGAATGACCAATCAAGAGTGACAGCTGAGTGTGCTTTTAAGGCAGATGGGTGTAAATGGTTTGTTCATGCAATTCTAGACAAATCAAATCAATTTTTTTGCATTAAGGAGCTTGAAAAAGAACACAGATGTGGTGCTACAATTTGTAATTCAAAAAATTCTCGGATGTCTTCAAAGCTTGTTGCAGAAGAAGTTCTTGATGAAGTTCGTTCAAAGGCGTCGTATAAGCCTATAGATGCTGTTAGATTCTTCAGACAACGATACGGTACTACAATCGGTTATCACCATGCATGGTTAGGTATTGAGATGGCGAACAATGATACTCAAGGTGATTATGCATTGTCATTTAACAAACTTCGATTGTATGCGGAGGTAGCGAAGGAGAAAAATCCCGGTAGTGTTGTGGACGTTGAATGCTGTGAAGATAATCGGTTTCGAAGGTTATTTGTGGCATTCGATGCATGCATCAAAGGATTCAACTACTGTCGGCCTTTTTTGTGTCTTGATGGTACTTTTTTGACAGGGAGATATAAGGGAACTGTGCTCGCAGCCGTTGGGAAGGATGCTGATAACGGTTAGTTTTTTTTTTTTTTTCAAATTCAGAGAATGCTTATACTGAGATAGAGTTATCTCTCTTTTTAGTTTTGTGATTATTGGCTGAGATAGCGTTATCTATTGCTTTATTATGGTAGATACAGAGACTATTTTTCCTGAGATACCGTTATCTCTTGCTTTATTTTGGTTTGTAGAGACTGTTTTTATTGAGATGTCATTATCTCTTGCTTCATTCTGGTAGATACAGAGACTGTTATAGCTGAGATACTGTTATCTGTTGTTTTTTTGGGCAGGCTTGTTTCCGGTTGCTTATGGTGTTGTTGATTCCGAGACCGACGATAATTGGCTTTGGTTTTTGTTGAAGTTGAGATCTATTCTGTCAGCTCGTGAACTTACTTTCATAACAGATCGCCATACTGGTCTTGTGAAGCATGTGCCAGAGGTTTTCTCAAACGGATATCATTCTTATTGTCTGCAGCATTTGAAGAATAACTTGAGGGATAGGATGTCAGGAAGAGCACCTAATGGTTTCCGGGAACGAGTAGTGAGTCTTTTCAATGATTGTGCTCTTGCACCTACAGTATTAGATTTTAAAAACTGTGTAAACGAATTGTTTAAGGTCGGTGGAGACAGAGCTAAGGAGTTTGTTGCTTCCATTCCAGTGTATAATTGGGCAAATGCATATTTCCCAAGTAAACGATATGGGGAAATGACCTCAAATGCTGTGGAGTCTTTCAACAACTGGATTGTTGAAGCTCGTAAGTTGCCAGTCCTTAAATGTGTTGATACGATCAGGGTTCAAATCATGACTCAAATGTGTGAAAGGAAACAGTTATCAAGAAAATTGAACAGTGTTTTGTGTCCTGAATATGATGCAAAATTGAGAGAGTTCTTTAATAAAGGACGGACATGGACTGTGTTTGGATCAAGTGATGAGGTTTTTGAAGTGTCTTCATTACCAGCTGTTGTGGTTGACATAAGAAACAGGACATGCACATGTTGTCGTTGGCAGCTCTATTGTTTCCCTTGTGTGCATGCATTCACAACTCTTCAGAAGAATGGCATAGATGTATCCAATTATATTGATCCATTATACACTGCTGATGCTTTCCGATTCTGCTACGATTGTCCTATACATCCTGTTCCTATTTCTACTCTTGGAGTTGCACCAGTGTCTGAAAATTCTGCTGTTATTCTTCCTCTTATTCTTCCTCCTAAGACTAGGAGGCCACGTGGTAGACTCAAGGTTGCAAGAATCCGGTCAAGGGGTGAGAAGGTGAGGCAAATAAGGTGTGGCAGGTGCAAGAAGTTAGGAAATCATAATAGGAAGAGATGTAAGGAAGCTTGTGATTGATTCATTGTGTTCTATTGTTGATTCATATTCATTGGACATTGAATGAAAGGTTGAACGTTGGCTGAGATATTGATATATATTTTATTTTGTTTTTACAGAGCATGTTTAGGTTTTACAGTTTATGGGTTTAGGGTTCACAAAGAATGTTTTGTATGAGATAGCTTTATCTGTCATTCTATTTTGCGAAATGTATTGGCTGAGATATTGTTATCTCTTTTAATTTTTGTGTTGATACAGATTTTATTGGCTGAGATATCATTATCTCTAACTTTATTCTGGTAGATAGACTATTTCGCAGCATCAGTTGTGTGTCAAGTGAAAAGATATAGAGTTGTTATCATAACAAAATGATGACCTGCTATTCCCATTGTTCGGAGCCAACTATGCATATGTATCGTTTTAAACAAAAGAACAATTACTGTAATTCAAAACAGAGCAGGCAAGACATTTCATATACAAGCCTTGGTACGGCGAATTCCAATTGTTCTGAGCCGACCATTCATATGTGTCAATTTTAACAAAAGAACAACTATTGAATGAAAGGTTCACAAAGAATGTTTTGTATGAGATAGCTTTATCTGTCATTCTATTTTGCGAAATGTATTGGCTGAGATACTTTTATCTCTTTTAAATTTTGTGTTGATACAGATTTTTCTCTCTGAGATAGCATTATCTCTAGCTGTATTCTGGTAGATAGACTATTTCGCAGCATCAGTTATATATCAAATGAAAAGATTCAGAATTGTTATCATAACAAAACGATGACCTGCTATTCCCATTGTTCGGAGCCGACTATGCATAGGTATCGTTTTAAACAAAAGAACAATTACTGTAATTCAAAACAGAGCAGGCAAGACATTTCATATACAAGCCTTGGTACGGCGAATTCCAATTGTTTTGAGCCGACCATTCATATGTGTCAGTTTTAACAAAAGAGAACACCTATCGTACTTCTAACAGAGCAGCCAAGACATTTCATGTACAACCCTGGTATGGCGAATTCCAATTGTTCGGAGTCGACCATTCATATGTGTCAGTTTTTAACAAAAGAACACCTATTCAGCAAAAGAATACCTATTCAACTTTCCAACACCTAGTCCTATTCAACTTTCCAACACCTAGTCAGTCTTCAAGTTTCGGTCTTTCCAAAGAGCTTCTGTCCATGTTCTTGGTTCATCATACAGGAACCTCATCAACAATAACACTCTGTATTCTCTGATTTCATCAGTTGTCAATGACTCAGGGATGCTTTCTCCGTGTGCAAGCTTGTCAATGATGTAGCAAACTATAATTCCACAGTCAACACTGCAAAAGTTGTCATAATCAGAGTTTAGAAGGATAGAAATAGAGTGCACAGGAAATAACACAGTGCATAGTAGTATCGAAATAAGATGCTGAACATGATTAATTGGCTTACGTTCCAGGTCTTTGTTGCGGAGATGCAGGTGAGATTATTGGAGCATCAAACTTTTGCTTTTCAAAGATTGTTTCGTTTTGTGATGAGAGGATGAATGTTGGGGTATGATTTTTCTTCACGAATCCTTCAACATACCTTTTCTGCATTTGCAAGGTTAAATATTTGTTTATTATTATTTTTGCGTCATTTAAGTATGGATTACAAGAAGTCTCAGTATTTTTACCATTAAACGAGCATCTTTAAGGTATGCATCTGCCTTTCTTCCAGTTGGTCTGATGGAGTTGTAATGCCTCCATTGCCCATCCTCAATGTCATAAACCAGGACAGTCCAATGGTATGGATCGTTGTCGTTCTCTTTATTACCTCCTGAGGAATTCATGGGGAAAACCAAGTAGCGATAGGCATGCTGTTTTTGAATGAGTTCTAGCAGCTTGTCATCAAGGAACATCTTTCTGACCTCATTTTTCTGGTCCTTCAGTAGGCTCTGTCAGAAGGAAGTGTTTTACAAATTACATGCAACAAAATACATACCATATACCAGTTGAGATAACCATATCTCATGGTTTCTAATGGATAATTCAGAACATAGAATTCGTGAGGTATTCTTATCTCTTGTTCTTTGTGCGCAAAAACAGTATATGAGAAGCAAGAGATAACAGTATCTCAGACACATAATATGTTTTTGATATTCTTATCTGTTGTTCTTTGTGAGAAAAAACAGTGCATGTGAACAAGAGATAACAGTATTACAGAAAAATAACATGTATTTAAGCAATAGATACAGAGATCAAGTAGTCATGCGAGACTAGTGCTTTACTTACCCACAATATGGATTTGAAAAATAGTATTTTACTTTCATCTCCTTGCTCTCTTTCCAATATGAATGTAAACGAATCGATGAGCTGCACACATTATTTCATGTGAGACTTAAATGCACAAAAGATTGGTAACAGTCCTGAAGAAATATAGAGTATTGGCAAAAATGAAGTGAGAGATAACAGTATCTCAGATAAAAAGTGTTGGTATCTCACAAACTTAATAAAGAGATAATGTTATCTCATCCAAAGAATTTACTGGTAGTACAATGTATACACATGCGAATGTGGATAAAGCAAGAGATAGTAATATCACAATGTAAATGTCAGCCAATTCAATTCCCAAATAAACCGAATAAACTAAGAGCTAAGAATTAATGGAAAGCGAGGGATTGATAAAGAGTACCGGAGGGGTACGGTTTGAGAAAGACAAGGAGCCTTTCTTACCGTGTTTTGTACATCTTTTTCATTCAAGATTTCTATGACTTCTTGCAAGCTTACTGTACCATCAAAGAGGTTGTTATCCCAGATAGGGATTCTGCAAAGTTGTAAGACAACAGCAGTACATCAGCAATGAATATGAATCAAGAGATAACAGTATTTCAGACAAATAACATCTATTTGAGCAAGCAAATTGGTGCATTTTTACTAACCTGATGTCTTTCTCACACTCAAATATGTGATTTAAGAAGATCTTGTCATTTTCTGGGACAAGATGTGCCAGCTTTGTTGTTTCAACACCCATATATGGTAGTTCTGGAGATGCTTTCTCTGCTTGTTTCTCTGTGCTTTTCTTCTTCCCATAGACTTGAAAATCCTCCATGTTCTTCCCTTTCCTATCTTCCCTCTTACTCACTCTCTTTGTCAACGACGATGGGTCCACAGTATGACCTTTCCTCAATCTCTTCTTCGTTGTTTGTTGTGGTTCTGCTTGAATGCTTGAGATTGTGGACTTGATCATTTGGTCTATTTCTTCCTCAGTCACTTCTTCATCATGAATTGGAGATTCATGATGGTGCACATTCTCGCTTTGTTTTTGTTCAGACAAGCTGTTTTTTTGTTTCTGCAACTCTTCAATTATCTTCTGATCTTTGTAATGTTGGGAAACACAATGTGCTGCAATGTCATGCAACTCTTCTGTCACCTCTTCAATTTTTTCTTCCGCTATGTCCTTCTCAACATACAACCCGCCTATTTCAACCTCATTTTCGATTATGTCTTCCTTCAACATCTCCACCTCAACATGCAGACTACAAGTTTCTTTTTCAATATCTGTATAATCTGCATTTTGTTTTCTATAACCTGAAAGCTCATGTTGAAGGGATTCTACATTCTGGCGTAACTCAACAATCAACAGATCCCTTTCTTGGATCTTCTTGTCCCTATCTTCAATTTCAACTTTCATGACATTGTTCTCTTCTTCAAGCACCTTAATTCGTTGTTCAAGCTCTAAAATCAAATTCTTAACATCCTGGTTCTCTTCTTGAGGGTTTTCTTCTTGGGTTAAAGGCTCTTGGTCCGTAAGGTTTTTCTCTTTGGCTTCGGGTTCTTTGTGTGTACCTTTTTGTTCGTGCAAGACTAGAGCTGCAAACAACCCTCTCTCCCGTTCAGTTAGCTCCAATTCTTCCTGTTTGACCTTTGAGAGTAGAAGGGAACAATGAATTAAAAGAGGTAAATTCAGATTATAGATTCATGAGATTTAATGTTTCAACTAAGATAGAGTTATGTCTCATTTTATTTGCAAACTGTATTTGACTGAGATACTGGTATCTCTTTCTTTTTGTGTGTTTATATAGAGTTTATTGTTTGAGATAGCATTATCTCTTGATTTATTCTGGTAGATACACTATTTTTGATGAGATACCGTTATCTAGTTTTGACCATAATACATAATAAAATCCAATAGGTAATGATGCTTACCATTCCCTCTGGAAGGCTGCTCAGTGGTGCCTCCAACAGTTTAGCAGCAAGCTCATTCATTTTCCATTTCATAAATCTTGGAAAAGTTTGTTGAGCTGGTTCCATAATGTGGGTATGTTCACAGAGCCAATACTGTTTTCAATGAAAATATGTGTCAGATGTTGTTGATATTTTACTACAAGAAAGGGTAGAAGATTTTTACCAGGAGTGCAGTGGTGCAACCACCAACAATCGCCGGATTCTTGGAGTTGAGTTCGTTAACAAGATTATTGGTGATGAACATTGACCAATTGTAATTTGCACTATTTTCCAAATCCTCAACAAGCTTCAGGTAGGACCAATTCAGGTTTGGACCTGTTGTTGGGAAAAACAGTGTTCCAATGGTGTACAATGTCAGAAGACGTGCCAAATCTTTTGCAGCTTCTATCTCTGATACTTGCTTTTGCTTCTTCTTCTGCTTCTTCTTGACGGGAGGTTTCAAAATATTTTCAATTGTCACCCTCATTGTTGAAAGGTGCATGGTGCTTGCCCCAGCAAAGACTCGATTGGCAAATTCTGTGTCTGGCCTTCGCCCGTGGGTTGCGATGTGGATCTTCACCGGTCCAGATGTTATTCCAAAAATGACACCAATGTCATGATCAGTCAGAGGAATATCTTTTCTTGCTAGGGAAAACTTTGCTTGACCTCTCTTATATGTCTCTATCAACTTGATAAGGACAGGATCAGATTTCTTCACCATTTGCTCATCAATACTGCCTTGAGTAATTGCAAACAACATGTTCGCAAAAGGTGATTTCTGAATCTGTTCGGATTGTACTTCATTGAACTTTACATCATGTAGAAGGCTTACAATGCTGTAAAGATTCGACCTATAATAAAAGTAACAAGACAATAGCAGTATATCAGCAAAAATGAGGCAAGAGATAACAGTATCTCAAAAAAATAACACCTTCAGGTTATTGTATAGAATGGCACGCCAAGTAGTTACCTGTATTGCAAACGTTTTGGTTTAACCTCCTCTTCCTTCACCTCTTCTATGTCTGGTTCCTCCTTTTTTTCTTGTCTTTTTTGTCTTTTTGTTTTGCTCTTGGGTTTATCTTCTCTCTCTTCCTCTTCAAGTTGTGGTTCTGTCTCTTCCTCTTTCCTTTTCTTTGTTGTTTGACTCCTTGTTTTTATGCTTTTTTCTTCTTGATGTTGTGGTTTCTTTGTAGTCTTCTTCCGGGCTATCATTTTGAATCTTTTATATGTTCTAGGTTTTTCAGGATTTTCAGGAAGGTTTTCAGGGTTTTCAGGAGGGTTTTCAGGGTTTTCAGGAGGGTTTTCAGGGTTTTCAGGAGGATTTTCAGGGTTTTGTATCATTTTGAATCTTTTTCCTGTTAAAACAGATGAGAAAACAGTATCTTAGCAAAAATGAGCAAGAGATAACAGTATTTCAGATAAATAGTGTTGGTATCTCATAAACTTAATAAAGAGATTATGTTATCTCATCGAAAACGTTTTCTGGTTGTATTTTACAACAAGGGATAAAGTAGGAGATATTAATATCACAAATAACTCTATCTGCCAGAAATATAGTATATTGGCAAAAATGAGCAAGAGATAACAGTATCTCAGATAAATAGTGTTGGTATCTCACAAACTTAATAAAGAGATAATGTTATCTCATCGAAAACGTTTTCTGGTTGTATTTTACAACAAGGGATAAAGTAGGAGATATTAATATCACAAATAACTCTATCTGCCAGAAATATAGTGTATTGGCAAAAATGAGCAAGAGATAACAGTATTTCAGATAAATAGTGTTGGTATCTCATAAACTTAATAAAGAGATTATGTTATCTCATCGAAAACGTTTTCTGGTTGTATTTTACAACAAGGAATAAAGTAGGAGATATTAATATCACAAATAACTCTATCTGCCAGAAATATAGTGTATTGGTAAAAATGAGCAAGAGATAATAGTATCTCAGATAAATAGTGCCCTAAATAGTGTTGGTATCTCACAAACTTAATAAAGAGATAACGTTATCTCATCGAAAACGTTTTCTGGTTGTATTTTACAACAAGGGATAAAGTAGGAGATACGAATATCACAATGTAAACACATGCAAATACTCCATTACACAATATTTAACATATTGATGAGCCCTAACATAAAGAAAGTGACAAAACCAGTAAATGACGCTAAAACCCTAGGAAAGTGACGACGATCGGAATGACGCTGTTCACGATGACAATAGCAACGAATACAAAAGTTAAATTACCTGTTGAAATGGTCGAAAACCAGCGAAGATGACGACAGGGATGGTGAAAGGAACGCCTACAATAACGATGATGGCAACGACGATGAAAAGATCGACGATGACGACCGTGAAAGGATCGACGAGAAAGACCGCGATTAGGTTTTTTCGTCTCTGAAATGTTTTTGAAAACGCGTGTAATATGGGTAATTTTAGAACGCGTGTGATAAAAAGGACTGGAGCCGCTATAAATTCTTTAGATGGACTAATTGCTTGTTAAACCCTATAGTATGTCCTTATAAACAAGGAGCCCTATATTAAATATACATACATTTACACATTTATGCGGGGGGGGGGGGGGGGGGGGGGGGGTGTTGTTGATGAAAACTATTTCCTAAATCTATGGGAAATAGATGGGTTGAATATGGAATCACCTATGGAATTAGGTGAGATATAACAGGGGAAGAGATGAGAATTTTCAAAATTTCAAATTTCCAACAAGAAATCCCACTGATTTCTCATTCCATTTATATTCCACAAAGCAGATGCCCAAAGCCCTGTTCATCATGAATTGCTCCAGTGATTCCACCGTGCAACATGTATCGAATACGTACATGAACATTTCAGCATTATCAATCATTGCAGAATATTATTAACCATGTTACCTACAAGTTTTGGTGGTATATATATAAACCAGTTCTTAATTTGTCGTAGAGAAAGGCCATTCACGCCAATCAAAAATAAAAGCCACTCATTTCATAATCGCAACGTAGGATATAGATAAGCACTCACGTACGTACTTTGTCGAAGTTATGAGATAAACTCGAATTCCTGATACAATTTGTATATTCACATGTAGAGTATTAAATAGTTTCGTTCGAAGCATTTTGTCAAATCTATATCTCATAGTATTACGCAATCAAGATCTCCACTTGATTGTTATGTTTGTTATTTTGAGCACATAGCATGTGTATTCTGTTCCGCTCGCACAATAGTCAACCATGAAACGTTGGCGAATATTAATGTTCACGATGAAAAGGTCTTTGGCCATCAACTTCATGGATTATAGGTATTGGCCAACTAGCCATGATAAAGTGACCATGTTTTATGAAATTAACATGATAAGTTGACCATATTTTTTGCATGTATTAATCACAGTAAAATGCTCACATATTATTCAAAAAGGTCACATTTTTAATTGATCTTATTCTATGAAATATGGTCAAATTACCATCAAAACAAGTATTATCATGATCAGCATTTCATGATTAAATTACCATGTCGATTTCAACGTTTCAAGTTTAATTCTTACAAAGCTTACAGACAAACTCGCTTCATGGTAAATGATGTTAATAATTTACCATGAATTGAAATATAAAACTAAAATAAACCAAAATCAAGTTTTCTTGGTGAAACCCAAATCAGAATACTTGAGTATTGGCATGAACCCACAATGGACAATACATAATTCATGATTTCTCGGAGAACCGACCAAGATTCAGTGGGGAGCCGCCTATATATAATCTCAACTTCATGCATACATACTTCTCGATTTGTAGAAACAAAGTAAGACTGGAAAAGTCCAATTTGCACAGTTCGTGATTGGAGAAACAATACTAAATGAAGACATAATAAGAAAAGACCATAGTTGAAGCAACAATATTTTCCAGAAGGAGAGCTGTCGGTGATGGGACTGAGATCTGCCGGGCACCGCTGGTTTCCTCGCCGCTGTCCAGGACTCCAGATGGGTTGTGTCACCCTGACAAAATCTGTTGAGCGCCTTGGTTTTGCCGCCTCTCCGGTTGTGGCATCAGTAGCGGTGAGGACCAGTGGGGGGAGCCGTCGACGATAGGGAGTGGTCCAGATGGAGAGCCGCCGGTGATGGGGACTGTGATGGGTTGAGTGGAGGAAATTTTGGGAGGAAGAATTTGGGATTAGAAGTCGGAATTTATGGGGAAGGATTGGGGGAGGAATTTTTGGGATGTACACGCGAGATTTTTGCAGATCTGGTAGCTGGAGGAGTCGAGATTCTCGCGAGGACGGAATGGGTTAGGATTTCGTCCCAAAATTTAGCGATATATATATATATATATATATATAACAACAAAAGGGCATTACCGGTATACAAAGTAGTTCAAGGACGGAAACATAAGTAGCGGAGGAGGCAGGATGAAATCATAAGTTTGTAGGGCTTCTAGGATGATTTTTTAAGTCTCCCAATATTTTTTTTTCACTAGGTTACTGAGGGGGTGTTCCAACTTAAAAAAAAGAAGGTTTTGGAAAAAGGAAGGTAATTTCAAGCCCAAAAATCATATGTTTATGCAAATAATTTTCCTATCAATATGGATCTTGTTTGATAGATTTCATTGAGATCTTTTATACGGTGTAAGAAAAATCAAAAAATTATTTTTCATTTTCATTATATTTGAGTTTGAAAATTGAAGAAAAAGAACTTTTTAAAAAGGAAGGCTAGTTGGAACACCACCTGATTCCCTTTAGAAACGAAGACTAAAACGTTGACACTTTTACTTGTATGTGTGAAGTCCTCCGTTGGGTTTTTATTTATGTTTAGTTTATGGTTTGTCGTTGGTCTTTGAGTGGAATGGCACGTGGCTGTGCCGTAATATATAAATAGACTTACCAAGCATAAATTAGGGGGCGCGTATGTGAACATTTACGCGCCTATCAGAGATCCCGAATGCTTGTAGAAATTTTGTTTTCACGAGGTTACTGATTCCCTTTAGAAACGAAGACTAAAACGTTGACACTTTTACTTGTATATGTGAAGTCTTCCGCTGGGTTTTTATATATGTTTAGTTTATGGTTTGTCATTGGTCTTTGTGTGGAATGCCATGTGGCTGTGCCGGCTCGGGCCCACTTTGGGTGTTGTTTGCGCGGCAGGGGGTGACAATACCGGTACTGGCTGCGAGAAACTTGAAAAACTCACCACTGAACAAAGGGTACTGGTACTAGGCAAAAGTGGGATACCGATACTGATATTGAAATTCAGCATGAAGAACACAGACATGACAGATTTTACCCAAATCCAAAACAGCGACCAACAACAAACATCTAGGCACCAAAACTACTCATAAACACATAAAGAGAGTTATGATTCCCTACCTCAAGTTTGAAGTCGAACACCCAAGCGATTGGTCAAGCCTTAACCCCAAAAGCTAGAAATCCACCAAGAACTCTTTCCCAAGTTCAAACCAACGGAAATCAAGCTCAGGATCGTGATTAGTGAGTGGAATACAGGTAGATCTATGTGGATTTTGAATTATAGGGTGTGATTCTTAAGGGAGAGCGAGAGAGAGATGTGCAACGTGCCAGCGAGAGAGAGAGATGTGCAACGTGCCAACCCCCCCCCCCCCCCCCCCCAACAAACACACACACACAGACTGACACACATATAGCACCCATATTGCGCCCCTTTCACTTATAATCATACTTCACTAACTCCCAAACTTCCATATCCTTGCACATTAAACCCAACACATAACCACATTATCATTCACACTTTTAATCACTCAAGTACATATTAAACATTAAAATTAAGAAATTTTTATACAGGTCTCTACAATATATATCATTGATAACAAGTGTATAAAACAATATGCAAGACATGTTGTGATTTAATAGGCACATTGCCTAATTCTTCACAACACCAATGGCACTTTAGTCGACTGGACTGACTTTGACATCATAACCATAATGCATGATCATTTTATCAAATTACACAACAAATATAAATCATACTTGTCCCATTTTCTTAGAATGGCTTTCAAGATTACCATAACTCTGCCCCAGATTCACTTCCATGAAGTTAAACACATTTTTCATCTAACACCCGTAGTTGTTTGTAGACATTGCTCATTCGTACTGTTCATTCAACCTCTCAACCCAGTTTAATCCTGACTAGACATGTACTTTCCAAACCTGTATCCTTCAAACCCCGTTAACATAATAGACCACAATCACACCTCACCCTTTGTAAAATCTAAACATACACAGTTATCATTTGTATTTGATTCCATCCTCCAATTGATCCCTGTCGCTCAGAACGTGATTTCTAACTCTTCCAAACCCATAAAGCCGACTATTAGGCCCACTGGCTCACCTACTTATTCCACAACCAACAACTATTTCCCCGGACCCTCCTAACTCATCCATATGTATAACAAAAGATAAATACTCACCCACCCCTCTCCCCATAGATAATCAAAACCATATATTAGATCACACATTCAATTTAGGTGAAATACTTTCAAGTCTTCTAACATTTTTTTTAAACAAGAATCAAAAAGTGATATCCTGAGATTTTAAATCTAAACCCTAGATATTTTCGTTCACACGCTACATATGAATTTCATCTACAATTCATCCAAATCAAATTAATCTGAGTTTTTGAACTGAAAGAGATTCTAACTATGCCAACATCTCAACCAATTTTAATAGCAAAATAAATTAATAGAAGACCCCACACAACGACATGTTTGGGTTGATTTGGCACCGCCGCTGATGAAAGCTTACTCACTTTTATGGAGCTCACCTGAAAATTAAGGTCTGTGGATTTAAGAGGTGTGAGAAGGTGGGTGGTGAAGACCAAAGAGGGAGGGATGTTATGGTGGTGGAGGGGGTAGTGAGAGGTGGTGGTGGTTGCTAATGTTGATGATGATGGTAGAGAAGTGGGAGAGAAAGAGAAAACTTGATGTTGATAAAGTTACATTTTTTTGTCACGTGGCATTTGTTTTCCCCCCAAAAAGCCCAAAAATGTCATCTTATGTGAAATACCTTCTTTGCGTCGAAACATGACGCGTGTGCAATTTCTATTAGCAAATGGACGAAAATTGACACCGGGTATATATACAATTTAATAATGGCAGATTAACTAAGATGTTTCATTTCATTGAAATAAAAGAAAGTTCACGTGTTCATAGGACATTGAAGTGTAAGTACAAGTCCTTTTTTGAATTTTTTTCGAAAAGGAACAAATTAACCCTTCCTGCCTTGCTTTTGAGAGAGAGAGAGAGAGAGTGAGAGAGAGAGAGAGAGAGAGAGAGAGTCCATTTGAAGTTCTCTACCCAGGACGAGTCACTCTGGACTCGTATTCTCAAGGCTCGTTATCAATCAACTTCTTGAAGATGCGCTAAACCATCTACCACATGGAGGGGCATTCAAGGAGGGAAAACTCTTTTCAACTGAGGCACTCGCATTTGTTTGGGTAACGGTCCAGACACCTTGATCCTTTTGGTTGGATGACTGGACTGGCCAGGGGTGTCTCCGTACCCTCATTTGAGTGTCTGCTGGGCTTCAAATGATTGGAAGTTTAATCCCATATCCTTTGATTTCCCAAATGCTTTGTTGGATAGCATTCGCTTGACTTCATTTCAATGATACAATACCACTCCTGACCCAGTGTTAAATTGGAGTTGGATTTGGCGGCTTGGCGCCTCCCATGCACTTACCGCATTCAACACTTCCTTTGGTTGGCCGCCCAAGAGCGGATTTCTAACCGAAATAACTTGTTTCTCCGTCGCATCATTCCCACGTCCTATTGTGAGTGGTGCCACCAGTTGGTTGAAACAACCTGCCATGCCTGTCGCGATTGGGTTCGTGCTAAGGAAATCTGTGCTGCTTTCTATTTCCCCTCACACATCCAAACCAACAATCCTCTTGACTGGATTCATTTGAATACCAAGCTCAATTTTTCTGACCCTTAGGGCATTCCTTGGAATATCATCTTCCTTTTCGCCATTTGGCACATTTGGAATGATCACAACCAACACCTCTTTGAACCCAATTCCAACTCGAGTTCACCAAGCACTAACATCGTTGCCAAGACCATCAGAAACAAAGCTTTGGAGTGGTTACCGTGCCGCAACAGATGGGTTACCGCAGGAGTGACATCCTTGTTGGCTGGACTCCTCCACAGGCTTCCTTTGTTTAAACTCAGCACTGATGGTGCTATCCAGCTTAGTATAGGCAAAGCATCAACAGGAGGTTTACTTCGGGATGAACATGGCTGATGGCTTGGAGGTTTCCATACGAACATCTTGGCAACCTCTATATATAGCTAGCCTTATGGCCGAATTGTGGACTTTACGTGACGGGTTGATCTTTGCAGAAAGGGGAAAGTTTCAAGAAATTGGAAGTAGAAACAGATGCCTTGGGAGTTCTCCAATTGATCAATGATAATAATTTCACATCATCCACTTGGTAGTATTTTGATCAATTGCAGGTCCCTCATAGAGGCATTTTAGGCGGTGTCTATGATCTATTAAACATATCTATCGGAAAGCAAATAAATGGGCTAGGTGCGTTGGCAAGTGATGCACCGGTTTCAGTTGGAGATTTTTTTTGTTTAGCATTGCATTCGTAGTTGTTTTGCTATTGTTTTCTATGCGGACTTGATTGGGGTTGTTGACCCTATAACTGTAAACCTTTAATTTAATGCATCTCTGATTTACCGAGAGAGAGAGAGAGAGAGTAATCCAAACATAAACATCAGTACCAACAACAAAGCCATGCACACAACTTGTAAATAAGTACGAAAACCATGTACTGTTTAACATGCAGTACTAAAGGAAGAAGTGAAGCCCCATGATCACACAGGAGGAGGCGACATTATTTTCACACCAATATTACACAGACTTTGTTCACGCAGTAGCTAGCCACTCCTCAAGCTAGAGAGAGGCCTTGCAATTCTCATGAATCATTAATTAGCCACATACACACTGCAGCTCCGGCACTGGGCATGGGATCACAACGCCAGGGACGACATTCACCAGCTCGCACGCACTTTGGCAGTCCACGTCACCGCATGATGGGAAAGATACTCCCTCTACCACGCTCTTAGCCATCTCTGGAAATTAACAAATACACCACAAAATCAATTTAAGAGAATCCTGAAGTCATCTTAATTTTTCTAATCAAAGATGGTCTTGTTTTTTATTTAGTATTAACGAGATAAGTCATTGCATATATGTATAGTTTACCCATCTTCAATTGCTTTGCTGGTGTATTTTTGAATTGTTTTATTGTCCTAAAACTAGTGTCTCTATTGAAATCTCAATCGGTAAAAGTTGGTAATGAATTTACCTAATAATTCCTTCTTTAAAATTGACAGAAGTGAACCTGATAATTAATGTCCCCTTTCCTTCCCAAAGGTAATAATTAAACGTGAAAAGATAAAATCCACAATACAAAAAATAGATTGAAAAATAGATTTCATTTTGAAATGTTAGTGAATAAAATTAGTGTTATAATGATGTCTCCATAGAGGGTAAGTAGGAAAAATGAATGTAAAAATTGATGTAAAAAGTGTAATGATAATATTTCTTTAATAAGTTGGAATCACGAAGCTGTACACTTAAAAAGAGACGAAGAAAATATTAACATGGTAAAATTAGTTTTAGTGCAACAAAAAATAGAGAACGAACCAGAGGCCATGAGAAGCACTAAGACAAGGACCATGATCGAAAGCCAACGCATGGAGCGCGCCATCTTCCGAGAGTAATTTTTCGGGAAAATAAAAACAAGGGCTGTGTGAGAGAGGAAAGGGAGAGGCAAATGTAAGATTGGGATTTCCTGGTTTCATTCCTGACTTATCTAGACCTATTTATAGGTGTGTTCGGATAGAATATTATATCATCACGTGTTCGTGGGACTCTTAGGTGTATTCTGATGGTTTTTTAACCGATCATGAATCGACGGTCATATGGGGTTCATTTTGAATTTCGCACGGATGATTTGAACTGTTCATGTTCTGTTTGGAACACTTTTTGAAAAGTATTTTTCATAAGATTCTCCCATTTCTCTCTCTACTTATCACTTTTATTATTTTTTCAATTTTTTTTTCAAAAAATGTTCCAAACACAGCATCAATAATTTAAAAAAAAAATAGCGTGTGACCGAAAAAAAATCAGTTCAATCCGAATCACAATTTTATGTCTCAATACAATTGTCAGACGTACATGTCAGCATTGCTTTTGTTAATGAAATTGTTAGAATACCACTTCCCCGGTCGAAACTCTATGGATGCCAATCTCATTTGATAAAGAATTCATCTAATGGGTTGATTTATAATTCATTTCATATCATCGATGGGTCACGTTTTGGGCATTCTAAGATAGGTACTATTAAACAAGCATTACAAATATTGTTCACATAATGAAAGCAAAAGCTAACAGGCGATTCTGGTTTCTTTTTTTTTTCTTTTTTTTCTTTTGGCGCTCGGCAAACAAAACAGCTAGTTCTATATCAAACATAATAAGAAATCAGAGGTTTGAAAAAATAAACATAAAGAATGGGTGTAGTTTAAGAATTGATTGGTTTGGAGTTTTTGATATATTTAACAATAAATTTTTCGGAGATCCAATTCACAAATTTTGAAGCTACGAAATCAAATATGTGCTCCAGTTTATCTAATAAAAGTATTAAAATAAAGTTATTTTATCTACCATTTTACGTTGGAGAATCAATATAATCAAATTTACTATGAATAAACAATTGAATGACAAATTGGTTGGGTCTGTGGATGAAATTAATTGTGCTAATATTTTTTTTTATAAGTGAAATTGATAATTTTAACTACGGATCTACTGTGCTATTTTAACCAAACAATCAAATAAAAATTGATAGAGATGTAGGTCATTAGAACCTCAATTGTTTTACCATTATCTAAAGTTTGTGGGTATCCATGAAATCAAGGAGTATTGTCCCTTTAAGAGTAACGATTGTGACGCAGCGGAATTTACGACGAGATTAGTTAGCGTACTAATCGAAACGAATAAGTACTCGAATCCACGAGCAGTTCTTGAATCCACAAGAAGAGAGATAAACTGTAACGCCCCGAATTTTTGGGTACGTTAAAGAAAACATTTTATTGCAAAAACAAAGTGAGTCTAGCTCATTATTACAACATAACTCTCATGAGAGTACTTTTATTACACAAGGGAAGGGAAACTAAGGTCCCTAACTACAGCTCCGCCTGCTCCTTCATCTGAGCCAACTCTTCAGCTCCAAAGGCCTCCAAGGTGTACTGCTCACCTTGATCATCTACAAAGTCTGACACATTATACCAGCGTCGCCACCGATATAATATGTCAGGGTCACCAAAGGTAACACCGTGAGCTACAAAAGCTCAGTAGAACAAACCCATACCCGCTAACCCATAACTTACAAACAACAGGTTATACAATCATCGATTTCCACATGATACATGTATATATAGCTAACAATGACACACCCATATTCGTTAATCATCTATCGTTGGTGTCCAAGATTTCCGTGTTTCTCCTACGCGACTCGTCGTAGACCGTGTCAACATTTTCATTTACAACTCAATCTTTCAAAAATCATTTGTTTAACACACCCAACCTCGGTTCCGCCGTTCCGGTCTCCCGAGTATCCTCACAATGGTTCCGCCGCACCGGGTTCCCATTGGCACACAAAATCTTGCATTGGCTCCTCTCCGCGGATAACCAAGCCATACCTCACCATGGTTCCGCCGGTCCGGGTTCCCATGGGAACGCACACAACCTCACAATGGTTCCGCTATTCCGGATCTCCATTGGAACACACACCCAACTCACATTATGCCACCAAAACCGGTCATAATGTAGTTTCAAAAATATTTCCTTCTTCGGAAAACATTTCCTTTCATTTATCACACCCTAGGTGCCATGTTTCTACTTTCTCGGTTCTCGTGTCTCGTTTACATGCAAAGACTCCGCGGTAGGACAAAAGTAAGCATGAAACATTCTAACAAGATCATCCAATTCTATAATATACTACAAGTAACACATTCGATTTATGTATGTAAGCTCATACTCCTTGGAATATCAAAATACGAATACTTCGATTCACATGGTAACGTTTTAACTTTCGAAAACCGTTTTTTCTTAAAGATCAAACAACATACGTTTTACTTGGAATAAGTAAGTAAGTGAGTAAGGATAAACTTAGAGTTAGGGGTAAGAATAATTTACCTTGATCCGAAACTAGTCGGGGCCGAATAAGCTAGTTGGAAGATTTTACGGGTGGTGAAACTCGCAAATCTGGACCGAACTTTGGATGGCAGTAACTCGGTCAGTATTTGGCCGAATATGATCGTTCTTGGGTCGAAGTTGAAGCTCTTGAAGTGCTCTACGACTTTCGTGAAGGAAGTTGATCCTAGAAACTACTTTAGGTAGGAGAAAAATGGTGATAAAGGAAGAGACAGTATGCTGTCTGGAAATGGAAATCCGAGATTTTTACTGAACTTCGGATGCCAATATCTTTGTCATTTCTTCACCGATTGGGGTGGTTCTTGGCTCTAACTTGAAGGTTTCGAAGTGCTCTACAACTTTTCCGAAGGGAGTTGGTTCCAAAAACTATTTTAAGCAGGAGAAAAATGAGGATTCGTGAAGGGCAGTAAGCTGTCTGGAAAATGGAAATGGCAATTGAGTGAGGGTGTGAGTTGAATGGAAGACATGGGGTGCTATTTATAGCCAACACTTGAGCTCCTCCTCCCTCCTCTATGGCCAGCCATATCTCTCTCTCTCTCTCCCATGGATTTGCTCCATTAAGTGGTCATTTCAAGTCTTTCAATCAAGTCATAGCCTTCCATGACTTGTCACTTCCATTTTAGGCCAAATCTTAGGCCATCATGAAGGGTTTTTGACTTGTCAAGTCTATGGGGAGGTTGCTTGCAAGAAGGAATATAATCATGGCCTAGCTTTGTACTTTGAAAGACTAGAAATGGGTTGGCAAGTGGTCAAAAATAGGCTTAAGGCTATAAATGTTGCTTGTGTAAGTAATCAAACACAAGCACACACTCCATCTCACTCTCTCACTTTCGGCCTCTCTCTCTCTCTCTCTCTCTCTCTCTCTCTCTCTTGTATCTATATACATCCAAGAAAATCTAGGAAAGTAAGTCTAGGATTTTAAGACTAGAACATAGGTGTGCATGCATGGCAAAGCTAGCTTTGCTTCCCTTGGAAGCAAAATGATGAGATTCCTTAGCCCATGATTTTGTATTGTCAAATCAAGGCTTCATTGGCAACTTAATTGCTATTAACCAATGGTCAAAAATTCTCCTAGCATTTATTAACCATTGGTTAAAGAAGGTAAGTATGGGCTTGAATGACTAGTCAAATCTAGGTTCTCATTATGGCAAGTCTAAGGTTGCTTCTTTTGGAAGCAAAATGATGGGATTCTTGTATGACTTGTCTTGTCATGCATTTAGGCAAGTCAAAGGTCTAATAACCAAGGGACAAAAATTCCCCTAACAATTATGGACCAATGGGTAAAGGAATATTGGTAATAATTAGGGTTTGAAATGACTTGTCATGGGAGTAAAATGATTACTCCTATGGTCTAATGGTCCGATAGGGTTTGGAGGGGTTCATAAGGCTCAAAGATGGTCTAAAAGATCCAATTAGGGTTAGGGTAATGTAACTAGGTGAATCGGTAGTTTGGTTTGTCCAACTAGTCGGTTGGAAACTAACCTTACTCGCCAAGTAGGATTTCTAGCCAAGAAATATAATTTAAAGATTTTATCTAACTCGTTAGGAAAAATATACAAGTGCTTTTATAAGCATACTTGTTTTTAGAAAATGACTAGATTGCTCGGCGTGAAAGATATAATTTTATAAGTTTCAAATCTAATTATGACGGATTATAAAAATTAAAAAAATAATTTAGTAGCAAATCCAAGTAATTAAAATAAAATTTAAATATTTAACGAAATTTTTATTTATTAAAAATCAGGGTCGTTACAAACTATCCCCCTTAAAACAATTTCGTCCCCGAAATTGGCACGTGACTATAGATTAGACTTGGTCGCTATGTTGGGTCTTGAGCTCCTTTAGCTCAGCAGGAGTCATTCGGTACGGCGCCATAGAGATTGGTGCCATTCCCGGTTGGAGTTCTATAGAGAAGTCTATTTCTCTTTGGGGCGGTAAGCTAGGAAGTTTTTCAGGGAAAACATCAGCGTACTCGCATACGATGCGTGGCAATCTCACTTCCATCCTATTGGCTTCTTCTAATTGGAGACTAGCGAGCCATCCAAATAGTTGATTCTGCCACTCGGATGTTCTCGTCGTCGGGTTCACCGTTTGTCTATCCCCCTTAAATTGAGAACAAGTTCCTACGGGGGTATACGCGGTCACCATCTTCAGATGGCAGTCTTTGACCGCTTGATGTACTGATAGTCAGTTCATCCTCAGGATTACGTCAAAATTCGCCATGTCATTCACTCCAAGATCGCAGTTTAGGTGCAAGTTGGCTACTTCTAGTTCACACCTCTTTGCACTAGACTAACAGTTATACTCCCCCCAAACGGTGATGTTACTTTCATACTCGTACTTAGGGGTTCTGTTTCTAGGGCTAGAGTAGTTACACAGGCAGTAGATATGAATGAATGTGATGCCCTAGAGTCAAACAAGGCTTGCTCATAGGTACTATACAATAATAGCGTACCTTGGATCACAGAGGGATCCTGCTCCTGTGCCTCCATCTGTAGCGCAAAGATACGCCCTCCCGTGCTTTGCTGGTTCCCCATGAGCTGCTTTCCCTTGTTCTGCCCATTCTGTTGCTGTGATGGACCCTCGGGGTTTTGCATCACAAACCCGACCTGTCCAGGTTGTTGAGCTTTCTGATCCCAAAAGTTCCCATCCCTCCTCCTTTGAGGCTGCGGGCAGTTGCGCCTAATGTGGCCCATAGCCTGACAATTGAAACACCGAATTGTTGCTATGTCTTGACCATCTCTCTGTGGCCCGCTAGGTTCGGGGGTAGTAGTCCTCCAGGGTTGGTTGTTCTGTGACGGGGTGAAGGGTCTGTTATGGTAGGGTCCACGGTTGTTGTTGGGTGGTTGGGTTCGGATCGGTCCGCCGGTGCTGCTTGTCACCTTCTTCCATCGGGTTTTGAAGTCAGTCTCCTCACTCTCTAGCCGGAGTGCACACTTCACTACTTCGGCGTAGGTGGCAAAAGCTTGAGCTACCACAGCCTTTCGAGCGGTTGTCAGTCCCCACTCGAACCGTCTTGCCTTCTTGTCTTCAGTAGGTATGGAGGTTAAGGCATAGCGGGACAGTTCTTCGAATTTGGCCGCGTACTGGGTGACGGTCATTGTTCCTTGTTTCAGGTTCAAGAACTCTTGTTCCTTGGATAAGCGAAGGGGCGTGGGAAAGTACTTGTCGAGAAACAAAGTCTCGAACTCAGCAAAGGTCATGGTGGCAATGTCATGGGTCGCCTCCATCAGATCCCACCAATAGCGGGCTTCTCCCTTCAGTTGGTAGGTGGTTAGGGCCACACGATCTCCGTCTTGGGTAATCCCTAAGGTTTTGAGGATCATCTTGACCTCATTTAGCCACGTCTCGGCCATGACAGGGTTGGTGTCCCCATGAAAGGTCGGAGGTCTGCGTTTGCAGAACTCGTTCATTGCTCGGGTTCGGGTCATAGGTCCGTCGTCGTGGTTTTGGTTTTGGCGGTTAGCGTTCAAAGCAGCTATGAACGCTTGCATGATCTGGGCTAGGTCGGGGTTCGCGTTAGAGGGTCCTCCATTATCGTGTCCTAGTCCATTGCGTCGGTTCGCCATCTACGAGTAAAAATTGAAAGGGGAAACTTTTAGTCTACTTAAACAATTTTTTTTTTTTTTGCACATGGTGTTTCTTTTCAAAAGTCGAAGTAGTTTATCGAGTAGTATGCAATCAACAAAAGCAAGCTTTTCACAAATAAGCATAGAGTTCCACTATAATGGCAAGTAGGGTCACATACGTGAATAGAGATCAAGAACATAATAGAATAAATAGTAACTGAAATAAGCCCTTCATTAATAACATAGGAAGAGTACATATTTAAACAGATAGAAGGGATCCTAATTTTCGACATCCTACATCCCGAAGGATTACAATCGGCCTAATATATGTCTAAATGGCGTCGTTGGGTTCGGGTCTCGCCCATCCTCGAGATTCTCTACCATCTTTCGTTGTAAGCTTGGCGCAACTGACGTTCGTACTCCTTTATGACTGCGGCGAGTGCGACGGCCACGACGAGAGTCCCGTACCAGAAGGTGTTGAGACGGTTATTCACGGCGAACCACCGTGGCATGCCTATTGTGACTACCGCACAAAATATAATGAGGGCGAAGAGTTGCAACCATAAGGTTTGGATTGTTATGGTTATTTCGGCTCGCTCGATTTCTCGGAATATGGCGTCTTCCGGAAATCCTCGTCGTCGGGTTGCCATGGCTCGGCTCGGTTCGGTTCGGCTTGATAGGATATGATGGAGATTTGGAGGAGTTATGATGGTGAGGAAGATGATGAGATGGAAGTGGTGGTGGGGTATATATAGGGGACGGAAAAGGGGTGTTGTGGAGGGAAAGATTGGAAATTTAAATTTGAAGTTTGAAATTTGAATTTTGGAGGTTGAAATTTTTTTTTTTTTTTTTTTTTTGAAATTGGACGGTTAGGGGGGTGCGGTTTGCCACGCCTAATGGGGTGGCACTCGGTGCTAGGTTCCGCTCTCGTCGTTTAAAAGACGTGGAAAAATATTTATCCCAACAACAGGCCGCAAGGTTTACTAATACCAAAAATATTTTCAAGTTTCTAAGTCCCACATTCGATTCTTGATTTAAGTTATCATCCAATTGTTCGGGAATTCCCAGCTCGGCTGTACTGCCAATTTCCGTGCCTTGCTTCAATCCGAAGATTGTTTTGACAGAATTCCACCCAATTTGGGACGGTAAACTTAAACTCAATTCACGTTTGTGCAACGGTCAAACTATCTCATGGTTCTACCCATTCTACCCATGGCCGAGGTTTTGAACCTAAAGCTCTGATACCAAGTTGTAACGCCCCGAATTTTTGGGTACGTTAAAGAAAACATTTTATTGCAAAAACAAAGTGAGTCTAGCTCATTATTACAACATAACTCTCATGAGAGTACTTTTATTACACAAGGGAAGGGAAACTAAGGTCCCTAACTACAGCTCCGCCTGCTCCTTCATCTGAGCCAACTCTTCAGCTCCAAAGGCCTCCAAGGTGTACTGCTCACCTTGATCATCTACAAAGTCTGACACATTATACCAGCGTCGCCACCGATATAATATGTCAGGGTCACCAAAGGTAACACCGTGAGCTACAAAAGCTCAGTAGAACAAACCCATACCCGCTAACCCATAACTTACAAACAACAGGTTATACAATCATCGATTTCCACATGATACATGTATATATAGCTAACAATGACACACCCATATTCGTTAATCATCTATCGTTGGTGTCCAAGATTTCCGTGTTTCTCCTACGCGACTCGTCGTAGACCGTGTCAACATTTTCATTTACAACTCAATCTTTCAAAAATCATTTGTTTAACACACCCAACCTCGGTTCCGCCGTTCCGGTCTCCCGAGTATCCTCACAATGGTTCCGCCGCACCGGGTTCCCATTGGCACACAAAATCTTGCATTGGCTCCTCTCCGCGGATAACCAAGCCATACCTCACCATGGTTCCGCCGGTCCGGGTTCCCATGGGAACGCACACAACCTCACAATGGTTCCGCTATTCCGGATCTCCATTGGAACACACACCCAACTCACATTATGCCACCAAAACCGGTCATAATGTAGTTTCAAAAATATTTCCTTCTTCGGAAAACATTTCCTTTCATTTATCACACCCTAGGTGCCATGTTTCTACTTTCTCGGTTCTCGTGTCTCGTTTACATGCAAAGACTCCGCGGTAGGACAAAAGTAAGCATGAAACATTCTAACAAGATCATCCAATTCTATAATATACTACAAGTAACACATTCGATTTATGTATGTAAGCTCATACTCCTTGGAATATCAAAATACGAATACTTCGATTCACATGGTAACGTTTTAACTTTCGAAAACCGTTTTTTCTTAAAGATCAAACAACATACGTTTTACTTGGAATAAGTAAGTAAGTGAGTAAGGATAAACTTAGAGTTAGGGGTAAGAATAATTTACCTTGATCCGAAACTAGTCGGGGCCGAATAAGCTAGTTGGAAGATTTTACGGGTGGTGAAACTCGCAAATCTGGACCGAACTTTGGATGGCAGTAACTCGGTCAGTATTTGGCCGAATATGATCGTTCTTGGGTCGAAGTTGAAGCTCTTGAAGTGCTCTACGACTTTCGTGAAGGAAGTTGATCCTAGAAACTACTTTAGGTAGGAGAAAAATGGTGATAAAGGAAGAGACAGTATGCTGTCTGGAAATGGAAATCCGAGATTTTTACTGAACTTCGGATGCCAATATCTTTGTCATTTCTTCACCGATTGGGGTGGTTCTTGGCTCTAACTTGAAGGTTTCGAAGTGCTCTACAACTTTTCCGAAGGGAGTTGGTTCCAAAAACTATTTTAAGCAGGAGAAAAATGAGGATTCGTGAAGGGCAGTAAGCTGTCTGGAAAATGGAAATGGCAATTGAGTGAGGGTGTGAGTTGAATGGAAGACATGGGGTGCTATTTATAGCCAACACTTGAGCTCCTCCTCCCTCCTCTATGGCCAGCCATATCTCTCTCTCTCTCTCCCATGGATTTGCTCCATTAAGTGGTCATTTCAAGTCTTTCAATCAAGTCATAGCCTTCCATGACTTGTCACTTCCATTTTAGGCCAAATCTTAGGCCATCATGAAGGGTTTTTGACTTGTCAAGTCTATGGGGAGGTTGCTTGCAAGAAGGAATATAATCATGGCCTAGCTTTGTACTTTGAAAGACTAGAAATGGGTTGGCAAGTGGTCAAAAATAGGCTTAAGGCTATAAATGTTGCTTGTGTAAGTAATCAAACACAAGCACACACTCCATCTCACTCTCTCACTTTCGGCCTCTCTCTCTCTCTCTCTCTCTCTCTCTCTCTCTCTTGTATCTATATACATCCAAGAAAATCTAGGAAAGTAAGTCTAGGATTTTAAGACTAGAACATAGGTGTGCATGCATGGCAAAGCTAGCTTTGCTTCCCTTGGAAGCAAAATGATGAGATTCCTTAGCCCATGATTTTGTATTGTCAAATCAAGGCTTCATTGGCAACTTAATTGCTATTAACCAATGGTCAAAAATTCTCCTAGCATTTATTAACCATTGGTTAAAGAAGGTAAGTATGGGCTTGAATGACTAGTCAAATCTAGGTTCTCATTATGGCAAGTCTAAGGTTGCTTCTTTTGGAAGCAAAATGATGGGATTCTTGTATGACTTGTCTTGTCATGCATTTAGGCAAGTCAAAGGTCTAATAACCAAGGGACAAAAATTCCCCTAACAATTATGGACCAATGGGTAAAGGAATATTGGTAATAATTAGGGTTTGAAATGACTTGTCATGGGAGTAAAATGATTACTCCTATGGTCTAATGGTCCGATAGGGTTTGGAGGGGTTCATAAGGCTCAAAGATGGTCTAAAAGATCCAATTAGGGTTAGGGTAATGTAACTAGGTGAATCGGTAGTTTGGTTTGTCCAACTAGTCGGTTGGAAACTAACCTTACTCGCCAAGTAGGATTTCTAGCCAAGAAATATAATTTAAAGATTTTATCTAACTCGTTAGGAAAAATATACAAGTGCTTTTATAAGCATACTTGTTTTTAGAAAATGACTAGATTGCTCGGCGTGAAAGATATAATTTTATAAGTTTCAAATCTAATTATGACGGATTATAAAAATTAAAAAAATAATTTAGTAGCAAATCCAAGTAATTAAAATAAAATTTAAATATTTAACGAAATTTTTATTTATTAAAAATCAGGGTCGTTACATAAACTCATAAAATTACTCCTATATTGATAAAAGTTGAATAAAACATAATTTGCCCTTAGGCTTACGACGCTATTTATAAGTAGAGAAATCCTATTTTTTACCTTTTGGTGAATTTCTTGGAGGAATATTTTGAGTGGGAATTTCGTTTTTAGTTCAAACTATTGAGGTATTGTGCGGGAAAAAATTTAAAATTTGAAAAAATAATATGGCAGGAGTTGAAAATTGTGATAATATGGCTGTAATTTAAAATTTAAGAAAATAATACAACATGACTTGAATAATTCAGTTAAATTTGGTAAAACACGATTTGCTAAGGTAACGACAATCTATGGTATTGTTCTAACATTTTTGGTTATGTTATTTAATATGTGAATTTAATTTACATATATATTTTGCTTATGTATAACTATTATTGATAACATATTTTGGTCTTGTGACAAGATATTTTGATCATCTCAAAAACAAATTGTATGGCACGTTGTGATAAGGTAACATCTTATGATTTCTTTTATAATAATTGTTGTTATGTTATTTAATTGTGGTATGGCACAAAATTTGTATGGCACGTTGTGGTAAGGTAACATCACTTTATGATTTTGTTAATTGTTAATAATAATTGTGGTTATGTTATTTAATTATATTATGGTACTTTACATACATATTTTGCTGAGTATAACTATCGTTGATTGTGGTACAATGTATTTTTGATTTGTTACGGAATATCTGATTGATTTTCTTTGTATGATACGTTATCATAAATAAATGTCAATTTATGATATTGTCATAATAATCGTGGCTATGTTATTATTATTTTTTTATTGTCAAAAGTTGAGAGGTAGTATTTATCAAAAGATCCCCATGGGGAAGGTTGGAAGTCTATAGATCGGACATTCCAATAGAAAGAGCGTATAAGAGAATAGAAACGCTGCTCTACAGAATAAGAAGAAACCTCCCAAAGGAGGACAAAACCCTCCGAAGGAGGACATTATTAAAACAAATAACAAAATAAAAGAAGCACCGCCGAAACATCTGCCGCCACTCTTTCGCAACCACCTTGATAGACTCGTAACCACCACCTCTGCTTCACAAAATAGGAACACATCGTTGAGAGGTGGTTGCCCAGCAAACGCAGTAGATGGTGTTAGGTCACAGATCTGAGAAGGTGGAGGTTGAGAACGGTTGTGCACAATATCTTACCCGCAACTACTGAAATCGAAGCCCCGGAACGTCACCGGAAAACGATTTGTCTGAAAAGTTCCCAATTGACGCCCGAACTTCAGTCCTGGGATGGAGAGAGAATATGGTTTGACAGTGGGGGGAAAAGAACAGAGGGAGAGAGATCGGCGGGGGGGGGGGGGGGAGGGAGGGCGGTTGGCGG
The DNA here is from genome assembly GCF_030253575.1 of Rhododendron vialii. Taxonomy (NCBI): domain Eukaryota; kingdom Viridiplantae; phylum Streptophyta; class Magnoliopsida; order Ericales; family Ericaceae; genus Rhododendron; species Rhododendron vialii. Next base: position 9,368,962 of record NC_080565.1, on the reverse strand, counting down.
TTAGGGTTTGGAGATTTTTGCGGTAATTTTCTTGTAGAACACAAGTCGTCGTCTTCTTCTTCTTCTTTTTTTTTTTTTTTTTATAACATAGAAGGTATCCTCACACTCAAATAGGAATGAGATTAATCCACTTAAGGCGGCCACAGGAAACCAACACCAATGGAAGACATTTAATTAGAAGCAGGTAGGAGGGGGGGATTACTACTAGACGTGCCAATGAGGCATATCTACATGAACTTTTACCTCTCTACTAATTGGCCTACCTTCCAAGAATCGAACCCATACCTCCGGGGTGGGAGCAAATCCTCTAGCTAGTCAAAATAATCGAAACAATTAGAGAATTTTTTGAAACCCATAGTAGCTTTCCTCCTAAAATGGATAAACCGTGAGAAATCAAACTAACATTTCCTTTTTTTAGGTTTAAAATTTCCTTTTGAAAATTATAAATTATGGTAATAGTCTTGCTTATTTTTTATGATTGATTTGGCACCTTTTTTTCTTCTTCACATACTATTGAAATTTTTTTTAACTGCCAAAAAATTTCATTAACTTGAAGCAAGAAAATAGCATCATACTCAAAAAACAGTCATCGGCCTAATTTGAGATCCAAAATCTACAATTGACAAGAAGCCAATCAAAGACACTCATTGGGCTGAAACCCACCTAAACGCCCAAACACCCCTATGGGTCTAAAAAATCCAGATTTACAATCAGCTCAAAAAAAAAAAACAACCCAAGCAGCCCTCAATTAACAACCCTAACAACCCTATCATAGGAAAGACGCTACCCTGCCACCACTGCGACTCGGGGAACCAGCCCTTATAGCTGCCCGGAGTGGCACACTGCCATCCTAGCCACCTCTAACTGCACCGTAGCTACAATCGCCGCTGCTGCCAAGCTGCCTTTTTGCCTCTGCCAAGAGCCTGAAAGGCAGGAAAAAAAAATCCAAAACCGAACCAAACCCTAACAACCCAAAACCTGTCTGTTCCACCGATCGTCCACCACCGTGTAGAAAATCAAACCACCACCTGGAAACCTGTCTCGGCCGATAAGAGAACCACCCAAACACCGACTCGCCGACCATTGACGCTGCCATCCCACAAGATCGGACCACCAAAGTTCGCCAGAGTAGATCTCATGTCTGGCCCGAGGAGACGGCACTGAGGACCACCACACCATTAGCTCCCTCTAGTTTGGCTATTTGGCAAATGACCTCCTTTAGTTTTACTAATGACCAATTCGCTTTCTTGTGATTTTGGAAAGTGCAACCATTACATATTCCATCCAAAGTAACGTTGTGTGTGTCTCACGCGCTCTTAGTGCATTTATGCATGAAAAACTGTACTTACCTCCAAAAGTAGTCTGATAAAATGACAATTATACCCTTTGCTCATGTTCTTTCCCAAATTAGTTTGAAAGGCTTTGTTTGGAACTTATGAAAAAGCAAGGAAAATTAAAAAAGTTTCCCTTGCATTGTATAGTTGGAAGAGAAAGAGAGAAGAAAATAAAAATTTCAAGTTTAGCGAATAGTAAATTTTCTCTCCCATTTTCCGCCCATTTTCTTTTCCTTTTGTTCCAAACAGAGCCTAAATTAACCACCATCTACCACAAGCCCAACCTAAACACGTGGGTTTACGTGTATACCCAGCAATTGGGGCCTCCATTCATCACTGGCAAAGTTGACCCATTTAATTGATTCATAATCAAGAGAGAAAATCAACCTCGAACAACCCAAAATTTTATTATGAATGTGATTTCCTACCCGGTCTTTGAAGTCCCTGTGTCCCATTTCAAGAAGAGACCAGAAATTTGGGTAGAATCCTGTTGCACCCATTTGGTCGACTCTTTCTTAGAATCTGAGAGGAAAATTAAAAAACTAAAGACAGGGCCAACCAAATCCTTTATTTATTTATTTATTAATAGAGATAGAAATTGGTAATTAATAAAGCACCTTGTTTTTTGATCTTGAAGGAAGAATTGAGAAAGTGGATCCCAAAAAAATGCAACAATCCTTGACTTTGCTTGATACTGCTGCATGCGATCGTGGAATGGATTATTCGTTAGTTGTTAAAAATGTAGGTTTTGTGATTTTGGGGCAGTACTACAGTAAACTCACATGGAAATGTGAATCAAAGATCTAAATATTGGAATGTGCAATATTGCATGTACGTACTACTACTTCTCACCGCATATGTACCAATTTTAGCACCATATATCACCCCTTCTAGACGATTTGCAAATTCAGTTAGAGAGAGAGAGAATCACTTGACGAGGATGAGGATTGGGGGTTGGTGTTGTGCAGCAGCTACACAGCACCAACCCCCATTCCGACGAGAGAATGGGGAGACCAACACATGCATTTTAATTTAAAGTTGCAGCTAATTCTTTTCAATAACTAATTTTGGCCACCTCAAGGGGTGTCTAAAATTTATCCCCTCCAAGGGGATATAGAAATAAATAAATTAATTAATTAAAGGTCCTATACCTGGTCTTGTTGGTGAAACCCTACTATTGGATCCTTCAACGCTATGTATTTCAAAAAACAATTTATTTTTACTTCTCTAACTAAATAAACACGAGCACATATTTGGTTCTGTAGCTTCAAGTTTTTTTAATTGTCTCTCAATAAAATTTATTGTGAAATTCATCACGAAACTCATTATTGATTTGTAGAGTATAAACTAATAGCTCATGGAATCGACTTAAAAAAAGAAGTTAATCAATTTTAGAATCAATTTACCATAAATTAGTTAGTACAGTATAAGTTATACGAGTTTTATTGATTTTAAGTTATGAATCAATTTACTATAAATCAATTTGTTTGTTGTATTTTGTTTTTGTTTATTTTCGGATCGATAGTGTCCGCTTTTATTGTACTATTTTTTTCTTATATATAATATATTTTGAATGATCTTGTTCGTCGAAAAAGTTATGAACCTCATTGGACTATTTTGGATGATCGGCCTACTGATGTAGCAAATATTTAATACCGTAAATATGTAAGTAGAGATTGAATGCTTATCATCCAAAGGAGAATATTATAGGAGTGCATTTGGTACATCCAAAAAATGAGGTGTGGACCCGAACCGAAAGGCCCCTTTCAAATTCAATAATTCTATAACCACACCCATTTCACACACCAAAATACACACCCACACACATAAGTGTGTGGGCTCCACACACACTACATACTCTAGTGTGTGTGGAGCCCACACACTTGTGTGCATGGGTGTGTGTTTGGGTGTGGTTGTAGAAGGGCTCTTCCAAATTACCGATTTAAACCTCAATGTGTCTTGAGCTAACCATGGATGTCAAATCTCAAAATCAAAATACACCGGATAAAGTTCATGAGCTATTTTAAACTTGAATGATTATTGTCAAATACTTGTTCCAATCTCTTTGTAATTGCACTTCCACCCTGTCGTGAATAAAATCTTTACTATAAATCTCTTTGTAATTGCACTTCCGCCCTGTTGTGAATAAAATTAATCTTTACTACTACAATAACAGGAAGTGACTTTTCAGGAAGAGATGAGAAAGAGATGCGTATGATGCTTTGACAAATAACTTTCTTAGTACGTTGTCTATGAAAACGAATCATAACTTTATGAATTTTTCAATACAATCGGCAGACGTACATATATGTGAGCATTGCTTTTGCTAATGAAGTTGTTAGAATACCACTTCCCCAGTCAAAACTCTATGGATGCCAATCATTTGATATATAAAAAATTCATCTGATGGGTTAACATATAATTCATTTCAAATCATCGATGGGTCACGTTTTGGGCATTCTAAGATAGGTACATAATATTTAACAAGCATTGCAAATATTGTGCACATAATGAAAGCAACGGCTAGCACGCGATTCTGGTTATTTAGAGCACAATCAAACATAATAAAAAAATCGGAAAGAGGTTTGAAATACTTGTTCCAATTTTATAAAATTTTCACTACAATCGACAAACGTACATGATAGTTTTGCTTTTTTTTTTTTTTCTCGGCAAACGAAATAATTTATAAAACTCGACCGGGGTACATCGAGGAAATAGTTTTGCTTTTGTTAATGAAAAGTTATTAGAATACCACTTCCCCAGTCAAAACTCTATAGATGCCAATCATTTCATAAAGAATTTATCGAATGGGTTGACATATAATTCATTTCAAATCGTCGATGGGTCACGTTTTGGGCATTCTAAGAGAGGTTATATTAAACAAGCATTACAAATATTGTTCATAAAATGAAAGCAACAGCTAACAACAGGTGATTCTGGTTATTGAGAGCTCTATCAAACATAAAAGAAATCAAAGGTTTGAAAAAATAAAATAAAGAATGGGTATAGTTTAAGAATTGATTGGTTTGGAGTTTTTGATATATTTAACAATAAAGTTTTTTTGAGAGCCAATTCACAAATGTTGAAACTATGAAATCAAATATGTGCTCCTGTTTATCTAGTCAAGAATTAAGGTTCTGTTTGTTTTGATGTAAAATGTTTTACAATGTAAAATATTTTCCATGTAAAATATTTTTTCAGAAAACAAATTTCAAACTTTTATTTTTCGATATTTGGTTGACACTTGAAAGTATTTTCAGAAATCAACAAAATAGTGCAGAGAGAGAAAGAGGGGGGCTTAAACAGTAGAGAGATCTGAGAATATTGGAATTGAACATGGGTCATGACTGGCGACCGAGAAAACTGAGCAGTGAGAATTGCAGTAAAAGACATCGGGTTCATTTTGGAAAATAACTTATGGAAGATTTAAGGGTAAGTCATTTTCATCTAATTGATGAAAAATGTTTTACATGTAAAATGTTTTTCTAATTTTTTACACAACCAAACACTGAAAAATAGGTAAAACATTCTACCGGAAAATATTTTACGCTCAAACAAACGGAGCCTAAAATGAAGTTGTTTTATCAACCATTTTACGTTGGTGAATCAATATAATCAAATTTACTATAATAAAAAATCGAATGACAAATTGGTTGTGTCCGCCGATGAAATCAATTGTGCTAATATTTTTTTGTATAAGTCAATTGTGAGTGATTGAAAATTTAAACTACGGATCTATTGTGCTATCTTATCTTCCACGCCACACACTTAATCACTTTTCCATCTTCTCCACTACAGGGTCCCAAGTTTTGACTTTGTTAGGGTTAGCACCCAGAGGAAGACCCAAATACTTAATGGGCAGCTTTTCCACTTTACACCCCATAACTTGCGCCAAGGACAGCACATCCTGATGAGGAACTTTAACACCACATAAGGAGCTTTTGGAGAAATTGATATTCAGACCTGACATGAGTTGAAAACAACGAAGGATTCTTTTGATGCTAATCAGTTCCTCCATGTCATTGTTGCAGAAAAGAATTGTATCATCCGCAAACTGGAGGTGGGACACCACAACCCCGTTGGTCCCTATTCTTGCTCCTTTAACAATATTCCGATCCCTAGCTCTTTCCAATAATATGTTGAGACCTTCCACCACGACATTAAAAAGAAAGGGGGATAACGGATCACCTTGTCTGATACCTCTTTGGATCTGAAATTCCTTGGATGCTGAACCATTGATCAACATTGACATAGACACTGAGGTTACACACTCCTTTATCCAACCACACCATTTCCTTCCGAAACCCATTTTTGCAAGAAGATCAAGCAGAAATCCCCAATTGACACAATCATAAGCCCTTTCAAAGTCAATTTTCAGAAGAAGCCCCCCGTGAGAGCTATTTTTCCAACTATGAATAACCTCATTTGCAATAAGAACTCCATCCAAAATTTGTTTTCCCCCAATAAATGCAGCCTGAGATTCTCCAATAATCGATGGCAAATGAGCTTTAATTCTATTAGAAAGCACTTTGGAGAGCACCTTATACACCCATCCAACCATGCTTATAGGTCTATAATCCTTAAATGAAATAGGACAATCCACCTTAGGAATCAAAGCCACAAAAGTCGCGTTGATACCTTTTGTAAGCTTGCCATTGGAATGAAATTCAGAAAAAAACTGCATAATCAAATCCTTCATAAATCCCCAACCATGCTTCACAAAAGAGAAATTAAATCCATCCGGGCCCGGAGCCTTAAGATTGCTGCACTCCTTTTGAGCAATCAAGACCTCCCTCTCATCAAAAGCTCGGCCAAGATGGACTGAAATATCATGTGGCAACCTCCTATATATGAAAGGTGCCCCCCAATACTGGCCTATATGCTCTGTCCTCTCTGAAATTGTTACTAAAGTGTACAACGGCTGCTTCTTTAATATCCTTCGGATCGTCTAACACTCTCCCATTTGCCTTTATTGAACCCATCAAATTTCTCCGAAACCTATTATTGGCTATAGCTTGAAAATACCTTGTGTTTTTGTCCCCCAATTTTAGCCAATTGAGCCTAGATTTCTGCCGCCATAACGATTCCGTTAGTCGAATGAGTCTCCAATACTTTGAATTGGCTTTACATCTAGATGCTTTTTCCTCTATACAGAGTTGTCTTTCCTCGGTTAACAAATCAAACTGATGAAGCTCATTTTCCGCTGCTAACAAAGCTGAATTTACATCCCCAAACTCCTCCTTGTTCCACACCTTTAGCTTATCTTTAATGGCCCTCAAATTTTGCAAGATTCGGAATCCAGCCCATCCAGACACGGTAGAGTTCTCCCATGACTCCTTTGCAATAGCCATACACCTCGGGTTTGATAGCCATATATCCATGAACCTAAAAGGCCTAGGGCCCCAATCTCTTTCATCATCAGTAAGAACAATTGGGCAATGGTCTGAAATTGGCCTATGAATCCCCCATTGGACCACCTTGAATTTCTCAAGCCACTGTTGGGATATTAAAAATCTATCCAACCGACTGTGAATTGCATGATCTTGGAAGTTAGTCCACGTGAACCTCCTACCCAACAATGGAATGTCTAGGAGTTCCATATTATTACTGAACTCTAGAAAGTCCCTCATTCCCCTCTCCATCCTCAGGCAGACTACCCTTTCACTGATAGCTTTGATCTCATTAAAATCACCCCCAATGCACCAAGGAACTAAAGAGGCTGCTTTCAAAGAAACCAATTCCTCCCATACTCCTCTCCTACTAACCACGTCATTTGGAGCGTACATATTGACCACAGTACAAGAAAACTCAGCATTAATCACACCTTGCAAAAAAATAAAAGATCTGTGGCAAATGATACTAATAGGATTGAAAAAGACTTTGTTCCAAATTGCCAATAATCCCCCTGACGCCCCGGAAGCACTAGAGCAAGCAAAATCACAATCCCCACTGCCCCACAATTTCTGAACCGAATAGGCATCTATGGTTTCCAGCTTGGTTTCCTGGATTAAAACCATATCGGGTTTCCTCTTTTTTATCAGCTTGAGCACAAATCTTTTCTTAACCGAACTCCCCAATCCCCTAATGTTCCAAGAAATAATCTGCATAAAAACAAATAACCCAAGACAATATACTCCACAAAGACAGATAGACCGAAATCTGCCCACCTTATACTCTCACACGATCAGGAGAGAATTCCTAAGACTCAATTTCGATCATTTTACAGAGAATTATATCATCATTCGAGCGAAAAATAATTCCCAACTCACCTCCGATAGCCATGGTAGCAAGAACCTCTTGAGCAACATCGGAATTAGACTGAACCATCTCCTCTAGATCGGCTGAAGAGTTGATTGCCGCCAGGTTTGGATTACGATCAACAGCCTCACTAATTGTAGCCAGATTGGTTAGTTGACGTCGCCTCCTTCTTCTACAACCAGCATCCTTAAGGTCCACCACCAAGTTGATGCCTGGGAGTTGAGAGCACCTCACAGAATCCACTGGGATTTCTAGGGCTGCAACCCGCTCACCACCCACTGCTAGAGATTCCACCTCCCTTTGAGATAAAGGTAGCCCTCCCTCGCCTCCCCCTAACAGATTAATCTGACTAAGAGGATTCAAACCACAAGGAAGTGGGCCCAGAGCCCTTTTAACAATATTAGGTCCAACTAGCCCCTCCTCCCCATCAAGGTCTATGGTAACCTCCTGGGCTAGAGGAACCTCTTGATCCAGAGACTTGCTTTGGGCCGAAAGGCCCACAAGATGTCTAGACCCCTCCCCGCTATCCACCGAGTCTTCAACCTGAGATTCAAAATTCTCTGACTCAGCAAGAGAGCTGGAGTTGACAGGCATTAAATGCAAAGCTGCATTTACCAACTTCGAGCCCCCTAGGCCAATCCCTTTTTTTCCTGCCGAAAAGTCACTTTCTCCATCTACCACCTTCATCCGATTGGTTTCTCCTCCTGGGTCCCTCGCCACGTCATCATCTTCTCTTCTCTCTCTCCTGGATTCAGACTCCATGACCTTTTTTGCCAGAGTTTTGATCACCCCTCTTTGCTCCATTATCAAAGGACTACATGCTTCCACCAAATCAGGATTGGTAAACGAATGTGTCTCTGAAACCTTAACATCGTAGTAAACTCCCGCTATCTCGAACTGAATCCAATCATCTATTGTAGACCTCTCCTCCGTTGCTATCAGAACACTCCCTTCATCAAAAGACAATTCTTTTAGAGTTTGCTCTTCTAACTTAATAAAGCATCCCCAAACCTCTGCAATCAATCTAAACGAAAGAACATTCCAAGCATTTAAGGGCACTCCCTTACAGCTTAGCCAAACAAATCTCTCGGGGCTATATGGCTCACCCCTCCAAGGATTCACCCTATCGAACCATAGTTTCATCCATTGTCCTGCAATGAGATTATCTCTAACTTCCTGACTTTGGAAGGTGATTAGAACAGATCGCCCTCCCAGAGAACGGAATTGGGCCACCCTGTTTGTCTCCATACTAAAGCTCACTTGCAAAGTCTTCATGGATCGATAAAAGAAAACTCCACTTAGTCAAATGGGAGATAATTTGTAAGAAGAAGGATTATGGTGGGTTAGGCGTGAAGAACTTGATGGTCCAAAATCTGGCCCTCTTGGCCAAGTGGTGGTGGCGATTCCATTCGGACTGTGATTCTCTTTGGGTGCGAGTCGTTAGAGGTAAATATAATTTGGAGCATGGCTGTTGGTTTCCTCGGATGCCGGTCTCTGGAAGGGCCTCAAGAATCTGGAAGGATATTTGTGCAATTGGGGATGTATCATCTTGTATCGGTAACATTATCCAAGAGGGTTTTAGTTTACAACTCCACTCGGGCTCGGAGATTTCCTTTTGGAATCATGTTTGGCTAAGGGATTCAACTCTTAGAGAGGAGTACCCTCGGTTGTACTTAATATCTTCTCAAAAAGAAGCAACGGTCAATGCAATGAAGGGTGGAGATGGTGAGGAAAGGTGGAATTTGGTATTCAACAGAGACCTTCGTGAGTGGGAAATTCTTCAAGTGGAGGAATTAAATCAGAGATTGGATTTAGTTATGCTGGATTCCGCCAGGCGAGATGCAGTGATTTGGAAATGGTCTTCAGACAATCGGTTCTCGGTAAAATCAGTGTATGATATGTGGGAGAGTGGGGGTTTCTTAAGAAGCCCGGTGATGGAAGCTCTTTGGAAGAACCTTTGCCCCCCAAAGGTGGAAATTTTCGCTTGGATGGCTATTCAATCCAAGGTGGCTACTAGATCCGTGCTTCTGGGCAGAAATCTGATTTTAGAGGGTCAATCAGCTCTATGCCCTCTCTGCTCGCTGCACTTGGAAACTCCTCAACACCTTTTCTTGCATTGTCAATTTTCTTGGGAGGTGTGGTCTCGGATATTGGATCGGTGGCATGTGAGATGGGTGTGCCCTGAATCATTGGAAGATCTTTTCATTTGGTGGGGGGATAATCGATTTCGAAAGTGGGAGAAGCACTTGTGGGAAGCTACCTTCTTCGTGACCTTGTGGTCTTTGTGGCTGGCAAGAAATGCCTATGTGTTCAACAATGTTTCTACAAGTGCAGAGGAAGTGGGTGAGCTGATTAAATCTAGAGTTGCAATGTGGGTTAAAGCAAAATTTGACATAAAGGTGTATTCGGTGGAGGATTTTAGGATATTTTTGGATGGAGTTAGATTGTTGAAGTTGTAACTTTGGTTGAGGGTGAGGTGTTTTGCTATTCCAACTTTCTGTTGGAGGGCAGTGCCTAGGTGGTTTTGTTGTTCTTCTTTTTTTTCCTTTTCTTCTGGTTTGATCGAGTAAGCGTGTAATCTTACTGTGTTCAAACCGCTCGATGTATCCCTTCGAGTGTTATAAAAGTTTCGTTTGCCGAGCAAAAAAAAAAAACAAATAAAAATTGATAGAGATGTAGGTCATCAAAACCTCAATTGTTTTACCATTATCTAAAGTTTGTTGATAACTGTTAGCTTCAAAACACACATTTATATGTATTCCGTTTATCGAGTTTGTAATTTTAATTTGCTTTTATTTTCTTTTTAGAGAGTCTGTTTAAGGTTGTGGAAATGAATCAATTTGATTTGTATTGCATTTGAGTGCGGTAGTCATTAGTACTGAAGTGGGTTTTTGGTTTAGGAAGGAAATATGAAGAGATTGTGATTCAAAATGAAATATGGATAGATTGTGGTTTGAAAAGACTAGGATCAAGGGGAAAAAAAGGTGGGAATAAAAGTACTACACCAAAATTATTTGAACACAATTTCCGCTCAAAAATTCTTCCAAATCAAATTCTTTTTCTACAAAATTTATTTCACAACAAACAAAATCCCTCCAATTTTTCACGGAAAATTAAAATTTTCCCCCAAAAATCAATTATACAACTGTCACAAGACAAGGGTTTAGGCTATCCACAATGACGTAATAAAAAGTGGATAATCAAAAGTTGTCACATCAGCTTTTGATGATCCATTTAAGAGATTGCTAAGTTTAGTAGTGTAGAGGTCCACAATGGCATAATCAAAATTGGATAATCAAAACTTGCCACATCATCTTTTCAAACTACAAAAACTAAAAACTGTGAGCATTAAAAATAGTTTTTCTAAAAATAATTTGAAACTAATAAAAACTATTTATAAGAAATAGAAATAAGTTTTTGAATTTTTTTTAAAAGAAGTTTAAAAAGCAGTTTTTGAAAAAACAATTTTTATATAGGATAAGGTTTTAAAAACAAGACGATTTTTTAAAAAAAGAACAATTTTTTTTTTGTATAAAATCTGTTTATGAAAAATAGAAAAAATGTTTTTAAAAACAAGTTTTTAGTAAAATATTTTTTTATGAAAACATTGGAGAGAGAGAGAGAGAGAGAGAGAGAGAGAGAGAGAGAGAGAGAACGTTTTTGTATAATGATGTGTGTTTTTAAAAAAAAAATACAAAGGTTGCTAGTTTTGATGTGTATAATGATGAGTGTATTTGATTGAGAATATGTGGAGTCAACTAAATTTGATTATTGTCAAAAGGTTACTAATTTTGGTTATCCAAAATTCAAAATTTGATTATCTCTAAAGAGGTTGCTAAGTTTGATTATACTATCGTGAACCATATTTCGTATCAACATTGTTAACTTAGGTTCGACCTTTTTGGTGAAAAGGCTTGAGGTGATCATGATATAATTTATCTTCACAGACAATTTGAAAATGAGGATGTGCGAATCCCAAAAACCATGTGCGAACATGACAATTTGATCATGTGCAAATCCCAAAAATCATGTTTACCAATGAATATGTTAAATTTATCATATTTGGGAATTGATAGGTAGGTAAGGTAATAAATAGGAGGTTAGTTCAGGAATTATTTGAAAATGAGGATGAGAACTTAATGTTGTAAACTAACTAGAAGGGGGATTTTATGTCTATGGTTTTAAGACTAATTAAAGTTCCCCCTTTTTTATAATAAAAAAAGTGACAAACCTCTTTTACCTCACTCTTAAGCTTGTCTCCTGTCCCTCTCCATTTATTAACTTCCCTATTTTTCCTCTCCACTTCCTTCAAACTTCCTGTTTTAAAAAATCCCTGATTGACCATCTATGAACTTTTTAATACTTTCTTTTATTTTTAATACTTTATTTTTTTTTCTTTGAACTTTTTGTTGAAAACAAATTAGAGAGTTACTATTTGTAAAAGCTATGGATTGGTACTTTCGTTTAGAACCTCTTTTTCATTTTCACTTTTATTTTATTACTAGCATTGTGCCAGTTTCATGCATAGTAGCGTAAAAAAAGATTGGTGGGAACTTTTGTTCATATTTTCCCGTACATCAAACGGACTCAAAGCTAGTGTCAGACGTAATCAACTATTATTCATAACACTACATGCTGTAGAATCACTACCATGTGTTTCAGAAGCTAACACAAAGGGGTGTCAGCGTGCCCAGGCCCATGCACACGCTAATTATTCTCACATATTATACTAGTTTTTAGGCTAATTAATATACTCCATTGAATTGACCCTTGCAGGCTTGCAAGCCTTTTGGGTGAAATCTTTTCTTAAAATATTCCTGTGTGGGAAATAATTTAAAAAATCTCAAGTTATCCATCATTTTTTATCGTGTATAAGATTAAATGCTGGCATCTACACACAATTTATACTTCATCCATCCCTTTTTGAGTGTCTTCTAGTATTAAAAAGACGTGCAATTTTTGTATGTCTGTATATAGTACTATTTTTCAACTTCTATGTAGTTTTTTAAATTGGTGTAAAATAATTTTAAAAGTTCTACACAGAAGTGCTTTATTTTATGATCTAATAATTACATGTTTTTTCATATGGAATAGTTAAAAAGTATAGATGTCAATTCATCAATACTTTATTTTTTGACATTAACGTAGAAATATTTGCGGTTCGTTCCCACTAAGTACAAATCCTGACAAATGTTGTCAAGACTAGTTCAAGGAAATCAGAATGAATTTCATTCTTTTTTTTTCTTTTCTTTTTCTTTTAGAATGAATTTCATCATTTAAGCAACAACATTCTTGAATGCATGTTGCTTCTTGTATCTTGATAGAATTGGAGGCCATATTAGCAGTGTATCCACAACGCAGGGCACAATTAAATGTGCAGATTAAACCGCCATCTTACTTATCCCAATTCAGTATATTCTAATGCATGTTCGAATTTAAAGAAACGAAATGTTCGCAAATATGTAGAAAACAAAAAAAGGTGAAAGCGGTAACTTTCCAATCCAAAATCCAATCAGGAACCAATGCATTCGGCTTGCAATATATACGTGCAACGAGCCATATGCAACGTTCCAATTCAAGCTGAATATGTGGCGAATGTACGTTTTCATTCTACGTGGGCTTACGAATCATTTCTCCATAAAAGACATTTCTCCATAAAAGACATGCTGAACCATGCCTAGCTCTTCCTTTTTATTTAGGCAGTATCTTTAGGCCGAACCTCAATGCCCTCCACAATAAGTCTGCTCTTGCCTACCCTGACCTCCCTCAATCTCATCTCCACTTCACCCTCATCTCCTTTGTCGTCGTAAAATTCCCCCAGTTCAATCTCCATCCTCCCGTCCCTTCTCATCTGAGGAAGCCGTCCATTTTGTTCTCTGGGCAGATATCTCACCGTCTCCAACGTCAAATATACAGTAAAGCTCATATCATCTTGATACCCATCTTCTAATTCCTTTACAAATCTCACAGAGGACTTCACTGGATATTCAAGACCACAACGGTCTGCGATTTTGAAAATGAGGTAAGCTGCATAAGTGATGTTTGTAGATAGCATCGCAGTGTTAATCCTGCCCCAAATATCAAGCCAACAAACAAACAAAAGCTGGGCCACCTCTGGGAATCTGCACATGCTATGCACATATTACTCTTGAATCCAACTGGAAAATTTACGAAATACATACTCGTAGGATCCATTGGAATAGATGTGCATTCTGAATTGAGCAAAACTAATTTTCAATTTCACCGAAAGTATAGGAAGTTTAGCTACAGACACTTCTGAAACTAAAGTAGAAGATGGATCAAACCTAGAACACTGATTTTACTAAGAATCTTTGTCGAACTATAATCAGATTAAATAGACCTTCAAAATTTTCGTGATAAAACTTTGAAACTCAATGTCCGCCATTCATATGTACCCGGCTAAATTCAAATCTTAGTTAATAATGATTCATTCCTTTAAAATGCACATCTATCCAAACAGGCCCTAAGGCTCAGTCCAAATGAGAGCAAATTTGAAGGGATGGAATAAGATTTTGGATTAGGTACTTGTTCGGCTCTGAAATAGCTCAAGGACTGAGCGGACGTGCCAGGACTTGTCGCGTCCAACGTAAAGGACCGAGTGCCCTTTTTCTGACTTCTTAATTGTGAGGGCGAAAATGCTGCAAACCTAAGGGCTGGATTGCAGTGTTGGTTCGTGGTTTTGCCTCTACGAGCGAGGACTTAATAATTTTCTAACCGTGTAGGAAAAGAAGTAACAACGTAGAATAACTTTATTATATCGTAATAATAAAGTTGGGGATATAAGAGAGATATGAATAACTTTGTTATGTCGTAATAACAAAATTGGGGTACAAGAGAGAATTTTTTTTTTTTTGATCCGCGGGTACAAGAGAGATAGAAATGAGATAATTGCTTCGCTGGGAAGGCTTTGGTTTTAAGCGATGAGCTTGATTGGTGTGTGGACCCTTTTTTCATCTTGTGAACTTGCATTTATAGGCCAAGGGTTTTCGATTTTTCTGCATGCAAAGGCCTTGTTGTCCTCCTCTTATGGCGCCATGTGTCCTTTGTAACTTCCACTTCATGAGATAATAGGTAGTTATTGGAAGTTATAAAAGATCATGGGCAAATACTGCACTGGTCCAGATTTGAGCCAAGTTTCCCGCCTTCACCACGAGCTGACATGTGTCCCGAGTTGGCTCTAGATGTTGCCAAGTGTCCAAAATAACTACCCACTAATATATTTAGTGGGATCATGGGTGATTATTGGAGGTTTAAAAGAAAACCCACATGTTTTCTTTTATCATGGGAAGTTACTGGAAGTTAAACAAGAGTAATGGGCCACCCTCTTTCCTCTTTTCGTGGGTATCAAAAAGTAGTGGGTCATTTGACCAAGTCAAATGGCCATGTGGCAAATATTCCCACCAACTTGTTCCCATTTTTGCTCGTACAATTCCATTATGGGCCTCCACCTTCCAAGGCCAAACTATATATTCTCTGGATTCCAACTTAAATAATAAAACCCATAGCCCACAACTTTAGAATTTCAACCGAAAGGGATTAAAATTAATTGGGCCCAATTAATATTCTCTTGGCCCATTAATTTTAACTCAATACATCTCTATTTTTGGCCAAATTTAATCAAATAATAATTAAATGGCCTTCCAGCGCTAGCTCAAGATTTGGTGCAAAAAACGGGTGTAAACAGTACTAGAACTGGAATCACTTTCTAAACGAACAGATATCTGGTCCTCACACCTCCCAATTCGGAGTAGAATAGGATTTTGGATTAGCTATTAAAGTGTGTGTGAGAGAGAGAGAGAGAGAGAGAGAGAGACCTTGAGTCGGGCAAAGATATCCATATCCAGTATCGGGGATCATCTTTCCAAGCAATATCGAGTACCCGGGCTGGTAGAGCGTAACACTTCTTCCTGCTTTCTCTGTCTAGTGCAAAGCTCCGGAATAAATGGTATCAAGATATCGTATTAGTAAAAGATGCACACCAGATCCTCAAACAATTTTGATACAATAAGATTTCACTGTAAAATATGATACTGCAAAAAACATTTTTCAGGGGAGTCACTGTACAAAATCATTTTCTGGTGTGTATAAATATATTCCTCCAGATGGGAATAACCACATTTACAACTAAAGCACTCTCCTCTGGTTTCAATAGATGCAAAACATATAGCGGAATTGAAACGATAGCCCCTAAACCTAAACAAAGTAGAATTTTTTCATCACCACCCATAGGCTATAAAGCACCGACACCTCTAGAGGTCGAAGTATCGCAGTATCGGAACACGAGGGCATAGCGGGGACACGCGTGGACACGTATGGGACACGTCACGTGGCGTGTCCCATAATTTAATTTAAATTTTTTTCGGAGACACCGCTGGGGACACTAATAGGGACACAGCAGGGGCCAAACTGTAATTTTAAAAAAATTGAGGGTCAAATTGTAATTTTTAAAAAAAATTTGGGGCCAAATTATAATTTTTAAAAAATTTGTGGGTGTAAAACTAAAATTATTTAACACATGGCGTGTCTCCTGCCGTGTTCGTATTCCCTTTTTTTAAAATTTCTATGTCCCTGTATCCGAGTCAGTGCATCATAGCCCATAGAAAATCTCCATTAAATGTCGAAGACCGTGTCCATGTGAAAAGAGAGTCCAAAGAATTGAAGGCTACAGACGAAGAATGGCGATAGCAAAGCTAGAACAGAACCCGAATACAGAGGTCATTGAATAGTAGCGACATGTCGACGCTTCAGATCTCGACAAATTATTACCCAAATTTTTTTTTTTTTTTTTCGGATCTTTGTATGACAGACAGCGGCGAAGGTGGGAACTGATTTGGCTAAAAACATTTAACTTTCAAAACAGACAGATCGTTAAATTCAGCAAAAGTCAAAGTATCCACTTTGCCACTTTGGTGCAAAAATCTCAAATCTCAAATGTTGCCCCATTTCCCGGACATCTATCATTGCAAAAGGATACCCAAACCAACCAGCTTTGTATTTATCAGTCAATAGACGTGATTTCGAAGGGTAATGCTACATGGGCAGGGTATTAAAAATCTGCTCTCTCACTCTATGAGTATAGTCAACTTGTAAAATTTGGTCTTTTATTAGGACAGTAATGGAAATGGCATCACCGACACTAGCTTCAAATTTTTGTTCACACTATTGTATTCCCTGGCTACATTCGAATAGATTAGATCTATATGGAAGGTTTGCTTAATTTCCAGAGTATGGAGGAGGCATGTGTATTGTTGGGGATTCGATCGTCCAAACCCACAAGCAAACGCACACAATTGAAGAACAAATCAAGAACAGAAAACAATATAAAACAAGAAAGGAACAAGACACAAAGATTACGTGGTTCCGACTTAAGCTGATTGCTTAATCGTACGTCCACGGGGTGCTGGGGTGTTTCACTATGATGAAAATATGTCAGAGTTACAAAAGGAGGCAGCCCTAGCTTTGCTTTTATATGTGCAAGCAAGCTAATACTAAAAAATCCTAAAAAAACGCTAAAACCTGCGTTGGGCGGGACCCAAACCTTCCGGGTCATTTTTTACTGCAACTCTAAAATTGTCTTCACATCTCAACAATCTCCCACTTGAAAACATGATCAGACATCCAACCAATCATCAATTATCATTAACACCACCAGCACCCAGCCTCCCACTCAAGCTTGGAGACCCACAGAAGTTGAACAAGACTTCAGCTTCTCCACAGTAACCACCTTCGTAAACATGTCTGCCGGATTATTCCTTGTGTGAATCTTCTCCAAAGTGAATTATCCATCCTCCAACAAAGAGCGAATAAAGTGATACTTTATGTCAATATACTTGGTCCTCGAATGAAAAGCTGCGTTCTTTGCCAGATGTATTGCACTCTGACTATCGCTGAACAATTTGCAATTGTCCTGTTCCTTACCCAACTCTTTCATGAAGCTCCTTAGCCATACCATCTCCTTGCACGCCTCCGTGGCTGCAACATACTCCGCCTCTGTTGTGGAAATAGTCACTATTTTCTGTAGCCGCGAGACCCAATCAACCGCTGCACTCCCCAATGTGAAAACAGTACTCTTCCTGCTGTCAATGTCCCCTGCTAAATCCGAATCCATATATCCTTGCAAACAAATATCAGAACCTCCAAAACACAAAGCCAAATCAGAAGTACCTCTCAGATACCGCAAAATCCACTTGATTGCCTCCTAATGCTCCTTGCCCGGATTTGCCATAAACCTACTGACAACTCCCACTGCTTGAGCAATGTTTGGCCTCGTGCTAACCATAGCATACATCAAGCTGCCTACCGCCGAGGCATATGGAACTTTGGCCATGTAGTTCTTTTCTTCATCAGTTACTGTCCCTTTTTCCCTCGAAAGCTTGAAGTGACTTGTCAACAGTGTGCTAACAGGCTTAGCACCTTCCATGTTGAACCTTTTGAGCACCTTTTCAACATATTCCTCCTGTGACAACTTCAACTTTCGGTTCACCCTGTCCCTACTGATTCGCATCCCAAGGATTTTCTTCGCAAAACCCAAATCCTTCATTGTAAACTCCCTGGACAGCTGTGCCTTGAGATTAGCAATCTCATCTATGCTTGAACCTACAACAAGCATATCATCTACATACAACAAAAGTATGAGATACGATTTACCAAGCTTCTTAAAATAACAACAGTGATCCCCATGACATCTACTGAACCCCGTATTTGTCATAAAGGTATCAAACCTTTTATACCACTGCCTAGGTGCCTGTTTCAACCCATACAGACTCCTTCGAAGCTTACATACTTGATCCTCTTTCCCTTTGACAACATAACCCTCTGGCTGATGCATATAAATATCCTCCTCCAAATCCCCATGAAGGAAAGCAGTTTTAACATCTAACTGCTCTGAGTGCAAGTTCTCAACAGCCACAATATTAAGGACACATCTAATAGTACAAATCTTTACCACAGGAGAAAAGATTTCGGTGTAGTCAATACCTGGTTTCTGCTCAAAACTCTTTACTACCAACCTCGCCTTGTACCGTTTGCTCCCATCAGATTCTTCCTTAAGCCTGTATACCCATTTGTTGTGCAAAGCTCTCTTCCCCTTGGGCAAATGAACCAAGTCCCAAGTCTGGTTTGATGAGAGAGAATCCATCTCATCATCCATTGCTCGCTCCCAGTCTCCCTTAGTCTCCACATGTAATGCTTCCTTAAAACATTCTGGTTCACCACTATCAGTTAGCAACAAATAGTGTAAAGCAGGAGAATAACGCATTGGTGGCTTAACGGTATGTATAAACCTCCTGAGTGGAGGAGTCTGTGGATCTGCCTGTGGAGTAGGTTATATATTAATATCCTGAGGCTGTGAGATATTGTTGTCAGGGATCTCCTCAAACTCTACAAAGTCTGAATTTTCATTAGCCTCCTCGGGTTGATTCTGTCTATTTCTATACAAAACGGACTCATTAAATACCACATCCATACTCCTGTGTGTTTTTCGATTTTCAAAATCATATAGCCTATACTCATAGCTATCAGTACCATAGCCTATGAACACGCACTTTCGAGACTTAGCATCAAGTTTACCCCTATCACTCAATTCAATATGCATTTAGGCCATGCAACTAAATACTCGTAAATGAGATAAATTTACGTCTTTACCTGACCAAGCCTCCTCCGGCAATTCATTGTTCAAAGGAACTGAAGGTCCCTTGTTGATCAAATACGCCTCTGTATTTACTGCGTCAGCCCATAATTGCTTAGGTAATCCAGCATGTAGCCTCATGCTCCTTGCACGTTCTAGGATCGTCCTATTCATGCACTCAGCAACTCCATTCTGCCTTAGCTTATTTGGGATCGTTTTCAACCTTCGAATCCCATTTGCAGCACAGTAAGCCTCAAACTCACCATCACAATACTCGCCGCCATTATCAGATTTTAGACACTTCAATTTCTTCCCTATTTCATTCTCAACTAATGCTTTCCAATTCTTGAAAACACCAAACACATCAGATTTATGCTTGAGAAAATAAACCCATAATTTTCCAGTTGCGTCATCAATGAAAGTAACAAAATAACTGTAGACACCCAATTTTGGACTGTCCAGACCAGTTTACTTACGGATTTTGATTCTCCAATGATGATTACGGTCAAGAACATTCCAAGGTTAATGGTGTGTTTGACCTTTGAGTGTCTTGAACCTCATTTAAACCTATGTCGAGCCTTGTCCAGACCCTTCAAGCCAGAACCAAATGGCCTCAGCAAAACCTTACTTGCTTACGCCGGTACTATGCTGGCGGGCGCCGGTAAACTGCTACGTGTCAGTCATCGATCGTTGACTCAGTTACCACCGGCGCACGCAGGTACAATGTTGGCGTACGCCAGTCAAAGTTGGTCAAACCGTCACTATTCAACTACGTGTTCGGGACTTTTGTGGCCACCCTGACTTAGTCCACAGTCCCCTGATGATTATACTCTGTAGAGACGTTCCCCCTTCTCTCCTACATCTCCCATCACCTAGTCCCATGCATTTAATGCATGAGAGGCTCACTCACTAACCAAACCAGCCCTTAACCCATCTAATTTCAGTCCCTCTTCAGTCACCTTTTGGCTATAAATACACCCTTTGCATTCATTTGCAAGGGGTTACTTCCTTTAAGAGCTTTAAAGTCTTCTCATCTCTTTGCAGTTGGTTTGTTTGTTCTCTCTCTCTCTCTCTCCCCATTGAAAGAGAAAGAAAGCAGCCTCTTATATACCATTCACATTCATACACTCATCATCCATCTCTCAAACATCAAGTTCAAGGTTCAAACCTCCTACCAACCTCAAAACCAAAGGTATACCACCTTTGTGAAGCTTTCTGTTCTGACCCCTGAGGGGTGCTGGCAGGGTCAAGGCTAGTAATCAATACTAGTCCTGGCCTTAAATGCTAGCAAGGTCCAAAGATGTTGCCAGATGACACGTGGCGCACGCTAGTAACATTGAGCCGTACGCCAGTTATGGCTGTACGCGCACTACTGGCGTGGGGATCACCGATCATCCTTTTCCTGCTTCCTTTCTTATTTTGTCACCTTATAGCATGATAAAAACCAGTTTACTATTTTCTGTATTTTAGAACTGTATAGTTTTACACCTCAATACTTGTTTTCATTTACTTTGGAAGGCCACTGGGATCCTTTTGGTCATGCTCCAGAGCCCAGATGCTGTAAAGCCAAGCACTGTCCAAATAAAGTAACTGGCGTACGGTCACTTGTGACATGCGTATGGTAGTTAAGTCGTGGATCAGTGGCTGGCCCTTGCACGGCGGTTAAACCTTGGCCTCTGTTTATTTCCCCACACTGTTTATGAGGTTTTCCTTTCATTTCATGCTTTTAGATCTATTGCTGATGGCTGTACCTGCTTAATATCTTCCTTATAGATTGCGTGGTTTATCCTAGGTGTGCACTGATCCTTCCAGAGCCCAGAGGGTGGAGAGCAAGGGTTGTAGTTTTAAACTTACTGGAGTACGCCGGTTTGTGTGTGGCGTGCGCAAGCGGGATCTGCATGCGGTGGTTAGCCAGTGCAAGCAGGTTTCTTCTTGCGCACGACACCCCTGGCCAGTAAATTCCAGTTTGATCGAAACACTCACAAGTGCTTGTTCTCAATCTATAATACTTGTTTAGATCATCCACACATCATTTTTGCCATATGTATGCAACTTGTCACTGCTTTAACCCCATCTAACTATTCCCCCGCCCTAACTGGCTAGAAAATGATCAATGAGAGAAAAATGCAAACGTTTTACAAAATGCCCGAGTAGAGATCGATCTTCGGATTGGGCGAGAGGGGTGCCATAAAACCCTTCCCCTCTCGTAACCTGGCTCCCGAACCTTAGATATCGAAGGTAACGACGGTCCAGTCTACAAGCCTTTTTCAAATAACAAAACGTAGCAAAACGTTTCAAGTTCGGTTCCTTGGGTGTTTCACCGCTAAAACCCGAGTGGCGACTCTGAATCGAAGCGTTTCACCGCGCTTTTCCAAAAAGGGCACACCCGATTTTATGCATAAAAATGAATTTTTTGGGACGTGTGCCCACAATAACGTGAGCCACCAAGAGAAGATATCTGAGATGGTCCCCACACGTCTGTATGAACCAGCTCCAACTTCTCCGATTTTAGAGTCCTTGCCACCTTTGTAAAGCTAACTTTCCTCTATTTCCTGAAGATACAATCATCACAGAAGTCCAAGTCTAGCGACTTACAACCCGACAATTTCCCTGCACATAATTCTGTAGCACATCCATGCGTGAAGTAGCATGGAATGAGGCTCCCGAGTCTACAATCCAAGACTCATCGTGAGAATCCAGCGAACAAATCAAGGCTTCATTATCCGATTTCTCGAAAACATTGACGGTGTTCTTACCCCCCTGATAATTCCCGTTCTGCTACTTTTTCGGTGGTGCTTTACAGTCTCGCTTCCAATGCCCCATCTGTTCTTGATAGCAGTTGTTGGGGATTCGAACGTCCAAACCCACAAGCAAACGCACAAAATTGAAGAACAAATCAAGAACAGAAACAATATAAAACAAGAAAAGAACAAGACACGGAGATTACGTGGTTCCGACTTAAGTTGATTGCTTAATCGTACGTCCACGGGGTGCTGGGGTGTTTCACTATTATGAAAATATGTCAGAGTTACAAAAGGAGGCAGCCCTAGCTTTGCTTTTATATGTGCAAGCAAGCTAATACTAGAAAACCCTAAAAAAACGCTAAAACCTGCGTTGGGCGGGACCCAAAACCTTCCGGATCATTTTTTACTGCAACTCTAAAATTGTCTTCATATCTCAACATGTATATGTTATAAATCTTGATAGGATATGCTTGGCGTCTTGCCTCATAATCATAATATTATCGTGGTGTTATTATTCAACGAGAAATCAAAGAAGGAAGAGGATGCGCTTCGGACCATGACCGTCCAGTTAGCAAGTTTGTGGTCCCTTTCTGGGTTCACTTTCATGATTCAAACCTTTCACAATTCAGAAATCTTTCTTGATTCAGAGCTTGTTGAGAACATCAACCAAGTCAAAAATCAAGTTGATCGGACACTGGTTGATACAATTTCACAATGAATGAGTTAAACGAGTTTCGATTCGGTTTTGTAATCGTGTTATGTTCCAAAACAAATGTGTACCGAAATCGTATCAAGCGATATCCGATCAACTACGGACAGTTTGGATCATTAGAGTGGGTGGACGTACTGGACAGTCTAGTCCATTTCCATGGACTGGAGAGGAGCTAATTCCATCAAAGAAAAGGAAGGAAAAACAAGGGTCAAGGGGAAAGGAATCGACAAGATCAAGACTAGAGAGAGAGAGAGAGAGAAATGGGTGGCTTCTCAAAGGAGGAGTGAGGACATTACGGTGAACAAAATTACAAACAAGGGTGGAACCTTAGTCACATTATTCTTTCAAAATGTTGTGTGCTTCCGCTCTCAATCCTCGCATTACACTCAAACTCTCAATCCTCGCTCTCACTAAATTTTAGTAAGTTGAGATGTATTTCAAAAACATTTTACCGCTCCTGCTCACGCACACACGAATTATGTGACTTGGAGTCAGGGCCGGCTCTAAGCTAAGGCAGACAAGACGGTGGACTTAAGCCCCTTAATTTTGAATCAAAACTAGGGCCCCAGATGGATTTATGTAATATATATTTAATCTAGCGCTTATATAACAAATAAGTGTTATATAAGCTAGCTAGCCCAGTGGAAAAGCATACTTTTGTTATTCAATAGGTACATGGTTCAAGTCCTAAGGCCTCTCCTTTTCTTCCCCACATGAATATTTTTTTGGGAAAATGACGGTCCAGGACGTGTTTTGATAATTAATACCCACCAAGGACTTGCTAAGCAAATGTTCTTAGCACGTCCTTGGCGGGTATTAATTATCAAAACACGTCCTGGGCCTTCATTTTCCCTATTTTTTTCTCCTCACAAGTTCATCTTGGGCCCAGAGAATCTCAGGGCCGGCCCGGCTTAGAGTGGAACCAAAATACTTCTCCAGTCGATGGTGACCGACTATAACTGATTCGTACAAAAATGACGACTATAATCAAAGTGACACCCACAAAATACCTCTGTTACCCACCCTTCGCCGATGGTGAACAAAATCACACTCTTATATAATATAAATAAATAAGATAAACAAAAGACGATTAAAGTAACAAAGAAAGAGCAGCAAGGGAAGGAATGGCAATGAGAATTACCAGTTTGCCGCCGTCTAGGAGGAGAGGAGAATCACATAGACTCAAGTACAAGTGCTTCTTGGTGGGGAAGGCCACAGGAGATACCGATCTCGACATGATTTGCCGATAATCGGACGACAGAAACTTCTCCCACGCACCATCCGAATCGGCGGCTGCTTTGAATGGGGATGAGATCGCCGATGATCGGCACGCCTCCCGAGGGGAGGTCAGGGACAGAATCTGTGAGATGCATCCTTCCGGCAGCACGCAGAAATTGTCCGACGACTACAATTTTAACATGAAAATATGATCCAACGATCGTTTGAATGTTTTATTACCTTATTTGTATGGCCAGATATTTCTGCTTTGTTTTATAGTGTAGATTTCATAGACCACTTTTCGTGTGGTGGGATTGTCGTACCTTTATTGTTTACAATTATTAGTTTTATTCTAATTTTATAAGTTCAAGAAAATATCTTTTAGAATACTTTTTAAGTGATTTTATTTGTATCCAAAGAGTACATTAATTTATACCTGTATGTACATATAATGAACTTAGGCCTCGTTTGATTCGGGAATTAAAATAGCCCATGCGCACGAAATATTATTAGTTCATTGGTGACAAATCGTATAGAACATTTTTTAGTCAAAACTCTATATATGCTTAAAAATTTAATAGGGTTGATTTCTTTTATTAAAGCTATATTATCTACTTACTCATAAATTTAAGTAGATTTTCATTTACCTTGTATATATTAAATTATATTAAAAAAACTAGTCTTTGAAGTGCAAAGAGGAGGGGAGGGAGGGCATCTTTATGGAGGACTTGGAAAGTAGAAAGCAAGGGCGGCTTTACTAGGCATTCAGGGGGTTTGAACTCTCTGAGTTCGAAAAGGCTGCTGATTTTGCCACTTCATTTTTTGTTAACGTCACTCTTCTGCAAGTGTATCAGCCTTTTCGAACTCAGAGTGTGTTCAAACCCCCTGAATGCCTAGTAAAGCCGCCCTTGCTTTCTACTTTCCAAGTCCTCCATAAAAATAACAGTGTGTGTTGGCCTTACCCTAAAACTTTGTATGGGCAGGGTGATTCACATGATTCATATTTGTACCACAAAATCCCATAGCATATCCCAATTGACAAGAGTATGAGTTGCCTATGTCATTGCTTTTAGAGAATTACACTAAAAGTCATGCTTTTGTATAATGGATTAATGATTGTTATTTATTAATCAGTTTTATCCCTTTTTGATGAAAATCTTTTATGGACAATATTTGCATAATATTATTGTATGTTGCACATGTGTGTCTTTTGTTTTACAAAGTAGATGATTCAGTGTGTAGAGTTCGGCTTACACACAGAAAATCAGATCATCGGTTTTTGTGAAATATAAGATATAGTTCATGATCTTAGATGGAACTGGACACACCATCGGTAAGACTGCAATATAATGTTCAAGTAGGTCTGTCTTGACCATGGGCAACGATCTAGTTCCAACTCATTGCACTAGTACACTTTTGTGTGTATTGAACAAGACTCATTGAGGTAATTGTCTTTGTACTAACTTTATAAGACAATTAGAACTCATGGTTATTACGAATAATTATGCTCTTAATCCAAAGATAATTAATATATATCTAATGTTGTTGACTTTGATTTATTAGATAGTGAGATCTTTTTCAAGGTCAATAGTCTCAGTGAGTTGGGTCATAAAATTATATGTATAATAGATATTAATTATTAATGGAATCCATGTCCCGGTAGAGAATGATGATACCCCATTGAGTAAACTTATAAGTTTCGATTATGTTAAACCCTGCAGGTGTATATTTTTATCCAACATATCAGATAAATTAAGTGGACAGTCTCAAGAAATTATAGATGTTGATTAAATATAATTGCTGGTAATTTAATATAATCAATGGGTATATGTAATCTTAACGTGGGGAGATATTTAAGTATTTAATATCATGGAGCTCATAATATAATTGAAATAAGGATGGGAGTGCAATTATAATTTTGTAGTAGGGTGAATTATAATTAGTGTAACAAGAAATAGAATCCTGGTGGAATTAGAGTTTCTTATTTGCGATGGAAGCCCCGACTTTGTTACTCCTTGGTAGGGATGGCAATCGTACCCACCCCGCCCTGATCGGGGCTGGTTTTCCACCCCATTTTCAGGTATCGGGTCGGGGTCGAGGTAAAAATTTCCAAACCCGCCCGGGTTTGGGACGAAAGTGCCCCGCCCCTAAACCTGCCTCGAAATTACCCGACCCGACGCGCGCGCGTGTATATATATATATATACACATATATTATTTATATATGTATATATACTTATATACATGTTCTTTCATTTTTTTAGAATTAATCCAAAAAACAATGTCTCTTTATTGTCAAGTAGCCTAATTAAATTTAAAAAAGAAATAAAATTTGATATTTATTGGTGTTTAGTGGATTTTTTTATAGGAGTTTTTAAATATTCATCCTCAAGCGTCACTCCTCATAAGTTTCCATGCATCCTTTGACTTTTTTGCACTTATGTTTTCATCCTTCCTCTTTTTTAATACCAATGATACCCTTACATATAAATATGCATAGCAGATATTGCCTAAATAGGTGGCATGTAATTAGGTTTTATGTGATTATGGTTTCCTAATTAAATGGGATTTGATTGATGATTTGAAAATAACGGGGGATAATTCAACTCTTTGTTATCTTTTTTTCCAAAACTTTTTAAAACCAACTGAAATCCATTCCATTCCCTGTACACACCAAATCTCCATTGAATAAACACATCATGAATGGAAAGAAATTTATAATAAGTGTTTCATGGTTAATTATATACATGATTTTTATAACATACACGAAACCATCGCCTCATATCATATTCATGACATCTATTCGCAATTGTGGAATCGATTTTATTATTAAAACATGACATATTAAGATCATGACGCAATTCAAATCAATAAACCTAACATCTGTTCCATAAAAACATGACAATCATTAATCCCAACAAATAAACGCGAAATCGATTCCACCATGAAATTGGTTTCATAAACACGACAGATTTCAAAAGATAAACTTTAAAATTATGGCAGATTTCATAAATTGATTCAAGTACCCTGTTGTGCAATCCGCCATGAACTTCAACCATGACAGATTTCTAAAAAATTGAACCTAAAAACATGGCAGATTTCATCTGCATGCACGTAATACAACCCCAAGCCTCCCCGCCTCGGTATGAACTTCAAAATCATGAACATAAAAATCTATCATGTTTCATGAATCTGAACATGAACTTCAAAACACAGCAGATTTCTAAAAACATGAACCTATAAACATGGCAGATTTCATCTGCATATACATAATACAACCCTAAGCCTCGTCGCCTCAGAGTACCTTTGTTTTTGTCGTCATCGGAGAGGAGTATCGCGTTCATGGAAATAGTGTCACCGGTGGAGTTTTTGTGGAGAAACAGATCGACCCCATGCCCCATCCGTGCATCTTCCCCATACGCCGCTGCTCCATGCTCGCCGCCGATCGCTGCTCACCACCGCTTGCCCTCGCTGCAATTTTGGGGGATTCATGTCGTCGTGGCCGCTTGCACCGCTGCTCGCCAATTACATGGAGATTGCACGAAAATCCATTTTATTATCCCAATCAACCAATTTTCAATCATCAACATCATCTACAAAGCAATAACATAATCATAAACAACTTCACCACGTCCATCTCCTAATACCCGCTAGTACATCACGGAAGAGTGGACACCGATGGCGATTGGACGACACGGCGAATCATTGAAACGCCAATTCAAATCATTAAAAAAATGAATTTGGGGCACTTAAGAACTAGGACCATTCAAAAATCGTTCATTCTCCTTTGATGACTAGTGTTTTCCGGCGATGTTGATTACGGACTGGCGAGGATGGAGGATTGAGTTTAGTGACGAAGGATGGAGGATGGACAACAGAGGATGGACGATGGAAGACGAAGTCGACGGAGGATGAGAAATAAATTCTCAGATTTGTTCTCTGTGAGGATGTGATATTGTGTGGTGGTTTTTTCAATCCTAATTTCAAATTACTTATAATAGTATTTGGAAAGCAAAAATTTAGGGATTTGATATGACTTACAATCAGAAAAATAGCAATTAGGACCTAGAAGATTTGAAATAGATATGGAAAGCGTGACTTTAGGGATTTGGTAAGTGTAGGTATCCATAAATTATAGTACGGGGCCTTCGAAGTTATTTTTCAATCCCAAAAATCATGGCCTATATAGGCTCCCAAAAAACAAATAAATTCCATAAATATAGTCCTACAAGCTGGTTTTTCAAAATTAGAGGATGAAAACATAACCTAGAAAAATGGCTGGGATGAAAACATACGTCGGTTAAGGTCTGAGGATAAATCTTTAAGTCTCCCTTTTTTAAAAAGTTTTCGTCAAATATTTATAATAAATTCTACACATAAAGAAATGGAATGAAGTATCTAAAATATTGATTGCAATTAAAAGTTTAGATAAAACCGCGACACCAAAATACAAAAAAAAATAATTTCAAAATTTTAATTTTCTAGATAATTTTATTCTTATTCAGCAAATTTTTTTTTTACTTTTTTACTTATACTTTAATTTTTAAAATTTTTATGGGGCGGGAACGGGGGTACCCCAAAAAAACCCGGGCGGGGCGGGGCCGGGGTATGCAAAAACCCGTCCCACCCCCTTGCCATTCCTACTCCTTAGGTCCCTAGGGTAGCCTTTTATATATGTCATTACGTTCTCTAGGTTTTCACATAATTTCATAATATACGGAATTGAGCTGAGAGAGAGAGAACACAGAGGTTGCGTTTGGTACGGTCGAGCGGAGTTCATAACATACAGCAATCGGTGTGCTGTAGCAGTCGGGTTCAACAACGAAGCAAGTCAACCAGCTTTCATTGCACATGAGTTGAGATAAAACCTAGTTTCGTCTCGTAGGATTTTGCTTTTTTTTTTTTGTTGTTATCTAATCTGTACACATTATTACTAGGTTCTAAGAATCGTTTCTCAACAATTGCAAAACCATCCGTCGAGGAATGGAAGCCATTTAGCAAACCCAAGCAACCACAAGAGCCCTACCTTAAGCCAGTGGCATGAAACCGGCTAGGCAGACTAGGCGTTGGACACCCTGGCTCGAAATGGGGTGTCACCGGGCGAGTACCATCATATGTGAGAAACAAACTTGTCCACCTACTCTAAGTAAGCTCTATTACGAGGACCGAAATTCAAGTACAAATTACAAATATGAATGATGTTCACCCACTTTTAATGAGTTACGAGATTTCCTCTCCTCGTACGACATGAATTACATGAATTGATGGATGTAACAGAACAAATGATTGTTCCATATATGGTGGTGTATCAAATGTGATTCACAAGTGTGATCACCAGAAGCGATAGAAACCAACATCTTTTTCCTTTTTTAGTTTAAGGAAATCAAAAGGAGACCACTGAACATTGTAGAGTCACCACAATCAATTGATTCTTGACAAGAACGCCGCCCCCACCGCCAACATTAAAGTTGATTATGCAACTGTTTGTCCGAGTATTACAAGAAAACAGAATAAATATCATCGTTTATGACAACATTCTTGAGTGCGTGTCAGTTATTAATAAAATTGGAGGACATACTATCAAGTACTCCACATTCACAACGCGAAGACAACAAATGTGCAGATTTAACCGCAAGGGACTGCCATACATGTCCGCAACAAAGAAGCATTTTCGATTTACAAAGCCATTCCAGATTGTATTAAGCACCATATTACTTTTCCCAGCATTGTGTACTCTTTTCAAGTGTTTCCAAGGCATGCCCCAATTTAAAAACAGAAAAATCAATTATGGAAGTTCCTAAAGCACAATCCCCCAAGCCTGGCCAAAAAAAGAAACAGTAGTTTTCCAGAACGGAAATCCATTCGCAAACCAATGCGTTCAGCTTGGTTTATTTAGTGGTATGGACACACCCCATCATAACATGTTCCATTTCAAGCCAACTATGTGATGAAATATTGTATATACTATATGGGCTTTAAAATCATTTCCCTCATTAAAGATAACCAAGCCTAAGCCGTGACTCTTTCTTTTCATTTATACAACAACTTTAGGCCGTACCTCAATGCCCTCCACAATAAGGCCAGTCTTCATACTTTCGACCTCCCTCAACCTCATCTCCACTTCACCATCATCTGCTACGTCATTGTAAAATTCCCCCAGTTCAATCTCCATCCACCCATCCTTCCTTGTCTGAGGGAGGCGTCCATTTTGTCCTCCACCCACAGATCTCAACGTCCGCAACGTCAAGAAAACGGTGCTACTGTTATCGTCTTCATACTCGTCTTCTCCATTTACAAATCTAACAGAGGCCTTCAGAGGAAGCGACTCAAGCCTAGAGTGCCTCTGGTCTGTGATCTTGAAAATGAGGTAAGCTGTATAAGTGGTGTTTGGAGATAGCATTGCAGTGCTAATCCTGCCCCAAATATCAAGCCACCACACATGCAAAAGCTGGGCCACCTCTGGGAATCTGCACAAGCTATGCACATCACTCTTGAATTCAACCAAGAAAAAACAAAAATGTTAGGATCCATTTGCATATATATAATGTCCAATTCTAGCCAAAAATATAAGAAGTTTTGCTATGGGTCACTTTTGAAACGAAAGTAGAAGATGGATTAAACCTAGGACTTAATTTACTAAGAATCCAATAACCTTGTGGAATTTTAGTCAAATGGCCTTTTAAAACACTCCGATTAATAAGAATCCAATCCAAGATCCTTGTCATAAAACTTTGAAATGCAGACTTTGTTTGGTTTAGGTTTTGAGGGAGGTTTAGGGATAATGAGTGGAGATGGATTGATAGAGAAATAAGAGTTACAAAATTGCAGAGAAACTTATTGGGGTCCCTGCTAAGAGAGGGGGTGGCTTTGGAAAACCAAAACAAACAAAGTCTCAATGTCCCCATCCATATGTACCCCTGTTAAATCTAAATTTGAGTAAATACTGGCAAATTTATTCTTTTGAAATCCATGTATATCCAAATAGTGCCCAAGTCTGAATTCAAATGAGAGCAAATTTGAAGGGAACTGTGGTGGGCATGGCTTGGCGAAGTGACCTAGGGCATGGCCACGTCACGCTAATGACAAGTCAAATCCATGGTCATAAGGGTTGGATGGACCGGCAGTGCACAGTGTTTGTTGTACCTCTGCCGGACCCGTCTTGCCGGGCCGAGTACACCCGGCAAGGGTGAGAACTAGGGACCAAGGCATGGGTTAGCCGTTCTCGGATATGTCTTTCTGTTCGGCGATGTTCCATTGGACCAATCGGTAATGAGAGAGAAGCCCGAACATAGCCGGGCTGTATCAATTTGCAGAACCGTCAACCACCGAGCCACCCCTGCCCCCTGACTTAAAGAGGAAGTCAGGTAGAGTCGAGTAGGTTGGGCAGGTGGCGTGACAGTATGGAACCAACAAGTGGTTGGAAGGTGGCATGACACCGTTCCTCCTATTGAATGAATGGAGTGCAGAGCTCGTGACAGGCTTTTGACTGCAGGCCTAACTTAGTGAACCAAGTGGGCACCAATCATCGAGCACGTGGTGTATACGCATGGGTTGGGCTCCAAGTTACCTTTGCCTATAAAAGGAGTACTCCACCTTCAAAATAAGGTAATGCATTCTCTCTCCAAAACCCTAAACACATCTTAAAAGCTTCCCTTCCCTCTTTCTAACTTGACCATCGGAGTGCCTATCTCGGACTCCCCATGACCCGGGTTTGGCACTGACGCGGGTGCTAAGTGTGCAGGTCTTAACCACGCTCAAAGAACACCAACCTAGCCACCATCCAAGAGGATTCAACTGGAGAAAGCACTACACCACAATTGGCGACTCTGCTGGGGAAAGACTATTGACTCAGACCTTGTGGTGAACCCTTTCTCCTCGCACCCTTTCTTTCTCCTTACCTCCTTGTTCAAGATGACTGACGCGGACGGAAGACTTCTCGGTCTCCCGCACTTCGTACCAAACCCCCAAGCTCTACAAGCCTTTCCAACTACTCAACCAGTACAGGAGGATGTAGGGCTTGTAGGCACCCCGGCTAGGGGGCCCGATGGCACCAATATGGTAGGGTTAACTGTCGCGGGGATGAGTAACCTTATTGTAGGAGTGGCTTCGTTTCATATCAACGGGGTCAACCACTCGGTGGGTAGCCTTACCCCTATTCCACCTCCTTTGCCAGACCTCCTGGTGAGTATGGCAGAGGAGCTACTGCGATTGAGGACGCAAGTACAAGAGCTCCAAGAGCGCCAGGGGTCTCCCCCCGCCTCTAGGTCTAGGGAATAGCGCCAAAAGAGGAATGCGGTCCACCCGTCCCAAACGGTCGACACTGCTAAGGCCTCAACCTTTACAAGGCTCGTCCCACTGTGTCGCCTTGACACCAATGGACACATTCATCTGGAGTCGAGACACCGAATGGCTTCTCACAATGAACCGTCCGGCGATGGCCGCACTCGCCGAACCCTACTACCCGAGACAAGCACCACGGTCTCGAGCATTTGGACGAGGGGATCTAAGGATAGGCGACCACCAACTGAGGTGGCTCGTCGGACAAGCGAAGGAAGGAATGTTGCAGAAAATTTCCATGACAACCATCCCACCAGGTCTCACAACCGCCGAGATGATTGTTACGCGGCCAGGTCTAGGGACCGGCGGAATGAAGACTGCGGGAAAGGGTTGGGACTCACTCCCAACAGCGTTCGCCGGGACACTCCGCAAGTCGTTCCCGGCAGCGTTCGCCGAGGCACTCTGCCGGTCCGTCCCAAGCACACAAGGAGGATAGCCAGGGTTGCTCCCTGAGGAGAGGTGCGAAGTCAGCAGCGGCGGCGAAGCCTTGACTATGGTTAACACCCGGACCGGTGAGAGAACCACCTACTGAGTGGCACAGCAGCACAGGGTCTCCCCACAAATGAAGGAAAATGTAAAGGCACCATCAGGGTCCAAGAAACAGCACTCACCTGAGCAAAGTGTCGGCGGTCGAGGACCCCGAGTGCCGCTATCCGACAAGCATTCAAGGGATGTCATCCCCGAGACGTACATCGCCCCTTCGGCAGTCATTTTGCTGAACCCTCAAGTCACGGCCGCAACCACAGCCGAAAAGGCGGGATCACCTTTCTCCAGAGCCATAACAGAAGAGATCCCCCCTTCCAACTTCAAGGTCCCGAAGTTCAATACCGACGATCCAAGATCGGATACTCCGACCCATGTTTAGCAATTCAGGTCTGTGTCTGCGCTCTGTGGACTTAGCGAGGCCATGATGTGCCGGACGTTCTCCTTAAGCTTGCCGGACGTTGCCATGCTGTGGTACACCTAGCTCAAATATGGGTCAATCAATGGCTTCAACGAGTTGGAGCATTCGTTCACATCTCGGTTTGTCACGAGCAATCGGCGGCCGAAGACTATTGAAACTTTGACGGACTTAAGGCGGAAAGTCGGCGAGTTGTTAAAGGACTACTCGGATCGCTTCTACAATGTCTACAACTTGGTCGAGAGCTGTGACTAGAAGAGTGCCGCCACATATTTTAAGCGCAGTCTGGATCAAACTTCTGATCTCTCCAAGGAGCTAATGCTCTGGCCGCCGGGCGACGTGTCAGACCTAATGCACACCGTTGCCCATTATATCGAGCTCAGGAATATATTGGGGGCTCTGGTGTGCCAGAGGTTGCCGAGTTGACTAAACCAGCGGCGAAGAAAGTAAAGAAGTAGGTCAATACCGTTGCCAAAAAGGACAGCACTAGCGATGGAGGCAATAGGGGAGGCGGCAAATTGTGGGACCAGCCGCTGAGAGATGGTCGGGACCATCTTGCCATCACCACCTATTTCAAAGAGCTCATTTTTCGAATGCTCAGCGAGTGCGGACGGCAGCCTGGATTCTAATGGCCGATAGGGGCAGCAGAAAAATTAGAGACTACAGATGGGCGTGAGCCGGACCGGTGAGTGTTCTACTCATTCCATAATGAACAGGGTCATTACACGATGGCATGTCAGCCGTACAAGCTCTATCTCGAAGAGCTTGTCCGGCAAGGGAGGATGGACAAGTGGATCGATCGGACCAAGTCGCCGAATGTGAGGGCCTGGCGCGAGCTTAGGTCCTAGAAGGCATTATACAATGTATACATGGTCCAATAGGTCAAAACTGGGCCAATGAGCTCCATAGTGAACTTTATCAGCCTTCACCTTTTTCCAAAGTGATGACGATACAGCCGTCTCCGAAACGCAAGATGGATGCTCGCGACACGTGGGTGATCACGTTCACCGAGCAGGACATGAAAGGGGTGGATTTTCCTCACGACGACGCTTTAGTCCTCTCGATACCTATCCAGCTGAAAATGGTCCAAAGAGTGTTGGTCAATAAGGCAGCTTGGCGGAAATTTTGTACTACTCAGCATTCAAGGCCCTTGGATTCACCAAGGATCAGCTATCTCCGGTGGACGCCCCTCAAGTTGGCTTTACTGGGATTCCGGTTTACCCGGTCGGCAAGATAGTACTCCCAGTTTTTGTTGGTTCGGTACAGCTAGATGTCGAGTTTATTGTAGTGAATTCGCTGAGCCCCTACAATGCCATCCTGGGCCGCAACTGGATGCACGACATGAAGGCTGTCGCATCCACACTCCACCAATGTGTTTGATTCATTGACGAGTCTGGTCGGCAAGAAACCCTCAATGGAAATCAAATGGCCTCCAAGAAGTGCTTTGTTAACTCCGTCCGAGGGAAGGGCAAAGCGAATTAGGTTCAATGGATTGAGGTCCCAGAACTGCCGGACGGAAGTGCGCCCGACAAAGCCATGAAGGAAGCATTGCAAGGACCTGAGGAAGTCAGCATGCCCGCTGGGGATAAGGCTGTTGAAGATTTAATCCAGGTCCCAGCCAATGAGGATGGTTCCAAGTTCTTCCTGGTAGGATCGGAGCTCGGCGACGCCGAGCGCAACCAGTTGATCCAGTTCCTTAAGGACAACATCGAGGTGTTTGCTTGGACCCTGTATGAAATGCCGGGCGTGAGTCCCGACATGATCAAGCATTCGCTCAACATGAACCCGGCAAGACGGCCTGTGGTGCAGAAGCCGCGCCGTGCCGCGCCTCAGCAACTCATGCTGAGGCAGTGAATGATGAAATGGAGCGCCTTATCGAGGCCGACGCGATACGTGAAGTCCAATACCCAACCTGGCTGGCCAACCCAGTGGTGGTAAAGAAGAAGAATGGCAAGTGGCAGGTTTGCATCAATTTCACCGATCTGAACGATGCATGCCCCAAGGACTATTTCCCTGTCCTTGGATCAACTAGTTGGTTCACACAACAGCCAGGCATGCACGGCTCAGTTTCATGGACGCCTACCGAGGCTACCACGAGATAACCATGGATGAGAAAGACCAGGAGAAGACGGCCTTCATCACCTCCAGGGGGACTTACTGTTATCAAGTAATGCCCTTTGGATTGAAGAACGCCAGAGCCACCTTCCAGCGGATGGTGGCCATACTGTTCAAGAGGCAGACCGACCAAATCATGGAGGCTTATATAGATGATATAGTCGCTAAGAGTCAAGACGTAGTAGATCATCTACTTCATCTCGATGAGATATTCGAGATCTTAAAGAAGTTTAGCCTCGAACTCAATGCGGAGAAGTGCGCATTTGGCATCGAGTCGGCAAGTTCCTCGACCATCTGGTCACTCGCCGAGGGATCGAAGCCGACCCGAACCAGATCAAGGCCATTCAAGACCTCCGGGCTCCGTCCAAGGTGAGAGAGGTTCAGCGGCTCACCGGCATGGCTTTAACTCTTAATTGGTTCATTAGCAAATCTTCGGATGTTTGCCGACCGTTCTTCCAATCGATTACGGGTAGTCGGAGGAATTTCCAATGGACGGCTTACTGTGATTGCATTCTCGCCGAGCTAAAAGTCTATCTATCTCAAGCCCCTCTACTTGTTGTTTCGAAGGACGGGGATGACCTCTTTCTTTACCTTGCTATATCTGAGCATGCTACGAGCTCGGTGCTCGGTGCTGGTAGGCAGGAAGGCACGGAGCAGCAACCAATCTACTACGTAAGCAAGACGCTGGTCCCACTGAGACGCGCTACTTGCCTATTGAGAAATTGGCTTTGGCGTTAGTTACGGCTAAGAGGAAGCTCTTACTGTACTTTCAAAGTTATACCATCGTGGTCATTATCGAGTACCCATTGAAAGTCGTCCTTCACAAGGCCGATTTGTCGAACCGAATCTACAAATGGTCCAGAGTTGGCCAACTTCGACATTCGTTACCAACTTCGAACGGCCATCAAAAGACAGGTATTGGCGGACTTTGTCGCCGAGTTCACACCAGGCCAGGTGGTGGATGCACACGCCAACGGACCCTTGTCGAGTAATGAACCAGCCGTGCTAGCTCCCGGACCCCGGTTGAGCCACCCAGCGCACGCTTTGTTTATTACCAAGTGTCCCATCCCGGCTCATCGAGCGAAGTTATTCACTGGACATGCCTGGTGACTGCATGTCGACGGTGCGTCCAATAACCATGGGGCTGGAGCAGGAATTGTTTTGGTTTCTCCGAATGGGACCATGCATGAGCACGCCCTCAGCATTGGCTTCCCTGCATCCAACAACGAAGCTGAATACGAAGCCTTGATTGCCGGGCTTCGACTCGCCAAGCACATGGGTGCCAACGAGGTGCAGGTTTACAGCGATTCCCAACTCGTCGTCAATCAACTTAACGATGATTATGAAGCCAGGGATGCAAGAATAAACAAGTACATGAGCCAGGTCATTGCTTTGACCGGCTCTTTCAAGCATGTGGTCTTCGGTCATATCGGCAGAGACCTCAATTCACACGCCGGTGCTCTGGCTGGCCTCGGAGCCGTATGCGCTACGCACGATGGCAGTTGCACCATCGTTCTTGGCGAGGTTCCTTCATCGAGCTTTGAGCCAAGCCTACGGGAGGTCATGGACATTCATTTGGCGCCAAGCTAGATAGATCCTCTTATCTCCTATTTGAAGCATCCCACCCTCCCTAATGATCGCAAGGAGGCTCACAAGATTCGCTGCCAATCCGCCTCCTATTTCCTTGACCTCTCTGGTGTCTTGAACCGTCGGTCTTACACGGGTCCTAACCTTCGTGTGGTCCATGAGCGATAGGTGCCCGGCATCCTTAAAGAACTCCATGGTGGGAGTGTTGGATGCCACTCCGGCGGCTGATCCTTGGCCAACCGTGCTCTTTCTCAGGGTTACTGGTGGAAGAAGAT
Organism: Rhododendron vialii; assembly: GCF_030253575.1. Classification (NCBI taxonomy): domain Eukaryota; kingdom Viridiplantae; phylum Streptophyta; class Magnoliopsida; order Ericales; family Ericaceae; genus Rhododendron; species Rhododendron vialii. The sequence goes on along the minus strand of NC_080565.1, from coordinate 9,331,835 downwards.
GGTGCATTCTACTACCGAGTTTGCCAAGTGGTGAAAGCCGTGCCAAAAACACTCTCCGCTTCTTCACTAGTTGACCCTGCCCCTGCAGCCCATTTTCAACCCTTGGCCCTTCGCCCAGTGGGGGATTGACATTGTTGGGAAATTGCCAAAGGCCCATGGCGGCTTCACACACCTCATCACGACCACAGACTATTACACCAAGTGGGTGAAGGCCAAAGCGCTTATTATGATCACGACCGCCAACGTTGAGAACTTCCTTTGGAAACAAATCTTCACTCGCTTCGGCGTACCATATGCCATGGTGTCGGATAACGGCACTTAATTTGTGGTTGACGCCATCAAAGCACTCTATAAGAAGCACAACATCCAGATGAAGACGGCCTCGGTGTCCTACCCTCAAGGGAATGACCAAGCAGAAGCCTCCAACAAGGCCATATCCGCCGGCCTGAAGCGTCGCCTCACAAATAAACGCGACAAGTGGGCGGCGGAGTTACCAGACGTTCTATGGGCTACCACACCACCCCTCGACATGGCATCGGCCGGACCCCTTACTCTATGGCATTCGGCGTTGAAGCTATCCTTCCAGTGGCTAATACTTGGCCTACTGCACGTACCGTCACTTTTAATGTTCCGGCCAACGATGCTATATTGGCCGCCGAGGTGGATGGCATTGATGACCTCCGAGATAATGCCCACATTAAGTACACTGCTTATCAACAGCAGTTGACCCGGGGCTATAACAAGAACGTGAGGGCCCGGCAGTTTAACGTGGACGATATCGTTCTTGGGCAGGTGGTCCAGAAGAAAGACTTGAAAAAATTTATGCCCAAGTGGGAAGGCCCATTTCGGGTTGTTGAGAAGGTGGGCTATGGCTCTTATGAGCTATCGGAGATGGACGGCACCGCTATCCAACCACTGGAACGCTCAGCGGCTTAGGAAGTTTTATGGTTAACTTTCTTTCTGAATTTTTCTCTTGTGCTCTCGGCTGCTTTTGTAAAGCCTTGCGCAACTCTTCCGTTTAAATAGTTACTTCTCAACATGTTTTACTATTCTCTGATTCTCTTTGCTTTTTACCCTCGATGGAGTCCTTGTGATTTTTCTCAAGTCCTCGCATTAAGACCTGAAGGGCACCAAGGCACCGCTACATCCTGCCGAGAGCTTTTTAGTACTTATTCGGTGGAATAAGTCATGCCATATCCTGTAGGGGGCATGCTCGGCTCTTGCCATTCTTTTGCTTCGGCAGCACCGTATGCCGAACTGGCTGGTTTCTGCTGATGCAGGGGCTGGGGCTAGCAAGTGCTTGGGCTATTAACTAAGAACAAATAAACATTTGCATGAAGTGCAGAAATATAAGTCAAAATACCAAGAACCTTAAAACACCCGTCAATTTTAAGGGGCCTTTGAGAGCACCCCATCAAAAGCTTACATCTAGAGGGGCTCGGCGGTAGAGAATTGTTCTTTGCCGACCGCTAGTACAAAAAATAAATCAAAAAGTTACAAGAAATGGCAAAAGGTCTAGACTTTCGGCATCATCGTTGCTGGCACTAGGATCCGGCAGCTGAGAGAGGAGCAGGTGGCTCGGCAATTGGACCTCGGGCACGACCGGAGGTTCCCTCCAGTGATCAACCTTGGGGACCTCGGTGTAGTCAAGCCCGACGTGGAACCCTAGGAGGAAAAAGCTTCTGTGGGTTTCCACAACCCCCTTCGTCTCCCCCTCCTTAAAGGTCTTGGCGACCAGGTTCCGCACCTACTGTCCATAGTCTCGCCCGGCCTCGTTGTAGCAAGCATCGCTGGCCTCTTGAAGTTTTTTCTCCAGCTCCTCAGCCCGTCTCTTCTCCTTAAGCAGCCGGTTCCTCTCTTCCTTGAGGTCCTTGAACTCGGTCAGCAGCTTCTTCCTTTCCGCCAGCCCATCCGTTGCGTCGGCGACGGCATTCTTCAGCCTTTCGACTTCTGCAGTCGCCTTCTGCGCCTCGGTCCTTTTACTCTTTAGCTCCTCCCTCAGTGATTTCCTTGAGGGAAATGAGGGAGTCCATGTCGCTGTAGGCCTGGCTGGCACATTGCCCAACCTATAAAGAGTGGAGGATCATCATTTAAAGATGAATTTTTGGAACAAACAAAAAACATGGAGAGATGTACCTTTGCTGCAAGATGGCAGAGCTTGGCCATGTTGTCAGCCTTCCCCGTCTGCAGAAGCTCTATGTCCCTGGGGAGGGCAACCCCGTTGAGCAGTGTCATGGCTAGATGGGGGTTGTCCACCAGGCTGTCGGCGACCATGATTGTATGCCCGTCAGGACATTTGAAGTGCGGCTCAAAGATCGCCGATGACACTATTGCTTCCGGCTCGGTGTCCTCAATCGAAGCATGTCTTGCGCTGGTGATATCCACCTCATCCTCAACAGCCTTGGCCCTATTTTCAGCCCTTTGGCCGGTCTACCCACCGACCGCGTTGCTCGGCCGACGGCGACTAATGTGTGGTGGCAGAGTGGCTCCTACAGCAGGAGGTTGAACCTGTTGCTGCTGCGGCTGTTGCTGCTGTTGGAGGTTGGGTAGGTTGGAGGTAGAGAGGTCTTGGGCCATGTACTGGTCCCAGAGCGCCTCCCGGCAACGCTGGCAAGGTCCACCTGTTTCCTCACCGGCTTGCTTGTCTTTCCGTGGAGGGAAGCAGTTGTAGGTGGGTTCGTAGCCGAGTAGGGTAGGTGCATCCCTATCTGCGCACAGGAGGAATGCGATCAAGTTTGCCCACTTGCCGGAGATGTAGAGTCCCTTGTTTGGCACAAAGCAATCTGTACGAAATAAAGGAGAAGTATTAGTACGACGCAACAGTTTATGTTAAAGCATGAAGACAAGAAAAGCAAAAAAAATGTTGGAAGCAGTACCAAGGGCTTCCCTGTAGCCGGGGAACCCCCGCTCTCGGGGAATGTCGAAGGGCCTCTCAACTGCCGTGCCACTCCTGGTTGGGAAGGGATGAGGGTCTACCGAACCCCACTCGAAGTTGCCAGATACCCTCACCAGGACATTCCCCCATTTCTCTGTGTCGTACAAGCGGTCCGCCAGATGATTGAACCACTACCGTGTGGTCAGGTAGTACTTGTCGTACGTCGAGTTCCTTGACACCACATACATCAACATCAAGTCGCCCACGGTGAAGGGCAGATGGTTTAGCTTAGCCAACCGCATCGCCAAGCAGAAGATCCGCCAGGTGTTCACGAAAACTTAGCACGGTGTGAGGTCGTATGAGGCAAGGAAGTATCGAAGGAAGGGGCTCATGGGGAACCTTACCCCTTCCGAAGGTGATGGCGTACAAGGGGAGGGTGATGAAGTCAGCACCGAAGGAGACTCTATTATCGGTCACCCTCTCCGCAAGGACGTCCTCCGGGATTTCGAATTTCTCCCAGAAACTGTTGGCGAAGCCCCTTGGACCATCTCCGTAGAAGTCGGTGTACAGCATCGATCCAAGGGTGGTTGGCAAGGGTGGAATAACGTCGATGTCCCTTGGCAGGCGTGGCTGAGCCTCTGCCCCTCCGTCACCGAGCATGGCCTGCGGTGGCCCCCCAATGTGGAGGTGCTAGCTTGGGCCCCGGTGACCATTTGCTCGGTTTGTTCGGCCTCCTGTCCCAAGGCGTGTTGGTGTTGCTCGCCCTCACTGTCCAAGGAGTTGCTCCGGCAGTATAGGATATCCTTTAGGGCCCTGTCGTCTATTTGAAGGGGGACGTGGATGCCAAGGATAACGGGCTGCTTGGCGGACCGAGCGAAATTACTCGAGCTTTCATCGAAGCTCACATTGCCCATCCGGCAACCCCTGCCTAGGTTCTGAATGGTCTCCTGGAGCGTTGGGTATGCGTCGGCGCCTACCTTCAGCGAGCCGGGGCTAGAGGAGTCCACATGCTGAAGACTTAAACAAAGGGGAAGAACAGAGTCAAAAACCTACTTCAGCATGGTCCTATCGCTATGGGTGTTTTCCCGGGGAAAAGCTTATCATCTTCACCAGGGGTTATTCAGCCTCCTCGGTGGAAGGCACGAGGCTTCACCAAGAGGGACCCTCTACGCCAGGTCGCGGCAAGGTTTGAAGATCCCCCGCCATGCTACGGTGGGAACCGCCGTCGTTGGCAGTTAAAGCGGCAGACTACGGCCAAAAGTGGCCGTAAAAGTTAAATGGAGATTTAACCAGTCCAAGTTTTTGGTGCAAAAAACGAGTTTTGAAACGAAATAACGACGATAAGTCATAATAGGAAGCAAAAACGAGCCTAAAGAGGCGGACAGAGTTTACCTGAAGCAGATTAAGCTGATCGATGGTGAGTGGTGGTGCAATGGAAGGCCATTGAGCAGAACAAAAGCTTGGAAGCAAAAGAGTTGCAGAGCGAGAGAGCAAGAGTGATTTCTCTTCCGCCCCTCCCCTTTATATATTGAACGAAATGGGGAGGGAGAGGGGGGAAAACCCTAGGGGGACTACGCGCGGGAACCCAAGCGACGCAACCCCAACCACTCTCGGAGTGCCACGTGGAAAGCCTGTATCGATCCGTACTCGCGGCGCCCCCTCTTCTGCCACATGGGACTCCATGCCGCTTCGGATTCACCCATAACCGTTCGATCTCTGCGCAAAGCACTCCCATCTGCTTCCTCTGCAACGAATATTCATCATTATTCCAAATTCAAAAAGGCTCTTTGATCCTCGTGAAGGCCCAATAAGTACTGCTTGACGGATCTTCCACTGGATGTACCCTCTAGGAAGACATTGGTTCGACTATGCCAAATTACTGAGGGCCTGGACGGACCACCAATCAACTCCTCCCACCTCCATCTAAGGTCGGAAGAAGTTGAGGGACTATTGTGGTGAGCATGGCTCGGCGAAGTGACCCAGGGCAAGGGCATGGCCACGTCACGCGAATGATCAGTCAAACCCATGGTCATAAGAGTTGGACGGACCGGCGGTGCACAATGTTCGTTGTACCTCCGCCGGGCCGAGTACACCCGGCAAGGGTGAGAACTAGGGACCAACGTGTGGGTTATTCGTTCTCAGATATGTCTTTTTGTTCGGCGACGTTCCACCGAACCAATCGGTAACACGAGAGAAGCCCGAACATAGCCGGCCTGTATCGATCGGTAGAACCGTCAACCAGCGAGCCACCCCTGCCCCCTGACTTAGAGAGGAAGTCAGGTAGAGTCGGGTAGGTGGGGCAGGTGGCGTGACAGTAGGGAACCAACAAGTGGTTGGAAGGTGACGTGACACCGTTCCTCCTATTGAACAAACGGAGTGCAGAGCTCGTGACAGGCTTTTGACTGCAGGCCTGACTTAATGAACCAAGTGGGCACCAATCACCGAGCGCGTGGTGTATACGCGCGGGTTGGGCTCCAAGTTACCTTTACCTATAAAAGGAGTACTCCACCTTCAAAATAAGGTAATGCATTCTCTCTCCAAAACCCTAAACACATCTTAAAAGCTTCCCTTCCCTCTTTCTAACTTGACCGTCGGAGTGTCTATCCTGGACTCCCCACGACCTGGGTATGGCACTAACGCGAGTGCTAAGTGTGCAGGTCTTAACCACGCTCAAGGAACACCAACCTAGCCACCATCCAAGAGGGTTCAACCGGAGAAAGCACTGCACCACAGGAACAGAATAGGATTTCACCTTAGCTACTAAAGTCGGAAACAGTTTCTAAACTGAACAGGATTCTGATGCCCACACCTCCCATTAGGTCTGCCAATAGACCAGATTTGATTCGGATCCGACCCGGCACAATTTGAATCAGATTACACAAATATCAATTTGATAATCCATTTAATTACGATCCGAAAATCCAAGAATTAACAGATCAAGTTATGACATCTGATCTCACCCGATTACATATATGATCCCGTGTTACAAATCTCCATTTAACAAATCCCTTACTCATTATTCTCTGCCTCGTTTGATTCGCGAATTAAGTGCCTGGGATAGGACTAATTGTACCTAATCCTGAGTTATCCCACGTTTGGTTCCCGAAATGACTGTCAAGATTATTAATCCAAGGATTAATTTTATCCCTATATGGGGGGTACTATATTATCCTAGGGGGAGGTGGGATTACATAGGATTAACAAAGAAGGGATTGTTTTCAAAAATATTTTGATGATATTGATATTGATTTCAAAAGTAATTTCAGAATTATTTTCTTTAATATTAATTTCAGAATTATTTTCTTCAATATTAATTTCAGAAAATGTTTAAAAAAAACTTTTTAAAAAATATATATTTTCAAAACTTTCTTATTTTTCAAAAACTTTTTACAAAAACTTTTAAAAGGAACTATTTTCAAAACTTTCTTGATTTTCAAAAATTATTTTTGTTAAAAAAAATACGAAAAAATGTTATTAAAAACTTTCTTTTCTCAAAAAATGATTTCAAAAACTATTATGTTTAAAAACCATTTTTCAAAAAAAGTTTCAAAATCATGTTTTTTTTTTTCAAAAAAAAACTTTTCCCAATTGTTTTGGAATAAAAATGATTTACCAAAATTATTATTTTTTAAATGTTTCTTTTTCAAAACTTTCTTTTTTCGAAAAAAATGTTTTTCAATTTTTTTTATAAAAAATAGTATTCCTTATCCCATAATTAATCCTATGCGAATCAAACAGGGAATTGGGTGAAATTAGGGATAAAATTAATTCACGACAAATAGTCCAGGGACTATTAATCCGAGGATTGTTAATCCCATCATTTTCGGTGACGATGAGGCAATTGCATCTCTTTTCGCACCATGGGAAGGTTAAATATGGTTCCTGAGTGGCGATTTTTATGACCGATGGATACATCTTGGCTTTTCAATGCTAGTAGTTTTTTATTTTTCTTTCTTTTCTTTTCTTTTTGTTATTTTTTCGTGATTACGATGTTTGAATTGGAAGCAAGAATTGTTTTTTGGAGTCATACATTTAGATGTAATTCTAAGATTTCGACTGATGAATTTTGGGTTTTTATGCTTAATTGTTGAATAGGTTAAAAGGAATCAGATGGGATCGGATATCCAATTCTTCGGATTCGGATCCGGATGCCCTTAACGGATTTGTGAAAGTCAGATTGAAATCAAATTGGATCATTTGTAACAAGATCATATTCAATCTCGTCGGGTTCAGACCGAATTTGGTTCAGTGGCAGGTGTACCTCCATCCCATGATAATATCAGATTCTAGCTCTATAGGGAAAAAGGTGGACACTAATGAAGGCCATATACAAGAATGAGATTACCTCAGGTGGTAAATTACAGGAATTAAAGTTGTGGCAACTAAATTATAATTTCCACTTGGATTCAGGTCATCTAAAGGTAGTGTTTCCACAAACCAGGTGTTGTGACAGGTGACATACAGGAAAATGGATGATCAAAGAAAAAATAAAAGAGTTTTTTTTGTGTGTGTGTGTGTGTGTGAGAGAGAGAGAGAGAGAGAGACCGAGACTCAGGCAACGATATCCACTTCCAGTATCGTGAATCCTCCTTCCAAGCAATGGCGACTTCCCGGGCTGGTAGAGTGTAACACTTCTTCCCGCTTTCTCTGTCTAACGCAAAGCTCTGGAATAAATTGTATGAAGATATAGCATTAGTACAAGACGCATACCAGATCGTCAAACTGTTGTTGTATATTGTAAGACTCTTTTTGTTTCACTCTATAATCTCTTAATGTAAAACACATGTTTCATGTAAATCAGTTGCAGCAAAAATCTATTATTGCTGCAATCATCTTCAGGAGTTCGGATATAGAGGAAAAATTCCAATGCAAAAATCCTATCAATCCATATGGTAATGACCATATCATGAACTAAAGCACTCTCCTCTGTGTTCAATAAATGCAAAACATTAGATATTGAAACGATAGCCTAAAAAAAGGAATTTTTTCATTGTCGATTGTAGGAAAACTCCATTAAAAGCCAAAGATTGTTACATGCCAAAGGAGAGAATCAAAACAAAATGAACGCTACAAACCTAAGGCAGTCTTTGACTTCATAGGCATGGTGATGGCAAAGCTACAAAAGCATTCCAACAGAAAGGTCATTGAATATTAGTGAGGAGTCGACACCTCAGATTTCAAAAAAAAGCTGAAGGACCCCCCCTTTTTTTTTTGGAAAGTAGCTGAAGGTCCTTTTTCTTGTAAATAAGTGTAGGCCGAAGGAGGAAAATGATTTCACAAAACAATTCATTTACCACATCTTCATGTATACAACAAACTGCGGACAAGGGGGAAACTGTTTGCGATAAAAATATGATACGGAAAAACTAACAGAGCTTGTCTCTTCTTTTTTTGGTGCAAACAGAGCTTGTCATTGCAAGTTTTCACCTGGTGCAAAAATCTCTAATGTTGCCCAATTTCCGTTAGACTTAGACTTCTGTCATTGCAAAAGCGATATCCAAACCAACCAGCTAGTATAAATTTATCAGTCATTGGATGCGATTTCAAAAGGTTTTGCGCTATCTAAGGTAACCAAATATTCCATGTTTATAGAAAATATTTAGTACCTAAATTATATATAAAAGAAATATATGATCCAACATTGTGTGAGGTATACAACACTATGAGAGTTGAGCTATTAATCTGATCACTATTGTCTTTTTTTTATAGGTGTCCGGGTAAGCTTATGCGCACATCGACTAATCCTAAGAGACGAATCTCACCGTTTATTAACAGGGTTCCATTTAAAGCAGCCCCAAGGGCGGAACCAGTAATGAATTATGCCCTGGGCTAACTTAATTTTATATCTACTAACCAAAAAGAGCCAAACTAGACATGTTGATTAACGGGATGTTTTCATATTGAAAAACGTAACCCCGACTCCCGTATAAGATAAGTATCATTAAATTTGACTCCTTGAATTATAGGAGGAGGTTGCTCATAACATTGGATTGAGAAGGAGCATCACTTTCTGATGTATTCACTCTTGATTTGAAGAACGACAAAAGAATTTTTCCTCCTTTTTTTTTATGATCTATTATAATTTAAACTTAAAAGAATTTAAACCTAAAAGACTAAGATTGTAAAAACCAATATGTTAAACTAATTTAAGCATTCTAGACTACCAGTGCTTTGCAATTAACAACATTAGAACAAATCTAAGGACACTAGCTAGTAGTGCTATGCAATTAACATCAAAGCAAATCTAAGCACAACAGCCAGTAGTGCCTCTGCATTAAACATCAAAACAAATTTAAGCACATCAGCCAGTGCTATGCATTTAACATCAGAGCAAATCTAAGCACACCATCCAAAGTATTTACCAACATTTAAATCTAAACACACCATCCAATGTTTTGTATTTAACAACATAAGTATAAATCTAAGCAAACCAACTAGCGCTCTGCATAAAAAGAGAATACTTGTGGATTTGAAGCATCGCGGATGAAAGTATTAGAATCTATCGAGCACGGGTACCGGTACGTGGTACGGGTACGGGAAACGGCAAAATCCAAAAAAGTAGGGTACGGGTACGGCGGGGGTACGGCATATTTATTTATTATTATTTTTTATAATTTTAATATGCTTGAGTTTTTATGTATAATGTATAGCTCATGTATAATCACATCATTATATTAGTTATAAAAAATTTATATATTTCTTAATAAAATACAAATTTAAAAGAGACCAGGGGTCGAAGTGCAAACTTTCATATATTTAGGGACCATATTGTTGCATATGATAAGGTATAAGGACTGGAGTGTAATAACCCTTTAAATATACGTATGAACCTAGGGCTCACAACTTCCCACATCGTCTCTGACTCTCTCGCCGTCGACTCTCTCTCTTTGACACTCTAGCCGTCGATCATCATCATCGTCCGACGTCTCTCTCTCGTCACCATCGATCATCGTCTCGCCGTCGCCATCAATCATCGTCTCTCTTCTCCGTCCGACGTCTCTCTCTCGCAGTAGCAGTGGATCAACAGGTTTCTCCCTTCCTCTCTCTTCTTCTTCTTCTTCTTCTTCGATCTTTCTTCTTCTTCATCTACTTATTCTTCTTCTTTGCGTACCCATCAGAGTATTTCGCGTACCCATGCCGTACCCTAAACATACGAACGTACCCGGTTCATTTCCGGCATACCCGGTGCGTTTCCGGCGTACCCGACCCGTACCCGTACCCGTACCAGGTACGTGTACGCCATTGTTTCTAGCGTACCGGTGCTTCATAGATTAGAATGGTATTTCAGCACAAACGTAAGAATAAATAAACCGGAGTATTTCTTTTTGCGTATCTTTATTAAGGAGTAATGCTCTGCATAGTAGAATACACCAACTGGGCTTATTTTATTATATATATACATATATATAGACACCTAAAAAAACACCTCTGATCCGAGCCACTCAATGTGATCAGAACGTGATTTTAAAGATACCCACGAGAAATCAACAAAAAAAATGACCGAAAAGGGTTTGATCCGAATAGTTTTTTATTGAACAGTTCAAATAATAACTGCTCAAATCAAGCCTTTCCCGGTCATTTTTTTTTTTGCTAATTTCTCGTGGGCACCCTTAAAATCACATTCTGCACACATTGAACAGTTCGGATCATAAAAATTTGATCAGGAACTATGAGATTGAGATCTGGAGTGTTTTTTTAGGTGTTTAATTGGTTGTCCACGGAACTGCCCTGACACACACACACACACACACACACACACACACACTCCAGATCCCTTAAGGGATCCCGGACGGAGTGATTGGTTGGGATTTTAAAAAGGATTTCGCGGATCCTAAGGCGCCCAAATTGAACCCGGGTCGAACACGGTTTCGGGTTACAACAAAACCCAATTCTTCTCATTTCCTCGGTAGCGTTCAAACAGAGAAGAGAGAGAGAGAGAAGAGAAACGATGAAGAGGAGAAGAACGAGGAAGAAGAACGAAGACATAGCAGATCGATCTGGACGCTACGACCACCACCACCCAGGTCTCTCTCTCTCTCTCTCTCTGTTTGAATCTCTCGAATCTGTTATGTCTTTTTAAGATCTGTGCGATTCACTAATTAGGGTTTCACGAATACATGTATCTCTCTCTCTGGTTCGATTTGGAAGAAATTTGGTTTAGGTTTTGTGACAGGAGGTGTTCGAAAGAAGCTCTTGCTGTGGTACTTCCCAATCATATTTTTTACTAATTTGTCACGGTCACCCTTAAAATCACATTCTGCCCACATTGAACAATTCGGATTATAAAAATTTGATCAAGAACTATGAGATTGAGATTTGGAGTGTTTTTTAGGTGTTTAATTAATTGTCCGCGGAACGGGGCGGTTCAATGGACAACTATTTAGACACCTAAAAAAACACATCATAGTTCCCGATCAAATTTTGATGATTCGAGCCGCTCAATGTGATCAGAATATGATTTTAAGGCTACCCGCGAGAAATCAGCAAAAAAAGAGACCAAAAAAGGCTTGATTTGAGCAGTTTTTAACTTAGATTTAATGAACGGTTCAATTAAAACCTGCTTAAAACAAGCACTTTCCGGTCATTTTTTTTGCTAATTTCTCGCGGGCACCTTTAAAATCATATTCTGCACACATTGAACGGTTCGGATCATAAAAATTTGATCGGGAACTATGCGATTGAGAGTTGGGGTGTTTTTTTATGTGTCTAAATAGTTGTCCATTGAACCGTTCCGATATATATATATATTCCCGGTTTTGGGGCGTTGACCTGGGCCACAGCCCAACCCAGCCTGTACACAGTTCCGCCCTTGGCTGGCCCTGGAGGAGTTGATAGCACAGGTTTCGAACCTAAGATATTAGGATGGAGCAAACCATAAGTGACAGGCCTTGACCGCCCGGTCAACCCCAAGATCACTATTATTTCGGTAGAATTCTCTGTCCTGTGAGAATATATATCTTTTACGGAAGTGAATCCTCCTCCAGTCGTTGAAATCTGAACCGTCTACTACTGCAGTGAATGGTTCGCTCGCGCGAAGAGACTTTGAGAAAATCCATCGAAGTGTATGTTTATGCATATATCAAGTGATAGAATTCATTAAACAAGTAACTGAGTACGATTTCAGTAACAAGAAAAGAGCAGCAAGGGAAGGAATGGGGATGGTATTTCCTACCAGTTTGCCGCCATCGAGGAGGAGAGGAGAGTCAAACAGACTGAAGTACAACTGCTTCTTGGTAGAGAAGACGACAGGAGATACAGATCTAGAAATGATTTGCCGATAATCTGAGGGCAGAAATTTCTCCCACACGGGATCCGAGTTGGCAGCCGCGTCGAACCCGGATGAGATCGCGGACGAACGGCACGCGTCCCGAGGAGAGGTCATGGACAGAATCTGTGAAATGCATCCTTCCGGCAACACCGAGAAATTGTCCATCCTCCTCTTCCTCTTCTTCTCCTTCTCCTCTCTCTCTCTCTCTCTCTTTACCTTCAGAAATGTTTTGTTGATTAACAAAACAAACCGCGTTAGGGGTGGGTTATAAATGAGTCAAACTATGAAGCTTGGTTTGAAAATTTAATGGGTTCCAAAAATTGTTCGAGCTTAGTTTGTTTATAAGACGAGTTGATCTCAAATGAGCTTTATAGTAGGTTTGGATTAAAAACTTAGGTGACTTTTAATTTTTTTTCATTTATTTGTTTTGCATTAAACTTTTTGACTTATTTATTCGTTTCGTCGAAAGAAATCAGAAAAGTAAAAAAGTACAATGATCGAAACTCATTATTTTTTTAAATAAAGACAAAAATAAGTCAAAAAGACAATTTATTTTACTTATTTTTGTCTTTTCTTAAAAATTTATGTCTTTCGATCAAAATTTTATATTTTTTCGATTCTTCTCGCCGAGACGAATAAATAAGTCATAAAAATTTGACCTAAAACTAATAAATGCGAATTTTATTGAATAAAGACAAAATAAGTTACTATTTGACTTTTAAAACCAAATCCACCCTTAATTAAGCCAAACACGAGTTGAATCTCAAGTAGTTTAAATTTTTTTCACATAATAATCCGAACGAGCCAAGTAATAGCTTGTTTAAGCTTGGTTTGAAATTTTAACGAGTTTAAAAAAAATGTTTAAGCTTGGTTTGTTTCTTGATTTGTTTATTCTTGAACAAGTTTTTAACGAACGAACACGAGCTCAAACTCGACTAGCTTGGCTTGTTTCTCTCTGTTGTGTAAAATGTAGTATTATTTGAAAGGAAGCGAATCCTCTCCGGTACATATTTTGAACTAAAGGAGACAGTTGTCATATGAACTGTCCAATACTACCCTCAATTGTTCTCAATTTCATAATGTATGATCCAGCTTTGGATTGCTTATTTCAGTCCAAATAGGATCCGATCTATGTTTTGAAAACGATTTTTTGTGAGAAAACCCATCGAAGCATCGTTTTATTATTGTTTACAAATTTTAGTTTTATGGTACTAATTTGTATATTCAAGATATCTTTTTCCTTTAAAGAATAATCTTGCAGTGATTTTATTTGTTATGAAGTATGCTACGTGTATAATATTGCACAACGACTTTTTACATAGTCATATCTTCATGATATCTTTTTCCTTAAAAGAATAATCTTTGAATGTGTAGCGGTCTCGGTTACCGAGACGGTAACCTGGCCATGTGTTCCGAACCAATGTCCCCTTGGAGGCGCGGTCAAGACGGTGGCGGCTAGAAGTCTTGTCTTACGGTTCGGTTTGAGGCTCGGTTAATGATGACGTGGTGTGCTCTCGCTTCGGTGCTCCCTTAGCTTCCAGGAGAAGTTACGCCAAGGGGGGTCCGTGAGGATTACATGGCAGACGTAATCATGAGAATCAGATCTGATCATGTGCTCCGTAACCGCTTTCGCTCCTGTCATCACATATGACGTCACCCGAGGCGGTTACCCGAGCGTATCTTCCACGCGCTAGCATGATGGCCAAGCAAACCTAGGTCTATAAATACAAAAGGGATACTCGCCTTAAGGGTATGCTATTCTTCCCTAACCCTAGATCTATATTCTCCCCGGAGGTCTGACTTGATCGTCGAAGTGTCACTGGGCTGTTCCAGCCCTAGTGACTTGTTGCAGGTTCAGTGGCGCAGGGGAACGAAGCAGCAGAGGAGGAATACTAATTCAGGTCAAGGTCCCGTCAAATCGAACCCCGACAATTGGCGACTCTGCTGGGGACCTAGCCACTCTTTCAGTATCCACTTCCCTCTTTCTACTCCGTTCAGCGTTCCTGAATCAAACATGGTTGAAATAGACGACGCACATCACAGTGGTACCGCCCACGGGCTCGGTTCCCTCGTGGACCACAGCCTGGCTTCCGGCGGAGCAACTGCCCTTGGAAAGACCCATGTATCCGTCAGAGTTGGCGCCGGAGCGTCAATTCCAGACACAGGCCCATCCTCCAAGCTCCACTCCTACATCCGCCATCTTGAGCAAAAAATCGACGATCTCGCGACGGTGATGGACCACGACAGACACGTCCGAGACGAGTTGGCGGAGATCAAACACCTCCTCCAAATCTCCCCGTCTCATTCCTCCGGGAGTCGTGGCGGAAGGAAGGACTGTCACACCCCCCCTCACAGTCGCAAAGTCGGTCACCTGCTGGAGCACAGATCCCGCCCCTCAGTCAAGGATCGTCTCGAGCCACCAAGAGCGGCAGACGCTCGAGCCACAAAGGACACATCGCATAGGGACCGTTCCCGTTCCCCTATGCAGCTTCGAAGGAGACCATCGGCCTTCGAGAGGCTCGATGCTGAGAGCGTCTCTGCCTCTTCCACCCACTCGGTCCGAGTGGGCAAGACAGGCCGGGAATCTACCCCTAGCCTCACAAGGGCGCCAGAGGAGATGACGACATTGTGAAGTTCCAGACGAGAGGATACCGCGAGCGCCTGATGGGCCCTCGAGCCAGAAGTTCCATCGTCTCGCACCCCGGTGGCGCATACAGCAGGAGCCCGATCATTGAGCGCCCCGAGCCTTCCGCTCGAGACAGCTACTGCCATCACCGCCAAGAACGCTTTCCCAGGAAATCGGTTAGTGTTGCCCCAAAGAGAAAGGAATATGAACGATTGGACAAACTTGTCCCCAAGAAGCGTACAGCGACAGAGCGTCCAGACGGCCCCGACCGTTCGATCTGACCTCATTGCGACGCGCGACTTACGCGACTCACGACCTCCCCCTTTACAAGAGAAATCGACTCGGTTACCACCCCCAAGGGATTCACCCAACCCAAGTTTGCCAAATACTACGGCAAGACCGAGGCGTACGCTCATTTGGTTCAGTACAAGCTCTTCATGTCCTTGTTTCTTCGGAACGAACCCTCGGACGATGCCTTCCTGTGCAAAGTGTTTCCTGAAAACCTCAACAACCTGGGCCTCACCTGGTTCAATCAACTCCCGGCTCGGTCAATTTCCTCGTTCGATTCCCTCTGTGATGCCTTCATGGCCCGGTTCGTAACTAGCAATAAGCACGAGAAGGAGATCGACTCCCTATTGGCCCTCCGCAAGAGGAACAATGAAACGCTCCGGTAGTACGTCGGCCGTTACTGGGAACTATTCAATGAGATAGATGGTTGCGATGGCGTCATCTCGGCCCGAGGATTCAAGCTCGGTCTCACCTCCCAGGACGAGCAAGTCTATGACGACCTCGCTCGCCATAAGCCAAACTCTATGAAAGACCTTATGACTCGTATTGAGGGTTGGTGTCAGCTCATCGAGTCCAAAGGAGAGAGAGGCATCGGGAAGTCTACTAGTTCAAAGACATTAACCACCTCGATATCCACACCGGTTCCCGCACCTGTCCCAACACCAAAAAAACAGGTCAACACCATCAAGCAGTCGCAGAGGAGGGGACTAAAGCCAGGAGATTTCAACGCCGAGAAAACCGTCTTTACCATTCCTATCTACCGGATCATCGATCAAGTGAAGGATTAGCCCTTCTTCTCCTTCCCAAATCAAAAGCTAGGAACCGAAAACGGGAAAATCAAGAATCCTATCGTCCGATGCAGTTACCACAACGAGCAGGGTCACTTCACCACAGCATGCAAGCCCTTCAAGGCCTACTTAGAGCAGCTCGTTGTAGGTGGCCACCTCGGCAACTTCATCAATCACTAGAGGACAACGGCTCGGGCACAACGTACCGAAACTAACACCGAGGAAGAGGTCCAGACGATCCACGTCATACACGGTCCGCTAAACTCTGAGGCCGCTCGCATCATCCGGGACGAGCTGAACGAGGCCTCCTCCTCTAAGCGGGTCATGTTGGTCGGTCCCGAACCAAAACGCCCCAGAACCGATGACGGTTCAAGAAAAAGAATGGCAAATGGCGAGTTTGCGTCGATTACTCAAACCTCAACGACGCTTGCCCAAAGGATTTCTTTCCCCTTCCTCGTATCGACCAGCTCGTCGATGCCACCTCCGGACACGAGCGACTCAGCTTCTTGGATGCCTACCGGGGCTATCACCAGATTGCCATGAGCTCAGACCATGTCGAGAACACGGCCTTCATCACCCCCCACGGCGTCTTCGGGTACCTTGTTATGCCCTTCGGTTTAAAGAATGCCGGGGCCACTTTTCAGCGAATGATAACCAAGATGTTTGAGCGGTTACTAGGCGACACTATGCTGGCTTACATTGACGACATGGTGGTCAAAAGCATGCGATCCAGTGATCATCTAACTCACCTCGCCGAAGTCTTCGAGATACTCAAGAAACACAAGCTCCGCCTCAATGCCGAGAAGTGTGTCTTCGGTGTCGGCTCCGGTAAATTTCTTGGCCACCTCGTTTCTCGACGCGGTATAGAAGCCGATCCTCCCAGATTCTCGCTATTGCTTAGCTCTCGGCTCCCCACAACAAACGCGATGTTCAGCGTTTGACTGGCATGGCCGCAGCCCTGAATCGGTTTATAAGCCGATCTTCGGACAAATGCCAGCCATTCTTCGCACTTTTAAAGGGTAGCCGACGGAGCTTCAATTGGACAGAAGACTGTGATCGAGCCCTCCAGTGACTAAAGGAGTATCTTTCCAAGGCTCCATTCCTCGTCACCCCTCGGGACCAGGAAGACTTATTCCTCTACCTAGCTGTCTCTCCGCACGCTGTAAGCTCGGTGCTCGCCCGCCAAGAAGGTCGGGAGCACCAGCCAATCTATTACTCCAGCAAAACTATGACTCCTGCCGAGACACGTTACCTCCCCCTAGAGAAGCTCGTGCTCGCCCTCATCTCAACTTTCCAAAAACTTGCCCCGTACTTTCAGTCGCATCGCATCATCATCCTGACCGAGTACCCCCTCAAATTTCTTCTCCGGAAGGCCGATCTCTCCAACCGAATCTCTCAGTGGGCTGTCGAGCTTGCAAACTTTGAGATCCACTTCCAACCGCGGACAGCGATCAAAGCTCAAGTCCTCGCCAATTTCATCGCCGACCTACTCCAACCGACGCTATCACTTCGATCCCGCCCCCGCAACCCGAAGCGGCCCTCCAGACAAGTCCAAGCTCTGCTTGGAAGCTCTTTCACGGGGATATCTGGAAAATGTACGTCGATGGCGCCTCCAACAGCCGAGGCGCAGGGGCTGGGATCGTACTCCTCTCCCCCTCCGGCGTCTTACACGAAAGCTCACTCTCTCTCACTTTCCCAGCCTCCAACAACGAGGCCAAGTACGAAGCATTGATCTCCGGGCTCAAGACAGCCCAAGCACTGGGCATCGAGGAACTTGTGGACTATAGCGACTTCCAACTAATAGTCAACCAGCTGTCGGAAGAATATGAAGCCCGGGACGACCGAATGCCGACCTACCTTAATTCTGCCATCCAGCTCATCAAAACTTTTAAGGCTATCCGCGTCGAGCATATCGCCCGAGAGCAGAATGTCCATGCCGACGCACTCTCAGGGCTCGCCTCGGCCTGCTCCTCTTCAGAACATCGATCTATCTCCCTCAGCGCAATTGATAAGCCCAGTTTCGAGCTTGACATATTAAGCCACGCGGTCCTCAATATAGACCTCGGCCCAAGTTGGATGGATGAAATCATTGGTTACCTGCGCGATGACACCCAGCCTACCGACAAGAAAGACGCTCACCGACTCCGAAACAAAGCCGCTCTATTCTGGCTCAATCCCAACAGCAAGCTCTACCGAAGATCATTTACCGGACCATACTTATTGGTTGCGCACCCACATCAAGTTCCGGGCATCATCGAAGAGCTTCATGCCGGCGACAGCGGTTGCCACTCCGTAGGGCCGTCCCTCGCTCACCGAGCCATATCCCAGGGGTAATGGTGGCCAACAATGAAGAAGGATTCTGAAGAGTTCGTCAAACGTTGCAAGAAATGTCAAATGTTCGCCCCTATCATCCACCAGCCAGCCCGGGATCTTAGCCCTCTCACAAGTCCTTGGCCTTTTTCCCAATGGGGCATGGATATCGTCGGTAAGCTCCCCGTTGCCGCAGGAGGATTTAAGTTCCTCCTAACGGCCACAGACTATTTCTCAAAGTGGGTCGAGGCCGAACCCTTGGTAACTATTGAAGAAGCAGACATCATTCGTTTCGTTTGGCGAAATATCATTTCACGCTTCGGTGTCCCTTTCGCCATTATTACAAACAACGGACGGCAGTTTATCAGACAGAAATACCGAGCCCTATTAGACGAGTACGGCATCAAATGGGACACATCCACTCCGGCTTACCCCCAGGGCAACGGACAGGCCGAGGCTGCAAACAAGGCAATTTCATCTGGACTTAAGTGACGACTCGAATCACGACGAGGCAAGTGGGCCGAAGAGCTACCCAGGGTACTCTGGGGCTACCGTACTACACCTCGGCGATCCACCAGTCGCACTCCTTTCTCTTTGGCATTTGGAATGGAGGCGGTCATCCCTCTCCAAGTCGGACTCCCGACAATGCGTACCGAAAACTTTGATGAGTCGGTGAACAACAACAGCATTGCTTCGGACCTCGACTTAGCCGAAGAGGAACGTGACAACTCAAGGATCAAGCTCGCGTCGTACCAACAGGAGGTTGCAAAAGGCTACAACCGAAGCGTCCGCCTTAGGTCATTCAAGCCTGACGATCTCGTCTGGAAAAAAGTAGTGGAGAAGTCCAAAAAGTGAAAGCTAATGCCCAACTGGGAGGGCCCCTACCGAGTTCTCAAGCACCTCGGATCAGGAAACTACAAATTTGAAAGGCTAGATGGTTCCCCCATTGCTAAAACATGGAATGCAAACAACCTGAAGAAGTTCTATGGATAGTACCCGGTTATCGAAGCCTAATTCATCTCTTTTATGTTGCATTTTCTTTTATGTTGCATTTCCTTTTAAATCTCAACGGCAACTTGCTTATGTAATGACAGCACTCCAACAAGTTTGAATGAGAATTCTCTCTTCTTAGCACTACCTGTATCCTTTGTTGTTTAAATTACTTACACTCGGATCCGTTTTTGCCCGGACCGTTTTACAACGACTTCAGGGATATTTTCCTTCCGTAGGTGATAACCTTGGACAAAATTCCCACTAAGTCGCCCCGGCCTCTTTGGTCGTTTGGATTTCTGGTCACTCGCTTTAAAGATACTCGGCTTCCTCCCGAGCCCCTTATACCGACCCACCAAAAGTCTCTCACTGCTCAGACTCGCTGCGTCCCGAACCTATGGCAGAAGCCATATCCCTTCGCAACTTCGGCCTACGTCCCCAAGCAGTACTACCACCTCACGCGTCTACTCCTCGCTAGGCTTATTTCCGTTAACAAGCAGGGGCGTGAAAATTCAAAATTTAATAAATACTTGCTTCTGATTCCATAATTTGGTTCCTACCGACCCCCCTAAAGCAGGGGCTCCGGATCAGGTCACTTTTTCCTAAATAAACATCCTTTCTATGCTTGGCAAAAATTTTCGGTTAATGCTTCGGTTAAACTTGTTTTACAACCCTTCAAATCTCACCGAAGCGGGGGCATCATCACCCAAGCAGTAAACCAATCAGACAAGCAATTCAAAGAAAACATTCAGGAAAGGAAAGCATTCATTCACAAAGCATCATGAGTCAGAGCGCCAAACCATAAACAAAAAGGTACAGCTTCGGTATCAAATATTTACAAATCCTGGAACGGCAAACTCCAAATGTCCGGAGCCGTCCAGTCAAAGCTACAGAATCAAAAGACATGAAATCTCAAAAATAAGGGGAAAGGAAAACACTATCCTAAGCACGAGCGTTGGGGTCGAGCTGGTCCTCGAGTGCAGGGGCATTTGTATCGGCTGGGTTCCCGGGGTTTTGGTCCTCGGACACAGGCTCCACCACCTCTTCCTCTTCCTCGGGCAGGACAAGCTTTTCGGGAGGCGCCTCGGGAAGTGTTCGGAGATCGGAGTCTTCAGGGAGGTTGAGCCTCCTCACCAAGGCTTCATGGCCATACCGAAGGCCGTCCAAGAAATGGTCCCGATGCAGCTCGGCCTCGATCTCCCGAACCTGCTTCTTATATTCTACTCCGGCTGCGTCCCAACCTTCATCGTAGCCTCTTTTCCTCGCGAAGTCAACCTTTGTGGCCCGGGTGACTCTCAGGGTGCTGGCATCCTCCTCGGCCTTGGCGGCCCTGCCCTCTGCCTGCACCCTCTCCCTGTCACACCTTTGGAAGTCCGCCAGGTAGAGCTCGCAAGTCTCTTGAGCCAGCTTCAGGTCTTCCTCCTTCCGGGCTAACTCCCGATTCAGCTTCTCGGTCTCCTTCTCCTGCGCCTTGCACCGGTCATTGATAACCAATGCCCGAGAACACGCTTGCAAACAAAGAACAAAAGAGATTCACCAAGTGTAAACATTCAGATTGAAAAGAGCGGGACGCAAACCATTTACTTACAGTGAAAAGAGCCTGAGCTATCTCGGCCGTAACGTCTTCGGTCAAGCCCGTGACAGCCCGGGCATCCCTCGGAAGAATGCTCCCCTGGAGCATCCCGAAGGCTACCCCGAGGTTCTTGACACTGTCGGCGTGATGGATCTGGCAACCGGCGAAGTGGCGGAACTCCGGAGCCCAGGGGAGTTCCCTCGGATTGACCCAGGAACCTTCCTCCGCTCCACCGATCCGCCCTCCGGTCTCTCCCTGCTCCTCCTCGATCAGGATCGTCTCCTGATCTCCCCTTTCTCCGTCATCCCCTCACGCCGAGCCCTCTTTTCCGGGGGCTCCTATGGTGAAACAGGAGTTGCCCTTGAAATTCCGGCTCCTGGCGTACCGGGGACTGTTCCTCTACCCCAACCCGCCGGCCTCCGGCGCCTGAGATTCAGCACCTCACGAGTTTCGGGACCTGCCATCTCCTCGCTCAGCCCGGTTCTCTCGGGAGTATCTCGGTCAATTTCCTCACGAAGGATGCCCCGAGGCCCGGAGTTACTCCCCTCGGTCTCGGTCGCAGTCTCTCCTCTCCCCTCGTCCTCATCCTCTCCCTCTGCCTCGTCCTCGCCCTGCCCTCGGGACCCCCTGCTGCCTCGGTTTCTTCTTTAAAAAGCTCGTGTAAGTTGGGACGTACCCGAGCAGCTCTGGTGCGTACCGGTTTGTGTTGGGAATGGCGTAGGCTGCTGTAATTCGGGCCCGATTAGCTCCTTCCCGAAGCTCTTGAACGATTCCCTCTGCTGCAAGGCAATATCAAAACAAGGGATCAGTATAAGTATGCAGGGCATAACAAAAACATGCAAAGCATCTACCGAAGAGTAATTTCTACCAACCAAGAGCTCCGGTCCCAAACTGCACTCTGGTAGTGGTATCCGCATTCTCCCCGGGTCCCAACATAAAATTTTCGGTTACCGAAACGTAAATGTTCGCCCACTCCTCGGAGTCGGGGAGACGGTCGACAAAGAACGTGTCGTATCCCGTCTTGCATGAGAGGTAGTATCGGTTGCTCTCTCGGTTGACTCCCATGAGATATACGCCGAAGAGTTCCTCGACCCCAAAGGTCAAGTTGAACTGCCTCCTTAGCTCAATGACACTGGTGATGATTCGATACGAGTTTACCGTGAGCTGGGAGGAGGTAAGAGAAAGGGTCCGGAGTACTCGTCGGACGAATTGATGAAGAGGGAATCTAACCCCTCCCTTGGTGATTGCCATCAGGGGAAAAATCAATTCCCCTGGTCGGTGAGGAAGGGTCTTGGGGTTGTTGTCGGGAAGTAACTGAACCTCTACGTCCAGAGGGATGCTGTAAATCCTTTTGAACTCGGCGTAGGCAGCCGGGGTCCCGTTGAAATATTGGTTCAAATAGGGACACGGCCTCATCGGCCTCCTTCGTCCCCGAACCTCTTCGGGGGCATCGGCGAATGGGCCCGGTCCGTGGTCTGATGTACTGGGGATCTCCATTTCCTAAGGGATAAAGGCTGTGACGGAACGTGAAGCTCTAAGAGGGTCTGAGGGTTCAATAGCGTCCAAAGGAATTCGGTAAAAAGCCTGAACACGAATCTCCTCAAAGATTTCCTCAAGATTAGCAGAAGATGAGCTACTAGAACTGTCCGAGGAGACTTCAACAACCATTCGCCCTTACCTAGCAAAAACAAATGTGCAAAAGCCCGTTAGCTATATGCCCAAGGAAAGGCAAAATGACCTAGCAAATGGGACGGAATGGTCGTCGCTCCTCGATAGATCTCCGGGGACCCTTCCCTAGGAAGGGTCTCCGAGGCCAGTGGTTATTCTTATGGTCTTGGGTTGAAGATTAGCCTCGGGATGAATATATAGCCCTCGGGTTGAATTTAGACCTCGAAAAAATGAAGAACAAAGCGCTGGAGGCGCCCAGCGCCGCCGTAAGCCAGACAGCGGTGAACGGCGGCACAGCCACAATGCGTAAAAATGTGGATTAAAGGGAAAAAGACTTGAAGAAGATGATCAAAACACCAAAGCTAGCGACTAAAAATCATCATACCTGGGTTTCGTGTCAAGATCTGCATCCAAAACGCTCGAAATCTTGATCAATAAGCAGAAGGCAGCGGCGGCGGTGATTCGTCTTCGTAGCACAGAGGAAATGGCCGGTCTGTCTTCGTTTCTCCTATTTATAGTGGGAGGGTCGAAGAGTTGCGCGGGAAACGAGGCATCATGCTCAGGGCCGTTAGATCTCTGGCACGCGTCCTTATTGGACGGTCGGCATCAAGGGCTCTGCGCCGAGGTCAGAGCGCCGAAGAGTCAGGCCATTGGCACACTGACACGTGTTCCCGAGGAAGGTGTTTCGTACTAATCAACTGACACGGCACGTGCCGGGACAGCTATCAAACCACTTAGAGGCCGAGAATTTTCGACACGTGGCCCCGGCGGCTAGGGTTAACTGTTTGTCATCTCCCAAAGTCGCTCGATCGCAGGAGTAGGCAAGATTCTCGTGCGGGGGGGGGGGGGGGGGGGGGGTCGTGAGGATATCAACTCCCCCATAGCCAAGATGTGGGGCTCCAAAGAGTTGAGGGGCTATTGTAGCGGCCTCGGTTACCGAGACGGTAACCTGGCTATGTCTTCCGAACCAATGTCCCCTTGGAGGCGCGGTCGTCAAGACGGTGGCGGCTAGAAGTCTTGTCTTACGGTTCAGTTTGAGGCTCGGTTAATGATGACGTGGTGTGCTCTCGCTTCGATGCTCCCTTAGCTTCCAGGAGAAGTTACGCCAAGGGGGGTCCGTAAGGATTACATGGCAGACATAATCATGAGAATCAGGTCTGATCATGTGCTCCGTAACCGCTTTCGCTCCTATTATCACATATGACGTCACCCGAGGCGGTTACCCGAGCGTATCTTCCACGCGCTAACTTGATGGCCAAGCAAACCTAGGTCTATAAATACAAAAGGGATACTCGTCTTAAGGGTATGCTATTCTTCCCTAACCTTAGATCTATATTCTCCCCGAAGGTCTGACTTGATCGTCGGAGGGTCACTGGGCTGTTCCAGCCCTAGTGACTTGTTGCAGGTTCAGTGGCAGGGGAACGGAGCAGCAGAGGAGGAATACTAATTCAGGTCAAGGTCCCGTCAAATCGAACCCCGACAGAATGATTTTACTATTGTTATGGAGACCAGTCATGCTACTCACACAGCAACTGTGCACAGATTGCAGTGTATGGCCCACTTTAGGTCCCACACAAATAATCTGATTTGTCCATTAATTGTAAAATATTTTTCAAAGGTCCCATTGAAAAATCAGCTCAATCTGATACCTATAAGTGCTCGATCTAATCATCTAATTTTTTATTTAGATTTCAGGATAATGAAAAGTCAGATGATTGGATTGAGTACTTATAGGTATTGGATTGTGCTGATTTTTCGCGGGGACCCTTGAAAAAATGTTTTACTTTTAATGAACGGGTCGAATCGTTTGTATGAGACCCGAAATGGGCCCCATATCACAATCTATCTTTACCTCCTTAAAAACGGTAGTAGTATTTTAATGGAATACGTAATGGCATGCACGATCTATGTACGTGTATACTAATGGTATAGCGTAGGTTAATCCGATGATAAATAAAGTAAATAAAATAATACTCCCTCCGTCCCTTTTTAAGTGTCCTGCTTCGTAACTCCAACTTATTAAAAAGACATCATCATTACACCTTTCACATCAACTTTTTCCTCCACTTTTCTTACTTACCCATCATCATTACACTTTTACTCACTAACTTTTCAAAATAAAATCTACTTTTAGGGACAAAATAGACAATGCACCAACTTTTACCCACTTAACTTTACAAAATGGACACTTATTAAGGGACAGCCCAAAATGAAATACTGAACACAAAAAAAAGGACGGAGGAAGTAACACTCATCGAGCTGCCCTTCTTCGAAGTCATGATCTCCTACAATAACGCATACTATCCCAAAATTTGCTTTTACAATTGATGTTAAGGAATAGTGGTGATATCATAGTACTTCCTCCCTCTGTCCCATTTTCCTAGCCCATGTTTCATCTTTTATTGTCCCAATATATTTGTCCATTTTGACTTTTCAATGGGTATCATTGCGTTCATTTCCTATTTTTCCCTTTCTTTTCAAGTCACAATCAACAAGAAATGATAGTTTCCATTTTATAGGAAGAGTTTGAAAGGGTTTAAATTTGAAAAGTTGAATTTACCGTCAATAATTTAGGAGAACATCTGCATAATATTCGGAATTGACTTTGCTGATAAGGGAAAAGTCTTGCTTTTTTCAGAACCTTCTAGAAAGCTTTTTGCTTTTGATTTTGAGCCTCAAATTTGGGTGAATTTTTTGGCGCCACTAATTTCCCCATTACGGGTATTTTAGGAAATTTATTCCGTTTTAATTTGTAATCATGTAAAGCGAAGTGGTGTTATCATATAATATCTAAATCCATATACGTATATCTACTATATTTTATTGCAAGGGTGTTTTAGTAAACAGAGCTTTTAGAGCATCCACAATGGAATAACCAAAATCATAAGGTTACTAAAATTAGCAATGTTCTATTAAAAAAATATTCACAGTGTCATAACCAAATTTAACAACCTCTTAGCAACTCATCAAATTTTGGCCCTTGGATAATCAAAACTAACAACATTTTGCTAATAACCAAAACCTTCTCTCTCTCTCTCTCTCTCTCTCTCTCTCTCTCTCTCTCTCTCTCTCAACAATGTTTCTAAAAAAACATTTTTAAAATAAGTTTTTTTTTTTTGCAAAAACAGTTAAATTGTTTTTTTATTAAAAACTATTTTTTTTAAACTGTCTTTTTTTTTCATAATAAAAGTTTTCAAAAAAATATATTTTTATTTCTAATAACCTGTTTTTATTAGTTTGAAAACTATTTTAAAAAAATTGTTTTATATGGTGACAATTTTTAGATTTTTATAGGTTGAAAAGGTGATGTGGCAAGTTTTGATTATTCATTGTTGATTATGCCACTCTGGACATCTATATTGCTAACTTTAGCAATCCCTTAAATGGATAATTTAAAGGTAATGTAACAACTTTTGATAATCCCATTTTGTTTAGTCCACTGTGAATGCTCTTAGGTGGAAAGTAGTTAGTTGGCTTGTTATAGATGTTTTAATGTGACACACGTCATTAATTTTATTATTAAGATGGTATCTGGGACAACTTGTCGCTTACGCGCACCTCGACTAATTTGAGGACCATAAACCCACCGTGCGGAGGCCTCACTAGAAAGAACAAATATATCGCTTAAATCTTTGAAAAATGATAATACCAAAATTATTTTTATTTGTGTGTCAAAACTCTAGTGCATATATCTTGCACATGGTATGAAGGTTTTATGCACTACAATTTTGACATAAATAAAAACAGTTTTGGCATTAGCAACACATATATCTTTTTCGAATTCATGCTTAGAAATTTTGCTATATTCCATGTCTAATGTAGTATTTTTATTCTCATCTCTCTCTGCCCATCCAAATATGTACATTAATTTATGTCAAATATATAGCAATGTATCTTTGTATAGACAATACTTAATTTTGATAAACAATATATAGACATTGATTGTTAAAATGAATGTACAAACTAATACATGTACTATTGCATAGAAAAGAAATTTTTGGTGTAAAATTCATGTATTTATGCAAACAAATATAAAGTCGTCTCACTTTTTTTTACTATCCCTGACTTTGAATGAGTTGTGAGATGTGCATGAGTTGGGTTGGGCAAGCTAGGAAAATAGGCTCAGTTTGGATGGCTAGGATCTTAAGGAAGAATGTGATGTCATACTTTCATGATTTTGATGTTTGAAAAGGACATCTATATGAATGTGATGCCATACTTTTAAGATTCCCACGTTTGGGAGAGGCAGAAAAAAGAATGTGATTCCTGATGACACATTTGACAAAAATCACATTATTAGTTTGCATGGAAATCTGATCCCTTCCTTACCCTTTGAAATCTTAGATTCCTCGCTCAATCAATACAAAACCAAAATGTTGACTTTGATAAATTTTTAAAATAATTGATTCCTATTTCTTGCAAAAGATCACTGAATTAATCCAAACACCGAAATGAAATTACTTCAGGTATTGTATTTAATTCCTACTAATATATTCTTATTCCTACTTAAGAATTTTATTCTAATAATCATATTTTTGTTTACTGAAGATTACAGTCATCCAAACATAGTCATAAGTTTTTTTTAGGGTTAAATACCGAGACACCCCTCAAACTATTCCTGTTTGTCTCGCTCACCTCCTTATAGAATTTTGATTACGACCAGCTCCCTGAGCAAAGTTTTTTTGTCCCATAGATCCCTTCTGTTAGGGTTCTGTTCAAAACTGTTAGAATTTTGCCCTAATTTTTTTGAAATGTGAGAAAATGTTCCAATTTTGCCCTCCCATGGCCCTTATTGTCCCTAGCACTCCCTCTCCTTCTCTATGAAACTCGGCCTAACACTAAAATACGCCACAACCGCCGCCCACCGGCCACCACCACCATGTCCTTCATTACCGTTGGCCCATCACCCCCACAACCACCGTCGTCGTCCTCGTCATCCATGGCTGCCAAGAGAAATGGCTGTCACTAAAACTCCTCTTTGGAAAAATACAAATGTGGGAAAGATGATTGTTGAAGATTTCAATCAATTTTTTCGAAACACAACTGCCCACCTTCCCCATCTCTCAATTTTGCAGGGAACTCTTTCAATTTGTGTGCAGTGTAATTGGGTGTTCGTCGCGTTCTTCGATCGTCGTCTTTGTTCTTCGTTCATCGCCTCCTTTTCTCTCTAATCCAGAAGTGTGAAGGAACGACAGAATGAGGAGGGGGGATTTGACCCACGGTGTTGGTCTAACCCGTTTCCCATGACCCGGGGTGTGTATATATATATATATATACAATTTCAGGGATAGATATACATAGAGAGATGCAGTGGGATTTTGAGAGACAGAGAGGCGAGAACTCCTCTTGCTGGACTCTAGTCGTCGGCGCCGGAGTTCTCTTGTCGGACACAGAGAGGCGAGAACTCCTCTTCAGTTTTAAAAATGTTTAATTTTGCCGATCTAAGATCCTCTTGAAAACAGCAAACTCAACATAGTCAATTGATTTTTATTTTTGCCATACCCAAAGCCTAATTTGCACTTAGAGGAAGTGGTGCTTCTGGGTGGCTATGGCAAGGTGATGGACGATGTTGTGGTGGTGGTGGGTGGCGGCGGTTGGGATTGCATTTTAGTGTTAGGGCTAGGAAGGGAGACGAGTAAGAAAGGAGATGGAGGAGAGTGGCGGGCTGCTATGTGTATATATATGTAAGGGCAAATTAGTCTTTTCATTTTTTCCATCCAACGGAGTCAGGTCCTCGAAATGAAAACTTTAATGAGGGGAGCTGGCCGTAGGCAAAATTCTATGAAGGGATGAGCGAGACAAATAGGAATAGTTCGAGGGGTGTTTATGTATTTAACCCTTTTTTTTACTATGGCAACCATTCACAAGTCAAAACTTATCTCAAAGAGAAAAATAGTTATGCAAGGGCTTTTCTTTATCTCAAGAGAGATAGACTTCATCACAAACTCTTAACAAAATGATCACAAAATTCATCTTCTACATCAATCAAAACTCTGGAGAGTGATAACTCATTGAATCAAACAAGAGTTTGAGATAATAAAACATATAGTCCTAACCTACTTGGTATTTCTTGTCCTAGTTTGGAAAGAGTTATATGGCTTTATACAATATGCAAGGTTTCAAGTAGTTAAAAAGGGTGCTCCGTAATGAGTTTGCTGGAACCCCTAACATAGCCCCGTGACATGCCAAGATATTAGGTGAACTCAACGTGAGTTGCCCACACGATGCACATGAAAATGAAATAAATAAAGCAAATATTAATTTCATGTTGAACTTTTTGGTTATGGCTCTCAAGTCACCAGTAGAGTCGCCAAAACTGTGGACATCTCCCAAAAGAGGCATGTAGAGACCCGTAAATTTCTTCTATATAATTTTAATGTTTATAAAGGGATAAATGATGGTTTAATGTGGAAATTATGGTTGGGGTTAATGTGCAAGGATTTAGGAGATATGGGTGTTGGTGTAATATAGTGTATATATATGTGAGTGGTGTGTGGCAGTGGATTTATTTTCCCTTCTCCATCTCTCGGTCTCTCACTCTCTCTCTCGACTCTCTCTATCTCTCCCACTTCCTCAACCAAAAACTCACCTACAAACTCAAAACCCACAACAATCAACCTCAACTCCATCTTCTACTTGTGTATTAGGGCTCGTATCACGTTGGATAGAGCTCGGTTTGGTGTATTTGGCTCGATTTGGATTCTGGAAACTAGAGCTTGCTCAATCTCTTTGATTTCGGTTTGGATACTCGAGGTAGGGAATTCTACCTCTCTTTATATGTAATTTGAGTGTTTCCATGTCTTTTTCGAGCTTGTATTAGTCGTTATTGAGATTGGATTAAAATCTAAAATTCCTGTCAAAATCACCAGAAAAGACTCTCTCTCTACCGGTAGGACAAGTGAGAAATTCTTCATAACCAACTCAAACGTACTGCAACAGCTTAAAATTACTCATTTCTTTCCTACCGGTAGGCCAAGTGCAAGATTGTTTCATGCAGAATGTTGGCCCTTTTGTTTCTAGTTTCCACTGGTAAGAATTCTTCACCTACCAATAGATCAAGTGCAAATTTTATTTCTTCTATCGGTAGGACTTGTTCACCTATCGGTAGGCACAGTGTCTAGGAGCTGCTTTCTTACTTCTTCCAAATCACTTTTTGGAGCCTCTCGTCAACTCTAATGGGTTTGTTTATGCATCTTTTCAAGTGTTTGGAGAATAATATTTGTCTCGAACTTAAAATGATATCCGGTGGATCTGTATGAGCTCATTGCGCTAAGGAATGAAGAATGTAAACTATTGCACGTTGAAACATGAACGATAAACATGAGCATATCTAGTGATCCAATGGGTGGAATTGCAATTCGTGTTCTCTCGACTCGTAGAATCTTTTAGACTCCTTTAGCGTACGACTTATGGACTCCAAGTATAGAAACTAGAAGACCGGGCATCGCAGAGTCTAGTCGTGGGTTGATATGTGATATGTGAAGGTACGGGGGTGTAATTAGAGGTACGGTGAGAATGTGTGTATTTGATTATATGTGTTGCAGTAGATTGTTGGTTTCGTAGTATCGTGTGATTAAATAAACGGTTTGGGACTCGATTGAACGGTTTAATGTTTGTGAAATGGGAACGTGGAATAAATGTGGATAACAAATGGACACAAAGAGAACTTTCAGAGCTCTTGAATGAGTAAATACCTAGCAGGAGCTAAATGCTCATATCATATACTTTCAGGGCTCTTAAATGAGTAAATGCCTGGCAGGAGCTAAATGCTCATATCGTATTCTTTCAGGGCTCGTTATAAGAGAGGCAGCACAAGTAACAGATGTACCAGTCTAAGCGAGCGTAGCAGTAGAGGATCCTATCACATCCTGAAATGACAAAAAGCGCTGGTACTCCTTAGCTGGAATAGCCACACTATCGGCAGAAGATTTAGTAAACTGTCCAATATCTTGAGAGCTAGCAGCCTTATGAGCTTGGGGAAAACCATAAAGATTGTAACAGAACTCTACCGTATTATTTGTTCTCCAAAAATGAGTACATAATCTGGAATCTCGACCGCGGCCACCTCCCCCTGATATGCAACCACCATGAGTATCAAAAACAGAATCATGGCTGGCCACGGCCTTCAAAGTCACGACCACGACCACCAAACCTAGACTCACGATTGCTAAAGCCACGACCGCTCACCCCATAGTTACGGTCACGACTACTAAACCCAGACTCACGGCTGCGACCACGACCAAGGCTAACAGAGAAAATAGAGCCATCAGAAACAATAGAACTCAAAGCAGAACGGCCAGAAGTCAGAGCAAAATTAGACGACGACTACTAGAAACGACTGAATACCTCACTGAGAGAAGGTAAGTCACGACTCCCCAAAATCTGATTACCCACAGGACCAAAATCAGATGATGCACCAAATAAGAAACGAGTAACCCGTATGCGCTCACGCTGGCGCCGCATAACCTGAATATCAATAGATAGTGGCTCACAGATATCCAATTCATTGCAAATGCGCCAAAACTTGGCATAATAATCTTCAAAAGAATCAGCACCCTGAGATTTATCAAAGAAAGACTGCTGAAGGTCATATGTGCGATGGAGATTGTCAACACCTGAATATAACTCTTTTGCCTAGGTCTACACCCTTTTAGTAGTATCACAGAACATCAGCGTACTAACAACCTGTTTCGTCATACTATTCCATAGTTCTGAACGAACACGGGCATCAACAGCTTTCCATGCCCTATATGTGGGTCCTTCAGTAGCAGGAGGTTCATCAATCAAATATGAGTCCTCAGACTGACCCATATAATACACCTCAACTGCTTTAGCCCAAAGAACATAATTGCCCCCATTTAATGGTGTTGAGGTGATAGGGCGTCTCTCACGAGACCAAGATCCACTCGATGAGCTACCAACAAGAGTAGAACCAGAGCTAGAAATAGTACCAAACTCAGAATCTTTCTTCTGTTCAGACATTTTACCGGTCAACGGAGAGGCAACAATCAATAACTAGTAAATAACCAGTACACAACCAAATCAATACCAACCAAGCGGAATATCAATAACTACTGATCAACAGCATCAATTAATATACTAACACCGTCACCAAACTGCATCGGTACCCAACATCAGCAACTCCAACTTAACAGATCCGTCACAACAAATAACTGCAGACTCTGCAAATCAAAGCGAACAACAGCTGAACCAAATTGAATGAACAACAACAAATAACATCCAGAAGACGATAACGCATGAAAATGTGAGCAAATAAGTAGTTAAAGACACCATACCAGAGGCAGAACAACAACAAAACAAGAACAACAAGGCGATGAACAATGCGCGATGAACAGTAACGACGATGAATAGTAATTGGTGAACAGTACCAACAATGAACAGTAATCAGTGAACAATAACGACGATGAACAGTGTTTGTGAACAGTGCGCAAGAACATTAATCGTGGGCTAGGATTAGGGTTAGGGTTAAGGCACAGGCTAGGATAAGGATTATGATTTTAGGGATTATGTACAAAGGCTAGGGTTGTGGTGGTTTAGGATTAAGGTTAAGATCCCGCTCTGATACCATGTTGTAAGAGAAAGAAACAAAAGTGTATAGTGTGTTAATTTACCCAAACACATAAAGAGCTTTATTTATATTATGTCAAGACCCATTACATAACATGACTACCCGATGTGGGACTAAACTATTCTAACAATTACTGTGAAGCAAAGTCCCACGTTGCTTGAGTACCAAAATAATATAAAGAATATAAGCGTGAAGGCATCCTCACTTCAATAGCTAGCTTTCGGGGTTGAGTTCTACCCAAAGATCATGCATAATGGTATCCGAGCCGGGTATGCCAAGGATGGGTAGGGTGCATATCCCTGGCTTGCACGTGGCAGGCATAGGCAGACTTACTAAGTGGCATGTGGGGTCACGTGCCTCCACACCCTCCCATACAATTTTTTTCAACTAAGGCTTTCTCTTGTTTGATTTAAGGTTGTAAAGTATATTTCGCAACAATTATGGATCTTTTTTTGATAATTCAAGATGTGTTTAACGTAGAGATTGTCAAATAATTTGTCCACACAAAAAATCAAGTTGATCGGACACTGATAAAACCCTGATAAGAACATTTTATTTATGCGAAAAATAGTTTGACCGTGTATTTTTTATGAGTATAAGTATTTTGATGAAGTTGTTTCAGTTTAAAGTCTAATCAACATAGATTTTTTCAATGGACAATTTATATGACAAGCCCTATCAGGTGAACGGTTCGGATTGATGAGGAGAGATATACTTGTGGACAAATTGCACTTGCAGGGAATCAGGTCCTTTTATTAAGTTAGGAAGAAAAAAAATAGTGCTTAAGAAGAACATAACATTAAAACAAAATTTTAAAAAACGTATTTTGCCGTTTCACCACTCAAATGAAAAAATCTAGCAGAGAATACATATATGTGAATATCTTCAAAAACTTCTGGAATAATGTATAATTGTAGTTGACGGTGAAATTCTTCAAGATTAAGAATACCTTGTTGTCTAAGCAAAAGAAAACCTATCTCAATTTTCTCTCTTAAGCCGTAGCAACCCACATCATAAATATAACTCTACCACAAACGTTTCCTCACTCCAATAACTGCCCACGTTCAAATTTAAAACTTATCTAGTCTAATTACACAATCGACCCAACATTATTCTTCCATATTAACTAATCACTTGCGGGAACTATTCCCAGTTTAACCAAACTTACGATTTTAAACGATACGTCTAACAGATGCCAAAAATAAGCAGCCCAACATTTCTTCTTCTTTTTTTTGCAAGAAGTTTGAAAAAGAAAAATAAAAGATTAATTATTCACATCAAAAATACATTTTTATTGAAAAAGTGGAATGTCACATCATCCCCCTCAAAAAGAATTTCGTCCTCGAAATTTAAAAAAGTAGCTAAACCACAAATTAACACGACCCACTAATGAATTAAACCACGATGATATTCCTAGTAGATATGGTAAAATGAGATGACACCTTTTTCCTCAGACGAATCAACATCTCTTCCTTCCCTCGTAAGAGCATAAACATGTCCTTGAAATGCTAGTTGATTTTGCTTTTCTAGGTTGTCATTAAACTGGTTCTGGTTTTGAAATGATCTATGTGATTGTAGTCCTCCATCTCCTTTTGCCCTACAGTGAGCAGCTACATGTCCAAGTTGTCCACAATTGTAAGTTGTAACATAACTTAAGCAAGCCATCACAACTATAACCATAATGAGATTTCCCACAACGATTGCATAACTACTCAACCTGCTGTCTCCTATCACCATTTGACTACGTTGGTGTAAAGGTCCTCTTGTTAGAGTTACTACCCTCACTGTTTTGTCCTAATTGCCACCATTCTCTACATCTCTTAAACTAACGCTCCTCACACATCTTCTCCTCTTTCAAATCATTCTCTGTTGCCAATGCTTTAGTCACAAGTTTAGGTAGTGTCTCAGTGTCAAGTAAAGAAACTCTCCCATGAATATCGGACCGAAGCCCCCCTTTGAAAATGCCTTGAAAATGCCACACCTTATCTGTTTCTCTTTCCAACAAAACTCCTGCATACCTTGACCATTTATCGAACCTCTGATGATACTCCGCCACTGACATATTGCCCTGCCTTAAAGCCAAAAACTCAGTCTGCATTTGGTCTTTGACTGCAGGTGGAATGTACTTGTCCTCAAAGTCCTTGAAATTGCTCCAAACCAATTTATTTTGCTTGTCTTTGTAATGCTGCTTTGCTGATCGCCACCAATGCTCAGCTCACCCTACAGCTTATATGCTGCAAAAGACACCTTTTGGGCTTCAGAACAACCTAACACATTGAAGATCTTTTCCATTTGCAACAGCCATGCCTCAGCATCCAATGGCTTATTAGTCCCCAAAAAATAAGGTAAATTAGTCTTTAGAAATCTATCAAAAATATTGCCTTTGTCCAATGTCAGAGACCTTGCTACATTTACTGGTACCACTTGGGCCTAATTCCCTGCAAATAATCCCATCAAAGTCTGGAGGGCCTGAATAACAGCTATCGGGTCAACAGAACCTGTGGGTGCACCAGCATTTGCAATAATTTCAGTAATTGGATAAGTTGGATCTGTAGCAGGGTCGGCTAGATTAGTATTATTTTCTGTTTTAACTACATCATCAAAAACTTCAATCTCAGCACTACCTCGGCCACAACTCGCTGGATTGGCGCGACCACGGCCCCGCGCTGCAGGAGAGGCCCGTCCACGGCCACGAATTGTAGGAGTGGCTCGACTACGACCACAAACTGCTGGACCCACATCTGTCAACCTAGTATTACGACGTGGACAAACCATTCCCTAAGCTGCTCAAAAATATAATATGACACACAATAAGCTAAATGCAAAATTAAACAACTACAGTTGTGACTCACATGCCTATAAGACTCCGAGAACCTGGACGTCTTCTAAGACAAGATGCGATGACTAATGCAAGTATAAAAATCGAAACCTGGCTCTGATATGGCACGTGCCACACCTCCACTACATAGCTCCACCCCTGTCAACTAATTTGTTTTTCCTGGGCTTGATTTGATTATTGAGACTTTCATCTGGTTAATTTATGTAATGTCTCATTCTCCCGCTTTTCATGAAATTGGTAAGTGATCCCCAAGTACAAATTAGGGGAAAAAATAGGAATTTCCGAGAAGATAGGGAAATCACCATGTGACATACACGTACATGTTGGTGCTTGTATAATCAGCAAAATTAATGGGTGGTTTTGGAGCACCACCACGTAATGCCACAACATTGTTAACAACTATACATTTATGTGAGACAATACTAAGTATATGTATCCCATAAAATATGAGGTGAAAATGGGTGTTGGAACACTACCACGTGATGCTCCAAAACTACTAAGTAATTACTCGTACAATCAAGTGTCTCCAAATTGATTGGTTGTGTATGTACATACAACTATCAACAGTAAATGGGGTTTTTTTTTATCAACACAAATGGATTATGCTTGATTATAGACAATCAGAGCATCCACAATGGTATAATCAAAACCAAAAGGTTGTTAAGGTTAGCAACATTTGCTCAAAAAAGAGTTAAATAAATTTAGAACTTGTGGCTCATATGTTAATATGAAGACATACTGAGAAATTCTAGAAAGAGGCCAGATGTCGTCATTCTGCTCTGCTCCGGCATTTGGCCCATCACCAATGATTCTTCGGCCTGTGGGTTGATACAGACTGTATGGGTATTTTGGCAAAACTACCGTTTACCCTGATTAGGATTAGAATAGAATGGAATATAAATACTTTGTCTAAAAATCCTACTGCAGTAATACTAAGAAAACGATAGCCACTCTTGCTCCCGTATACGTACATAATTTTGGGGAACCACGTGTATTCTATGTGTCGATTCTTTACAGTTTCTTATTCACATATCATGTGTGTGTGTTTTTGTTCAACATAACCAAACTTAGCAACTCATCAAATTTTGGACATTAGATAATCAAAACTAGTAACTTTTTACCAATAATCAAATTTAGTTATCCCCACATTTTTCAATCAAGTACGCCACCATTTTCAACGTGTTTGTAAGAAAAATACTTTTAAAAAGAGTTAATATTTTTTTACAAAAACTTTTTTTTTTGCGAAAACTATTTTTTTTCCGAACAGTTTTTTAATAAAACTTTTTTTTCAAAATTACTTTTTTTAACTTTTTCTTGAAAATTGCTTTTTTTGATATCAAAGTTTTCAAAAAACTATTTTCTAATAACCTGTTTTTATTAGTTTGAAAATTATTTTTTGTGTCACAATTTTTAGATTTTTATAAGTTGAACATGTGATATGACAAATTTTGATTATTCAATTTTGATTGTATCATTGTGGACCTCTACATTGCTAATCTTAGTAACACTTAAATGGATAACCAAAAGATGATGTAACCACTTTTGATTATTAACTTTTGGTTATTCCACTACGGATGCTCTCAATGTAATAATCAAAACTTGTCACATCATATTTTGATTATCCATTTATAGTTGTTAAGTTAGCAATTTCAAGTCCAACATTGTTTATTTTTTGCCAAAATCAAAATGAGTTGGCAAAATTTAAATCTAACGGTCAATTTTTTTCCTTGTCAATCTAATTGTCTATATTGAATGACATTCTAGTAAAATAAGTGAAAGTAGAGAGCATTTGTTAAAATATCCATAAAGTGGTAACTATTGTTAAATACACAACCACTTGCCAAAGCAGAGAGTGAGTTTTACCGACCAATAGTATTTGTTTTATCAAAAAGTCTATGGGTACAGAAAAATTGATACAGATTTTGTACATAATTTTTTGTGGGGCCCACTACGGGTCCCATACAAATGATCCGAGCTGTTCATTAAATGTAAAACATTTTTTCAAAGGCCTCGCAAAATTCAGCTCAATCCGATACTTCTAGATATTCGATCTAATCATCTAACTTTTTCATATCCTGAAATCTAAATGAAAAATTAGATGATTGGATTGAACACCTATAAATAGCGGATTGAGCTAAATTTTTGCAGGAGCCTATGAAAAAATATTTTACATTTAATAATCGGCTTGGATCATTTGTGCGGGACCCGTAGTGGGCCCCACAAAAAATTATGTACAAAATCTGTACCAATTTTTCTGTACCAGTAGCTGGACTCTTGTTTTTTGGTGAGTGAGTTTTACTTTCCCATGATGGTCGTACTTGATTTTGAAAATGTGAAGACCATTAAATTTGATTATTAGCAAAATGTTGCTAATTTTAATTATCCAAAAGCCAAAATTTCATGAATTGCTAAGAGGTTGTTAACTTTAGCAATCCTTTGGTATTGATTATTAGGCTATCTCCAATGGCATCACCACATTTGGATAGTTAAAAGTTACCACATCGGCTTTTGATTATCCATTTAAAATATTGCTAAAGTTAACAATGTAGAGACCCACAATAGCATAATCAAAATTGGATTACCAATGTAGAGACCCATAAAGTTAACAATGTAGAGACCCCTACTGGTGATCTAATGGTAGTGACGACATCTTCATACATGTCTCTAATCACCTCGATATACCCTTTGGTCTCTCATTTTCTTTCTAGAACCCATCATATGATGTCTCTAGGCACCTTATCATAAGCTTTTTCTAAGTCTATGAAAACCATATGGAGATCATTCTTCTTGGCTCTGTGTTTTTCTACCAATCTCCTTAATAAGTAGATAGCTTCCATGGTTAATCTTCCAAGCATAAACCAAAACTGTTTCTCTGACACCACAGTCACTATCCTCAAACGATGTTCAATAACTCTTTCCCACAACTTCTTCGTATGACTCATCAATTTAATACCTCTATAGTTGTTGCAGTTTTGAATATCCCCTTTATTCTTATAGATAGGTACTAAGGTGCTCCTTCTCCATTCGTCGGGTATCTTCCTAGTCATAAGTAATTTTGTTGAACAACTTCGTCAACCAAGTCACCCCCAAGTCACCTAGACTTTTACACACTTCAATAGGGATACCATCTAGTCCTAGGGCCTTACCCGATTTCATCATTCTCAAAGCTTTAACCACTTCGAACTTTTGTATTCTCCGATAAAACCATATTCTATGTTCTAGGCCAGGTACATACACTTCCTCCCCACCAAAGCCTCCTTCATGTTTCTTTTTTAACAACTTATCGAAATACAACTTTCATCTATCCCTTATCACCTCGTCTTTCACCAATACCACCAAATCAATACTTTTTATACACTTAACTTGAGAAATGCCTCTAACTTTCCTTTCTTGTAGCTTAGCAAGTTTATAAATAATTTTTCTCTATCTTTACAATCGAGTCTAGCGTAGAAATTCTCATAGGCTTTCAACTTAGCATCCCTAACGGCTTTCTTAGCTTTCTTACTGGCTTGCTTATAACCTTGAAATTTTTTCATATTCCAATCATTTTGCCACTTTTTAAAGCACTTAAAGCACTCCTTTGCTTTTGCTATGGTTTGAACCTCATCATTCCACTACTATGTCTCCTTAGAAATTAGACATTTTCCCTTCAACTCCCCAAGTATTTCTTTCAATATTCTTCTAATACCGTCAACTATTGTATTCTACATATTGTCACTATCGCCTTCCACTCCTCACCGTACTTCTTGAGACATTCTTTTCTTGAATACCTCTAACTTCTCCCCTCTTAGGCCACACCATTTAGTTTGTGGGCAACTAGTTTCATTTCTCCTTCTATTATTTCCCTTGCGACAAATATCTAACTCCAAAAGTCCATGTTGTGCCACTAGACACTCTCCGGGAATAACCATACAATCCTTACATGTCAAGCGGTCTACACCTCTAGCAAGAAAATACTCCCTCCGTTCTTTTTTAAGTGTATTGCTTCGTAACTCCAACTTTTTAAAAAATATTATCATTATACCTTTCACATCAACTTTTTCCTTCATTTTCCCTACTTACCCATTATCATTACACTTTTACTCACCAACTTTTCAAAATGAAATCTACTTTTAGGGACAAAATAGATAATCCACTAACTTTTACCCACTAACTTTACAAAATGGACACTTATTAAAGGACAATCCAAAATAAAATACTGGACTGTAAATAAGGGACAAAGAGAGTAGTCGATTTGGCGTCAATTGGCTCCACTCTTAAAGGTAATTAAATACTCATCTTGCTTCCTATAGAGAGTATTCCCAACTATAAGGTCAAAAACTACTGCAAAATCTAAAATCCTCCTACCACCTTCGTTAAGGTCCCAAATCCAAAGCCACCATGCACATTCTCATACCCTTGCTTATGCACTCCCACATGACTATTAAAATTGTCTCATATAAATAGTTTCTTCCCAAAAGGTATCCATTGAACCACGTCATCCATTTACTCCCAAATTTGCTCTTTAATAAGATCATCCAAGCCTACTTGGGGTGCGTAAGCACTAATAATATTAACTATACTCTCTCCAATCACAAGCTTAACTGAAATAATCCGATCTCCTTTTTCTTGTTACTATCACTACCGAATC
Organism: Rhododendron vialii; assembly: GCF_030253575.1. Lineage (NCBI taxonomy): Eukaryota > Viridiplantae > Streptophyta > Magnoliopsida > Ericales > Ericaceae > Rhododendron > Rhododendron vialii. The sequence continues at coordinate 9,292,391 of NC_080565.1, read as the reverse complement.
TTTCAGGTGTTTATCTACTACTATACTTATCACATTTCTATGTGTATTCTTATCCGTATAGTAAAGCTTATAACCTGTGTCCTCTAGCTCCCTAGTTTTCTCCCCTACCCACTTAGTCTCCTAAAGGCAAGCTATACTAATCCTCCTCCTAAGCATGGTGTCAACTAGCTCCCTAATCTTACCCATTAATGTTCCTATATTTCAAGTTGCTAAACAAATCTTATAGTCCTGGGCTAGCTTCTTTACCCGTGCTAGTCCAAACACGCGCGATAACCTTTACTCACTTATCACCACACCCGGGCGCCGATGTTGCGCCCTTTGCTCATTTTTCGAAGCACCTAAAGGCGGGCACAACGCGTCGCTTAAAGGGAACACCCTAACATGTCTTGTAATCATATTTGGATTCATGTCAAAAAGATCTAACGGGTTCTTTTACGTGCTGGCTGTCAGCTACCTAACGCACAACCCTCCTCCTTTGTTTGGACTTGGGATCGGCTTGGAAATAAAGATAAGACTCTAGGCACGAACCAAGCGGAGTTTTGCATTAACATTGTTAACTTTAAAAATTTATTACTTTGATTTTGCCATTATGGATAGTCTTACATTGTGGATGCTCGAAACATTATACCACACAGTTGAATTAATATCGAAAAGATTAGAAGAATACTATTACTCACTCCGTCCCTCATTTAGAGTTCAGTATTCCATTTTTAGTTGTCTCTTAATAAGTTCTTATTGTGTAAAGTTAGTGGATAAAAATTAGTGCATTATCTATTTTGTCCCTAAAAATAAATTCCATTTTAAAATGTTAGTGAGTAAAAGTATAATGATAATGGATAAATAGGAAAAATAAAGAAAAAAATTGATGTGAAAAATATAATAATGATATATTTTTAATAAGTTTGAGTAATAAAGCAAAACACTTAAAAAAGAAACGGAGGGAGTACTACTTATCCCAAATGTTATAAATATTCGTCATTGTGTCAAATTGGTTGTTGCTCAAGGGAAACTAATTCCTCTTACCTGATTTGCATCCAAACACCGGAATGGCAATTTTAGCCTTGTTCACTTCAAGTTTTGAAAATTTATTTTTTACTCTCTGCACGGTTCTCAATAAGTTTCTTTATATATCTATCTCCACTCATTACATCAAAAAATCTCAAAACGCAAAACCAAATCAAGCATGTTTATAATCTGATCCCACCATAGGTACGCCATTTTTGAGGTCTCACACTAATGAATTTGTTAACGTTACTACTGTAAGGGCTCTTCCAAAAAATAAGCTCATTCAACTATTAGTAAAGGCTTAAATTGATCCCTTTTTTTTTTTTTTTTGCGGCAATTCATGGCCAAAAATCGAACAAACACTTACCGTTACCCGATGTGCTGATTTTTTTTTTTAGGGTCTCTTAAAATCTTGTCTTAAACAAATTGAATAACTTCGATTATTTGTATGAGACCCCAAGATGGGTTCCACACAATCTGGTTCTTACACCAAATTGTGTACCCATAGTTTCTTTTTTGTTAGAACAAAACCAACCAACAAAGCTTGAATCCAGGTAGATATTAAGATTATCCAGAGAGTTGGCCACATTCCTCCAAGAGTAAACACAAGCCTTGACTTCTTCCAAGAGTTGGGCAGTAACTGAACTAGAGTCATGCCCAATCCTTTGGAATATACGCCCATTTCTTTCCTTCCAAATGTAGTAGATAGAAGCAGCCAAGCAAAACTTGAATAAAGAGGCCCTGACAAACTTGTTTTTACATGAGAGCCCCAATGAATCAGAGAAGCTAAAGACCAGTCATGAGAAAATGATCCCAACTTTGCTCTGACTCCCAACCAGACTCGAGATGAGAATTGACATGAAAAGAAGAGGTGGGAATGGGATTCAACCCCTCCCATACACTTGACACAGCTACTAACTTGGATAATCCCCCAATTTAATAACCTGTCCTTTGTGTTCAATCTTCCCAGGATAGTCACCCTGGATGCTAATTATTATTTAGATTCTACTTCGATTACATATTTTTGGATTGTAGTGCGAAAACATAAAATTGGTTTGCTGATATATGCAGAATAGTTTTGTTCTCTTTACAATTCAAAAAGAATTTTTCAAAAAACACCCCTTAAATTCTTCCTACTTCCAACATTTCTTTCTCTATCTCGCTCACTTATTACCCCTACTATTTTTCAAAAAAAAATTCAAAAACCAAACCAAACATAGCATAAATTTTTTAAAAGGTTTCTCTGAGTGAAAATAAAATCTAAATCTAAAAAGCTCAAGATGTTTTTGGCATATATATATATATATATCAAGGCGGTTGCAGGGACCCCTAAAAAACCTCTAAAAATAAAAACCTCTCTCTCTCTCTCTCTCTCTCTCTCTCTCTCTCTATATATATATATATATATATATATATATATATATATATATATATATATTTGAATAATACATTTACACATAAAGCATTTCATAATAAGCTCCAAGACAGCCAAAATTCAAAAATACAACATGGAAAATGAAATTCTATTATCAAAGGCTTGAAACAACTTAAAATTCGTTCGTATCACAATCACGAATATTCAACAACCCAATAAAGAGGTGTTTGGGCATCAAGTATTTCTTAAATTTTGGATTGTAAACTGTAGATTATAGATTTTTGAAGTGCAATGGGAATTACCAAAAAAAAAAAAAGTTTAGAACTAGAACAAAATAATACTGATGAAATTAATCAAACATTCAATTGACACAAAAACACAAAACCGATTTGAATTCCAGATAATGGATTACCAGAAATATTTCATATCTAAAATGACGCGAAAGTCGATTGGAATGACAAAGAACCATCAAGAGATTTCCAATTACTAACCATGGAACTAACAAGGTCTTATTATTTGAATTCAAATGACAGGAAGATAGAGGATCGAGAGATTTTGTGTTCCTTTTAAAAATCCCTTTTGCTAAATAAGTAGATAAAAATTTACGTAAACCTACATAACCCACAGATCAAGATGACTTAAGCAACAAAAATCGTGTTAAATATTTAGCATATAAAATCAAAGGCTTCCAAGTAATTAACAAATCAAAAAATCTACTCCCTCCGTCCCGATTAGTTTGTCTCCTTTTTGACTAATACATGTCCAAAATTGATTGCCCAATTTTAAAATCAATGAATCACATTATGTAAATTTCTAAATCAATGGATCAGATTTGGTTTCCTTAATAAGTTGGAAACCCAAAATTGGACAAACAAATCGGGACAGAGGGAGTATAACTTTCCCTCGTCTTAGGAGCTTTTTAGATCAAAAGTATCCTTTTAATTATGAGTACTAGTAAGCAATCTGTATTGTGCATTCTATTTTTAGATTGGGAAAATGTTGAAGGGGTGGAATTCAACTCCAGTCTCATTGATTCCTAAGATTGGTGCTCCCAACACAATGAAGGAATATAGCCCCATTGTTTGCTGCAATGTGACTTATAAATGTAATACCAAAGTCTTGGCCAATAGGCTTCAAACAGTCCTTCCTTATGTCCATTGGCCCTCGGCAATCAGCTTTCATCAAGGGGAGATCAATGATGGATAACATCCTTCTGATGTGGATGTGGGAGCTAGTAAGGGGCTACCATACATCCAAGGTAGACCTACATTTGCCCTAAAGCTTGATATAATATAGGCTTCTAATTCAGTAGCCAGGGACTCTTTGTTTGATTCTATGGCAACCATGAAATTCCCTACTCTTTTTCTACAATGGGTGGAAGAATGTGTGTGCTCCCCATATTTTCAGTGATCATTAATTGAGAAATGCAAGGATACTTTCCTAGGAAAAGGGGCCTCAGACAAGGGGACTCAGTTTGTCCTTATCTTTTCCTTGTCGTGATGGAAGCTTTCTCTTCTCTCCTGATGTGAAAAATATAAGAGAAAGGTTGTGTTGGAAATTGTCCCACATCGGTTAATTATCTCCTCCAAAACTAATATATAAGCCTGGGCGGCCTCTCCACTCATTGCCAATTGGTATTTAGTTGGATGGTTTAGCAGGTTTTGTGTTCCAGCCTAGGTGTGCAGACATTAACCTCTCCCACCTTGTTTTTGCTAACTACATGTTTATATTAGTGGTGCAGATCCATAATCTTTTGGGGTGATTGATGAAGTTCTAAAGGACTTCCGCACACTGTCAGCCTAATTTGGCTTAGAGTTCAGTGTTCTATTATGGGGTTAGTGAGGAGCTAAAAGTGGTTCTTCAAGGTATTCTCCCCATCCCTGAATCTATTATCTCAATTAGGTATGTTGGGGTCTAAGACTCAAATATGTTGATTGCGTAGCCGTGGAAGATAAAATGTTATCAAGGGTCCGATCATGGGTTAATAAAATGTTGTCCTATGGGGGAAGAATGCAGCTTATTAAGCCAGTCTTGTTTAGCATACACTTCTACAGGGGATCAAAACAGGCACCTTTCCAATCAGAGCTTTTCTTTGGAAAGGTGCCTGGTTTGCAAGCTTCAAGAGCCAACATGACATGGGCGGATGTGTGTGTCCCTCAAGAGGAGGTTTGGGCTTTAAAGTACTCAAGGAAAGGAATCATGCTACCATGGTAAGGCACCTCTGGGCAGTGTGCAAGAAAATAGATGCAATGTGGGTCAAATGGGTTCATACGTATTAAGATCCAAAGCTTTCAATATATGCCCTGCCCTCTTGATGCTTCCTGGATCCTTAGAAAACTTTTCCAGCTATGGGGTTTAGCTCAAGGGTGGATTAAATATGAAGTTGGTAATCATTCATCTACCTCTCTCTGCCTTGACAATTGGCACCCTATTGGGCCCTTGTTCAAGCATTATGGCAGGAGGGTTGTTGTGGACGCCCCCTCCAAGAGGTTTCACCACATAGGATGGACATGAAGCGAAACTATGCTCTTTTGTTAGACACCCATTGCGGCATGTCTTGTTTGATTGTTAGTTCCCATTGCGGCGCACTTATTCTGTTTAGAGTCGCCATTTGGTTTTAGGAACCAAGAAACCAAAAGGGTTGAGCTTCTGAGTTCAGGATCCATGGGTACTGGAGGGGAAGGTGTTAGGCGCCCCTGTCCGCACAACCAAAACGTTGGCCTCTACTTGTTTGACAAAAAAAAGTTTAATGCACTTTAACTGATTTCACATGTACTTTTTAATTAAGCCATTAACATATATGGGTGATAACAGGAAATAAACAAGTAGCAGGGAGTGGGGAAAGGAGCATGCAGAAACAACACAATAGAGTTTCTGATCTTTAGAAACTCTGGCAATCGCCACAATCACTGGCAATCGACAAAATTAAATGGTGTTCACCACAAGCATTGGCGACCATCATAAACTAATTGGCGACCGCCACTTAAGGTCAAACAGTTGTCACATGCAATGAGTATTGGCGATCGTCACAAAGTTGTGGCGGTCATTATTCTTCGTTTACACCAGAACAGCAGAAAATAGAAGAACATCCAAAACAGAGAAAAGAGCATGAAACAAATAAAAAAGGCTAGCCCGGAGGCTATATTAACATACCACCTTGGTCACTCAGTTACTGAATATTGCGACTTGCAACTTGATTTCAAGCCTTTGTGGATTAAAGGTAGAAAAACCCAAGAATGATGAAAAACTCTTCCTAGTTTGAAGGTTTCGGATACTCTGTGTGTTTTGGTTGCTCACGGATTTGCTAGACTGCAAGGGTTGAATACTCGAGAGATTATGGGTGTTGTGTGATTGTGGAAAGATGAGAGAACATGATTTTGTATGGGAGAGAGTAGAAAAATCTTATTAAAAACGTATAGGGAGAGGCCCTATTTATCGAGTAGAAGAGGTAGGGTTAAAGATAATTAATAGAAATTAATTTAATCCGAAAAAAAGAATTAATTTCCATCAAAACTCTATCTTGAAGGGTTTGAAAGTGCTAGGCAAGTCAAAACAATCAGATCAGGGAGTTTGGATCGAAGACAACGACTGAGAAGTGTAAGCGTTCTGGAATGTTCTGTGCGCAGAAGGAACTGGCGATCACCACTTTTTGGAAGTATAGATCGCCACTTTGTTTCTGGAAGTATAGACGTCCATTAGTGTTGCACTATGGTGCACAGACGCGAAAACACAGACACGGGGATTATAAAAAACACTGCAGGGGACACATACATCAAATACACACACACACATATACAGACCGAGAGAAAGAGAGTGAGAGAAAGACATAGATACCGAGAGAGAGAGAGAGAGAGAGAGAGAGAGAGAGAGAGAGCTTGCAAGAGCGAGAGAGGAGAAAGGAGCTGCTGTCGCGTCTCTGAGAAAGGAGAGAGAGGGTTGTCGATTGTGAGAGGGAAGGAGAGAGGGTTGTCGATCGTTAGAGAGAGGAGAGGAGCTGCCAATTTAGGGTTTTGATATTTTTAATCAGTCAATGTGCCCTCGTCGTGTCCCTGTCGGTGTCCTAGCCGTGTCTCACCTGTGTCACCCCATGTCCTAGTCGTTTCCCACTCCAAAAATTACATTAAATTATTGGACACGCCACGTGGCGTGTTGGACACGTTTCTAGGAGTGTCGGTGCATCATAGGTGTTGCAAAACCTGCTTCACTAATGACTTAAAATACTATGTTACCTTCATTAGCAAGAACAAAATAGAACAAATGAGAACTTTTCGACGGCATCGTCCCCTAAAAAATGACAACAATGAAATAAACTCCAAGCAATTTCAAACCTCGAATATGGAACCAGTTCCTCCTTCAGCATGTTGATCCAAAGATGGTATTGGACAGTATTTTTCGAATAACCTCAAATGCTGCAGCGGTGAGCTTTGCGTACGAGATTTTTAAGCAACTTAACAAGTGAATGGTATCTGGATTGCAAGAAATAATGAATTAGAACCCAAAAATAAAAATAAACACCTGCAGACAATTTATAAAAGGATAAACTTGAGCTGTACTTCACACATATAGTAAACAAAAGAGAACTGTGATTGTAGTCGAACAATATCCACAAAATGTGAAAACTTACCATCATAGCAGGACAAACTGTGTCCATCTAGATCTACAACCAGTTATTTTCACTTCAACCAATTCTGACATCAGTTATTTTCACTTCAGCCCTCCATTTTTTTTTTTAGAAGTCTTCAGCTCTCCATTAAACTTCACCAAAACTAGTAATTTGATACAAAGTCAAACAGCACCAACAGCCTGGCATCAAGTTTTGATGCTCTGTAGCCCGTCAATAATTTTTAAAAAGTTTACAAAAGTATCACTTACAAGCGCCTCTTTTATCCCCAAACTTTTTCGTAAAGACGAGTTCTACGGACATATAGGCTCAATGCTAATTACCTAAGCTAAGTTCCGGTCATCAGCATTTTGCATATTATCACAATAAAAACCCCGCTCAAACTAGTGTACGATATCTGTAGACCAGCTATACGAAGTTACTGAAAATCCATTTTCATCCCCAATTTACATGCTTTCAGGAAAAACCTTTTCTAAAGCACGATAGACTTTTTGCTATACATGTTTTCCTCAGCTGGATCTCTAAAAGGCACCTCAGCGTAGTAATCTCAACTAGATTCTTCATTCTATTCTCATAGCGGTACATACAACAAAAATTAAACTATGATGCTTGTGTACCCCCAAGTACAAATAAAGTCACCTCAGCGTAGTAATCTAAACAGATTCTTCATTCTATTCTCATAGCGGTACATACAACAAAAATTAAACTATGATGCTTGTGTACCTCCAAGTACAAATAAAGTGATCATTATATTAACGAAAATACACCACAAGACTTACACCACCGATAATAGCACTCCAGGAAAACTAATTTCTGATAAAATCAACATACAGGTACATCCACGCATCAAGTGTATATCGAAGCTATTCCTCTACTTACAGGCACTTGCAGTTTGTGAGACAACAATTACTGCTGTGGTAGCATGGCCATGACGAAGAATCAATATTGCCATCAGATAACCCGAATATCCTCAAAAAGAACATTAGCACCACAGGCATTGAGCCTCAAAGAATTCAACACATCGCAAGAAAGTTAAGGTTACATGACTCCTTTCACTAAAAGGAAGAGAGAAATATCTGCAAGAACTAGACAATATCCAAAAGTTAAATTCAGCCTATATGTCCAGGGAACAAACCCTAGAAGTGAAATACCACAAAAAGAGTAGAAGTTTTTCATTCCACACATCAAAGATGTATGATCCAGAATATCTCCACTGCTAAAATTATTTCAAATTTCAATGAGAAATAGCATGTCTATAAATAAGTTCAGCAAAAAGAAAAAGAAGATGCTAATCCCAGAGAGAGACAAGCTACATACACATCATGTGGGAACTAAGCGGTAGAAGAGGATACGGTTTGTAGGTAAAACTGACTCAGAACATTTCTACCTATAAAATATGGACTGCTTACCAATATGACCTCTACTGATATACTAGAGTTTTTGTGAAACAAACAGCAAGAGCACTGAAATGGCATCTGCAGATAGACCAATGAAGAAAAATATTGGCATTTGAAGTGGGGTGAGGGTCAAATGATTATCTTTATTTCTTTGATCAATAAAGGGGCAAGAGAAAGCTTTACAAGCCCTGTAAAAATATTACTCCACTAATTTCACGTCACTTAACTACTTTCCCCACTACAACCATGGAATGTACTGTACAAAAAATTGCTTGTCAAGTTAGAGACTTTACTTTCCCATCAAGAGGTCTTTCACCCACTAGAGCCACTTATGTTTTCTATTTGTCGTCAGTAGTCAATAAACCTACTCCGAACAACACTTCTTTCTCAAGTTAGCGTCTTTACTTTTTGCTCAACGAGACCAGTTATCTTTTCACAACCAAGAGCAACTTATGCTTCTCAAATTGTGGTCAGTGGTCTACATAGCTACTAGGAACGACAATTGTTCTTCGTCTTACCTTACCGTCGAGTTAGAAACTTTACTTTCCCATCAAACGGCCAGTAGTCTTTCACCCACTAGGAGTCACTAATGTATTTTATTTGTGGTCAGTAGTCTATATACCTACTAGTAACCACACTTTTGTCTCGAGTTAGGACTTTACTTCCTGCGCAATGAGGCCAGTTATATTTTCGTAACCATGAGCTACTTATGCTTTCCAAATTGTGGTCAGTAGTCACTAATCTATACACCAACTAAGAACTAAAATTGTTCTTCGCCATTCTTTGTCAAGTGAATACATACCTTTGCATTTGTGGTAACAAAACAAAATACAAGAAAAAGGGAATAAGAGTCATCAAGGACTTGCCTCTTTTCTCATGGAGCTATCGGCAAGCATTGAGCAGGCGGAAAGCTTTGAAAGATTTTACGCAAATCATTTCACTGTTGCCATCATGATTAATCTCATCTTCAGCTGAGTCATTATCCTGAATGCCAAATAGATCCATAAGCCATCTAGACCAGTTCCCAACTTACCAGCCAGAAAACCAAAGAAAGATCCAATATGGAGAAGTAGTAACTTTTGGTCATTGATATGTAGTTCAAATAAGTCTTGCAGTTTGGAGATTGGTCAAAAGTCAAAATATGATATGCACCAAAAAATAGAAAAGTTATTCTCTTCTAAAATACGATCGCAGTAGGACGCTATTCAACCCACCAATGGATCTGCCCAAATCTTTAGATTTTGCAGAGCCTCCAAGAACCTCTCGATATCAAAGACCTAATAGAATTAGATGAACCTCGTGTAGATTTCAAGATTCTTAAGAGAATGTAGGGAGAGTGTCAGCGTCCAACAAGTGTCTAACACTAGTACGTGACCTCCAACAAAGTGTCCGTGCTCATATTTGTTCCGTACTTTCTGTGCAGCAGTTCTCATATTAGTTATGTTAGAGTCAACCCTTACAAAGATTTTCAATTGCAAACTAATTCGCAACAATGTCTCAGGCTCACTATTATTACTAATATAATATAATCATTATTATTATTGTTGGCATCGTCACTATCATTCACACCCCCGCCCCCCCCCCCCCCCCCCCCCCCTTCCCCCCCCCCTTCCCCTTTTTTTACAAACTTATTCGCAACAATATCTCAGCCAGATTATATCACTACCATTGAACTTTAGTCATATACAGACTGATGTTAATGGAATTACATCTTTTTCCTCCCTACTTTTCCATGACTAAGTGAATTTAAAAAGGGCGAACGATACAACCATTCAAAGAAAATCCTTGAAGCAACGGAACTTAAACCACTATTCCTAGCTGGCTGGAAAGGGTTACTGGACGGTGTGGGCCTCTGATGAAGAAATCCAATACTTAAAACTTCTTCAGTCATGATACTCAATAGTCAATCCCAGGGCGGCTCTACCGTTTTATTTCTAATCCTAAGAAAAAAAGAGCGAATTCTGTTGTCCTGAAACAAAGTCTTTTGCTCAAACCTTAACAAGTGAGTTGACATGTGGAATGTCTTACAAAAATTTTAGAGACTTAAAAACTCTAGCATCTGAGTAAATGTTGAGAATTTATTCTTAATGAGAAATAATTTTAATCAATCTGCTGAGATTAAAAATCATGTTATTTAAACTTCTCGTTGCATTCAGACAGGATTTGCCAAGTCTTATAAATGTTGACAACCTGACCAAAGGGAAAACTTAATTAACGGGGTTTGATAAGCAACTCACCCCCATGATGGCGGCAACTAGAAGAATGATTCCTGTAACCCAAGCTAGGGTCCGCCTAACCAACAGTCCTTCTGCAACATCCTTTGAATTTGGCAAGCCTGTTGTTCCCTCCAGCCAACGAGCAGAGGGCTGAGAAGTGAACATAACATTCAACACTGTTTCTGATTCTTGAGAAGGTGTTTCATTAGATAAGATGACTCCAACAATTTTTCGTGCTCAACCAATACATGCAGTTGGATTAACAATGAGACAGGATGCATATATTTACAAAGAATGAACTTAAAAATCATAAAATGTTCAAAAGGTTGCACACAAATATTCGTAAGGGACTCCAAATAACACCAGTTGTTAACAACAGGGTATTACCCAAGTGCAATATACTTCAAGTGGTAAGGGCTCATGTCGAAAGGACTCCTCTAAAATTTAGTTTAATATCAGTGTTGTAACTCGACACTTGAATAAGGGTCCAGCATGTGTAGTTGGACATTTCAAAGCAAGCATCTGTAGTACTCCGATTTTGAATACAACAACATATATAGCTTGCATATAAAGAACGCAAGGCTCTGTGCCTTCTTGTACCCGCCATTTTGCCCCAAAAATATAAATATATCAAGGACTGATTACTGGGTTGTGTCTCAGTGAACTTGGGTGGGAGTTAGATGAATATGACAAACCTGACCCCCTCAGTCCGTGTAACATAGGCCATGGACTAAGGCCAAAAACCAGTTACACCTTTACGCAGTCCACGTTAATAACTTACTGTTAGCATGTACAGAGAAGCAATACACAATCACATATAGCCTAAACTGTCAGTACAAAACTTCTGAAAATTCGCTGTGGGAATAGGTACTAGTTGTGCAGCTAAAGATCAAGTCAAAGTTTCACGAACCATGTAGAAAACTGACCTTCGTACACGGATTGTAAGGAGTTGAATATCTTTGCAACTGAAGTAAAGAGTAACTCCACTCCTTGATGGTAACACCTTCAGTTCCATACCCCTGTTGCAGAACCTACAAATGTACTCATTAGAATGATGAATGAAGCAATATTACTAACTAAACAGAAGAGACATCTTTAACCCTCCAGGGTACTTATCTGGGTTTCGAGCTTAGTACCTTTTACCCAGTTCACATTAATAACTTACTGTTAGCATGTACAGAGAAGCAATACACACTCACATATAGCCTAAACTGTCAGTACAAAACTTCTGAAAATTCACTGAGGGAATAGGTACTAGTTGTGCAGGTAAAGATCAAGTCAAAGTTTCACAAACCATGTAGAAAACTGACCTTCGTCCACGGATTGTAAGGAGTGGAATATCTTTGCAACTGAAGTAAAGAGTAACTCCACTCCTTCCGGGTAACACCTTCAGTTCCATACCCCTCTTCAAGAACCTACAAATGTACTCATTAGAATGATGAATGAAGCAATATTACTAACTAAACAGAAGAGACATCTTTAACACTCCAGGGTACATCTCTGGGTTTCAAGCTTAGTAGAAGAGAACTTCTAATTTTTTTCAAAGTGCCTTTCTCTTCATATCAAATACCTCAATGGGTTGCCCATCATATGCCAAATCATCTTGAACATGAAGTGGCTCTTAATCAATCACATTGCACGGACTATGCACATAATTCCTCAACATCGATACATGAAAAACGTTTTGAACCCGAGCCAAACTAGGCGGCAACGCCAAATGATAAGCCACCTCACCAATCCTCCCCAAAACCTCAAAAGGACCAATATAGCAAGGACTCAACTTGCCCTTTTTGCAAAACCAAATAACACCTTTCCATTGGGAAACCTTAAGAAACACCATCTCCTATTGCAAACTCCAATCCATCTTGCGATTATCCACAGAACTTTTTTGTCTACTCTGAACTGATGCAAACATTTCCCGACTAGAAATTTTCTTTTATTTGCATGCTCCGCCAAGTCAGATCCCATAAGTTGCCTTTCTCCAACCCCATGCCAACAGATAGGGAATCTATACTTCTACCCATACAAAACCACGAATGGGGGCAACTCCCAACCTCGAATGATAGCTATTATTATATGCAAATTCCATCAACAGAAACTGATCATCCCAATTTCCTTTTCCCTCTAAGGTACATGCTCTCCATCAATCATCCAAACTTTGCATAGACCTCTCAGACCATCAGTTTACGGGTGGTAAACCGAGCTAAAAAGTATGCGAGTACCCATCGCTACCTGTGAGGCATCCCAAAATTTAGCTACAGAATGAGGATCACGGTTTGACACAGTTGATACCGATGCACCATAGAGTCTAACATTCCTCCTAACACACAACCATGCCAAACGATCCAATGTATATGGCATCTTCATAGCAACAAAATGCGTTGACTTAGTGAGCCGATTAACAACCCCCCACCTTCCCCCCCCCCCCCCCCCCCCCCCCCCCCCCCCCCCAACTCAACATTCATGTAACCATTCTATCTCTCTACAACCCATATCACTCACATCAAGATAAAAAAAAAAAAATGTAAGTAGTTATTAGGAACTCCGAAAAGAATCATGTCTCCTTAAGATTGAACATCTTGAATATCCAAGAACTCCAAAATTTTGCCAACAATTCAATAGTTACTGCCTCATTATGTCCAAACATTGATACATCCAAGTGCATCGATCTAATCTAGTTCCAAGTGGACCACCAATTCTTAGAATCCCGACTCATGTCTCATGAGAAAAAGAAATCCAAACCTCCAACTTGAATTCTTTTTCTAACCTCTTGTAATTTTAAATATTTAACTAGCTGCTAAAACAAAATCAAATCACTCACATGATCAATTCTAGGGTTCCTTCAAACTCTGACACAGAAAAAAAATACATTATCCACATTCCAGTATAGCATACCCCAGACACTTCCAAAATAACCACCGTATATATGTTGCATCGAAGAAAATACAGCTCTAAGAAAAATGCTAAACAAAACAAACACCTAATCCACAAAATTGCGTACATCCTAATCCTTGAAGGTATAGCAATAAAGCTCCATCAACAACGGAATCAAATGTCTGAAAATTCATCGTGTTCTCTTCTGGTTCCCTTAGTAAAGTGATACTTCCAAGTCCAACTTTCACATTTCTAGCTATGAAATATAACTATCTCTTCCACATCCGACTCGATAACAGTTAAGTTCCACAAGTACATATATGTCTTCATGATAGCTTACTGCATTCCATCGCTACAAACCAAAAGAAATACTTCCACACAAATCTCCCTAATATTACGGTCCAACTTTGCCTAAGAGGACAAACTTAACACTAACAATTAAGATAATCTACCATATTGTCTATAAAGGATAGAATGAGTAGTCATGAAAAGAATCGATATAATAACAGCTCAAACCCAAGTAAGCCAAGTTCTAAGGTTTGATCTTCAATAATTAACTACTACAATCCCCTCATTCACTAAATCCAAAGTCTACTAATGGACTACCTAGACCTCAAAGCTTCTGATATTTAATACAGTATCACAAGTCTTAGGGCCCAACAGATCAGATCACGTCTTGTTATGCTACACATCACACACCCATACCCTTCAAACAGTTTTGTTGAAACATTCTCAAATAAGTCTTCACAATTGTCCAACAAATGATCAAATCCTGAATTAATTTTTAGGTAACAGCATGCCTTGCAAATATCATTATCAATTCCACATATCCAAATTAAAAGAGCTGCAAGACAAGAATTCTTCAATAAATGCAATCCAATCTTATCACCTCAACCAAAGTTTAAGACATGTACCAATGGTATTGCTAAACAAAATCTCATTCCACCAAATCTAAAAAAAAGAAAAAAAAGTCAAGGGGCATCGTATACAAATCTACAGCCTCGTTAATTTCTCAACTCAGTAGTCTTCAAAACTAATTCTCAAACTAATAGCCCCTAGTCTCACTTCCTATTACACCACATAATACACATCATTACCTGAAAATACTTAAATTCACCTCGCATCTGGAAGATTAATTCCATGCACTAACTCAAAATTCAACTTCATACAATCCTGCATTAATTTCTCCTCTTTTTTTTTTTTTTTTGTCGTACAAAATCACATGTCTAAATCATCCCTAAAAGTAAGAGTTTAAACCTTAAGCAGCGAATAAATAAATAACTCCAAAACTACTAATGATCAAGTCGGTAATACTCCATATTTACCTCAACGGCACAATAACAACTTTAATCCCATAAGTTTACCCAATCAAATTTTCTCTTTACTAACCTTCCCATAATTTCACGACAGCGATACGTAATGCATTAAACTGTCAAATCATCACCGGCGCACACCATAACTTTACACCATGACAATCAACCTTCCATATTATTTTACAGACCCAAGCACTCACATCCTGATATAGCCATAGCCCATTGCATGACCACCACCAACAAGCATTCATAACCTCACGAAAAGCTTTCCATTGGCAAGCTCTCAAAACTGAACTACTACTACTATAATTAGACAAACCCACAACTTCAAGAATCAACTACTCCCACTTTATATTCACCTAGATCGTCAGAGGTTTTTTTTTTTTTTTTTTTAAAGGGATTGAAACAATGAAACATTGAAATCCTTACCATTCTTGCCAATATTCAACTCCTATTAAAACATCAACAAATTCATTGGGTATGGCCTTAGATAAACATAATTATTAACCCATCCTAATAGAACAAAATCAAATCTCTACTAGGATTTCAAGCATAAGAACGAAGGACCAATCAAACAACAACAATTCAAGAATATCTGGGATGTACCGAGTATTACAAGTAGGAAACTCTTGACACACCCTCACACAATTAAACTAACTCATCCTCAATATCAATTTGTTGCAATCCTCTAAGTTAGTCAATCTCCAAATACACTACCACCAATACTAATTGTTCAGATTCAATAACATCATACTCCAACTGCATTATGCCACCAGCATGCTTGTAAAATAAGTGTGACGATCCCAATAACGAATAAAATCACATATGCCACATTCTCCTCCAATACCCTATCCAAAGTCTACAGAAAAATAATGTTCCCACTGAATGGCTATTATCTCCTGTTTACACCCAATTTTGGCAAAAATTTAGAAATAAGGGTTAACTAAAAATTGATGGTTAGAAGGCCCATTATTTCTCATCCTTGGAGGAGTTCGTACAATGGGCCTCCCATTATTGGACCGGGTTAAAATACGAGTGGAGAATCAGTGGGGCACACCAAAAATTCATGGGTTAGGATCAGATTAAGGCCTAAGAAATTTGATTAATAGGAGCCCAATCCAAACTCGTTTCGGGCCTGATTTTCCCAGTTCATGCGAAGGTCTGAATTGGACTTCCTAGGGACTAAGGCCCAGGATCTTTACGTTCCGGGCTTGGGCCTGGCTATGGGCTTTATAGTAGGTCCAAATCAGTTAAAGACCTCCTTCCGGGCCCAGGATAAGAAGGCTTGAACCTTTAGAGGCCCAGTTTCACATTCCATTTCCTTCCATGTTCTAGAATATACATGAACCAACCAGAGTGCGGTGCATGGGAATACGGTGGAGTAGAGGATGTGGGATAATAACTTAGTGACCTGGGGTAGATGTGTACATCAAGTGGACTATCTTGGAACACAAGCAGCTCAAGGCCTTTCTTCGAGGTGAAGAAAGGCCAAGGGCACTTGGCATGCATGCAAGCTGCCAACGCAGGTAGCTCAATCAGGCCAAGGACACATGGCATCCATGCAAGATGCTACCGCAAGCAGCTTAAGGCCTTTCTACATCTTGAAGAAAGGCCAAAGGTACTTGGCATGCATGCAAGCTGCCAACACAAGCAGCTTGCAAGCAGCTCAATAGGACTTAATGGCCATTGATGAGCACGAAGGAGTACAAGTCCCAACAAAACTTTCTGCTCTATATTTTTGCATATTTGGACATATGGAATAGCAAGTGGGCCCCCGGAAGCACCTCAAGGGCCAATGGAGTGGCTGAAAGGCCTGGATATTCTGCAACAGCTGAAATTCCTTTTTGCTTTTAACAGTTTTTATGCAAGAAATGAGGTTTTTTCAGGCCTCAGCCGATTTCTTGGAAAGGGGAGCAAGGCTCGGACAAGTGGCAGCTTCCCATTAGAGCATTTGAAAGCAGCTTAAGCAGATCAAGTCCTAGGACCCCTGGCTATAAATATCAGAATTGAAGGCCTTGGAAAAGGCCCCTGCACCATCAAGCCCTGCGCTTACTAAATTTATCTGTCATTTACTCTCCAGCAAAGTATTATATTTCCTTTCAATCTAGCCCAGCCTGGATCTTGTCATTTATTTCCTTGTACCCAAGCTTTGTTAAGCCTATTAATGAAGTTTGTTTGTTCCTTCTTTATCTTTCAGTCCTTGCATTATCGTTTCCCATTTTCTTATACCGGTTAGGAAATTTTAAGTACTTTTTTGTTCAAGGCAAACCACGAACCATATACGGCCGTACCCCTTTTGGCCATACACAATCTGCTTAGCACGAAGTCAGATTATGAGGCATGAAAGCCTTAAAAATAGTTTGGACTGCAACTCGGTCTAGCATGCCCGCAACTCTAGCCATTTTGGTTTTTTGCACTTTTTGTGGAAAACATCTCCATAATATTATGCGATACCGATCCACATCAAACAACAAAACTTCTTACAAATGGCAATAGGACTCTGTGGACTCAGACCTCCACTAAATGAACATGATAAAAATAAATGCAAAAGTAATATTTTGTTTTTCAAACCTAGGCTATGATACCACAGACGTCACACCCCAAAAAAGGTAGTGACCGACCATGAACCACAAGACCCACACTTGTAGAACATGCAGCCCAAAAAGATATTTATAAGTGACCGTAAATGTTTTTATACGAAGAACTCAAACCAAATGGATCTAGTCAAAAGCACGGGACACAAACATCCCATGAACTTCAATATCAACGAATCACCAATAATAAAAAGACCTAAATATCTGACAAAATTTTCCAATTGCGAAAGCGATAAAAAAAAACAATAAATTATGATGATACACCCTAAAGAGGTCAACCAAAAGAAATTTCCGAGATGCCGTCAGAGTCCTTGCCTAACTCCCCAACTTACCTGCTAACGAGCTCGGTGAATGGCAAAACATGTATATTAAAATAAAGTTCAAAAATAGGGATCAAAATAATTTACCATGTCAACATAAATTTGGCATATGTGGTGTACTTCAAAATATAAACCAACCCAATGAACAATTTAACCAATAAATCTTAATGGTGATCACAATACAATATCCAACCACAATGGGGAACCACAACCAAATACCAAACAGTACTAAATGCCAGTGAACAAATATCTCAAAATTGGATCCAATAACAAATCTTAGAGTCACCACATGTAGGAAGCCCGTGGAACTTTTCCTTAAGAATGATCCGGTCAAAATCAACCATTGAGCATTAGAGTCACCGGCCTAACCCGTGTCCCTTCTCTAATGGCTAGAGTAACACAAAGGATTAATTTCCTTGGAATTTCCAAAATATGTTCCCAATAAAATCTACATAGTTCTCCCCAAAAGGTGATCAGAATACCACAAGATTTCACTAAATGTTTATCGCATGCCAATTTATAGAAAAAATTGTAAACATATATCGATTTCCGAATAACAATCATATAGATTTTCAAGTGAATAATTTTAAGGGACGCAGGAAACTTTTGAAAGTACATAACATGCTTAACCACTCACCTAGGTCCACAAGTAATGCAATCAAATAATGCAAAAAGAGGCTAACCTGTACAAAATAACAAAACACGAATGACTATCTATTCAAATATACACTATAAATACCAAATGCGACTTACTAGAAAAATGAAATAAAAACCTAGTCTAATCCTAATTAATAACCATCAGTAACCACAAAAACTACAAAACCCAAATTCCATGCCACAACCCACGTGCACACACCACTATTTTTATCGTTTGATCATGAACAGCCTTTTCCACTTCAACCCAAATACAAGTATTATAAGAGAGGAACAAATTAAGTCTACTCCAATAACTTCACTAACACCCAAAGCTCTCAATCAAAGGACTACCACCCAAAATTTCTCTTCACACGACAACTCACACAACCAACAAACAACTAGCCCCACATATACACCATTTCGTAAGGCCAAACATGCACCGCCCATGACATTCACAAGGCCACCAAATAAAAAATATTCTAAGAGCGAAATTGCTTGCAAATAAACAAATATACATTGCCGCCTCAAACAATTCTACCATGCACACCACGGCCGTAGAGACCCGCGTGTAATTTTAAATTTATTTTTATTGAGGTTGGTACGTGGAATTATAATTAGATAATTTTGCGAGCAAGGGATAGTTTATATGTGTAGTAGATGTATGTTTGGTCGTGCGAGCCTGAGTTCGTGGGCCATGGGACAAGAGTGTTGGGGGACCCGCGGTGAATAACTTTTATGAGTAATTATTTATTTTAATAGCACATGGAGTTTGATTTAGCTTTTTATTAAAAAAGAGGACTTGAGAGCGTGTGTTAGTAAGTAAAAGGGGGTGTGGTGTAATTTGCACACTTATAAACCCAAATTGGGATCAGGAGACCCCGAAACCCTTTTTCTTCTTTTCTTTTGCCGTGTCCTCTCTTCCTCTCGCCTCACCCTCTCTTGTCAGCTCTCTCGGCTCTCTCTCATCCTCACACCCACTCCGTTTTGCTTCCTTTCGAGAATCCAGACTCGGGAATCTTATGGCAAGGCTGGGAGGGAGTAATTTCCGATGGGCTACAACAAATTCAAGCTTGGAGCATTTAGGGTTTCATTGCAATTCAGGGATTACTCTCTTTGAGGTAGGATTTATGCTAAATGATTAAATATGGGTGTGTATATGCCTTGGTGTGCACTTAATTCGAGTTTATGGTTGAGTAATCAAATTATGAGTCAAGCCCTAATTTATATGTTTGGAATTGTATGCTATACATGATTTTTGTGAGGGATTTTGTTGTTATTCATGGTTAGGGTCGATATTTTACTGCTTTTGGCATATTTGGTCTTCATTAGTAGGGGGTTCACCTTCTAAGTGATCAAGATCATGAATTTTAAGTGACACGAGAATATAGGCTAGTTTATGCACGCTATGTGTTTGAGGAAATGTGCGTAATTTATGTGGGCATATTTATATTCAGAGTATAATTTTCCTTTTGCACTCTGTTAGCACGTGGAATGGTTATTTTTTTTATATGCATTTTGGATACTTGGTAGATTTTGTGTAGATTATATTGAATTTATCCCATATTGGCTATTTTGATGACTTTGGATGGGTATTTGAGGAATTTTAGGTTGATTTGGTCTTAGAGCCAAGTATGGTAATATTGGGATTGTTATTTTCATGATTTTGAGTTGGGTCACCGGGAAACTCGGGTCAATTATGATGTCATCGGTGAAAGTCCGTAAACTTACTCGGGTCAATTGTGACGCCGTCGGTGAAAGTCCATAAACCTACTGGGTCAATTGTGACGCCGTCGGTGAAAGTCCGTAAACCCGCGCGGGGTAGGTTGCTTCGTCATTCGGGTAAGTAGCCCGTAAAGTGCATGTGCTAGAGACGTCTAGTACGGTGGTTGGTTGGTTGTATTGGTGGGCTCATATAATTTTATGTCACTCGGTGTTGAGTAAATTTGATATTCGATTTGGTTGGCTATTCTAATATGAGCTTTGTTATTTTCCGTATCGACTTTTATGGGTAATTTCCTTTATTCGGGACTTGATTTGAGTTCGTAGTTAATAGTATTCTTTTGAGCATTTGAAGGGAAGGAAAAATTGGAAACGCTTAATATAATGCATAGATTATTTTTGTTGTGTTGGCTTGATTTTGAATTGGGACTTTATAACTTCATTATAAATATTGACGGAGAAGAAAGCATGAAAAACTTTTCAATACTTGTATATAAAAAGAGTATATTTTGTGTATCAAGCTTTGCATGTTCATATCTTTTCATTTAGCGTATTTCCTGCACGAGCTGTGGCTCAAGTCGTTGCAACCCAAATTTTTCTGGTTTCGAGATGGATCCGAAGGCTTAAGAATCATGGGATATGTTCTAGTTTTTTATTTAAGAGCGTAATGGAATATTTGTATATTTTTGGCTTGTTAGACTTGTAAAATTTTATTTTGGGTTGTAAGAACTTGAATTGCGAGGTACTTTATTTTGGTATTGTAATTTGTATATTGAGAGAATGGGATCTAGAAGTGCGTAATATATAGGGCATTTTGAAGTTTATTTGTAATAAAAGGCGGGTCGTGACAACGGCAATTAATCTCTTAACACCCACGCATGCACAATAACTAAGAACTCCAAACCAGCTTTGATTACTCCCAAACTGACCCAATTGGGTGCCCAATGGATGAAGGAAAAATTAATCCCCATTGCCCTAACCAAGAACAACTCCACCATAGCCAGAACCCAAATCTTATATGGACACATGAAGAGCCGTTCCTAAGCATGCTTGGCAAAGAATTCCCTAATACACTAGTGTTCTGCCCTCACAGCACTTAAAACACAAAACCCTAGTCTTATATTATTGACCCACATCCACCCCTAAATAATAGGTAACCACCAAATAAAAGTAATTAATTACGGTACAACACTAATCACTAAAACCATTTAAACTTATACCCCAAAACTATAATAGTGCCGACAACAGTTATACCTTGTGCAGAGAAAGAATATCAATTATGATCCAAACCATAATTATCCATTTTCTTTTTCTACAGAAATATAATTATTAGGAATCTAAAAAGACAGGGTATAACATCCTTCCCCCCTTAAAATAAACTTTGTCCTTGAAATTGCATATTAACCTCAAGCATACAAACATGGGTATTTTTTGTGCACTTCCTCTTCACACACCAAAGTAGCTTCATAAACCAAATGCTTACCTAGACCTAGGTAACAGGTCGTGTCAGCCAGGTTCGTGTCACAGACCACCCAACACGAACACGGCCAGTTTACTAATCATGTTAATTTTCCAAACACGAACACGACCTGCTAATAAACACGTCAACCCAAACACAACCTGTAGAACACGATTATTAGATAGTTGTGTCAACCCGTAACACGACACGGTTTGAACACGTTTAAAAGAGGTGCATTCACAAATTTTCACAATTTCTAACTTTCTGCAAATACAAATACACTGACTTAGAGTCTTAAAACATAAATTCTAACCACCAATGAAGAGAAAAATCAAATCAACAACCACCACTAAGAGTCTTAAAATATAAATTCCAACCACCACTTAGAGTCTTAAAACATAAGTTCCCATACTAAACAAGTCTGCCTTAAACATTCAAATACAAACCAATAGGTTCCAATATAAAACAAGTTCTCAAAAACACAAGTTCTCATAAAACCATGCCAAACTTAAACATTTCCAGCTATCATAGAAGTCCCCGCCATCGTGTCTGTTGCCCAGCTCTACTTACCACAACAATTTAACCAAATGAATTTTTTTTTTCAAAGTGCCTTTCTCTTCATATCAAGTATCTCAATGGGTTGTACATCATATGTCAAATAATCATGAACACGAAGTGGCTCTTAATCAATCACATTGGACGAACTATTAATCAATCACATTGGACAAACTATGCACATATTTCCTCAACATCAATACATGAAAAACATTTTGAACCCGTGCCAAACTAGGTGCCAACGCCAAACGATAAGCCACCTCACCAATCCTCTCCAAAACCTCAAAAGAACCAATATAGAAGGGACTCAACTTCCCTTTCTTGCCAAACCGAATAACACCTTTCCAAGCGGACACCATAAGAAACATAGTATCTCCTATTACAAACTCCAATCCCGCCAACGATTATCCACTTAACTTTTTTGTCTACTCTACACTGCTACAACCCCCAACTCGACATTCATGTAACCATTCTATCTCTCTACAACCCATATCACTCACATCAAGATCAAAATAAAAAAATGTAAGTAGTTATTTGGAACTCCGAAAAGAATCAAGTCTCCTTAAGATTGAACATCTCAAATATCCAAGAACTCTAAAATTTTGCCAACCATTCAATAGTTACTGCCTCAATATGTCCAAACATTAATACATCCAAGTGCATTGATCCAATCTAGTTCCAAGGGGACCACCAATTCTTAGAATCCCGACTCATGTCTCATAAGAAAAAGAAATCCAAACCTTCAACTTGAATTCTTTCTTTAACCTCCTACAATTTTAAATTTTTAACTAGCGGCTAAAACAGTATCAAATCACTCACATGAACAATTCTTAGGGTTCCTCCAAACTCTGACACCGAAAAAAAAATACATTATCCACATTCCAGTATAGCATACCCTGTACACTTCCAAAATCACCACTGTATATATGTTGCACTGAAGAAATTACAGCTCTAAAAAAAAAAAAACTAAACAAAATAGACACTTAATCCACAAAATTGCGTACATCCTAATCCTTGACAGTATAGCAATAAAGCTCCATCAACAACAGAACTAAATGTCTGAAAATTCATCATGTTCTATTCTATTACCCTTATTAAAGTGATACTTCCATGTCCAACTTTCACGTTTCTAGCTATGAAATATAACTCTCTCTTCCACATCCAACTCGATAACAGTTAAGTTCCACAAGTACATATAAGTCTTTATGACATGTGACTTCCTTCCATCGCTACGAACCAACAAAAATACTTCCACAAAAATCTCC
This sequence comes from Rhododendron vialii, assembly GCF_030253575.1. NCBI lineage: Eukaryota > Viridiplantae > Streptophyta > Magnoliopsida > Ericales > Ericaceae > Rhododendron > Rhododendron vialii. Next base: position 9,269,042 of record NC_080565.1, on the reverse strand, counting down.
TTGATATTGTGGTCCAACTTCGCCTAAAAGGAACAAACTGAACACTAACAATTAAGATAATCCACCATATTGTCTATCAAGGTTACAGCTCAAACCCATGTAAGCCAAGTTCTAGGGATTGATCTTCAATAATTAACTACTATAATCCCCTCATTCACAAAAATCCAAAGTCTACTAATGAACTCCCTAGACCTCAAAGCTTTTGAAATTTAATACAGTATCACAAGTCTTATGGCCCAACAGATCACCTCTTGTTATGCTACACATCACACATGCATACCTTCCAAACAGTTTAGTTGAAACATTCTCAAATCAATCTTCACAATTGTCCAACAAATGATAAAATTTTGAATTAATTTTTAGGTAACAAAGCGCCTTGCAAATTCAATTCCTCATATCCAAACTAAAAGAGCTGCAAGAACAAAATTCTTCAATAAATGCAATCTAATCTTTATCACCTCAACCAAAGTTTAAGACGGGTACCAATGGTATTGCTAAACGGAATCTCACTCCACCGAATCTAAAAAGAAAGGGGAAAAAAAAAAGTGAAGGGGCATCATATACAAATCTACAGCCTTGTAAATTTCTCAACTCAATAGTGTCTTCAAAACTAATTCTCAAACTAATACACATCATTACCTGAAAATACTTAAATTCACCTCGCATCTAGAAGACTAATTCCATGCACTAACTCAAAATTCAACTTCATACAATCCTACATTTATTTCTCTTCTTCTTTTTGTCGTACAAAATCACATGTCAAAATCATCCAAAAAGTACGAGTTTAAACCTTTTGCAGGGAATAAATAAAAAACTACTAAAGATCAAATCGGTAATACTCCATATTTACCTCAACGGCACAATAACAACTCTATTCCCATAAGTTTACCGAATCAAATTTTCTTTTTCCTAGCCTTCCCATAATTTCACGACAGCAATACCGTAATGCATTAAACTGTCAAATCATCACCAGCGCACTCCATAACTTTACACCACGACAATCAACCTTCCATATTATTTTACAAACCCAAGCACTCACATCCAAATATAGCCATAGCCCATTGCATGACCACCACCAAACTAGCGGTCGTAACCTCATCAAAACCTTTCCATTGGCAAGCTCTCGGAACTGAACTACTACTACTACAATTAGACAAACCCACAATTTCAAGAATCAACTACTCCCACTTTATATTCACCTGGATCGTCAAAGGTTTTTTTTTTTTTTTTTTTGAAGGGATTGAAACATTGGAATACTCACAATTCTTACCACTATTCAACTCCTATTAAAAAATCAACAAATTCTTTGGGAATGGCCTTAGATAAAGGCAAAAACTACAGCATTTGGGGTTACAACCTGGTTCGTTGTCAGTCAAATATTTTGGGGTCCCCCTTAGTTCCCCAAGCTTTCAGCCTCAGATTGTGCCCCTCTTATTGACAAAATCTCTTCTAAGATTACTCATTGGGCTAGAAAGGATTTTTCTTATGCTGGTTGTCTCCAAATAAGTAAATCCATTCCATTCAATATGCAAGTTTTTTTTGGCTATGCACTTTGCTCTTCCTAATAAGTCAGTTGATAAGCACATAGAACAACTGATAAGAAATTTTCGCTGGTCCGATACTTCTAAGTATGAGCACTCAAATAAGATATCTTGGTTGATTGGTTGTTTGTAGCCCTAAAAGTGAAGGAGGTCTGGGTCTTAGAGAGCTGGTGGATTGGAATTATGCAACAATGCTTATAGACTAGTCGGCCATTTGTACCAAGCAAAACTCCCTCAGGGTTAAATGGAGCAAAAAAATGTTACCAAGCATCATAGTATTTGGACTATGAAAATTCCTCAACCTCAGATCAAAAGCCAAACCTCTTGTTAAATCTCGAAATGGAGATGGCTCTTCCACCTTCTTTTGACATGATAATTGGCACGCTAGGGCATCTTCTGGATTATCATGGGCCAAAAATGGCAGCTAATTCTGATATTCCTTTAACTGCAAAGGTCTCGTGCATCATCGAATGTGATGTATGGGCATGGCCCTTCCTTTCACTTTCAGCTCCTACATCTCCTCCAAATCAAAGTGTTGCTGATTCAGTGGTATGGACTGGTTCTTCCTCCTCAAAGTACTAAGTCTCCTTCACATGGAATGCCAAAAGGAAACACTATCCTACTGTAACCAGTAACCTGGCATTAACTGGGTCTGGTTTTCCAAGTATATTCCTAGGCATGGCTTTATTCTCCAAGTATATTCCTAATTACTAACCATCAAAACCACCAAAACTACAAAACCCAAATTCCATGCCACCAATCCATGTGCACACACCACTATCTTTATCTTTTGATCATGAACAGCCTTTTCCACTTCAACCCAAATACTAGTAATGTAACTTCACTAACACCTAAAGCTCTCAATCAAAGGACTGCCACCCAAACTTCCTCTTCACACAACGACAACTCACACAACCTATAAACTCTTAGCCCCACACATACACAATTTCCGCCAGGCCAAACATGCACCGCACACGACATGCACAAGGCCACCAAATAAATAATATTCTAGGAGAGAAATTACTTGCTAATAAACAAATGGACATTGCTGCCTCAGACAATTTCACCACGCACACCACGGCAATTAATCTTTTAACACCCACGCATGCACAGTAACTAAGAACTCCAAATCAGCTTTGATTACTCGCAAACTGACCCAATTGGGTGCCCAATGAACCCTAACTGTAGAGACCCGTATTTTAGGCCTATATTTTTTTTTTTTTATATAATTGTACGGCTTGTCGAGATAAACGGTGTGGATATATGGAATGACGTATTTGCAGAAGGATATAAAGGTAAATGGATGAGAGGTGCATGTGTGAGTGTGTGGTGTGAGGGCATGGGATTATTTCCCCCACCTCTATTATTTCCAGGGAACATTTTTCCCCTTCTCATTTTTTGCTCTCGGCTGTCTCTCTCTAATTCTCTCGCCTCTCTCTCCGGCTCTCATCTCTCCCTCCCGACCACTCCACCAAAGCCCACCAAATTGGTGCAAAACCCATACAAACCCACCTCCATTTTGGCTTCTATACGCGACTCCAACCTTAAATCTCGTGGGTCTTGCTCGGAAGAGGAGTATTCAGTTTATTTCGAAGTTTGGAGGGCTAGGGCTTGCTCAGCTTGCGTGGGTTTCGCTTCTCGACTTGAGGTAGGGAATTCTACCTCTCTTTATATGTTTTATGAGTGATTTGGTGCATGAATCGCGCTCGTAATGTTGTGTTTAAGTTTGGATTGAAAATTCGTAGTTGCTGTCAGAATTGTCTGTTTTTCCTGGATTCCTACCGGTAGGCCCGTCCTTTCTACCGGTAGAACGTTGTTATTTTGCCAGAAAAATCGATTCCCTACCGGTAGGAACTCTTCACCTACCGGTAGAACGATTGAGAAATTCCTTCGTAACTAGCTCAAACGTATAGCAGCAGCTCAAAAGCTGCTCAACGTATCAACTTTCTACCGGTAGGAATTCCTTACCTACCGGTAGCTCAAGCTGCTCAGCGAATTCAATTTCTACCGGTAGGAATTCCTTACCTACCGGTAGGTCAAGTACAAAAATTGTTTCGTTCAACTGTTGACCTTTCTGTTCCCAATTTCTACCGGTAGGAACTTCTCACCTACCGGTAGGTGAAGTGCTTCTACCGGTAGGAACTTTTTACCTACCGGTAGGTCAAGCGGTTTTGTTCAGATGTTGGCCTTTTTGTTTTCAAGTTCTACCGGTAGGACTTGCCTGCCTACCGGTAGGAGATTAGGAGTTTGAGCTGCTTTCAGCTGCTTCTTTGAGCTGCTGCAGTATCTTTCAGCTGCTTTCCTATATCTTTCAACTTACATGTCGAAGCCTCTCATCGACTCTAATGAGCTTGTTTGTGTATTCTTCCAAGTGTTTTGGTGAGTATTACTCATTTCTCACTGAGAGTGGCATCCAACAGACTAGAGTGAACATGTCTAGGGATTCGACGAGTAGTATTGCAATCCGTTCTCTCTCTCGACTCGTAAAATTATTAGATTCGTTAAGTACATGCTTTTACGGACTCCGAGTATAGAAACTAGATGATCAGGCATCGTAAAGTCTAGTCGTGGGTTAATATGTGGCGTGAGAAGGTACGGGAAATGTACTTAGAGGTACGGTGAGGACGCGTGAGATTATGGTGTACTTAAAGGAATAGGCGTGTAATAATAAATTAGTCCGAGTCTTGATATGGATGACAGTTAGGAACGGTTTGAGATGTAATCAACGTGGTAGATTGGTAGATTGTTTGGAATGCTTGAAGTGAAAATTGATGTGAGAAAGAATTGTTTGAGATGATAAAATAACTAGTGCCCTCTCGACTCGTCAAGCCTTTTAATCCTTTGACACTCTCTCTATGAGGCTCAAGTGTAGAAACTAACGGATAAAGTATGGTAGGATTATATGTACGGGCTTAGTATGCTATGTCAAACGTGAGTGGCTAAATTAATGAAAAGGCATGAACACGTATATTTGTGGAGTCACGTAATGATTAATTAAAATTCAGTGGTGTAACCATCAAAGGGATGATGAAATTGGTTATGAAATGATGTTGATTGTGAAAAATGTGAAAGGTGACCCAAAGCGGTCGTTATTGAGGGAAAAGACTCGGGGTGACCCTGCGCTCGAGGGAACTAGACCCGAGGTGACCCAACTGATTCATATTATTGGAGGAAAAGACTTGGGGTGACCCTGCGCTCGAGGGAACTAGACCCAAGGTGACCCCACTTGATTATTATTGTTGAGGGAAAAGACTCGGGGTGACCCTGCGCTCGAGGGAACTAGACCCGAGGTGACCCTAGTGATGATTGATGGGAAATACCGGATTAAAAGAAAGGAAAGGTTTTGAAATAAAGGGATTTAATGAAGGTCAATGTGGACACGAGAAAGATTGTACCACCGTGCGAAAAGTGATAAGATGTTTTGATTTGATTATAGACAAATGTGGAATGACGTGAGTTCAATAATATGATTAGTTAATGAAGTAAACGGCTAATGATATTGTTGTGAAGTCTAGGACTCTTAAGCGTTAATTTGCAGCTTGTTGGTAGCCACTTGAACTATAGGTGTATTTGTCCATGCTCATTCCTTCTCGGTGTATGATTCATTCAAACTACATATAGCTTGAGCTTAGAATTCTCTACTGGGCTAGTGTAGCTCAACCAAATCTTTCTTTTCAGGTTCTGATGCCGGGCAATAGATTGCATGCATTGTGTGCTTGACAGTAAAAGATTTTTGGAAGCTGACATCCCTGGTTATTTCGTCATCTTTGTGAAGATCTAAATTCGTTAAAGATGGTTTTGTAAATAATTGCTATTGAATTTTCTTTTGACTAAAGTCGTAATTATCTAAACTTAAGGACTTGTTTGTAAATTAAACAGGTGGGAAACTCCTTTGGGCAACGTATATGATATGCGAGGTTTCTCTTTTATTGAAATGTATTACTTAATTATGTTGAAAATCGAGGGCGTGACACTAACCAAGAATAACTCCACCATAGCCAAAACCTGAATCTTATATGGACACCTATCTATTATCAAAGCAGAAGAAGGTAGGAAAAGAATAGAAATCTACGTACCACCTTAAGAGCCGTTCCTGAGCATGCACGGCAAAGAATTCTCCTAATACACTACTACTCTGCTCTAGCAGCACTTAAAACACAAAACCGTAGTCTTATATTATTGACCCACGTTCTCCCCTAAATAATAGGAAACCACCTAATAAAAGTACTTAATTACGGTACAACACTAATTACTAAAACTATTGAAACTTATACCCCAAAACTATAATAGTGCAGACAACATTTATATTATGTGGAGAGAGAAAATATCAATTATGATCCAAACCACAATTATCCATTTTCTTTTTCTACAGAAATATAATTATTAGGAATCTAAAAAGACAGGGTGTAACATCCTTCCCCCCATAAAATAAATTTCGTCCACAAAATTGCATATTAACCTCAAACGTACAAAAGTGGATATTTTCTGTGCACTTCCTCTTCACGCTCCAAAGTAGCTTCATAAACCAAGTGCTTACCACAACACTTTAACCAAATACAACAACAACAACATAACATAACCCATCTAGTCCCCAATCATTGGAGGTATGGGCGGAGGATGATTGGAGACAGACCTAACCTTTGGCAATATATGCACAATGTGACTGCTCTAAGAATACCACTAAAACAGTGGCCCCCCTAAACCTTCAAGAACCGAGGAGCTACAAGGACGTTTTGTTGTAAAACCATGCCCCCAAATTAAAGCCAAATGACATCAGAGAGGGCAGGCCTAGAGACTCAAATCAATTTATGTGCACATTACCATGCTTCCTTCATTGATGTTCCAGAGCATCGGTATGCACATTACAACACTTTAACCAAATGAATTTTTTTTTCCGAAGTGCCTTTCTATGCTTATCAAGTATCTCAATGGGTTGCCCATCATAGGTCAAATCATCTTGAACATGAAGTGGCTCTTAATCTGTAGAGACCCATATTTTCTTAAGAATACTAAAGAGTGATTAAATGTAAAAAATTGAGGAAAATGTGAAATGTTTATATGATTTGGGGTTACTTTGATAAGATGGTTAGTTGAGGGGTGCAAGTGCAATTAACGTATGTGTTAGTATATATGTGTGGGGTGTGTGTAAGGGAGAAAAATCACCCCCCCCCCCCCCCCCCCCCCCCCCCCCCCCCCGCCCCCCCTCTCTATCTCTCCCGGCTCTCTCACACAATCTCTCAAAATCTCACCCAACCACTCGAAACCCACACTAATCTACCTCCAATCTACCATCTGCACGCATATTGGAGCTCATATCTCGTTAAGTTGAGCACAGTGGGGTGTATTTTGCTCGGTTTCAATTTTGGAGGCTAGGGCTCGATCCCTCGCTCAAGTCCTCGACTTCGAGATAGGTATTTCTATCTATCTTTATATGTTATTTGAGTGTTCATGTACCTTATTTGAGCTTGTAATGGTTGGTATTGAGTGTTGTTTGAAATCTGTCAAGCTGTGAGAAATCGCCTGAAACCCAGTTTTCTATCGGTAGGACTTATTCATTTACCGGTAGGCGTTCGAAAATTTTCTCGTACAAAACTTGTGTACTGTCTGATCTACATTTGTACCAGTAGGACTTGATCCCTACCGGTAGGACCACAGAAATTTCAAGATTCCTACCGGTACCATTTGCTCCCAACCTGTAGGACCCTAGTGAACCAAATGTTTGCACCATCTGTTTCCAATTTGTACTAGTAGGTCCCTATCTCCTATTGTTAGGACCTCAATTTCAGTATCTAATTTTCTCAAGTCTTCCTATTAACTTGTTGGAGTTTTACGTCATTCTAATGGGTATATTTATGCATGGCCTACAAGTGTTTGGAGAATATCACATGTTTAAATGCGTAGAATTATGTACAAATAGACTCTTGGACACCTAAACTAAACGAGAACATTCAGGACCCATCGACGGGTGAGGTGTTTGGTAGGGGTATCGAGATCCCTTAATTGGCCCGGCTGGTGATATATTCAGGACTCACCAACGGGTGAGGTGCCTGGCATGGGGTATCGGGATCCTTTAATTGGCCCAGCAAGAGCTTTTTGCTCATGACACAGAAAGATAAGAGAAATGTGTCACATTGTTGATTAAAAAGGGTTGTTAATGAGAACATGTGGTGACATGAAGAACATTGGAACTGGAATTCTTTTAATCGTGATTGTTTCCTAAGTCATGGTTGTTCTATCTTGTTACCGTTGTTTGTTCATCTGATCATCTCATGGGCATAAAACGTTAGTGTAAAATTTCCTACTAGGCTAGTGTAGCTCAACCCTTCATTATTTTCAAGTACTAACCCAGGACAACAGCTTGCATGCTTCAAGTGCATGAATTTGGAAAGAAAATACTTTTTTGAAAGCTAACCGAAGAAGTTACTCATCCATCTTTATAAATCTCTTTTGGAAGATGTGTTTGTAACTTTAATTATAGTTCTTTTGACCATGAGATATTGTAAACTCTTAACTCTGTTTCGATACTCAGTACCTACGTTAATTTGGGCCCTAGAACCAAAGAAGTAATCTTTTGGATACTATTGGATGTCGAAGCACAATTATGGAAATGGAAATGCTAAACTCTTTTGGGGTATCGTAAGGATTATTGAAAGGATTTTCTTATGGATATCATTTATAATTACGATGAAAATCGCGGGCGTGACATAATCAATCACATTGACTTAGCCTTAAAACATAAGTTCCAACCACCAATGAAGAGAAAAATCAAATCAACAACCACCACTAAGAGTCTTAAAACATAAGTTCCAATACTAAACAAGTCTGCCTTAAACATTCCAATACAAAACAAGTAGGTTCCAATATAAAACAAGTTCTCATAAAACCCCGCCAAACTTAAACATTTCCAGCCATTATAGAAGTCCCCACCATCGTGTCCGTTGCCCAGCTCTACTTAACACAACAATTTAACCAAATGAATTTTTTTTTTCGAAGTGCCTTTCTCTTCATATCAAGTATCTCAATGGGTCTAGCCAAACTAGGCGGCAACGCCAAACGATAAGCCACCTCACCAATCCTCTCTAAAACCTCAAAAGGACCAATATAGCAAGGACTCAACTTCCCCTTTTTGCCAAACCAAATAACACCTTTCCAAGGGGACACATTAAGAAACACCATATCTCTTATTGCAAACTCCAATCCCTCCTGCAATTATCCACAGAACTTTTTTGTCAACTCTGAACTACTGCAAACCTTTCACGAATAGTTTTTTTTTTTTTTATTCGCATCCTTCACCAAGTCAGGTCCCATAAGTCGTCTTTCTCCAACCTCATGCCAACAGATAGGGAATCTATACTTCTACCCACACAAAACCACGAATGGGGGCAACTCCCAACCTAGAATGATAGCTATAATTGTATGCAAATTCCATCAATAGAAACTGATCATCCCAATTTCCTTTTCCACAGAAACTGGTCATCCTAAATTCCTAATTTCCTTTTCCCTTTAAGGTTAATGCTCTCAATAAATCTTCCAAACTTTGTACAAACCTCTCAAACCATCAGTTTACGAGTGGTAAGCCGAGCTAAAAAGTATGCGAGTACCCATTGTTTCCTGATAGACATCCCCAAATTTAACTACAAAACAAGGATCACTGTTTGACACAATTGATACAGGTGCACCATGGAGTCTAACATTCCTCCTAACATAAAACCAAGCCAAACAATCCAATGTATATGTCATCTTAATAGCAACAAAATGCGATGACCTAGTGAGCCGATAACCTACAACCCCCAACTTGACATTCATGTAACCATTCTCTCTCTACAATCCCAACCCCAATCACAAACATCAAGATCAAAATACAAAATGTAAGTAGTAATTTGGAACTCCAAAAAGAATCATGTCTCCCTACGATTGAACATATCGAATATCCAAGAACTGCAAAATTTTGCCAACCAATCAATAGTTACTGCCTCATTATGTCCAAACATTTAATACATCAAAGAGCATCGATCTAATCTAGTTCCAAGTTGACCACCAATTCTTAGAATCCCAACTCATGTCTCATGAGAAAGAAATCCAAACCTCCAACTAGAATTGTTTCTTTAACCTCCTACAATTTTTAATTTTTAACTAGCTACTAAAACAGTATCAAATCACTCACATGATCAATTCTTAGGGTTCCTCCAAAATCAGACCCAGGAAAAAAATACATTATCCACATTCCAGCATTGCATACACCATACACGTCCAAAATCACCATTACATATATGTTGCACCGAAGAAATTATAGCTCTAAAAGAAATGCCAAACAAAACAGACACCTAACCCACAAAATTGTGTACATCCTAATCCTTTAAGGTATAACAATAAAGCTCCATCAACAACGGAATCAAATGTCTAAAAATTCATCGTGTTCTCTACTGTTTCCCTTAGTAAAGGGATACTTCGATGTCCAACTTTCACATTTCTAGCTATGAAATATAACTATCTCTTCCACATCAAACTCGATAACAGTTAAGTTCCACAAGTACATATAAGTCTAAATGATATCTTACTGCATTCCATCGCTACGAACCAAAAGAAATACTTCCACACAATCCCTGATATTACGTTCCAACTTTGCCTAAAAGAAACAAACTTAACACCAACAATTGAGATAATCTACCATATTGTCTATCAAGGATAGAATGAGTCGTCATGAAAGAATCGATATAATAACAGCTCAAACCCAAGTAAGCCAAGTTCTAAGGTTTGATCTTCAATAATTAACTACTACAATCCCCTCATTCACAAAAATCCAAAAGTCTACTAATGAACTCCCAAGACCTCAAAGCTTCTAATATTTAATATAGTATCACAAGTCTTATGACCCAACAGATCACCTCTTGTTATGCTACACATCACACACTCATATCCTCCAAACAGTTTTGTTGAAACATTCTCAAATCAGTCTTCACAATTATCCAACAAAAGAATCAAATCCTGAATTAATTTTTAGGTAACAATGCGCCTCCCAAATATCATTATCAATTCCACACATCCAAATTAAAAGATCTGCAAGACCAGAATTCTTCATAAATGCAATCTAATCTTATCACCTCAAACAAAGTTTAAGACGGGTACCAATGGTATTGCAAAACGGAATCTCACTCCATCGAATCTAAAAAGAAAGAAAAAAAAGTCAAGGGGCATCATATACAAATCTACATCCTTGTTAATTTCTCAACTTAATAGCGTCTTCAAAACTAATTCTCAAACTAATAGCCACTAGTCTCACTTCCCATTACAACACATGATACACATCATTACCTAAAAATACTTAAATTCACCTCGCATCTGGAAGACTAATTCCATGCATTAACTCAAAATTCAACTTCATACAATCCTGCATTCATTTCTCTGTATTTTATTTTTATGTCGTACAAAATCACATGTCTAAATCATCCCTAAAAGTAAGAGTTTAAACCTTAAGCAGCAAATAAATTAAGAACTCCAAAACTACTAATGATCAAGTCGGTAATACTCCATATTTACCTCAACAGCACAATAACAACTCTAATCCCATAAGTTTACCCAATCAAATGCTACCAAAAGAAAGGACTCCAACACCTATATATAGACTCAATACAAAAAGACATAAATACCCTTATTACATACTACATCATACTCCCCTACGAAAAAGAAAACTTGTCCTCAAGTTACGGTAGTGTCCTCTGGCAAATAGGGCTTGCATATTGAATGTGTTGGAGATGCTCAAGTGAGAGGGTAAGCGGACTTGATAAGTGTTGTCTTGATCTTCCGCAAGACTTCACAAGGACCCACTTTTCGATCGTTCAACTTCATGTAAGCACCGTGAGGATGCCAATCCTTGCTCAAGATAACCCAAACCAGATCCCCTTCTTTGAACAAAACCTCCCTTTTGTGTGCATCAACAGCCGCCTTATACTTCGCATTAGACTTCTCAATGTTGAGCTTAACTTGGGAGTGGATATTCTTCATAAACGTAGCCATATCTTCCACCTTAGAGTGTCCCTTCTTAGGAGTTGGCAAAGGAACGAGGTCAACCACACTAGAAGGTTTCAACCCGTAAACCGCTTCAAATGGGGAAGTGTGGATGGTGCGGTTTAGAGAAGAATTGTAAGCAAACTCCGCCAAGGGAAGAATTCCATCCCAACCTTTTGGATGTTCACCAACTAAGCATCGCAACAAATTCCCAAGACTCCGGTTTACCACTTCCGTTTGACCATCGGTTTGAGGGTGAAAAGAAGTACTAAAGCATAAGTTTGTGCCAATCTTCCTCCACAAAGTCCTCCAAAAGTGGGCAAGAAACTTAGCATCTCTATCGGAGACAATAGAAGTAGGGACGCCATGCAACTTGTAGACGTCCTTGAAATAGAGATTGGCAATGTTAGTCGCATCCATAGTCTTCTTACAAGGTATGAAATGAGCCATTTTTGAAAACCGATCCACTACCACCATGATAGAATCACTCCGCCTTTGCGTAGGAGGAAGCCCCAAAACAAAATCCATACTCACGCATTTCCAAGAACTTTTCGGCACCGGTAAAGGCAAATACAACCCCGCATTAGTGGCCATCCCCTTACTCTGTTGGCAAGTTTGGCACCTTTGCACATAGCCCCCCACATCTTTACTCATTCCCGGCCAATAGTATGCATCTTGAAGAAACGCTAGAGTCTTATCCTTGCCAAAATGACCCAACTTGTGACTTTCGGCCAACAATTGCTCCCTTAAAGAGCATGTAGGGACACACAATTTAAGTTCTTTGAAGAGAAATCCATCCTTCAACATGAAACATGGATAGACAACCTTATTACCCATTTGCAAAGCATCGATTATCTTACTAAAGTAAGGATCTTCGGCATAGAAAGTGCGAAATTCTTCAAACCCAACAACCTTGTTCTTCATTTCCACCAAGAGAGCCACTCTTCTACTCAAACCATCGGCCACTTTGTTGAGAATCCCCGATTTGTGCCTCAAAGAGAACGTGAATTGTTGTAGATAAGCCACCCACTTGGCATGCCGTTTATTGAGGTGTTGTTGGCTATTGATGTATTTAAGAGCTTCATGATCGGTGTTGAGGACAAATTCCTTGTAGGCAAGGTAGTAACTCCAATGCTTGATGGCTTGGACAATGGCATAGAATTCCAAGTTATAAGTAGAGTACTTGAGTTTAGCACCGTTCAATTTCTCGCTAAAGAAGGCAATAGGTTGACCACCTTGGCTTAAGACTCTACCAATTCCCACTCCCGAAGCATCACAATCAAGTTCAAAAGTTTTGTCAAAGTCGGGTAAGGCCAAGATAGAAGCTTCCGTAAGCTTGGACTTCAACAATTTGAAACTCTCTGCGGCTTCTTGGGACCATATGAACAACCTTTGTTTGAGGCAATCGGTAAGAGGAGCCGCGATACTACTAAAGTTGTCAATGAACCTCCGGTAGAAGCTAGCTAACCCATGAAAACTCCTCACTTCATGAACACTTGTAGGCGTTGGCCATTCCACAATGGCCTTAATCTTGTCTTCATCCATGTGAACCCCCTTTGAAGACACAACATACCCCAAAAATACCACCTTATCAACGGCAAAACTACACTTCTTCAAGTTCCCATAAAATTTCTCTCTTCTCAAGATTTCAAAGACTTGTTGGAGATGGGATGCGTGATCTTCAAAACACCGACTATATACTAAGATATCATCAAAGTACACAACTACACATATACCCAAGAGAGGTTGAAGCATTTGAGTCATTACCCGCATAAAAGTGCTTGGAGCATTGGTAAGACCAAAAGGCATCACAAGCCATTCAAAGAGGCCATGAGGGGTCTTGAAAGCCGTTTTCCACTCATCACCCGGGCGAACTCGAATTTGATAACCACTTCTTAGATCAATCTTTGAGAAGACCTTTGAATCGGCAAGGCAATCCAACATATCATCTAGCCTTGGAATGGAAAAGCGGTACTTGATAGTGATCTTGTTGATAGCTCTACTATCCACACACATCCTCCATGAACCATCCTTCTTTAGAGTCAAAAGAGCCGGCACCGCACAAGGGCTAAGGCTTGCCCTTATGTAGTCTTTCTCTAGAAGATCCTTAACTTGCCTTTGAATCTCTTCCCTCTCCCCTAGAGACATTCTATATGCAGGCTTGTTCGGAAGGGGCGCCCCGGGTACCAAGTCGATACAATGTTGAATATCTCGCAAAGGAGGCAAGTCGGGAGGCAACTCTTGAGGAAACACATTAACATACTCCTTCAAAAGTTTAGAAATCGCATCGGGAACATCCAACACACCCATATCCACCATAGGAACCAGCACTAGAACATACCCGGTTTCATGACTTTCCTTGAGAAATCTTTTGGAAGCAAGCAACGTAGTGGGAGGAGGCGTTGTAGTCACCTTCTCCTTTATAGGTAACAAAGTAAATTGTCGCTTCTCCGTAAGGACGGTGTAGGTATTCTTCCTTCCATCATGGATGAAATGCCTATCATATTGCCACGGTCGACCAAGTAGTATATGACAAGCATCCATAGGAACCACATCGCACCAAACTTCATCAAAGTACTTTTGCCAAATGGAGAAAGATACCGAGCACCTTTTAGTCACCTTGATTTCATTACCCTTCTTGAACCAAGAAAGGGTATAAGGATGGGGATGCTCCTCCACTTTGAGTTGTAACTTGTCCACCACCTCTTCAGAGACTACATTCTCACAACCTCCGCTATCAATAATCATGTTGCAAACTCTACCACCAACATTGCAAGTGGTGTAAAAGATATTGGTACGCAACCAATCTTCATTACTAGCATCCTTAGGAGTAAAGAGAGTGTTTTTTATCATCAACGCATAGCCTTCTTCTTCCTCATTATCACCTCCAATTTCTTCACATATTTCTTCGTCATAAAAGGGAATATCATCCACACAACCTTGTTCCGTAACCTCCTCAATGAAAAGTGCCCTGTTACGGCCTCTGGAAGTCTTACGACAAGCCGAAGACTTGTGACCCAATTCCCCACACTTGAAGCACTTAAAACCCCCACTTTGGAATTGATTTCGAGCCCCCGAAGCACCGGATTGAGACTGATTTTGAGCGGGTGTTGAAGTTTTATCCGCTCGGTTTTGAGTATCAACCCCAGAAGAAGCACATTGGCCACCACTAGAGGAAGAACCACCTCTAGCATAGGAGTAAAAGGGCTGCCCAGACTTGGAACCGCCTTGATAATGTTGCCCGGATCTCAAAAATTTCCTCTTTTCTTGCTTTTCAGCCACCAAGGCCCAATTGTAATCTTCCGAAACCGTTCACAAAGTTTGCATAGCAAGGGCATCTTGGATTGTGATTGTCAACCCACTTATGTACCTTGCAACCATTTGATCTTCACTTTCATTCAAATCAACTCTAGCAACAAGTTGATGGAAAGCCTCCATGTATTCATCAACACTTCCAACTTGTTTGAGATTATGCAAATTCTTGTAGAGATTTTGCATATAGTTGAAAGGCAAGAATTGTTCATTGAGTTTCTTCTTCATTTTCTCCCATTCTCTAATCTTTCCCTTTCCTCTTCGTAGCCTAGTTCCTTGCAATTGCTCCCACCAAGCGGAAGCTCTTCCTTTGAGACGGATAGCCACTAACTTCACCTTCTTCTCCTCAGAGACGTCTCCATAATCAAACATTCTTTCAACCGTATTAATCCAATCAACAAACTCATCCGGGTTAAGACTTCCATTGAACTCAGGAAGTTCAATCTTGATGTTCTTCTCCCACCTATAAGGAGAGTGAGTGAAAGGTGGCCTACGCCAATTCGGATCACCAAAAGGATTGTCAAAATGACTTTGAGAGTCCTTGGACCCTCCACTACCCACACGCGACACTTGCAAGCCTTGCACCATCGCCGTTAGCGTAGCAACTTGTTGTCTCAACTCATGGGTTTTGGTTGCCAAACTCATTCTCTTCACCATTATTCACCACAAAGCCTCTACCTCTACCTTCTCTTCTACCTCTAGCTCGATAAGCCATTACAACACCACAATCAACTTCAAACAAGTCAATCAACCCCAAATAATGAAAACCCAGTCAACTCAGCCACCAATTTCAACAAAACAACCCCAAAAACACATAATCACCAATAATCATACTCGAATCGACAACTACGGAGCAATCTAGCAACAACCCAGTAAAGAAAATAAGGAATCGACACTTACCCACCTTAGATCTTGTCCGAAATCCGCAAAAATCAGTCCGAAAACTCTCAAAACCCACGGATCTGACTTGAAATCACTGTAGCAGTCTCGAAATCACTATAGCTGTGCTCGTAATCACTGTAACAGTTCCGAAATCACTGTAGCAGACTCAGAATCACTGTGGCAGCTCCGAAATGGGCAGATCTGGGTCTAAAACTTCGATTTGAGTTCCGAAATGGCAGATTTGAGCTCGAACAAGACTGGGTCTTGTTCAAACAGGTCCGAACAATGCCGAAATGGCTGATTCAAGTTCAAACAGGTCAGATCCGAAGGGTTTTGGGTTCGATTCAGGGCTAAATAGGGTTGAAATCGAAGTATAGGGTATTGGGTTGGATAGATTTGAGGATTTAGAGTGATTTGGGGGCTCCGGCGAGATTTTCCAGCGCCGTTTTTAGGGTTCCGGCGAGGTTCAAGTTTCCGGCGAGATGAACGGTGGGGATCGAGCCTAGAAGCTCTGATACCAAATGATGCAAATCCAAATACCCATAGATAATGTAGAGAGAGAAACTCCCAAATGGGATACAAAAGATACTAGCTCTTGATAATATTTGTTCAAAATGATAAAATGCTACCAAAAGAAGGACTCCAACACCTATATATAGACTCAATACAAAAAGACATAAATACCCTTACTACATACTACATCATATTATTTTACAGACCCAAGCACTCAAATCCCAAAATAGCCATAGCCCATTGCATGACCACGACCAAACAATCAGTCATAACCTCATCAAAACCTTTCCATTGGCAAGCTCGCAGAACTGAACTACTACTACTACAATTAGACAAACCCACAATTTCAAGAATCAACTACTCCCACTTTATATTCACCTGGATTGTTAGAGTTTTTTTTTTTTTTTTAAAAGGGATTGATAGAATGAAACATTGGAATCCTCACCATTCTTACCACTATTCATCTCCTATTAAAACATCAATAAATTCATTGGGTATGGCCTTAAATAAACATAATTATTAACCTCTCCTAATAGAACAAAATCAAATCTCTACTAGGATCTCAAGCATAAGAACGAAAGACCAATCAAACAACAACAATTCAAGAATATTTGGGATGTACCAATTATTACAAGTAGGAAACTCTTGACACACCCTCACACAATTAAACTAGCACATCTTCAATATCAAATTGAAGCAATCCTCTAAGTTAAATTCTTAAGTCAATCTCCAAGAACACTACCACCAATACTAATTGTTTAGATTCAATAACATTATACTCCAACTACATTACGCCACCAGCGTACTTGTAAAATAAGTGTGACGATCCAAACAACGAATAAAATCATGTATGCCACATTCTCCTCCAATACCCTATCCAAAGTCTACAGAAAAACAATGTTCCCACTGAATGACTATTATCTCCATAGTAATATGCGGTACCGATCCACATCAAACCAACCCAATGAACAATTTAACCAATAAATCTTAATGGTGATCATAATAAAATATCCAACCACAATGGGGAACCACAACCAATACCAAACAGTACCAAATGCCAGTGAACAAAAATCTCAAAAATGGATCCAATATTGAATCTTAGCGTCACCATGAGTAGGAAGCCCGTGGAACTTTTCCTAAAGAATGATCCGGTCAAAATCAACCGTTGAGAATTAGAGTCACCGGCCTAACCCGTGTCTCTTCTCTAATGACCAAGGTCACCCACACATAGAGGATTAATTTTCCTAGACATTCCAAAATATGTTCCCGATAATATCCACATGGTTCTCCCCAAAAAGGTGATTAGAATACCACAAGATTTCACCAAATGTTTACCGCATGCCAATTTATAGAACAAATTGTAAACAGTTATGGGTTTCCGAATAACAATCATATAGATTTTCAAGAGGATAATTTTAAGGGACACGGGAAACTTTCGAAAGTACGTAACATGTTTAGGTACAAAAGTAATGCAATCAAACAACGCAAAAAGAGGCTAACCTGTACAAAATAACAAAACACAAATGACTATCTATTCAAACATGCACTGTAAATACCAAATGAGACTTGCAATAAAAATGAAATAAAACGTAGCCAAATCCTAATTAATAACCATCAGTAACCACCAAAACAACAAAACCCAAATTCCATACCACAAAACCACGTGCACACACCACTATTTTTATCTTTTGATCATGAACAGCCTTTTCCACTTCAACCCAAATACTAGTATTATAAGAGAGGAACAAATTAAGTCTACTACAATAATAACTTCACTAACACCCAAAGCTCGCAATCAAAGGACTGCCACCCAAAATTCCTCTTCACAACGACAACTCACACAACCTATAAACTCTTAGACCCACACATACACCATTCCGCCAGGCCAAACACGCACCGCACACTACATGCACAAGGCCACCAAATAAATAATATTCTAAGAGAGAAATTACTTGCAAATAAACAAAAGGATATTGCCCCCTCAAACAATTCCACCACGCACACCATGGCAATTAATCTCTTAACACCCACACATGCACAGTAACTAAGAACTCCAAACCAGCTTTGATTACTCGCAAACTAACCCAATTGGGTGCCCAATGAACGAAGGAAAAATTAATCCCCATTGCCTTAACCAAGAACAACTCCACCATAGCAAGAACCCAAAGCTTATATGGACACCTATATATTATCAAGGCAGAAGAAGAAGGTAGGAAAAGAATAGAAATCTACATACCATATGAAGAGCCGTTCCTGAGCATGCTCGGCAAAGAATTCCCCTAATACACTACTGCTCTGCTCTCACAATACTTAAAACACAAAACCCTAGTCTTATATTACTAACCCACGATCTCCCCTAAATAATAGGTAACCACCTAATAAAAGTATTTAATTACGGTACAACACTAATTACAAAAACTATTTAAACTTATACCCCAAAACTATAATAGTGCCGACAACAGTTATACCATGTGAAGAGAAAATATCAATTTTGATCCAAACCATAATTATCCATTTTCTTTTTCAACAGAAATATAATTATTATGAATCTAAAAAGACAGGGTGTAACAGTTATGTCATTGTGGAAATAAGAATATGAGAATCATATTAGTCAAGAAGTTTTGCAAATTGAAAATATATAACTTCCAATAATTACACTTTAAGATCCGAAAAATTTTCAGTAAGTTTCACTTTTCTTTTAATGGTTAAGTATTTAATAATAGTGGGGTTTCTGCTTTGGATAATGACAAAAACTACAACATTTGGGGTTACAACCTAGTTCGTTGTCAGTCAGATATTTTGGAGTCCCCCTTAGTTCCCCCAAGCTTTCAGCCTCAGATTGTGCCCCTCTTATTGACAAAATCTCTTCTAAGATTACTCATTGGGCTAGCAAAGCTCTTTCTTATGCTGGTCGTCTTCAAATCAGTAAGTCCATTCTATTCAATATGCAAGTTTTTTTTGGCTATGCACTTTGTTCTTCCTAAGTCAGTTGGTAAGCACATAGAACAACTGATAACAAAGTTTCGCTGGTCCGGTACTTCCAAGTATGAGCACTCAAATAAGATATCTTGGTTGGATGGTTGTTTGTAACCCTAAAAGTGAAGGAGGTCTTGGTCTTAGAAAGCCGGTGGATTGGAATTATGCAGCTAATAGACTAGTCGGCCATTTTTACCAAGCAAAACTCTCTCTGGGTTAAATGAAGTAACAAAAATGTTATCAAGCATCATAGTATTTGGACTATGACAATTCCTCAACCTCAGATCAAAAGCCAAACATCTTGTTAAATCTCTAAATGGAGATGGCTCTTCCACCTTCTTTTGGCATGATCTATGAAGCACCGACACCTCTAGAAGTCGATGTATTGCAGTGTCGAACACGAGCACACGGCAGGGACACATATGGACACGCCAAGTGGAGTGTCCCATAATTTAATTTAAATTTTTGAAGGGGACACCGATGGGGACACGGTGGGGATCAAAGTGTAATTTTTTAAAATTTTGGGGGTCAAATTGTATTTTTTTTAAATTTCTGGGTCAAACTCTAATTTTAAAAAAAATTCAAAGGGTCAAACTATAATTTTTCAACTGGGTTGTATTAAACTTATGGATGTTCTGTCTTGTTTGAATGGTATTGGAACTATGAATTTTTCATTTTGTCCACATTTTGCCTTTTAAACTTGGAAAAAAATTGAAAACAAATATATAAATAAATAAATAAATATACACGTGGCGTATCCCCCGCCGTGTCTGTTTCCCCATTTTTTTAGAATTCCTGTGTCCCCTTGTCAGTGTCTGTGTTCGTGTTCATATCCATGTCCGTGTCTGTGCATCATAGGGCATTATAATTGGCACCCTAGGGCATCTTCTGGATTATCATGGGCCAAAAATGGCAGCTAATTCTGATATTCCTTTAACTGCAAAGGTCTCATGCATCATCGATTATGATGTATGGGCATGGCCCTTCCTTTCACATTCAGCTCCTACATCTCCAAATCAAAGTGCTGCTGATTCAGTGGTATGGACTAGTTCTTCCTCCTCAAAGTACCAAGTCTCCTTCACATGGAATGCCCTAAGGAAACACTATCCTACTGTAACCAGTAACCTGGCATCAACTGGTTGGGTTTTCCAAGTATATTCCTAGGCATGGCTTTATTCTCCAGATGGCTATTAAAGATAGTCTTAGAACAAAGGATACGATCGGCAGCTGGGGGATTCTTGACTACATTTCTCTCAGCAGCAACCGAGTGTTCCTACTCTAAGCGAGTCTGGTATCATGTGGTTAAGCTGTGTTGTTTCCCTCTGGCCCTACTCTATGGTTTGATAAGGTGTATTAATTTTGCTCCAATTTCAAAAGCAGAGGATTTCCAAATGCTGTTAGAAGGCTAGCTCTAACTGCCATGGTCTATATGCTCTGTCAAGAAAGGAGTAGTCAGATCTTCAGAGGCATCCTCAGGCCCCCTTCATCAGTCATTAGTCAGATTAAGGTGGAAGTCAGGGTCAAGGCTTCTCAAAGTAGGAACATCAGGCCCTCTAATGTAGTGTCTTCTCTTTGTAACAATTGGTTGATCCCAATTTGTATATTAGCTTGATAGGTTCCTTTCCTCGTAGATGTTTAGACTTCTTATCTTTTGTATGTTGATGTAATCTGAGGGTTTTCTATCTTGCTTGTTCTCTATAAAAAAGCTCGTTATTAATTAACAAAAACAAAATCTTCTAATGGCGTATCTCATCATCCAAAGAATACAAAAATAAAATTAGTGACAAGGTGACTTCTGATTAGCGACAAGTATGTAAATTACAAAACTATGTGGCATTATATGGCCTGCCATTGGAAACTTGGTGTTGATAGCACAAGGGGGTTTTGTTGCAGTTGTGAGTTGCTGGTGGTGGTTGCAATCCAGGAATGATGGTGTCAATGGTGTAGGCACAAGCAATGGCCATAGGAAGTTCTAGTAGCAATCAAAACAATTTAAAGACTTGTTACCATGGGTCTGCTCTTGGCACTGGTGATTCAAAGCAAATTTCCCACTGTTCAAGAATCAGGACTACATTTTTCTAATGGAACAAAGCACAAATCCACACCCCCCCACGCAAAAAATAAAAAATTATTATTGTTATTAATGTAAAACAACTATGACTGTGTACCTAAAATCAATAGTATAACTACTACTTGTACTATTGTTACACCTAGAGTAACTATAATAAGTCACCATCCTAACCACTATTGGGGTTACTGTTAAAATTTATCACTGGTATTATTTTCTTCTTTCCTTTTTCTTGGAAATGCAAATACGGATGATATAAAACATATTTACTTTTCCCTATTCCTCCTTAATTAAATAGAAAAAGCAACATATAAACAAAATTTCTTCAAGCAGCTACATGAATAGCTTTACAATTTACTCTTCAGTTGGCTTCTCACAATCAAACCTCTAGTTTATGCAATTTCACTTTTAAATGCTTCTAGGTCGTACCCTACAGTACAAAAAATCAATAAAAGAAAATGCATCCTAAAGATTCGTCTTGATTCGAAATCTTTTATGTAAACTCTCTTTTGAAGCTAACTAAGCAAAACTATAACCTCAAACCATGAAATAAGAAGTCAAGAAAAACCTGAACCACCTTAATGCCATCAAAACTTCCTCTAATCAACTCTGCTGGTTTTTTCATAATTCCAAACAAATCCTGATGCATATGCATTGCCCTTCTAATACTACGGATGAGACAAACAAGGCTTCCGATAAATTCTTTGTCTGCTTTCTGCATATTCAACCAAAATTTTTGTTAGAGCTTGTCCCACATTGGTTAAATATGGCCTTTAAACCTAGTATATGAGCCTGGGCGGCCTCTCCACTCATTGTCAATTGGTTTTCAGTTGGATGTCTTAACATGGTATCAGAGCTAAGTTTTCGGAGGCTTTTGAACAAGACTCTTTTCGTTGATAGTTGGTTCCCCCTTTGTCGTTGATAGTTGATTGTTGTCATAAGTGTTGAATGGTTGGTTTACCTCACCACGTGCGAGACAGGGGTCGCACGTGCAGGGGAGTGTTAGAGCATGTCCCACATTGGTTAAATATAGCCTCCAAACCTAGTATATGAGCCTGGGCGGCCTCTCCACTCATTGCCAATTGGTTCTGAGTTGGATGCTTTAACAAATATTATCACAAAATTTGAGTAAATGTTCGGTATATAATTCTCTACTACCAAATAAATCTATAAGTAAAAGAAATTAGCAAGACCAAAAATAGAGAAGACCTTTGACATATGAAGATTTAGACTGGCACCACTTGCCAAGGGGATAGTCAACTCTTCTGTCATGGGCTCTAAGGCTTTAGCAACATATGTTCCACCCAACCAGGATGCCTAACACAAACAATTTTCAGCAGTTACCCGTAAGAACAGAATTGATACCAAAATCATTGGAATGGAGGACAAAGGGAGTAGGAAGAGCTGCTACTAACAAGATACACTGATTTCCTTTTCAGTCAATTCCATGTCAGCATCAGCACTCAACAGTTCATTCAAGAAAACCACCAAGAATTCATCTTCACGTATGTAATAGTAAACCAAAATATTTGGAAGTAGAAAAATTTACATGAAACAAAGACAAACTCTCACAAGTGTAACTTGTGCATCATACGAGTATTCAAGAACCTGGGAGTTGAATATCAGGCTTATGATTTTATTGAAGAACAGGTCAAACCTTTTAATGACATGCGCACTGGTCCTAAGGGCAGTACCAAATAAAGCGTTAGCTGACTGCACCATGACTTGAGAACCTGCATATAGTAACACATTCACAAAAATTATCTGCTTCAGAATGACTAGAACTTGCATCTCATGATGCATTTCAGATCCAATTTCAAGCACCTTCGGCTCCTTCGACAGCTAGCATGAAAACAGCACGAGGCCTATCAAATGGATTAGGCATGAGCACCTCATTCAACTAAAAACAAAAGGAGAAAATAAAATTACTGACCAGATTAGATAATAAAAAGAAAAAACAGTTCTAGTGGCGAAGATGAAAAGATAACAGGAGTTATTTCACATCTGTTTCTTACTACTCATTTACTTTTGCCTTTCCAAATTTTGGCCAGTAGTCTATATACTTACTAGGAACCACAATTGTTCTTCGCCTTTTTTTTCTATCGAGATAGAGACTTTACTTTCCCATTAAGCGGCCAATGGTCTTACACCAACTAGGAGCCACTTATGTTTTCTATATGTGGTCCATAGTCTATATACCTACTAGGACCCACACTTCTTTCTCAAGTTAGGGTCTTTACTTTCAGCTCAATTAGGCCAATTGAGCATTTTGCAACCAAGAGCGACTTATGCTTTCCAAATTGTGGTCAGTAGTCTATATAGCTACTAAGAACCACAATTGTTCTTATGCCTTTCCTTTTGTCGAGTTAGAGACTTTACTTTCCCACCAAGCGGCCAGTGGTCTTTCACCCACTAGGAGCCACTTCTGTTTTCTTTTATGGTCAGTAGTCTATATACCTACTACGAACCATACTTCTTTCTCAAAATAGGGTCTTTACTTTGTCAGTAGTCTATATACCTACTACGAACCATACTTCTTTCTCAAAATAGGGTCTTTACTTTCTGCTCAATGAGGCGAGTTATCTTTTCGCAACCAGAAACGACTAACGCCTTCCAAATTGTGGTCAGTAGTCTATATACCTACTAGGAACCACAATTGTTCTTCTCCTTTTCTTTCTATCGAGATAGAGATTTTACTTTCCCATCAAGGGCCAGTGGTCTTACACCCACTAGGAGCCACCTATGTTTTCTATATGTGGTCAGCAATCTATATACCTACTACGAACCATGCTTCTTTCTCAAGTTAGGGTCTTTACTTTCAGCTCAATTAGGCCAATTGAGCATTTTGCAACCAAGAGCGACTTATGCTTTTTCCAAATTGTGGTCAGTAGTTTATATACCTACTAGGAACCACAATTGTTCTTTGCCTTTCCTCTCTATCGAGTTAGAGACTTTAGTTTCCCCTCAAGCAGCCAGTGGCCTTTCACTCACTAGGAGCCACTTATGTTTTCTATTTGTGGTCAATAGTCTATATACCTACTAGGAACCACACTTCTTTCTCGAGTTAGGGTCTTTACTTTCTGCTCATTGAGGCTAGTTATCTTTTGGCAACTAGGAGTGACTTATGCTTTCCAAACTGTGGTCAGTAGTTTATATACCTATTAGGAACCACAATTGTTCTTCCCCTATCCTTTTTGTTGAGTTAGAGACTTTACTTTCCCATCAGCGGCCAATGGTCTTTCACCTACTAGAATCCACTTATGTTTTCTTTATGTGGTCAGTAGTCTATATACCTACTAGGAACAACACTTCTTTCTTAATTTACGGTCTTCACTTTCTGCTCAAGTATCCAAGGAGTATTGGTGTCCGATACAGATATGACTCCCTTGGAGAAGTATCCGTGCTTCATAGGTGCACATTCTCAATTAACATGTGGGTAGAGATGCATTAACAAACAGAACCAGGATGAACTAACCTCAACATCCAGGGCCTCAAGCACAACAGCTGAAATTGGGTGCAGAGAGAACCCATCCAGAACAAAGTTGTTGAGGACCCTCTTGATCAATGATGCACATAACGTTCGGTATGCCTACAAGCAGTAAGATTTTCAACAATGAATACTGAATACATACCTTGGCTTTTCTGGAAATAGAACATAATACAAGAAAAGGAAATTAGAGTCATCATGGACTTACCTCTTTTCTCATGGAGCTATCAGCAAGCATTGGGCAGACGGAAAGCTTTGAAAGATTTTACGGAGTTCATTTCACTGTTGTCATGGTGATTTAGTCTCATCTTCAGCTCAGTTATTATCCTGAATGCCAAATAGATCCGTAAGCCATCTGGACCAGTTCCCAACCTATCAGCCAGAAAACCAAAGTAAGACCCAATAAGGAGAAGTAGTAACTTTTTGTTATCGATATGTAGTTCAGATAAGTCTTGCAGTTTAGAGATTGGTCAAAAGTCAAAATATGTTATGCACCAAAAAAATAGAAAAGCAATTCTCTTCTAAAATACGATCGCAATAGGACACTATTCGACCCACTATCGGATCTGCCCAAATCTTTAGATTTTGCAAAGCCTTCAAGAACCTCTAGACATCAAAGACCTAATAGAATTAGATAAACCTCATATGTAAATTTCAAGATTCGCCAAGCAAATAAGGGGGAAGATCAGAGATTAGTGGATAACAAGATGATTGACAAGTCAAAGATCTGTCGTCTCTCAGCTTCCACATACAGAGCCATGTCGGTTTGACAACTATGCGAACACATACACATAAATCAAACGGAGACACAAAAAATAAGCCAGATGAAGACCTAATTGAATGTCGCGTCATGAATTCCGATTGTTGGAATCTACACCCTTGGATTTGTAAGATATTTTTGAAAAATTGAGCTGTTTTATTATATAGATAAATGGGTCTTGTTTGGCATTTCGACAGTAAAAAAAGTTTGGAATTTTTTTTTACTTTTTGTCAAAAATATTTCTCACGACAACATAAACTGAAGTCCTCTAACAACTTTAATAAGGAAAAAGGTTATGCCCTTACTCAATTCTTGCCATTTAAAGAGTAGTCAACAAAAACAATTACATCCCTTTCCCACCCCATCACTTGAATTTATAAGGTAAATATGAAATATCCCCGGCTTGCAACTTCCAAAAATATGTTGCACTATCAGAGGTTGTTAGAAAATTTATAACTAGCATAGTGCAGTTTTCTTTTTCTAATTGAGTTGCAAAAGTATTCATGCACATGCCTACATAGACTCTAGTTAAAGCGACTATATTTGGGGCTCTTCGCACCCTTAACGACACAAATTGCATCATATTATGGACTCTATTTTGGTGGTAAGTTCTAAAGAAGTATCATCAAATAAAGATACAAGGAAGGGCATAACCTTGTACAAACGGAGTATAAAATAACAACAAAAGTAGAAGGAAGTCCAACAACCCACTAGATATCCACGGGGATATACACGTCTCCCAAAAACTCAAGAAATCTAAGGAAAAGGAAGATCCTTTCTCCACCAAAAAAATAAAAAGCATAAGTAGAGAGCACCATATCTTAGGACATTAATAGAGCACTCATTCCTTTACAATTCATTTCCCTCCAAATGGAAAGAACAAGAGAAAGGGACACTTAGTTCCAAAGTCCAAACTTTCCTATCTCCTTTCCTTGAGATTGCCCACGATACAAAACCAAATGCAACAGGCCTTCGCAGAATGAGGCCCCACGCCATGCCAAAATTTTCAAGGACCAATTCCAAATCAGCTAAGATACCAAAAAATACATAGAAGGTAATTCACTGACTCCCACACACCTTACACATACAACACCAATCCAACAAAACCTTGTCCCGCTTACCAAGTATCATTGTCAATCTAAGCGTCGGCTCCTTAGTAGCATTCCTAGCAAATAAAGTCATTCTCGAAAGGGATTTAATTAGAATGCCTAAGCATTTCCATGTGTTGTTGAAAACTGAAATTACCTTAATCAACTAAGGTAATCTTTTCCAAGACTCCAACAACCATGGCATGTAATTCTCAACCAAAGCCTCCTTCTCTTTCACTATGTTTGGGCCACATGTGGTCAACAATGACCAGCATTATTGGTTTAAATCATCGTGCACTCATTTAGATAGAAAAATGGCGATAATAGGATGACAATGGGTGCTTGGTTTGGGATCATCTATTCTCTTTTATATTTAGTTACACAAAGAGGGAGGTGGCGGAATTTAGTCTGGTTATGTTTTGAAATTTGATGTTCCGAAAATTCGCCTATGATGTTTCTTCATACGAAGTAAAATACAGAATCAGCTAAGGCTAAGGCTAAATACAGGATTTACCTAACATAGCACAGTATGCAATAAAAAGTCCAAACTATAGACCAGAAACCTAGCAAATTGGGCATTGATCCACACTATATGACATACAAATGGAATATGAATTGCAATTCACTTCACTGTAAAAGAACCTATGACAATCTTGGCACATACAACTTTAATTTCGAGAAATGAATAGGTTCCAGTTTGTGCATACCAAGGGCAAGTAAAGAATGACAATGTTTGGGCTCTGATATATGCCTTGACTTCAAGCAAAAATCACTAATAGGACAACCTGCCACCTGATAGTGTTTCTTATGAGGAAGTGGCAAAAAATATACTCCAAGTATACTTCAGCAAATAGACCATCACTCCATACCAACTTGCATGTCGACGAATACACACACGTACACTACATAAGCAAGTGAAGCAATACACTGAAGCAAAGAAACATAACTTAAAATTGAAATTACCTACCCTTCTCAGACTCTCAATACAAAGCCCCATGCTGAACTTGTGGAAAGCTTCATGGCAGAGCTCGAACAGCAAAGCTGCCAGATGTGTATGGTTACTATCAGCACAAAAACACTAATTAACAAACCAAAACACTACTCTGCTTAATTATGAAAGCATTAAATTCTTTCTTGCAGCCTTGAAAGAATACTCAACAATTGAAGTACATAACCAATGGCATTTTCAGTCCTGGGCGCCAAAGAGTAACCCTTCTTGCTAATAGAAGGGCAGTTCATTACATATTACTAAATAATTACCATAAAAAAGAGAATAGCACACAGCAATATCGGTGTAGTGATGATAACAGGCAATGCAAGATCGAACAAACATTTGCACAATTTTGTCATATGTTAGTTTCATGATTCCATGCCAATGATACCTCCAAATGTTATCCATAAAGCACTGAAAACCTAGGAGTCGCCGTAAACATGTCGGACATACCACTAATATTTTGGTTCCCGAATGCAAAGTTGATAGGGCACTTGTTCAAATAATGGAAGTTTGATATGATGATTCTTAAACAAGGAGTATCACTTTCCCTTTCATATAAAAATCATATTGCTTTCCAATCTTGTACCTAATACATACAATAATATAATATACAGGGGATTCATATGGAAAACGATATATTCTCATGAATAAAATTTACCTTACGTCCTTTGCCAAAGGGTCTAAATTTAATTTAGATTTGAATGCAAATCACCAGGAAAGAGGAAAGGGGCATTGTCGGATACAACAACGAAGCACTGAGTCGAGGACTTACCATAGTCGGACGGGTCCTCTCGCCGGAAGAGGAAAGATGTTGCTCCGTCGCCGCTACAACCCGCATACGTGCCCCTTGCAAAATCACGCTGCCGCAAAGGCGGGACGGTGGAATCAAAGAGACAATGGTGTCGGCTAGGGTTCGAGCGCGATTGTTGAACAACCTCCATAGAACCTCCGCGACCCTTCGCTTCCTCACGTTGTGACCAGCGACGGTCTTGATAAAACGCAGAGAGAGGAGGGGAGCTGTCGGATACATCAACGAAGCACTGAGTCGAGGGCTTACCACAGTCGGACGGGTCCTCTGGCCGGAATAGGAAAGACGTCGCTCCTTCGCCGCTAAAACCCACGCATCCGCCGTCCTCGCCCCTTGCAAAGGCCCGCGGTCGCCGACCGCGTCGGTGGTGGAACCAAGCAAATAATGGTGTGGGCTAGGGTTCGAGAGCGGCTGTTGAAAATCTTCCATAGAACTTATGGTAGTCGAGGCCTTCGTTTCCTCGCCAATGTGAGAGAGAGAGAGAGAGAGAGAGAGAGAGAGAGAGAGAGAGAGAGAGCGCGCGCGTCCAAATTGAACATCTCCGAGGCCTTCGTTTCCTCGCCAATGAGAGAGAGAGCGCGCGTCCAAATTGAACATCTCCGAGGCCTTCGTTTCCTCGCCAATGAGAGAGAGAGCGCGCGTCCAAATTGAACATCTCCGAGGCCTTCGTTTCCTCGCCAATGAGAGAGAGAGAGGGGAGAGGCGGTGAGATTTCAAATTCAACATCTCCTTGGGCTTGCCGCTTTGATTCATTGGCAAACGGAATAAAACTTTAACAAAGACCCTCTTACACTCTCCCCCTTTCTATTTCCTTTAATTCCAAATGTGCACCTGTAATTTTTTGGCTCTGTCATCCCAACATATCTTCCACAAACTCTTATCCCTCACCCAAACATGCCATAAAATTCCAAATGTGCAGCTGCTCATCTTTTTGTTTTCTGCTGGAGTATCTCTTTCTTATTTTCTCCTTTTTCGTAAATGTTTTTTTTTGTGTCTATTTTTTTAAAATGGCAACACGAGTTTAATAAAAGAATTTGTTGGGTATGTGATTTTGTTTGATTGTATGGATTTAAACTGCATGGAGCAAAGATGGAGTCGATCATGGGCGGAGGTACATTGTGACTAGGTGGGGCTAGGCCTCCTTGTAATTTTTTCCCTTGTCTTATAGAACGTGGATTTTTATTTTTTTTTGATTGACATGGTTTTTTTTTTTAATTTCAATGACTATTGCATGTGCTCACATATGAAATTAGAAACTTGGGACTGTGATTTTGGAATTCTTGAATATTGCTATCAAGGCTTTTCACTAATTTAAGCCCAATAATTTTTAAATCCTAATTCCGCCACTAGAGCCGAGAAAAGAGGTGGTGGCGGTCATAACCCCAATAATTTTTAAAAGGCTTATCTACTTATTTGATCCTTACAAAATATGCTCGATTTCAATTTCATCCTCACAAATTTGTTTATTTCAATTTTACCCTTCTAGTTTTTAACCGATTTCAATGTTACCCTTTCCATCAAACTTGGACTTTGACGGTCCCATAATCCACAATCCACATCACCTAATCCGTTAGCCCCTTAGGCATTTTACGTTAAGTTTGACAGAAAGCATAACATTGAATTCGGTTAAAAACTAGAAGGGTAAAATTGAAACCAAAAATTTTATGAGGACGAAATTGAAACCAAGCCTATTTTGTAAGGACCAAATAAGTAGATATGCCTTTTTAAAAATGCTCTTTATTCTACTTAAAACTTTTCTATTAACTGTCAAACTATATAAGTCCACCATATTTAGGTAATTCACTCTAGAATTCTAATAACACTTCAACATTGGTGGATTTCTAGCTATAAAATGCGGAGGTAGGTAAGAACCACAATAAGCTTATTGCACCTAAGAAGTGGTATATATAAAAAAAAAAAAAAGGGTGTGTTTTCGCACTCCCCAAATTGTTAACCGTACTTACCAAATTGTTAACTTTGGAGAATGCAAAAATCAATATGGAGTTGATTTTCGCACTCCCTTTGAGAGTGTGATTAAAGTTTTAGGGAGTGCGGAAATCACTCTCCTAAAAAACTTTTAGAAGGTTCAGCAGAAGCTCTGCCCAATTTTTTCGATTTTCTCAGAGATTTATTTTCTCCACCCTTCAAGTTCTCGGTTTATTATCTCTTTCAGTAATATGCATATCGTTTCTTACTTTTCGTTTGCTTGCTTCATGATTATATATTAAATGAACTTCTAATCAACTAGAACTATAAAATCCGGTGACATGGCAGCTCAGCCTATTTTCAGATCGGATCAGGTCGAAAAACCCCCAAAACAAAACAAAAAAAAACTCCAACTTTCTCGTTTGATTTTTGTGAGCGACTTTAAAGTATGGGGAAGGCTCAAGAGATCATTCCAAAAACTTTTTAAACTTTATAATCAACTTATAAAGTCTGGCTTTTTCTATTCTGGAACTGGTCGAACAACTTAAAAAAGGCAAAATCTCATACATTTTAAACAGTTACTTTAAACATTTGGCAAACTTCTCAAAACCTACCTAACTATAAACGTGACTCTATTGTCCGGCACCGCAATAGCCGGGTTGGGGTACAACGTTGAGAAATATCGAAAAATATATCAGAAGAGCACTCAGTGCTGAAGTATAAGGGTTTCTAAGTGGGACCTCGTGACACCTCCTTTATCTTGGGATTTTTCTGATGTTGAACTGTCGTAGACTCCGGCTTAGCTGTTTGTTGTCCAGGCAGAGTCACAAACCCAATAATAATAAGATTCAAGCTTCCTCAGCAAGGTCGCGATAACCCGCTTTTTCTAAAAATCTGAACTACCATCCGAACTACGTTTGCCTTGATTCCCCTCGTCTCAAGAATACATAGGCTGATCCCTACGGGCTCGCTTGAAACATTTTGCAACTCTTTCTCATTTTCTTCAAACCACCCTTAAAAACATTCCAAACATATTTACACATACTACAGCCCGAACTACGTCCAACTTGATTCCTCCTCATCCCAAGGGTGCCAAAATTTGGCACTTGACCACTTTTTGGCGCTCAAATGAGCAAATGACTATAGCGATTTTACATCGCCATTGGACTTGCTCTTAGGGACGTAAAGACTTAATTATCTCTACCTTTTTATCATACCATATTTTGACTACAATAACTAACCAATGACAACTTGGTAAAAAATCAATTCGAAATATCTTTTGATCATTATCCTCTCAAACACTACTTTGTTGCAAAATCTATTTGCACATATATGCCTAAGACTGTATTAATTCAAAATCTATTTTAATCACAATCTACAATTCACAAATCAAAATATTACTTCTGCTGGGGAGCCAGTTGGGGTTAGGGTCAATTGTAGTGGAGAGTGATGCTCAAGCTGTGATTAATATGATAAATGGGCAAATTGTGACCAGTCAGGAGTTGGGGGGTTATTATTCATGATGTCCAGGCCTTAGGTTGAAGTTTTCAAGTCTATTCTTTTTCCTTTGCCGGTAGGTCTTGTAATATGGTTGCTCGTCTGTTGGCGAGCAAAGGTATATTTGGTATGGAGTCTTGTCTTTGGACTGATTCCCCACCGTCGTGGTTACTTGATCCCTTAATTAGGGACGAGTCTCATTCTTGATGTAATGATTTTCTTCGTGGTTATAATATCTGTTGTCGGTTGGCAAAAAATTAAAATACTACTTCAATGCAAAAATAATTAGACTCCCAAATGGGCCCTTGATTTTTGGAATCTGCATTCTGAAGTTCAATCATCTTGACAGAATGCTTTTCATAATAAGCTCCAAACAGCTAAAATGAAAAATACAAAATGAAAAATGGAGTGACCAAATAGGCCCTTATACTATTACCATCGGCTTGAAACAAATTCTCTAAAATTTCCTTCCAGTCAAAAGTCACAAAGGTTCAATAACTGAATAAAGAGGAGTTTTGGCGGCAAGTATTGTTTAGATTTTGGATTGTAAATTGTAGATTGTAGATGTCTAAAATTAAATGTGAATCTACAAAAATGTTTGGATCATACATGCAAAATAAATTTTGCAAAAAAAAATTGCGAGTAAAAGAACAATCAGAATCGAAAAAGCTGATCAACAACGGATTTTTGAATTCTCCATTATTCCTTCTACATTTAGGTAAAAAAAAACATTTCCAAAGTGGCGGCTAGACAACGCAAATTCATTAACGCAGAATTGAAGATGTAAAACCTTACAAAACACTGCCGTACTTCAATATTCAACTTGAGCACTGAAAAACCATTCAGCCGCTATTGACTTGTTATGGTTAATGGGTTAAAAAAATTTGGCTTCCATAAGCTCTTTTTTTTTTCATTAAAAAGAAAGAAAGAGGCAAGCCGTCAATTGCCAAAGTGTTTCTCTTTTTATATATGGTTAAGTTAAGTAATTCGTTTAAATCATGTTTTTATTGTTCTAAAGAACAACTGAAAATGGTTCATGTTCCATACGGGAAAGGGTCATGTCCAGTATTCTAATTGTCCAGTCCCGTCTAGTTTCGATTTTGTGGGCCCGGAACGTCCAATTTTGATCTTGTGGGCCTACAACTAGGATCGGACCCATTCATTTTATGGAGTTCGTCGAGACCTTCCTCTACATAAAGAATTATGTTCTTCGATTACCAATCGATGCCTGATCGGAACACATTTTTCTTTGAATACACGCACTTATCACATTGGATCAGACCCATTTGTTCAAAGGTAAAAAATAAGGTTATTTCCAATTAAGGACACCCCTTCAACTATTTCGTTTTGTCAACATGACCCCCTCATGTTTAAAACTCATCAACCTCACCCCTTCATCTATCAAAACTCATCAACTTCACCCCCTCCCCTCATTTCCGTTAAAAACTTGGATGGAAACACATAAAAAGACTAAGTTACCCTTTCAAAAATGCTAAAATGACAATATACAACACCATTACAACATGGTCTCAGGTCATCAGTGGGCCCCATCTTTTCACCCGGCACAAAAAAAAAATATGAGCCAAACAAAGAAAATCCCCAAATTTAAAACTCCTTCCTCCTTCTTCTGGTTCGAGAGAGAGAGAGAGAGAGAGAGAGAGAGAGAGAGAGAGAGAGAGAGAGAGAGAGAGAGAGAGAGAGAGGAGGAGGTGGACGAGGACAGATCCATTACCACTGCACCGCCACCGTCGACCCTCATCACCACCTCTGGCGAACACCTCCACCGAAGCTCGTTCAAATCAATATTGGGGCAAAAAATTGTAGAAACGTAGACCATAGATAAGCATCCCTTGTTTTCTAACCCTTGCAAAAATTTAAGCTCTTTTTCAATTTGTCCATTGTTCTGATTCTTTATTGGGCCAAAACAAATTTGCTTGTTAAGTTTGTCATCATCTAGCATTCTTGCAAGTCTCCCAAACAGAAAACCAGCAAAAACACACAGACCACAAGACTACACAATCAACTCATCTAGAAACAAAAAATCCCCAATTTCGTAGTGGATCACAAACCCTAATTTTTTGGGGGTACCCTAATTTTGGAACCCTAAGATGGAGAATCAAAGGCTCATCGACGAGAGAGCAAGAGAGAGACCTTGGTCCAAGTTTGAGCTCGTCGTCGGTGTTGCTGCAGTGGTGGTGGTCGCGAGAGGCCCAGGAGAGGTTGCCGACTCACCGGAGTGGAGAAGGCAATGGTGGTGGTCGGTGGTGGTGGCGATGGTGGCTGGGTTGGTTCTCCCCTTGCTCTTTCTTTGCTCTGGAACGTATGGAACGAATAGGGATTTCAAACATTTTTTGTTTTTGATTTTTCACTTTTTTTTTTTGGCTGGATTAAATGTTTGGGTTTGATTTTTCAAGGGGAGCGAATTTTGGTTTTTCTAGTGTTGAGGGAAAGGGTTGGAGAGAGAGAGAGAGAGAGAGAGAGAGAGTGTGTGTGTGTGTGTGTGTGTGTGTGTGTAGTAGGGTTGAGGGAAGGGCAATTTAGGCTTCAAAATGTTTATTCCGTCCAAGTTAATGGTTTTTGCTAACATTTCTTAACAGAATTGGACGGAAGGGGTGAAGATGATGAGTTTTGACAGATAAAAGGGTGAGGTTGATGAGTTTTAAACATGAGGGGGTCATGTTGACAAAACGTGATAGTTGAAGGGATGTCAGAAATGGACGGAAGGGGTGAAGTTGATGAGTTTTGACAGATAAAAGGGTGAGGTTGATGAGTTTTAAACATGAGGGGGTCATGTTGACAAAACGTGATAGTTGAAGGGATGTCCTTGAAAATAACCCAAAACTATTCGTTTTTATCTAACGATCAATACCAAGGATCGTGGCATCGTGCCTCAAACCCTCCATACACCTTTCAAAGTCTTCACCATGACTGAATTATCGGACTCTTCTCATTATTTTCACTCCTACATCTACATGTACAGAATTCTCTGGATTCTATTTCATCCACCTCCATCTTTTTATTTCAGCCATGTGAGAATTGCTTCTCCTTTTTTTTTTTTTTTTGAATGGCAAATTTTTTTTTATGAATCTTGAATTTATTACAAGACTAATAGGAGCAAGGAAATAACGTCATGTTCAGAAGAATAATCAATCAAATCCAAAACCCAGACCTACAATTGGCAAAAAGCCAATCTGCCAGGGCATCCAAATGGGATGAAACCCACTAAAGGCCGAAGCCCAAATATCTTAAATGGGTCTAACCAACCCAGATAAATACAATTAAGCACAAGGAGGCCTACAATGTCCAAATCAAACACTAACGCTCAACAATGGGCCAAACCCAGTCCAAGAGGAACCAAACCTAGCCCAAACCCCCAACCTAACCCTAACCAAATCACAACCACCACACACCACAGCCCAAACAGCCCGCCGACCTCCAAAATCCAGGTGAACAACCACCGCCAAAAAACCAGAAACTGGACGCAAGGGAGACCACTAGATGCCGAGGCCGATGACCCGCACCATCGCCCACCAACACGGTTGGAAACCTGTAGCACGCCACCGACCCCGAGTCACCCCAAGAAGCAAAGAGCATCACTGAAAACAGCAAGCCCAGGTCGAAACAGCCATCTGAGAATTGTTGTTGTCGCTCAAATAAATAGATCAAAGCATAAACATTGTGTGGGCCTACGGGATCTCTAATCCAATCTGGGAAAAAACTACCCTAATTAAAATACTTTTGGCCAGTTGAATTCGAAGTATGGACTTGAGGCTGTGCTGTGAGTAGGGGCACAATAGAGCGTTATGCTTTTAAAAGAGAGAAAATTTCAAAAAAGTCCCTGAACTTTCTGACAACTCGCAAAAAAACACCTGGACTTTCACTATTAACAAAAAAACACCTAAACTTAGCATTCCGTTAACAATTAGGCCACTGCCGTCCAATTCCTTCTAGTCCTAACGGATGGAGCTAACAGAAGGCGTTAACTTTTTATTTTTTTTTACTTTTTACATTCAAAAATTATTTTTGCCTCTTTGTTTTTTATTAGTAATAAATATGCAATAAAGTTTTTTTTCTTATTATTTATCGAAAATTACTTTAACCCCATTTTTTATTTTCAAATTTTACCTTCCCCCCCCTCCCTCTCCCTTTTTTTTTATATATTAGAATCGACTCCACACTACCAATTAACCCCACAACCAACTACCAAAGCCTTAGCCACAATTTCAAAAATTCGAAAGTACTTTTAACCTCCTCTTTGTAACCTTTTCTTCTTCTTTTTTACTACTTTTACTTCCAAAAATTACTTTTAACTCATTTTTTTTAGTCATAAATAAATATGCAATAAAGTTTTTTTTTCCTTAATATTTTCCAAAAAATTATTCACCCCTGTTTTTTTAACTATTTACGAAAATTACTTTTTAACACCCCCCTGCTTCCCTGCACCCCGCCCCGTTTTTTTTTACTTTCAAATTTAACCTTTCCCCCACTCTATCTCCCTCTTTTTTTTTAGAAATTCGATCTCATACCACCAATTAACCCCACAACCAACTGATAGAGGAATTTTGGGTTTCTCCAAACTGATCGGTGGAGAGAAGAGGGGGGAGGATTTTCATCAGTGGAGCGAGAGAGAGAGAGAGAGAGAGAGAGAGAGAGAGAGAGAGAGAGAGAGAGAGAGAGAGAGAGAGAGAGAGAGAGAGAGAGAGAGAGAGAGTAAAAATGGGTCTTAAACTCTTTATTATAAATAGTAAAGATTAGAGTTAAAGTAATTTTTGATAAATAGTAAGAAAAAAAACTTTATTTCATATTTATTTACTACTAAAAATAAAGAGTTAAAAGTAATTTCGGAAGTAAAAAATATATATAAAAAAAAAGGAATGCTAAAAAAAAGGAGGTAAAAAGTAATTTTGAATTTCTAAAATTAGAGCTAGAGCTTTGGCAATTGATTGTGGGGTTGATTGGTGGTTTGGGGTTAAAGTTCTTAAAAAAAAAGGAGAGAGAGATAGAGAAGGTGAAAGGTAAAATTTGAGAGTAACAAAAAAGATGGTGGTTAAAGTTATTTTTATAAATAGTAAAAAACAGAGTTAAAGTAATTTTTGATAAATAGTCAAAAAAATAATAATTTTATTGCATATTTATTTACCAATAAAAAAAGAAAGAGTTAAAAGTAATTTTTGAATGTAAAAAGTAAAAAAAATAAAAAGTTAACGCCTTCCATTAGCTCCATCCGTTAGGAATAGACGGAATTGGACGGAGGAGCCTAATTGTTAACGGAATGCTAAGTTTAGGTGGTTTTTTTGTTAATAGTTAAAGTCCAGGTATTTTTTTTTGCGAGTTGTCAAAAAGTTCAGAGGTTTTTTTGAAATTTTCCCTTTAAAATATGAGGGATTTTTTGCCAAGTCTTCCTTTGTTCATTTGGTGAGGGAATGAACGCAAGAAGTTTTTCTGAAAGCAAGGTAGCTTCTATGACTTAAAAAAATACTCCTACACATCAAGAAAAATACGTATTTTTCATGTGGGTGCTAAAGTTTGACCAATATCAAACTTTTCATAGAAGACGGATTCGATGATCAAAAAACATGAACAATTTGGATCTTACAAACAAGCCCTGGCCTAAATGCCCCCATCGAAAAAACAAAACGCTTTGTTGTGTCCCCTACTCCAAGCAAGGCCCCAGGCTAGAAGGTAACTTGCCGGGTTGGTGCTTTGTTTTTTCGGTCGAAGTCGACTCACACAAGGATCCAAGAATTCTTACACCACAACGTGAGTGTATGTGCAAGTGTTTGTGCATGTATATGTAATGCTAGCAAAGTTCTACGAGGATGTATCACTTGCTTTTGATCACTAGTACTTGAACTATCAAAGTAGCTTTCCGATGTTTTCAGCCTATTAGAACAACCAAATTTTCTCAGCATGAACTTGTGTAGATAAATATATTTAAAATATCTAAACTATTTATAGCGGTAAATCAGAATGGTACTTAGAACACACCGGCATGGCCTGTATGTGCCATCCCAATAAAGAAAATACTTTAGTAATTAAGCGGGCCGTTACAGGAATGCCAACTTTAGTATAACATGAAGAGTGGGGGCGAGGAGATCAGAGAAAAAGGAGAAGAAGAGAGGTTGAGACCGCTGTCATGTTAAAATTACGTACATACATACCTTCAATTTATTTATCTAACTTTCCCTCGCACACACTTTGACCACACCATTGGGATACCTATTATGTCCCCAAACTAACACATTCACAACACCCATAAATAAGTCCCACATCTAAAACATTTTACAAGTTCCTGCACATCTATAGTAGAATTAGTTGTCGGAGATGCGTTGAGTGCATATTGCAGCAAGATGACCATGATGAGTGTATTGGCGCACCTCAATCGCGCCCAAGTTGTAACAGTGGAATTAGTTAATGAGAAACATAGTGAGTGATGCAAGAAAACGTACGAAAAGAAAGACAGACATGTTTGTTGGACAGATGGAAAAGAAAGATACTTCATTTATTTCTTGAAGGGATTGACTGTCTTATAGCATATTTCAACTGTCTACAAAATGTAACCATGTATGCAGAAGAGGCTGCAGCTCAAGCAGGAAGTTCTACAAGTGCAACCCAGACACCTGCAAAAAGGGCAAGCATATGGTCTAGAATTAGCGGGTTTTTGGTAAGAGCAGGGTGAACGATCTGGGAGGTGATTAGAGGTATTGTGGATTCGTTTCTAAAGGGATTCAGTAACCTAGTGAGAACAAAATTTCTGAAGGCATACGGGATCTCCATCCTAACCTTCTTCGCTAGGCTGGCAAAGCAGTTGTTTGGTTAGATTTTAGCAACACAACAGAATGCATATGAGATTGCGTTGTTGATTATGACGTTATGCAAAGTAAGTGGTTGGGAGATTATGAAGTGAAAACACGTTTCACTTTTCATCCTCCATGTGTGTGTATGTGTAATAAATGTGTATAGCTTACGCAGTTCTATTGCTGAATAATGTCCACTAGAAGGCTTGTGGTGTCTTCTATTGAGGCTTGTTCTTCCTATGGTTTTATTTAGGTATATAAAGCTTTTCATGTTTTGTATTTGGAGAGATGCGTTTGGTTAACCTTTCAAGTCAAATTGGCATTGTTGGTTTCACTGCAGTTGCTTTTCCTTGTGCGCAACACCGATGTTTTTGATAGAAATTATTCTGCTTTTTGAGACAAAACCAAAAATATGAATGCAATAAAATCAGAACTCAAAACCTAGAAGTCGTTGAAAATATCATAGTGATCAAGGCGAGTGTGGCACTCTATATTTGAAGAAACATTCCGCCCCCGCTCCGGTGCTTAGAGTTTTGTATTGGATGTCTGTCTCCCAACACTACTTGATCAGAATCCCTCCAAAGCATCACTACAATTGAAGGCCCTAGCGAACCAAACTTGTGTTTGCAGTCTTTCATATGGAAGGACTTTGACTTAATGAAAGCATTAGGAAAGATTAACCACACAAAATGAATGAGGGGCATGATATTTATAAACCAACTGGTGACTCTACAAATGGTCACCAAGGGAAGAGACATCTTTGTTCATAAAAGACGCGTCCGTCCACGATGATTAGGTGTCATTCAAAAGACACATTTCAAATCAAATCAGTTTACATACATTCACATCCTATTCGGCCCACTACACTAGCATAGAAAACAGGGTTGGAAGCCATGTCGGTGGTGCTGTGATTATCACAGTAGCGTCGAAATGTCACTGAAGCTCTTAAAGAAGAGTAGTTGAAATGGTCTCAGAACAATTTGAGCTGAAGAGTACTACTCGGACTCATCACTATAGTGAGTGACAATAGATTATTTCTTAACACTCCAGAAGAACAACAGGGGACCCCGAAAAACACATAAAATGAAACACGAGGAGCTCTACTACCGAGTAAGGTCAAAAGGCCATATCCATTGTGCCTTCAAAATCACATAGAAACATCTTAATATCTTATAGCAATATGATGACTTGTACGTGGCAAAGTCAACTAAGTAATGACGAAAGAGTAACGTGATCACTATGCAGGCATCAAGTACCGAAAAGAAACAACAAACTGACAGCACTCAGTCTCATCAGAGCCTAAAGCAGCAACATCAGAGCCTAAAGCAGCAACATCAGAAGTGAACTGATCAGGCGTGCCACAGAGCTATGGACTTGAGTAGTGCTCGAATTGCAAATGGAACAGATGAAGGTCAGGGACCATGTGAGACACTTCAGAAATGCATGGGATCCATATCCTAGACCTCTGGGCACAAACCCATGGGCAACAGTAGAAATGAAAGGCTAGACAGGGGCTGGTGCAAACCTGCCAAAACAAAAAATCGAATGAACGGGATAACAAGAAGTAAACCCAACCCATAGAGAAGCATACAAAAGAAGTATAAGGGCCCTAAGAAGCTGATTTTTTAAATGAACAACCACTACGTGGATGGCTAAGCTTGCAGTCCTACTTCGAAATGAAGATAAAGATGAGTTACTAGACAATTGTCTACGTGGGATTATTGTGAATCCAGATGTATCATGAAACCATGATGAGACACCTGCAAGTGGTAATCTCAAGAAACTTCGCCTAGTAGGACCCGACATGAAAATGTGTTACTGATGAAATTCTCATTCGGATTCTTTATACTAACTTGTTCGCACACACTTAAGGAAGAAAATAAAAAAGAACTGACTTTTCATTTCCTCTGCAGTGAATGGGGCCGGAAAAGAAATAAAATCACAAATAAGGTTCATGAAAAATGAAACAGGATACCTACATATTAGACCAGCATAGGGGATAAAATTGTGTATCTCTAATAGCCTGTGACAGAAAAATACCTGCCTTGCTTCTAAGTTCTAACTTATGACAAATGATATGCCACTAGTGAGGAGAAAACATGATTAATTGGGAAATCACCACCATTTCCAGTATGCATTATTCAACGCTATAGTTTGCTTTGTTTTTCGAAAGGGATTCATAAACGCAATACACAAGAAGCTTCCATCTGGAAAGAGGAGACAAATGCATCCAAGAAACAAGAAGAGAAGAAAATCAGTGCGCTGAGAAAAGATAGCAAAGATAGGAGCCGAACAAGATGAACCCTTTGTGGTCATGGTAGAACCCCCTACCCGTAGGTGTCTGATCAATTGGGGTTAAATTATCAGAGGATGTTTAATTCCTCCTTTCTTGGTTCCATATCCGATGTACCTAAGAAAAACCCTCTTCAAGACTATAAGATACCAACATTTGCATTGACTTAACACGGCTTCTATCCTTTTGAGTTGGTAGATGGAAAGAACATAAAAAGTTTTCGTGTAATTTTTGTCTACTTTTATTTTTTTTAGTAAACTTCGGAAAAGATTGCAGTGCCATTTGAACAGCCTAATGACAATAACAAATAAAAAAATGCAACTCGTGTGAGTACCATACTTTTTCTTGAAATTGCCAATTGCAGTATCCAACTTAAGCATGAAAAGAGTAACTACACTTTAAGATGTAACATCTTTTTGGAAATAACATTCTTACAAATAATAAGAGCAAGGCATACAGATTCTTCTTTAGCTTCATTTTTCAATCATTTAGTCACAAGCATCAACATGTAAGGAATTACTACATAAAAGACATTTAAAGCCATTGCTAAGCACTTCAGCAAATCTATTTCTTCAAAAAAATATTCTTCTCTAGTTACAAAACAATCAAGGCTCAGACAACAACAGGACTGAATAAATGTTGAAATGTTGAAAGAAATTTAGGTTTTGAGATCAAAAGTAAGAGCTTACGGTATAATTTTACCTGTCTATGCTTTATGTTATTGGTGTTCCCTCTGAATCACATTTCTGGCGTTAGGTGAGACTAGGCTCTCAACATAGATATGAGCTTCAAGCCAAGCAAGCAAATTGTGAATCACAATATTCTTATATGTAGCATCTTTGGGATTGCACAAAATTAATCGTGGCCCAAGCTGCAGTAAAACTTCACCGTTCCTTGAAAGATACAATAGCGTGGAGTCTTCATAACCCCATAGATTTGTAATATGTGGTATTGAAAACAACTTAGTCCATGACTCTGTCTGCCCATACTCCTTCATCACCCATATATCAGAGCGAGTACCAGGGAAGTTACATAGCACACAAAGGCATCCTCTTAAAATCTCCAACGTCGAATCAAACCTACCCTCACCAAAATTAGGCAGCACAACCTTCCCGTACACCTCGTTCACCAAATCAAGAGAAACAATGTCCCAAGAGTAACTTGAACCTTGAACCCCACTAGCAGACCAATGGAGCGACCCGCTCGCATATCTCCCCGAATCATTCAACGGAATACCATGACAGAAGTCTCCAATCCTCCTCCATGTATCGGTCCTTAATGAGTAAACCTTAACCTCAGTCTCGTATGAACCTCCGCTACGAAGAACACAGAAGATCACTACCACTTTGTAGTCATCATTACACAAATCATAACCAAACCCATATATAATAAAGCATCCGTAACGCATTTGAACACCTGAGTCCGGCAACCTATTGGATTTCCTAGTAGTTGGGTTCCACAGGAATACGCCATCTTCTTCTATAGCAATACACACCAAACCATTACAAGAACCAACAATCCAGACCGAATTATGAGGGGCTCTCAATGGATAATCAAGATCTACAGCCGTATCGGATTGGTCATTCAATATAGATCCAAGGGAACATGACTTGAGATCGAAATGGGGACGAACACAGCTCAAAACAAGTCTCCTGTGGGTATAATCATCGCTTTTGTATGCTAAACTGAGATGGGATTTCACGAAATGGGGATTTGAGATTAGAGAAAGCCATGATTTGCAAACTGACCTGAATTGCAGCAGAGACTTGACGGGCAGCCTCGTGAGTATCTCGGCGATGATTTCGTGCGGAAGGTCGGGAAGTCGGTCCGAAGCTTGTTGGGTTGGGATGGGGGTTTGGTGGGTTTTATTGGTCCTTTTGGATTCTTGGTGTGTCGGGTCGCTTTCGATCTCCATTGATGGTGTTCCCAGGTGAATTATTGGGTTAAGGAGGGCAACCCAGAACAGAATCGTGATCAGACGATCAAGGAAAAATAGAGTTATGCCAGACAATGGTACATTACTCTCTCCGACCTTTTCATCATTGAGCAATGCTAGCCACCCCAAAAATACAACTGTGCTACTTGCACAGATAATTTTGCACATATTTTGTACATACATTTTTATGGGGCCTATATCGGGATTTCAAAAAATGATCCGAACCACTCATTTTTTTTAAAAATATTCTTTGGAAGGTTCTTGTAAAAAATCAGCTCCAACAGATATCAGTAAGGGCTTCCTCAGAATTCGTAAGGCAAAACAGAATGATTCGCCCTACGATTTTTTAGAAAGTTCTTACCGATATCCGTTGGAGTTGATTTTTTGCAGAAACCCTCCAAAAATTATTTTAAAAAAGATGAACGGTTCGGATCATTTTGTGGAACCCCAATATGAACCCCACAAAAATGTATGTGCAAGATATGTGCAAAAATCTCTGTGTGAAAATCATTTCTGCAAAAAATATTCCGAAATCACTCCGAACTGATATTTTTTATCGCTAATAAAAGTCTATTTGCGATCGTAAATACTTCTAAAATTCTATTCGGGATAACTTTAGGATATATTTTTTTTGATACCTAACACTTTCATTCGTCATTTTGGGAAAATTCCAAACGAAAATGGCAGGTACATGAAAACTATCCATCATGGATTGTTTTCATGTACCCCTACCAAACCTCAATTCTAAATACAATCCCTTATTTTGTACTCCTCGTCCAAAATTGCTTTATTTTTTTAAAAAACAGAGCATTTTACATGAAAAGAAATGTATTTATGGAAAAAAAAAATCGAAGTATAACTGCCAATTTTTCTCTCAATGAGTTCTTTAAATTGGATTAAAAAAATTTGGGAAAAAAAATCATGTTAATGCATTATTTGTTGCATCCAAAATGCACGGTCTCCAAGAAGGGACAAGCAATTTGGAACCGGAGAATAAATAATGCAACAGACTTCTAAATATATGTAATATATGTACCCAGTCAATAGTCTACTACAAAGAGACATTTAATTTTTGAATAAAAATAAAATATTTCCTTGCATATTTTTTAAAATTTCTTGACACCAATCTATAAACCTTAAAATTGTATGTATTTTTGTACTCCCTCTGTTCTATTTTGTTAGAG
This sequence comes from Rhododendron vialii, assembly GCF_030253575.1. Taxonomy (NCBI): domain Eukaryota; kingdom Viridiplantae; phylum Streptophyta; class Magnoliopsida; order Ericales; family Ericaceae; genus Rhododendron; species Rhododendron vialii. Next base: position 9,224,975 of record NC_080565.1, on the reverse strand, counting down.
CATCTCCAGCTTTGACCCAATTTTTTACCCAAATTTGGGTCAAAAATTTAGTAAAAACATATTTTGGGTCAGGCTCACTCCAATGGCAAAATGATCTCTTACCCAAATAAATTATTTTTTTAATGCTTTCAAGACTTAAGAGTATGGACCGATCATCTTGTCGATGAGTTTGAGTTCGTCCTGGGCCTCTTTGTGCATGTACCGCCTATTACCCGACTGGGGATGGTGTTGTAATATACATGTTTAGTCTAGCTTAAGAATTTTTTGAGACTAATTGTTCAAACTTGGACTCACATTTAAAATTTTGTGAACGTTATAAATTTGGCTCAGCTCGTAATACACAAGCTTAACATCTTCCTTCTTTCTTTCTTTCTTTCTTTTTAGTTCAAGGAAATAAAAAGGAGACCACCGAACATTGTAGAGTCACTGCAGCCAATTTATTCTTGACAAGAACGCTGCCGCCACCAACATCAAAGTTGTTTATGCAACTGTTTCAGTTTGTCAAAGTACTACAGGAATCAGAATAAATCTCATCGTTTTAAGCAAACGATGTCCCTGAATGCATGTCGCTTCCGAATAGAAATTGGAGGCCATACCATCAAGTATATTCACAACTCGAAGCCAATAAATGCGCAAATTTAACCGCAACGAACTGCCATGGCCACAACAAAGAAGCTTTTTTGATTTAGATAGAAATCCATGCCAGATTGCCCAGTATTTGTACTATTTAAGTTTTTCGAAGGCATGTTCCAATTTAACAAAGCAACGCATTCGGCTTGGACTATATACTGGCATCGCCACACCCCATCGTAACACGTTCCTCTGTCAAGCCGAATATGTGATGGAATTTTTAAAATTCTATGCGGGCTTTAAAATCACTTCCCTCGTAGAAGACAACCATGGCGAACCGTAACTCTCTTTTTTTTCTTTTTTCTTTTTTTTTTATACACCAACTTTAGGCCGTACCTCAATGCCCTCCACGATAAGTCCGGACTTCCAGTCACTGATCTCCCTCAATCTCATCTCCACTTCACCATCGTCTCCTTCGTCGTTGTAAAATTCCCCCAATTCAATCTCCATCCACCCTTCCTCTCTCATTTGAGGGAGCCATCCATTTTGTCCTCTATCCAAATTTGCCAGTGTCTGCAAGGTTAAGAAAACAATACTACTGTTATCGTCTTCGTACCCATCTTCTCCTTCCTTTACAAATCTGACAGACGCCTTCACCGGAAGCGACTCAAGCCCATAATGTCTCTTCTGGACTGTAAATTTGAAAATGAGGTAAGCTGCATAAGTGGTTTTTGGAGATAGCATTGCAGTGCTAATCCTGCGCCAAATATTAAGCCAACAAACACCCACAACCTGGGCCACCTCTGAGAATCTGCACATACTATGCACATCAGTCTTGAATTCAACCAAGATATAACAAAAATATTAGGATCCATTTGCATATATATGAATTTCAATTAGAGGAAATTAATGTCCAATTCTAGCAGAAATATAAGAAGTTTTGCTACGGGTCGCTTCTGAAACAAATGTAGAGGATGGTTTAAACCTAGAAGACGTGTTTCGCTAAGAATCCAAGATCCTTGTCGAACTACAATCAAATGAAGGACTTTAAATCACTCCGATTAATTATTAATCCTTTCAATTTGATGTCATAAACTTTGGAACTCAATGTCCCCATCCATATGTTACCCTGCTAAATCTAAATTTGAGTAGATACTCGCAAATTTATTCCTTTGAAATCCACATTTATCCGAACGGTCCCTTAGGCTCAATTCGAATGAGAGCAAACTTGAAGGGAACAGAATAGGATTTCAGCTTAGCTGGAATCACTTTCTAAAGTAAACAGGATTCTGATCCCGACACCTCCCATCTCCCAGTAGGCCTGGCAACTGGATTTGATCCAGATCCGACCCGGCACAACTTTAATTTCTGTAATTTACTACCTGAGGTAATCTCTTTCTTGAGTATGGTCTTCATTAGTCTCCACCTCTTCTTCTTCTTTTCTTTTTCCCTATAGAGCTAGAGTTTGATATTATCATGGGATGGAGGTACACTTGTCAATGAACCGGATTCAGTCTAAATGCGACAAGATTCGAATTAGATATTATTACAAAATGATCCGATTTGATTTCATTTCCCCTCAGATTCAGGTCATCTAAAGATGGTGTTTGCACAAACCAAGTTTGGTGACATACATGAAAATGGATGATAAAAAAAAAAAGACGCGCAAATGAGAGAGAGAGAGAGAGAGAGACCTTGACTCAGGCAATGATATCCACTTCCATAATCGGGGATCCTCTTTCCAAGGAATTGCGAGTTCCCGGGCTGGTAGAGTGAAACACTTCTTCCCGCTTTCTCTGTCTAGTGCAAAGCTCTGGAATACATCATACGAAGATATAGCATCAGTAGAAGACGCATATCAGATCCTCAAACTGTTGTTGTATATCGTAAGGCTCAGTTTGTTTCACTGTACGATATCTTAATAATGCAAACCACATTTTTCACGTAAATCACTTGCAACGAAAATCTATTAAGGAAAATTCTAAAATCAGCCCAATGGGCCAATAACAATATGTTTCGTGTATTAAATAGTGTAAAAAATATACAGAAATATGTGTTTTTCTTGACTTCTAGTATATTTATTGTCAGCCCAGTGAGCTAACAATAGGAAAACCGATCTATTAATATTGCGACAATTATTTTCGGGAGTTTGGGTCTAGAGAAAAATTCCAATGTGAAAATCCAATGATCACTCTAGATGGTACAATGACCATATCAAGAACTAAAGCACTCTCCTCTGCATGCATTCGATAAATGCCAAACATTAGTATTGGTTTTGTCAAACAAAAATAAACACACCCGAAGGCAGGGGCGGTCCAGGGGTGCAAGGGAACCCAGGCCTTTCCACAATTTCAATTATTCTCGTGTATTATATTAATTCCTTTGTTAATTAGAAAAAATTCTATGGAATTGGCCCTGCAAGTCTCTTGAGTGAAATATTTTCTTAAAATTTTTCTGTGTGGGTTAAAATTTCCTAAAATGTATGGTCCTTCCTGCTGTTAAAAAATTGGACCGGAAATGATCCAATCCCATCATTTACTATTAGTTTTTTTTTTCTTTTTTTGGAACAGATCATTTACCATTAGTTCAGTCAAACAACACACCAGATAAAAATGTGTATGTACATGCATATATCAAGTGATCGAATTCATTGAACAAGTAACTGAATACGATTCCAGTAACAAGAAGAGGGCAGCAGCAGCAAAAAAAAAAAAACCCGGCAAGGGAAGGGATGGCGTGTGGGATTTACTACCAGTTTGCCGCCGTCGAGGAGGAGAGGAGAATCACAGAGACTGAAGTACAACTGCTTCTTGGTGGAGAAGAAGACCACTGGAGATACAGATCTAGAAATGATTTGCCGATAATCTGAGGGCAGAAATTTCTCCCAAACGGAATCTGAGTTGGCAGCTGCGCCGAACCCGGATGAGATTGCGGACGAACGGCACGCGTCCCGGGGAGAGGTCATGGACAGAATCTGTGAAATGCATCCTTCCGGCAACACCGAGAAATTGTCCATCCTCTTCTCTCTCTCTCTCTCTCTCCTTACCTTATTTAAAACATACGTAATGGCATGCAGGCTGCAATATCTGGGTTTAATTTCTTTTTAAAGTTGCAACAAAATAAACTCCATTAGGAATTTGTCCAAGTTCAATGTACCTGGACTATTGTATGTTTTCACCATACATCATGATTCAGGAGAAATTTTTCGGTGCCGGGCGAATATATCTCACGTGGTATCCGCTCGGCACATCCAAATCGTCCAATACACTTTTGAACGACTTGAATTGAAACTTTTTCTCTTCTCTCCCCCAAACACTTTCTCACTCTTTTTTTCTTTCTCCAAATCTGAACCGTCTAAAAATGTATAGAATAGTTCGGAGTGGACACCACGTGTGATACTTGCTTGGCGCTGAAATTTTTTTACCATGATACAGACCGCATGCATCCATGCATTTAATGTGTGCTTACGTGTATATAGCTATTTCCAGTTTTTTTTTGTTTTTTTGTTTTTTTGGCGAGTCTATTTCCAAGTTACTTCTTGTGCCTTTTTGACGTTTTGTCTTTTTATTTTTTGGTGAAAGATTCTCTCTGGTCAAGGGGTGATACCGGTATGGTAAAAAAATAATTCATAATTTCCTTTATTAATTAGATTTGTTAAAGAAATACAGTTTCACATTGTTTGGGAGTGGAATGAGTGATCACTTAATAACATTTGGAACCTTTTCACTAATTGCCAATTGATTTTGAGATGAACACAAAGTTTTCACATGGTATCAAAGCGGGGCACGTACACCCCACATTTTGAAAAAATTCGCAATCCACACCTCGCAATGACTATTTACAAATATTTCAACTCAGTCGAGGATCAACAGAGTTTATGGTGTGTGAATTGGAATGTGGTTATATGAAGGTGGAGTTTGATTCCTTAACGTATTTCAGGACTTCTCTGGAAGCAAACTGAATAGAATGGAAGTGTAAGAAGATTAACAAAAGAGACTTTTATTAAACTTCAAAAGAGTACAGTCGAATGCAACTAGAAGTTACAGTAGATGGTTGCTACGGTTACAAACTACTCCTACGAAAGCAAAGTAAATGACAGATAAAAGTAAAAGCCTTCGGGCAATTGATCGGGAGCTTTTTAGGACTTCTAAGTCTTCTATTTATAGGCTTTACAATGACAGATTTCAAACCAATGTAAACTTCCCTCCTTGATTTAAATTGGGCAGTTTCTTGTCTTCGAATTGATGCAGTTGCTCGTTTGAACTTCAACTGCTTCAACTGTTTCTTCCTTTGTTTGCCATGTGACTCCACTTGCTCCAGAATTTTCGACAGGCGCCAAGTGTCCTCGACAAGCCTCCAATTCTGCCAAGTGTCCAACTTAACATCTCCCTCGACTGCGTCAGATTTAGGGGGTAAACAATGCCCCCCTTAATTCCCTTCTTCAGATGTCATCTGGTTTTTCAAATCTTCGAACACTTGAAACACAGTTTTTTATCATGGCTCCAAAGAAGGCAATCTCTCACACTAAGAAACCTTCATCTTCGTCTTCAGATAAAGGTCCTCGATTCTCGCAAGCTCTTCAACAAGTAGCAAATCGAGATTTTCAATGTTTGATTCCAAGCAGTTCTACTACAAATTTCATGCTTGGCCCTGTATTCGATCATAGTGCCCTTGACTAGCTTCCCTCAGCACATCCTATACGAGAAGATGAACCCCTACTTCGACAAGCTCAAGGGCTTAACAAGTCTGGCTGGGAAAAAGGGTCGTATTTGCGTTCTTGGCATCTTCCCTCAGAAAATTGGAATTTATGGGTTAAACAGATGCGGGGCCATTTACATGCAGATTGGGTAAAAATGGGCATTCGAGAGACCATTGAACTTTCTCAACTTCTGATTGATTTCGATCACCAATTGGTAACAGCGCTACTTATTTTTGGTCTAAATCTGCCAACGCTATGATTTTACCCTCTGGCTTGTTAGCTCCTACTATTCTTGATGTTGTTCTTTTGACAGGTTTTCCATCGACAGGCCTAGAATATATATCCCTTTGGCCGTTTGTTTAGCACAAGGTAAGGTTATGGCCTTGGCCTCTTTTGTTTTGGGATCATTGTATAAAAAAGGATTGGGGTATACACCTTTGCTGACAAGAAAATAGTATACAGCTATGGGGGCCCACTACTACAAGAAAAAGTATATTTGTTGACGAAAAATAAAATTTTCGTCACCAAAAGTTGGAACGAATAGGAAAAGACACTTACATTTTCAAGACATAAATTAAATGAAAACAAAGACTTTGACTTCAAAAAACTAGATAGACTCTTTGAACGACTAAAAAGTCACAAAATTGTGTGGATAGATACTTAGACTGGAAAATAAAAGACATGATATAAAAACCCGCCTCATTTCTAATAGCACCTTTATACTTCTGCATAAAAAAATAATAAATTTTTTTAACTTTTGTCTTAATTTTTAATTTTTCATCCACCTAATTTTACCAACGTGTGAATCCCCCAATTTTTCCAACAGGCAGATTTCCCAACTTCTCTCTCTCCCCCTAGGTTTGTTGCCGGCATACTCTCTCTCTCTCTCTCTCTCTCTCTCTCTCTCTCTCTCTCTCTCTCTCTCTCTCTCTCTCTCTCTCTCTCTCTCTCTCTCTCGGTTTGTTGCCGGCATATTTAAGCTTCTTCAAGTTTGTTGCCGGCGGATTATGAGGTTTGGTTTCATCATTTCTTTTTTCAGCATTCTATGCAGTTTAAACCGCCAGCTTACTTATCCCCAATGCAGTGTATTCTAATGCATGTTCGAATTTAAAGAAAAGAAGTGTTCGCAAATATATACTCCCTCCGTCCCCTTTTTAAAATTCAGTATTTCATTTTGGACTGTCCCTTAATAAGTGTCCATTTTGTAAAGTTAGTGGATAAAAGTTGATACATTTTTCATTTTGCCCCTAAAAGTATATTCCATTTTGAAAAATTAATGAGTAAAAATGTAATGATGATGTATCCGTAGAGGGTAAATAGAGAAAGTGGAAGTAAAAGTTGATATGAAAGGTGTAATGATGATATTTTCTTAATAAGTTAGAATTACGAAGCGGGACATTTAAAAAGAGATGGAGAGAGTATAAAAAAAAAAGTGAAAGCAGTAATTTCCAAACCAAAATCCAATCAGGAATAGACTTAGCAATCAGACTCGCCTTGTTCGGAATGGGGCGAGTTTTCCACCTCATTTTCGGGTATAGAGTCGAGGTAAAAATTCTAAAACCCGACCGGATTCGGGGTGAAAGTACCCCACCCCAAGGTACCTGCTCCAATATTACACGTCTTGAACCCGCCCCAAAATGTATTTATATAGCAAACTATACTTTTACCCTAATCTAATTATCATTATACTTAAAATTTTAGATTTTTACCTTAATTTTATTATCTCATTATACTAAAAAACCTTAAATTCTTACCCTTATATTTTTACCATTATATACTAACATACCACTTTATTTATAACAGTTTTGTTTTATTTTGCTTTTAGGTTAACAATTTTTTTAAATTTCTTACGAAGCAAGACGGGGCGGTTAAACCCGTTCCCCGTTCGGGGCGGGAACGGGATACCCAAAAAATACCCGGTCGGGGTCAGGTCAGGACCGTGTGATAATTTTTGGGTCGGGGTACGAAAAACCCGCCCTGCCCCGTTGCCACTCCCAATCAGGAACCAACCAACCATTCGGCTTGCAATATATACTGTAATGGATGCAACGAGCCATGCCATGTTCCAATTCAAGCTGAATATGTGGTCGAATGTACGTTTTCAGTCTACGTGGGCTTACAAATCATCTCTCAATAAAAGATATGCAGCAGCAGTGAGCAGCACCATGAATCTTCCTTTTTATTTTAGGCAATATCTTTAGGCCGAACCTCAATGCCCTCCACAATCAGTCGACCCTTCTCAATACGTCCAATCTTGCTACGCCTGACCTTTTTCAATCTCATCTCCACTTCACCCTCATCTCCTTCGTCGTTGTAAAATTCCCCCAGTTCAATCTCCATCCACCCGTCCCTTCTCATTTGAGGAAGCCGTCCATTTTGTTCTCTAGGCAGAGATCTCACCGTCCCCAGCGTCAAATATACAGTACAGCTCAAATCATCTGGATACCCATCTTCTAATTCCTTAACCAATCTCACAGAGGACTTCCCTTGAAGCGATTTAAGACCACAATGGTCTGTGATTTTGAAAATGAGGTAAGCTGCATAAGTAGTGTTTGCAGATAGCATTGCAGTGTTAATCCTGCCCCAAATATCAAGCCACGGAACCAACAAAAACTGGGCCACCTCTGAGAATCTGCACATGCTATGCACATATTACTCTTGAATTCAACCGGAAAATTGAAGAAATACATACTCGTAGGATCCAGTAGAATAGATGTAAATTCCAAATTGAGCAAAACTAATTTTCAATTTCACCAAAAGTATAGGAAGTTTAGCTACAGACACTTCTGAAACTAAAGTAGAAGACGGATCAAACCTAGAACACGTATTTTACTAAGAATCCTTGTTGAACTGAAGTAGAAGACGAAGGATTTTAATGCTATGTTTGGATGAGTTTTTGAGAATTTTTGAGTTTGGTTTTTGGGATAATGAGTGGAGAGAGAAATTAAGGTAATGATTGGATATATGGGTAATGAGTGGAAAGAGATAGAGAGAGAAATGAGAATAATAATTGTAGATAGAGGTAATGAGTGGATAGTATAGGATTTCGGATTAACTATTAAAGTGTGTGTGTGTGTGTGTGTGTGTGAGAGAGAGAGAGAGAGAGAGAGAGAGAGAGAGAGAGAGAGAGAGAGAGACCTTGAGTCAGGCAAAGATATCCATTTCCGGTATCGGGGCTTATCTTTCTGAGCAATTTTGAGTCCCCGGGCTGGTAGAGTGCAACACTTCTTCCTGCTTTCTCTGTCTAGTGCAAAGCTCTGGAATAAAAGGTATCAAGATATCGTATTAGTAGAAGATGTACACCAGATCCTCAAAACTATTTTGATACAGTAAGCTTTCACTGTAAAATATGTTACTGCAAAAAACATTTTTCATGTGAGTCACTTCACAAAACCATTTTCTGGTGTGCAGAAACATATTCCTCCAGATGGAAATAACCACATTTACAACTAAAGCACTCTCATCTGGATTCAATAGATGCAAAACAAACCATAGCCCCTAAACAAACTGGAATTTTTTCATCATCACTTGTAGGAAATCTCCATTAGACCGCGTCCACTTGAAAAGAGAGTCCAAAGAAATGAAGGCGACGGACTAGGCAGTCTTTGACTTCACAGACGAAGAATGGTGATAGCAAAGATAGAACAGAACCCGAATACAGAAGTCATTGAACAGTAGCGAGGTGTCAACACCCCAGATCTCAAAAATGATTTCCCAAAAAAATTCAGTTTCCGCATCTTTGTTATGACAGACAGCGGCAAAGGTGGGAACTGTTTTGGCTAAAAACATTTAACTGTTAAGCAAACAGAGCGCTAAATTCAGCGAAAGTCAAAGTATCCACTTTGGTGCAAAAATATCAAATCTCAAACGTTGCCCAATTTCCTGGACCTCTATCATTGCAAAAGGATACCCAAACAAACCAGCTTTGTATTTATCAGTCAATAGACGTGATTTTGAAGGGCATTGCTACATGAGATCACAGTACAAAAACAATTCTAGTTTAGTTCATAGAATTTGCTTTAGTATGGACTGTTATGGAGTCGGAAGCATGAGAACTTTTCGTGTCACGGATGGGATTGTACTTAATGGGCAGGGTATTAAAAATCTGCTCTCTTACCCTATGAGTATAATCAACTTGTAAAATTTGGCTTTTTATCCGATCACGACTCCATATGTGACTCTCCTAATATCAAACATCATAATATCTCAAGATGTTGTGGCTAATCTCAAAATATTATAACGTTAAGTCATCTTAAAAGGCATCAACCAAACTTTAATGGGACGACTACAACTACCACATATTCACTGTATAGTCTCACAATCGTGAGTCGGCATTATGATCAATTGCGAGAGCGAAATTGGTTTAAATGAAGTCAAACTCTGCCGGTCATGCATATATGAAGACTTCAGGAGATCTAGCAACCAAGTACTATAATGAAACCTTTGAACTCTCCATGAGATAGGAAGGCAAAAGCATACAACACGATTCCAAAATAGTTTCTGTAAATGTAACACCAAAACAGAGTATGGCAAAAATAGATTTTATGCAACTGTAACCGTAAGGATTTGGTAACTGTATCCAAAGAACAAGTGCCCAGTAAACATTCTAAACAACCTTGCATACCCAAACAGAACCTTATGGAACCCCAGTTTTACTAACCTTAACCCAACAATTAAAGTCACCAGATACCAACACACCAGTCATCAATTAAGTCGGGGTTATCAATTTAAACCTCGAATTCCCGTCAATTGATATAGAATTGCATTCTGAAATTTCCCAGATATAATCGCATATGTACCCAAACCATAAATGATACTAGAAGTCATATTTCTATAGCGTGAGGATGCGAACAGCAGAACAAAAATTACGATATCTAGATTGGTGAAAAATTGATTCACCAGTAACCAGATATGAACAAGGTATCTACACTATTTTACTTAAGGGTAAGTGTGCGTCGATCATTTCTCAAACAACACCTACTAACCAAGCATTGTGGCTTATACAACACACAAGTGACACCTATTGCCAAAGGACACACCTATTGATAACAAACAAAGACCAAAGCACCCATTCCAAACTAGCAATTGAAAAGTTTGAAAAACAATCCCTGTTGATTTTTAGGTTTGGGCCAAGATCAAAACCGAAATGGGTTGATACAAGAAATGCTTTTCTTCTAAAAAAACATACGAGCAGTGGATGGGTTTCGACAGATTTAATGCTACCAGTCGATTCATCTCTATACTAAACAAAATGGCATGAAGGTTGGCTCTGATACCAAATGATAAACCTATATGGGAGAATCAAATGAATACGACCTATATGGGAGAATCAAATGAATACGCAGCGGAAAAATTACTTACCCTCTGCCATAGTGTTGAAGTCTTGAGAAGTCCGGAAATCGTTTCGAACTTGAACCAATATGTTCCACAAACACACTCTCACTAATTGTTTTGGAGAGCAATGGATAAGATTTCCAATCTAATCTAATCTATATAAATGTTTTCACACATGTAACTTGATGGTAATCACAAGCCTTTATATAGATAGATCAGGACCCTTTCCCAATGGACACAATCTTTCATACTTCCTTCAATCAAAGAAGTAATAAGGCACCTATTCATTAATAGTTGCAACCTTACAAATGAATGGTCACTAAACCCATTCATGGATAGTCACCACATCTATTCACAAATAGTCACCAATTATTTAAGCAATATTTTATTTAAATCTAATAACCATATTTTAGTTATAAACATAAATACTATTATATATAAATAGGATTGATGGGGCATGTGAGTCACATAAATAAATTTCAACAGTTACTCCTACAACAGAGGGTGGAACCTTAGTCACATAATCCTTCAAAATGCTATGCGCTTCCGCTTTCAATCCTCGCTCTCGCGAATTTTGGTATGTTGAGCTATGTTACACGCACACGTACTATGTGATTTAGGGCAGAAGCGGAAGTTACACCGTGGAACCAAAATAGTACCTCTCAAGTCCATGGTGACCGACTATAACTGATTTGTACGAAAATGATATAATTCCAATCAAAGTTCAAAGTGACACCCGCAAAATAACTCAACGTAACCCACCCTTTGTCGATGGTGAACAAAATCACACTTCATATAAATAAGAAAAACAAAAGACGACTGAAGTAAGAAAAAGGAAAGAGGAGCAAGGGAAGGAGGAATCGCGATGGGATTTACCAGTTTGCCGCCGTCGAGGAGGAGAGGAGAATCACACAGACTCAAGTACAAGTGCTTCTTGGTGGGGAAGACGACAGGAGACACCGATCTCGATATGATTTGCCGATAATTGGACGGCAAAAACTTCTCCCACACACCATCCGAATCGGCGGCTGATTTGAATAGGGGTGAGATCGCCGACGATCGGCACGCGTCCCGAGGGGAGGCCATGGACAGAATCTGTGAGATGCATCCTTCCGGCAGCGCGGAGAAATTGTCTATCCTCCTTTCTCTTTCTCTCTCCACATGTGGGTTGCGACCCATTTTACTAACAGTTGCATTATCGTGTACTTTTGTTTTGCGGTAGAACATGATGGATAAGTAAGCTGTAAGCATGCAATATTGCAATTATCGGGAATATACCGTACACTTCTTTCGGGTAATTTGTGTAAAATTTGGGCCATGGGCCCATAACCACTTACTTGTAGAATTTTCAGAGTGTACATTCACAATAAAATGTATGGTCAATCGCTTAAAAGTTGACCGTTTATTTTGTAAACTAAAATTTGACATATTTATTAAAGTCTGATGGATATTATGCCGTGTCATTTTGTATATATGTCAGAATTCTTTCAATTTTAATCTGACCTATTTAACTTTTCGTGTTATCGTGTCGTATCATATTTGTATTTTGTGTTAGAAATAGCCGATCCTTACCCGCTAATTTCGTATCGGTTGTATCCTTTCATAAATTCTCGGATCATGCTCATGTTAGAATTCCTTCAATCCTAACCCCACTTACATTAGATTTTCGTGTTATCGTGTCATGTTTTATTCATATTTTGTATTAAAAATAACTGACTATAACCCGTTAACTTTGGATCGTATTTGTATCATATTCTCATCTCGTGTTAGAAATTCCCACCTATGTCAGATCAAGTTAAATTTTTCGAAGGAATATACTACTACTCTACAAGACGAAAAATTCTTCAGTGCCGAGCGGGCACGGGACAGTTGGTGCCAAACACGCATCTCGATTGTCCAAACGTGTTTTGGACGGCTCAGATCTGTTTGGGTAATTTTTAAGTGTAAAATTACCAAAACACCCCCTCAAGCCCAAACAGATCTGAGCCGTCCAAAAAATGTTTGGATGGTCGAGATGCGTGTTCGACACCAGCTGTCCTTGCCCGCTCGGCACTGAAGAATTTCTCTCCTACAAGACAGATTACGATGAACTAAAAAATGCTGGCAGTTGCTAGGACACATCAGGTGTAGCACACCTCGCCCACATCATCCCTCTGACGTACAGGTGGGACTCATTCCAACGGACTCCGCCTATATGAGAGGGGTGTGATTGATGTGTGTCACACTTACTTTAGCATTTTTGGCTCTCAAAAACCTACCTTTTCCATCCGTGGTGTAAACGGAGAGAGAGAGAGAAGAGAGGGAGCAGAAATCCAGTAGAATCGAAAATGGAAGGGGAGACACAGGCAAGAGAGAACAAAAAGAAGATACATGGGCTGAATATCCCCGACGAACTCGTATTCGACATCCTCTCCAGACTCCCCGTCCAATCCCTACTTCGATTCAAATGCATCTGCAAATCATGGCTATCCATGATCTCCAACCCTCAATTCATCAAAACCCACCTCCTTCGATCTACCGAATCCCCCCATTGCCGAAGACTTCTACTCAAAAGGAAGCAATCCCGTGTCTCCTTCGTTTCAATGGATTTCGAAACCCCAAATCACGAATCGAAATCCCTGCAATGCCCATGGGAGACCTCTGATTCCTATTTCCAGCTTATGTGCTCTTGCGATGGTCTAAGGCTCCGTTCCAGAACATCTCCTTAAAAAATAAGTACTTATTTCATATTTTCAAACTTAAAAATAATGTAAATGAAAAATAATTTTTCAATTTTTTTTACACCGTATTAAAGATCTCAATGAAATCAATCAAACAAGATCCATATTTATAGGAAAATAATTTGCGTAATCACATGATTTGTGAGCTTAAAATTGCCTTCTTAAAAGATAAGGACTTATTTTCCTTTCCGAAACGGGGCCTAATACTACTGCGGGTTTACGAGCGATGCGCCTTCGGAACTGTCTCTTGTAAGTCCTTTGTTCTATGGAACCCATCAATCAGATCGTACAAGAGAATAAAATGCCCTTATGAGCTTCCTTATTACGCAAATTCTGGAGTTTGTTACGATTCCACTGCGGATGATTATAGGGTGCGTTTTGTTTGCTCCCAAGGAAATGAAACCTCTGTGGTGACTTACAGTTTGAGAAACAATTCTTGGAATATTGTTAACGACAGTCGATATTATCTTTATGAGTCGGAACATCAGGCCATTGTGAATGGAGCTGTTCACTGGGTAATGTGTTCGAGAGAGTTGGACTCACGGGTCATTGTTTATTTTGATTTGGTGGAGGAAAAGTTCAAGGAGGTCCCGCCGCCGAGCCTTTGGAAGAAAGATGATGACATGAATTTGGTGGTGTTGGGGGGATTCCTTTGCGTGTATTGTGATATCGGTGTTAAGCAGATTGAGGTCTATGCAATGAAAGAGTATGGGAAGAAAGAATCATGGACTAGATTGTTTGTCATTCCTTGTGTGATAGATGATGCCTATTTGAAGCCTTTGTGTCTTACGAACAAAGGCCAAGTTCTGCTATCGTTATGGAAAATGGGGATAGGCATTTACGATCCTGAAGACGGTGCGTTTCTGCCATGTGGCTCTGACTATGGTTTGACGGCGATTCCGTATGTAGAGAGTCTAGTTTCACTGGATGGTGGGGATGAGATGTGGAGTCAACACAAAGCCTATCCAAAGAAAATAAACATGAGGAACAGGTAAAACTCAGATACTCTAATCTGCATTTCTTTCTTTGGTGGATGACAATTTGGAATTCTTGGTGTTGATGCTTAATATATTGCTTTCCCATTGATGACTAGTAATTCCTGGGATCGTTATATACTTTATACAATGGCCGACATATTTATATAGGTAAGTAGGACCAACGGCAAAAATTGGCTCGAAGTATTCATATTTGTGAAGAAGTAATAAAGCGTGTTATGGAGACCTCATCATGTTTTTGTTCAAACAAGCATTAAGCTAAAGTCCTGTTGGATTGCTTTTGTTAACCTTTGCTAGAGACCAATATACACAAGAATCATTGTCACAACAGAAACCTGTGCGAGAACCTCAAGTATTAGAACTACTTATTTCGCGCAATCCAATGAATGTCAACTATCAAAAAGAGGAAAAAAAAAACTTCTATGGTTAAAGTTTGCATAAGATTCGTTCATATACTAGTCCGTATTATGAAAATGTAACATAAATTAAAATGTTTACCTTGTTCTTTAAACATAATTTTGGTTATAGTCCAAAGTGTCCATCATGATGTAGCAGATATCACACAAACCCGCCAGGGCAGTCATTATTGCATCTCCCATGATATATAGTCTAAGTAGAAAGCATCATCTTTCCCTCTCTTGTAGCAATTTCTGCAAACGTAGCCATAACTTTTTTTTTCCAAAAGGATGGTTTAAGATATATGGATTTTGTTTCTCCACTGGTCTACATATCCAAAATGTCCATATTAGCAAAGCAGTGATAGAACAACTTATCAAATGGAGTTATTCTAATGCAGATTTTTGGTATTGACTAGATTTATGAGTAGGATACTAGATTATGGATATCTTGCTACAATTCATAAATTGGATACCTCATGTTAGGGGAGAATCAATAGAGTTTGTATAGAAAATCATCAGATTGAATCCAATTTATGTTCATTTTTGTTGGGGATTGAAGACCTCCAAATTGACGGACATGGGAATAGGATCAACAAGTGTGAAAGAGTTACATCACTAAATCCTTTTTTAATGTCAAAAATAAGAAAGTTCTCCACGGATGCTCTAGTTATGCATTTGATGAATGTCATACTTTTTGGAAATGGATGATTAAAATGGGATGGAGGTAGTACCTTTTTCTTCTTTGAACCAGGCTGAAGTGTTGAATACATTGCAGTTTTTTAAAAGAAGCAATTGTTCTGATATTTTACCCTCTTTTTTATTTGTAAAAGTACAAAATGAATTAGGAAAATTTGAGAAGACTCAAAATTCAATATTGATACTCCCCTTGCCCCCTTTTTGTTTTTGTCTTACGATAGACCTTGTCATTTTGACTTCAAAAATAGACTACTCACTGAAATAATTTATCGAATTTTTCTTCCGTTCAAAAGATCCCATAGAGTACTTTTGAGCGGTACCAAAACAATGCAAAAACTTATTCTCGGAATTATCTTTTTCCGAGGTCAAAATGACACGACTTTTCCTATGAAGCAAACAAAATGGGACAGAGTTTATAATATGGTAAGTCATTCCTAAATTTGAAGCCTAAATAGCACGGACTATTCAAAGAAGGATGTATGTCTCTCTCTTACACCAGTCCAACACCGACACTACTTGGACATTCTTGAACACATGTCAATTTTTCATGTCCATGAATAAGACATAAAAATCTTAACTTCCAACACATGTCCTAGACTCTGACACTCGTTTTGCAACATGTCGGACACTTCATAGGTGAATGACTAAAACATTGTCAATTGCGTTGATGCCTTTTAAAAACTTGCTAGCGTGTTATTATTGAAGTTTTCAATTTTGAAATCACTATGTAATACAAGTTGGATATTATGAAAGCTCACTCAAAATTGTGTATTAGTTTTGGAGAAATAGTGTGTTGTGTCGTACATGTTTCCTGTGTCCGTATCTGTGGTTCTCAGTTTGAAGCTAATCATCATAGATCCGCTGTAGGACTTTTCTTGAGATAATCGAGAATTAGAAGTGGTGGTTGAGATTTAGACCATGATATGAGTTATATATACCTGTGTTTTCTTATAGACTTTGACTTTTTCAATGGTTGATATTTTAGACTGTGTTGATGGACGCATATTACTGAGTGGAGATGAGATGCATTAACAAGAATAGACTGACTTAAGAGTGTATTCAGGATACTCAAGGCACAAAACGGGAAGTTGGATCTAGATTCGATCTCACCTGAATCACCCCATCTAACCTCCTGAGGAGTGAAAATTTTGAATTAGATCGTGCTACAATGAAATCTGGTGGTGTTTTTCCTAGTACTCCAAGGGGTTGTTTTATTCGTGTTTTCATCAACTTTGGTAAAATCAATTCCACCGCAGAATGTCAGCGCATCTAGACCTATCAAACTGCAGGTTGGCTGTTGTCGCTGCATGCTTAATCCTTGTACTGGCTGACATTTAGTAATCTGATTGCTTTGTCTGTAGGGTATCTTCTTGGCATTGGCATGATTCACACTGTAAGGGAAGTTTGAGATTCAAATTTATAGGGTCGCATATAGTTCCATGTAGTGCGACACACGGACTATGCTACAACCAAGTTTTCATACTGAAGTTCTATCATATCATAGGTAGGGTACATAATGCCAATGACTTTATGAGGATTTAAAGCATACTGGAGAATGGTATGTATCTATGGTCAGCATTCAACATTGGTGCTGCTTGAACAAAGATGTTGAGTTTCATGAAGACTTAAATTCACAGCGCTTTATGTTTGACTATATGTTCTGATTTTTCGTTTACAAGAAGGAAAATTAGCGGATATATTTCATCCTTTTTCTTGTTGTCTGTGGAATTGTCCCTAACTTCACTTGGCCCTTTAACTATTGTCTTTCCCTGATTAAAAAGAATAGGATGATGGAAAGCTATAGTGACAGAAAGTAAAATAAAAGGATTTTTTTTTTGATAAGTAGAAAGTAAAATAAAGGAACAGAAATGGAAAAGAAAGAAATGTTTTTAATTCAGGGTTTGATTCTTATTGTTTTTTCGATAGAATAGAGAACTTCCTCTTAAATATGTTTCACAACAAATAAAACATCAGACACATGAGATACATCGGAATTGCAATCACGCTCCCATAAGGGAGAGAATGACTCCCTGAAACAGAGGTCAAAAACCCCTACTTGCACATTTCCTACACTGCTAGCACAAGACAAACTAAAAACCATGCCCCCAGGGACTGTAGCTTCTCTTATTCGACACACTTTCACTAGTTTTCCTATATTTGTCCCCGTTGATGACAATTCCACATATAAAGTTATACATTCTTCTTTATAATACAACTCTCAACTACAAGGCTTCTTTACATCTCACTAATACTATTTACACGAAGGTGAAAGAAAAAGAAGAAACACAAGAGTGTGTCTAACTTAATCCTGTATATATGGATGATTCACAATGTCTGGATCTGAAGTTTCTTCGCCAATGGAAAATCCCCACTTTCCTGCAACCTTTCCCTTCAGCATAACTGCTCGTGCATCTGTTTCTAGAGAAATCAACCTTACAAGAATGTCGTCATAAAAATAAAAAAAAATAAAAAGGGGAGAAAGAAAGCCAAATGAAGTTTGAGTTCCTTACCATAGAGAGCATTTTAACTGTACCTTCGTTACACCACGGCTGAACCCTGCCGTAGTGGCTCAGCATCGTGGTGGACGACTTGATTATTGTTTTGGCTGTCTAGTGGCATGTACTGTGACATAATGGCCATGGTGCAACGAAGGTAAAATTATTTAGCTCTCTTTTGATTTTCACTTCGAAGGGAAAAAAATCTTTCAAATCCCCTTACATTTCTCCTCACATTCAAATTTCATCTTCTAAAAAAAATCAAATTTAATATTAAATTTTAAGTCGATTAGAGCTAAATATCATTGAACATAAAATCCATTCTCGTGCTCTCGTGCATGGCACAAATACGCCGATACGGTGCTTGTTTACGTTATACCGGTATGTTTGTTAACCTGCTATGTTTTTAATCATTCAACTGGAGTATAATAAGCATCGTAGAACTTCTCTCTGTCACATGATTCCCTTGAAGCTCAAGGATCCAATCTACCAGCCGTAGGAAGCCACTGAAAAATAATTGGCTTCAAAATTGAACCAAAAATGCTATATATTTTGGAGTGCACGCATTGTTACACTTGTAGGTATGCCCCTAGATGGTATATTTTCATCCCTTGTTTCACAACTACAACCTAGTTTAGAAAAAGAAGCACAGCATCACAATTGGGACTTTAAGCTACTATTCCCTTTCAGGGATACGAGAAACATTCAAGCTAAAAAGGTAGGTACAATTAAGTAGTAGCTCTATTTGGGTACCTTTTTGAGATTTAGTATTGCATAATACTTAATAAACAACATTTTAAATAAAATAAACACCAATCATTTCCCTATCACACAATTCTTGAGCAAACGTAGATTTTCCGAGCCTTAAAAACACTTTTCATAAAAGAAGCGCAGCCTCACAGTTGGGAATTTAACCTACTATTCCTTTTTAGGGATACAAGAAACGTTCAAGCTAAAAGGTATTTACGATTAAGTAGAGCTCTATTTGGGGACCTTTTTTAGATTTAGTTTCGCATACTACTTTATAAACAACATTTTAAATAAGAAAACAGCCATTGTTTCCATATCACACAATTCCTGAGCGGACGTAGGTTGTGAGACTTAAAAAACAAATTCGTGCATCCCGCGAATCCTTGTTATTTCAGCAAATTTCGTCCAAAAACTACATTCGAAAAGTGTTGGTCAATCAATTTTCGTCCAAACAAGGCTTTTATTTTTTTGTTTTTGTCCCTTTTGTTTTGATGTTGTAGGAGAAGAGTAGTTGAGTTGAAACTTGCGGTTTTGCACACAGACTGAGGATTAATTTTAGGTACACACCTCACAGACAACTCTAGAAGTATCCAGGTAAGAGTTGTTGAAGTACTTGAGAGCTTCTTCAGCTTCTCCCTCGGTCCGGTAACCAACGAAGCCAAACTGCCTGCCTGTTACCATCTCTGAGAAGAAAAAAATACAACATTATCCATTTCGATAGAATGACATACACATGCATACATATAAAACCTAGACAAGGCTCCAATCACCTTAGAATACCTGTGGTTTCCAAATGAAGCAATTTCACATAATTATCAAACAGAATAGCAACCATTTAGATTTGATAGCTTAGAGCATCTTCAGCCCACATCAAAATTTTACTCAATTTGAGGGGGGAAATCAAGTATAAGCTGAAGCCTTTGGAGGGAGCTTAAGGCTAATCAAATTCTTGTTCATAAGCACTTACTTATCATCCCAACCGTCCAAACGTGTTTTGAACGATTGAGATTGTTGAGGAAAAAAAAAAATGTTTTGAACAACACAAATGTATTCTATCTCTCCTCCCACCACTCACTCTTCTTTTTCTCTCTTCGAAATTTGGACCGTACAAAAGGGGTCGGCAACAGAATATCACGTGCTTCCCTCTCCCTCCCCTCACCACTCTCTCTTATTTTTCTCTCCTTAAAATCAAGACATTTCGAAACAAGTTTAGACGATTGGAATCCCCAACGGTGTCCCCCCCGGAACCCAAAAACTTCTCCATTGCAAAAAGTGTTTTTTTTACGCCAGTAAATTTGTGCCTAGGGCCTCCCCAGCTGAACCAAATTCCATGTAGAGATTTCAGAGAGTAATAGCAGAAATCGAAGTGAGAATGGGAGATGAGACACCAGCAAGAGAGAACAAGAAGAAGATCCGTGGGCTGAATATCCCCGACGAACTCGTACTCGACATCCTCTCCAGACTCCCCGTCAAATCCCTACTCCGATTCAAATCCATCTGCAAATCATGGCTGTCCATGATTTCGCACCCTCAATTCATCAGAACCCACCTCCATCGCTCTACCCAATCTCCCCATTGCCCAAGACTCCTACTCAAAACGAACCGATCCCCTCTCTCCTTCGTTTCGATCGATTTCCGAACCCCCAATCGCGAATCCGAATCGCTGCAGTGTCCGTGGGAGAACTCGGATTCCTTTATCCAGCCGTTGTGCTCGTGCGATGGCCTAATACTCCTGTCTCTTCATGACGGACACTTTGTTGGAACTAAATCTGGTAGGTCCTTTGTTCTTTGGAACCCATCCGACAGATCGCACAAGATAATTTCATGCCCCTATGAGCTTCCTTTCTGTGCACTTTATGGACTTTGTTACGATTCCACTGCTCATGATTATAAGGTGTTTATTGTTTCGCAAGAAAGTGAAACCTCTGTGGCGATTTACAGTTCAAGAAACAATTCTTGGAACTTGGTTATGGACAATCGTTATTATCTTTATGCGTCGGAACATCAGGCCATTGTGAATGGAGCTGTTCACTGGGTAATGTGTTCGAGAGAGTTCGACTCGTGGGTCATTGTTTACTTTGATTTGGTGGAGGAAAAGTTCAAGGAGGTGCCGCCGCCAAGCCTTTGGAATGAAGATGATGAGATGAATTTGGTGGTATTGAGGGGATTCCTTTGCGTGTATTGTGATATCGGTGTAAGGCAGATTGAGGTCTATGCAATGAAAGAGTATGGGAAGAAAGAATCATGGGCTAGATTGTTTGTCATTCCTTGTGCAATAGAAAGAAGGGTTCCTTGTTCTACCTATTTGAAGCCTTTGTGTCTCACAAAGAAAGGTCAAGTTCTTGTATCAGTGGGGAAAAGGAGGATAGGCATTTACGATCCTAAAGACCGTACATTTTTACTGTATGACTCTGTTCGTGGTCGGACGGCAATTCCATATGTGGAGAGCCTAGTTTCACTCAATGGCGGGGTGTGAAAAGTGTGGAGGCAACACCAAGAAAAACATCAAGAGCAGGTAACTCAGATACTCTATCTTGACTCCTTTTTCTAGTTGGTGCCTAATGCATTGCTTTCCCATCATTGACTAATAGTTGGTGGTACCATCATGCTAATACACAATTGACGACTTATTTAGATGTAAGTTGAACCAAATTCTAAATTGTTTGAAATTGATATGAAGTCATAAAGTGTCTTACGCAGATCTTAACATCCTTTTTGTTCAAAAACCCTGCTGCATTGCATACAAAGCCTTTCCTGGGACCAAAATGCACAATAATCATTGCCACAACTCAACACTTTCGCGTGAACCTCGAATACCAGATCTACCCGTTATACCAAATCAAATATAGAGTAGTTGACTGTAAAGATAACAACCTAAAAGTGCCAAAACTACAACTTCACACATGGATATATAGGGCCTTCAGCGATACTTACGTGTTATTAGTTTTGTATGAAGTGAAAATACGATAGTGAAAACGTCCAACTAGAGAATTAGAATCTTTGATGAGGACCCCCAGGCTGCTTTTAACCTCACAATTAACCCGAAACATGTTGAGGACGTGCTGCACAGCTCCTTCCAACATATACTATGTCCCCGAACTGAACATTCCCGTCTTTGCTGCCCAATGGAAACATATAGCCTCCGCCATTTCAACCGAACAAACATGAGCCAATGGGGTAGCCTCTGCCGCTAGAATCTCTCCTTAGTTATTCTGGACCACGACTCCCGCAGCCCCTTTATTTGTCAGCGCATCCCAAGCTCCATCCACATAAACTTGTAGGACTCCGTACGTTGGAGGTTGCTATTGCAGTTTTTCCCCCACTAAACTCTCCCTCTGCTCTGCATATCTTTCTCCATGCAGTTCCTAAATTCCTGATGTTCCTCTAATGGGACCATAACAATCTGAGTTTCATCTATCCAGTGGCATTTGAATACCCATTCATTTCTTGCTTTCCACACAAGCCAACATGACTGCAAACAGCCCCAGTATTGGCTGTTTCTGTGTTCCCTGTAAGCAATAAGCAATGTCCCATGTTTTTGCATTGCATCTCTGGCACCATATGTGCAAGAATCTCAGGCCTGATTCTGGATAGCCAAAGCAACCACACCTGGACAGCTTTCTCATATTTGAATGATCTATTCTGTGTTTTTTCCTCCTTCAATCCACACACGTGGCATACAGGATTTACTGGGATTTCTTAATGCACAAGGAGACATTAATTGAGAGAATACCTTGAGATACCTCCGGGTGAAGGATTTGTATCTTCATTGGAGCCATCATGTGCCATATTCACTGCGATCGCCGTCATCCTCACTAGTACGAGCCATTACATAACTAGGAAGGGCCAACAAGACAGATTAAACAAGGACCTCCTTCCCAGTTGGGCTAAGCAATGGTATCTTCCATCGCTTAATCCAGTTCACCACTTTCCCCTTTATGTACTCAAGTGCTGCCTTTTTCGATCTCCCAAATTATTTATGGCAGTCCAAGATACTTGTTTTTGCTAAATCCAAGAATTCCTTGTTACTCCCTTTTCACTTCTCCTGAAACATTAGCACTGAGCAGCATGGGTGATTTGTATACTCATCTAGAACCTGTTTCCACCCTCTCACATTCTGCTTTTTCTGTCGTCCAGACTCCAGAAGATTAGTGAGTCATCTGCGAAAAGAATGTGAGATTGATGGTCCTCCTCTACTAATTTGCACTCCCTTTAATCTCCCATTCTGCTCCTCACTTTCCTGTAGACTGGAAAATCCCTCCGCACATAACAAAAATATATATTGCTAGAGGGGGTCCCATTGGCAAATTCCCTTCTGAGGGCATTTACATATAAGACTTGGTTGTAAAATTGTACATTTTTTTCTTTCTTGAATCAGGTTGAACAGAGAGCAATTTCGACAATCATGAATATTTTAATATTAAAAATAAGTATGAATGGAGTAAGTAGTAGTTTAAAAGAGTCAAAATCTCGGATTGATTTTACTATGGTCAATGCTATGAGTCTTTTATGTGTTGATTTTCACTAATACGTGTTACCGCTTTTACATGGATCTGTATTTTGCCCTGTCATTCATTGGTGTATTGAGTAGTTTACTTTATTCTACCGAGTGCTTGTCACTCACTACATTGCTCTGGTATGCCACGCTATGTGGCTATGTGCCGATGGAGTGGAAGTTTCGTACGATATTCCTGCCGAGGCTGTAGACGCCACCAAGAACGAAGAGATGGTAGAGCCGTGGATCTACGAGTGGAATAGATGGCTCGAGTTATCTGAATAACTTAATATCAGATAACTGAAACTTTTGTGACAACCTCAAGTATCAGAACTGCGTTTTTAGCAAAACTGTCAAAAAGAGTAAAAGACTTAATGGTTAAGTTTACAGAAGATTAGTTCAAATACTAGTCTGCAAAACGGGACCTCCAACGGATCTTCCTTTTCCACTTAGTAACAATATGAGAAACACATAAATTAAAGATGGTTTAAACTTGTTCTTTAATTTAAACATAATTTGTGTTATTGATAGTCCAAACTCCAAAGTATTCGTCTTGAGGTAGCAGATATCCCACAAACCCACCAGGTACTCAGTATTGCATCTCCAATGAATTATTGTCCTTGCTAAGGTACAACGCGTCATCTTTCCGACTTTCCCTCTCTTGTAGCACTTTCTGCAGACGTAACAATTACTTGTTTTTTGCAAAGTGATGGTTTAAGATACTGGATGATTTTTTTGGCGAGTAGATATTTGGATGTTGTTTCTCCACTGTCTCATATAACATTATAACAGAACATCCATATTAGCAAAACAGTCATAGAGCTTGGAATCAAATCACGCCCGAGTTAATGTGACACTATTTGATTGTATATAACTAGATTTACGAGTAGGATTGCAGATTATGGGTATGTAGCTACAACTCAGAAATCTGGTACCACATGTGGGGGAAAATAGATAGGATTTATATGTACTAGGGGCTGGGCCACACGCGATGCGTGTGCAAATTGGATTTTGTCAAAATTTGCAAAATTTGTTTATGTTTAATGTTTGATCGATTTTTCACAAAATTTGTACAAATCCAACTTGCACATGCATCGCGTGTGCCCCGGCCTCTAGTTGTGGTATAACATGTTGCTAGGGGAGAAAAAGTGGGGAGCCGAGTACCCCCACTTTCATCACTTGAAGCCAAAAAAGTACCCAATTTGCTACTCTTTAAATGTGGGAAAAACTACCGTAGTTGATCATATCCATTCCATTCCCGAATAAAAAAGCTGCAACTAATTTTAGAACTACTGTAAGTTAAGAACTGTAATTGAACAATAGTTTTTTTTCTCTCAGTAGGAACGCAACAAAATTTCATTGGCTTTTCACATAGCAAAATTTAGAAAAAGTGCCGGAGCGCACACGTTGCGTGTGGAAGTCACCTCGGCCTCGGCCTCAAGCTGCCTCGGCCTCGAGATAAGTAGTATTTACTTGGCTTGGTCACCGAACTGAATCTGCACCTGGGGTTTTTGTACGATCCAAAGGTTTTTTGGTCGGAGAATATGTGTGCTTCAAGGTTTTTTTTGGGGGTCCTTTGTCCAAAGGTTTTTGAAAGGGAAAAGTCGGAAAAGAAAAAGTGAGAAGACAATGACAGGGCAAGTAAGGGAAAAAGTAGTGAACGAAGGATAATTATATTAGAGGAAATGTACCTTCTTAGTTTTCTTTTTCCTTGGTTGGATCAACCGTCAGCTTTTGGCAGCCATAACAGTTCCTCTGAGGACGAAAACAGTTCTCTACAGAGTGCAGTTTGCAAAGTTGTGTAACTGCTAGTGCTTATACGTGGGGTTGTGTGGGTATGATTTTAACGGTTGTTTGTGCAGAGGTTATTTGATTTGTGCCGTTTTTTTTCTTTTCTTCTTGTTGTTGGGAGGACAATTTGGGAACTGTAAATTGTGAGCCAGCTTCAAAAAATTGTCCACACCAAAGGGTGCTCTCCCTTTATATATTAGAATAGATAACATATTGCATATTGAATCCAGTTTATGTTCATTTCTGTTGGGGATTGGAGACCTCCAACTGATGGGGATAGGATCAGCTATTGTGAAAGAGTTACCTCACTAAATCCTTATTTTAATGTCTAGGAATAAGAAAGTTAACCACGGAATCTCTAGTTATGCATGCGATGGCTTTCAATACTTTTTGAAAATGGATGATTAACATGGGATGGAAGGAGTACCTTTTTTCTTCTTTGAGTCAGGCAGAAGTGTTGAACACATTGCAACTTTTCAAAAAAAGCAATTGTTATGATATTTTCTCGTCTTTTTATATATAAAATTAAGTATAATAGGAATTTGGAAAACTTGAAAGGACTAAAAATTCTATATTGGTTTTCCCTCTGTCCCATTTTGTTTGCTTTTTACGGTAGATCGTTTCATTTTAACTTTGAAAATAAACTACTTCCCAAAATTATATTTTGAATGTTTTTCGTTCAAAAGATCTCAATCAATAATTTTGAATGGTACAAAAAAAATTCAAAACATTATTCTTGAAGCCTAAGTAACACGAACTATTCAAAGAAAGATACACGTCTTTGTCTCACGTGTCCGACACTCTTTTTGCAATGTTTTGGATACTTTGTAGGTGTCTATGAGTACAAGATTGTCAATTATGTTGACACATTTTGAAAACTTGTTAGCGTGCTACCAAAATTTTTAAATTTGACATTACTATCTAATACAAGTTACATATGTTTAAAGCTCACTAACAATTTATGGAGAATTGAATAAGCCACATTATAGAAACACTAGGAAGATAAATTAGCATTTTCTAACAGTGTCCATGCCCATTTTAGGAATTCTTGAGTTCCTTGTCCATCACGATTTTTCATAATATCTTGTACCTTATCTCTAATCTCATGGTTATAGATTTGTAGCTGCACACACACACACACACAAAACATCATACCTCCAACTTGTGCATGTAGCCGTGTACTACTTTTTGGCAAAATGTGTATCCGCGTATCCATTCCATGTCGTATCCATTTCCAGTGTATGTATCTGTTGTTCGTAGTTTGAAGCAATCACTATGATCTGCTGCTCGAGTTTTCTTGAGACAATCTAGAATTAGAAGTGGTGGTCGAGATTTAGACCATGTTGTGAGTTATATATGTCAGTGTCTTCCGATGGACTTTGACTTTTTCTGTGGGTGATATTTTAGATAGGGTTGATGAACGCATATTACCAAGTGGGGATGAGATGCATTAAACGGAACAGAACCAACTGACCAAGTGGAGATGCCGCACCTGCAAATTTGTTTTCCTCTGTCAAAAATATGATTATGCATTTGTTGGTTTTGACGTTAAATAGTAAAGCGAAGGTTATCTTTATGCTGTAGGCTTGTGGTTTTGTTTGTACGTTACTTAACTGGTACCTCTCAACAGGGGGACAAAAAATCTACTCTTCTGTACCTATCAAATTGTTTTGGATCGTAGGGGTAATGTCTGGACCTATCAAACTGTAGGTTGGCTGATGTAGCCGCATGCTTAATCATTCTATCGTTTGATGTTTAGTTATTTGATTGCTTTGTCTGTAGGGTATCTTCTTGGCAATGGTATGATCCACACTGTAAGGGAAGTTTGAGAGTCGAATTTATGGAGTTGGATATCACCTGGATGTAGTTACACAGAGACTTGGGTATAAACAAGCTTTCTTATTGAAGGAAGTTAGTTTTGGTGGGTATGCTATGATGCACGGACACCGATACCGACACGGACACCGAAACCGACACCGGGACACGGGAATTCTAAAAAAATGGAGACACGGACACGGCGGGGGACACGACACGTGTATATTTATTTATTTATTTATATATATATATAAATAAATAAATAATTATAGTTTAGCACCCAGAAATTTTAAAAAATATATAATTTGGCCCCAAATTTTTTTAAAAAAAATTACAGTTTGACCTCCAAATTTTTCAAAAATTACAGTTTGGCCCCCAAAATTTTAAAAAAAATTATAGTTTGACCCCTGCCGTGTCCCCATCGGTGTCCCCGCCGTGTCCCCAGCGGTGTCCCCCTCAAAATTTAATATTAAAATATGGGACACGCCACGTGGCGTGTCCCGTACGTATCTCCAAGGTGTCCCGCGGTGTCCCCGTGTCCCCGTGTCCTGACATTGCGATACTTCGACCTTTAGAGGTGTCGGTGCTTCATAGTGGGTATGTAATCCCAACGATTGTATGGGGACCTAGAGCACATTGGAGCTTGGATTTTATCAATCGATGAAGCTGAAGGGGCCGACAAGTGGAAACCTATGGGGTACCGACGGGCACGCGGGACCCACTCTGGGTCCCACACGGATGATCTGAGCCGTTCAATAATTTAAAACAAAAGCTGAGCGGGCCCGTGAAAAAATTAGTTCAAATTCAATATGTGTAGGTGCTCGATCCAATCTTCCATATTAGTATGGATGCTATCGGTACCAATAGCAGGTTTCTTTTATCAATGGTCAGCGCGCAACGTTGGTGCTGCTTAAACAGAGATGTTAATTTTCATTTCATGGAGTTTCGTATTTGATTGAATGTTTTTATTTTTGTTACAAGAATGATAAGTAGTGGATATATTTCTTCCTCTTTCTTCTTTTCAGTTGATTTCTGCCTTGTAAGATGGGCAGAGTTTGGTTTCTTCAGGGTTACCCAATTTCACTTTGGCCCTTTCACTTGTAAGAGTCATGTGCGTCTCCGTCGGCTAATCTCTTGAGATTTTTTGATTCCTTGGCCTAACGGCTTCGTGGGGCGGCGGCGGTCTGTCGTCTTCTTGGGTGGTGGCCTACTTATGTGGTGGTGGGCGGTGAAGTTCGGCACCATTAGCTAGGGTGTGCTATGTGGTAGGGTTTATTTGGGCTTAGTCCCTTGTATTCTGGGTTTTTAGGCCATTTAGGGGTTTGGGTTGCGTACCATCTGGTTTAATTGTTGGGTTTGTCCCATGTATTTGGGCTTTAGGCCTTTCAGGTATTTAAGCTTGTCCCACTTTGGTGTTTCCTTGGTTGGCGACTTGCCAACATAAGATTTGGGTCTCGGATTAGACACTGTGTTGTTATCTCCTTACTCTTGTTAATCATTGTAACAATTCAAAGGTTAATAAAATTTCTTTTTCGCTGTTTAAAAAAAAAAAAAAACCCTTGTAAGAGGCTTTCTGATTAAAAAGAACAGGATGATGGAAAGTAATAGCGAAAGAAAGAAAAATGAACGAACGAAAAAGGAAAATAAACATAAATTTTAATTCATGGGTTTTATTAGTATTAGGGCTCGTTTCACTAACACTGTTTTTACTTTTAAAAAAAGTGCACGTTTTGTCCTTATTCAAATTTTTTTCTCTTTTGTAAGTTTTGTGTCAAACTTTTGTGGTTATTATTGAGTTGAGATTAGGGGTGTACACGGTTCGAATTGGTCCGGTTCTTTTGAAAATCAATAACCGGATCATTTCAAACGGTTTTAGAAAATTAAGAACTAGAACATAACCAATATATGCAGGGAACCTAATTAAAACCAAACTGCAACACCGGTCCGATTTTGGTTCGGTTCGGTTCTATCCAATAAGTATTCAAACATTTATTCACAAAATATGAACTCATAAAATTAAAGAAATAAGAAGATAATCTCCTAGAATAGAAAAAGAATGAAGAAAATAAAAGCTTTCCTAACAAATGAGATTTCATCTCTAAATAAATTAAGTTTAGCAAGGAAAAGATTAACTTACCAAATTCAAATACATATTTAATTATACATATGTATTGTTATATTTATCTTAGTTTTAAACGGTCCAGTTTGATTCTAACCACAGTTCATTAATGAAGAACCAGTAACCGAACCAAAATTATCGGTTCTTATTTTTTTGGAACGATAACCTGACCGTAAAACTGCAGAACAGGATCAAATAGGACAGTTCGGTCCGGATCGGATCGATTTTATGGTTCTGACGGTTTTTTCGAACACCCCTAGTTGAGATGAATCGAAAAATGGGAAAAAAATTATTTTTACCTAAATTAATTTATAAAATTAACGTACCCTAAACTTTGCTCCCCCTTCCACTTCACTCTACCGGTCCGTTTGGAACTTGAGAAAAAGAAAGAAAAGAAAAAGGAAGGAAAGGAAAGAAAAGAAAAGAAAAATAAGATTTTGGGAGTATGTAATCAAAATAAAAGTTTTCTTCCTTTTTTTTTTTTTCCGAATTTTGATTCCTCATTTGCTATATTTTTCTCTCTTTCCTCCTATGCCAAACAATATACTGGTATATTTTATTTTCTTTCCTCTTCTTTTCCCCATGGGTTCCAAATAAAGACTTTCCAACTAGTGCGTTAGAGCATTCACAATGTAATAATCAAAATTAAAAAGTTGCTAAAGTTAGCAATATTTGCACAAAAAAGTGCTCACATTGTAATAACCAAATTTAGCAACCTCTTAGCAACTCATCAAATTTTAACCTTTGAATAATCAAACTTAACAACTTTTACCAATAACCAAAACTCAATAAACAAACTCAATAACTAAATTCAAAACTAAAAAATTAAAAAACACCTCACATTAGAATCGTCTCATCGAGACAAATAATTTGGTGTGGTCGAGTGCGTGATTGGAACTCGTTTGCAATTAGACATAGATGCATTGCGTATTGTAAGGGTTTTTTTTTATAAGGATACAAAAATAACCAATGTGGAGATCAAGTTTGTTAGATTTGATTATGAATTAAATGGATAATTAAATGCTGACGTGACACATTTTGATTATCGATTTTGATTATTCCCATTGCGGATGCTCTTAGAACCTACAGAGAGACAATGGAAGGCGATTCACGAGGGAACGGCAAGAAGATCAACCGGCCGAAACTCCCCGACGAACTCGTATTCGACATCCTCTCCAGACTCCCCGTCCAATCCATACTCCGATACAAATGCGTCTGCAAGTCATGGCTATCCATGATCTCCGACCCTCAATTCATCAAAACCCACTTCCTTCGATCCACCCAATCTCCCGATTTCCCAAGGCTTCTACTCGCAACCAACGGCTCCTTCCTTTCATTCGATTTCGAAAGCCCCGATCACGAATTCAAATCCCTCCAACGCCCGAGGAACTACTCGGATTCCTGTTTACGGCCCGTGTGCTCTTGCGATGGTTTAATACTACTGTGGGCTCATGACCGCTTGTCCTTCGGAACCTCTTGCAAGTCCTTTGTTCTTTGGAACCCATCAATCGCATGGTACAAGAGAATAAAATGCCCTTACGAGCTTCCTTTTCGCGGGATTTACGGACATTCTTACGATTCCACTGCTGATGATTATAGGGTGCTTGTTGCTTCGCAGCAAGGAAATGAAATCTCTGTGGTGATTTACAGTTTCAGAAACGATTCTTGGAACATCTTTAACGACAATCGTTATGGTATCCTTTCGTTGGAAAATCAGGTCGTTGTGAATGGAGTTGTTCACTTCGTGATTTATGAGAGAGAGTTGAGAGAGTTGCGCTCATGTGCCATTGTTTATTTTGATTTCGTTGAGGGACAGTTCAAGGAGGTGCCGCTGCCAAGCTTTTGGAGCAAAGATGATAATATGAATTTGGTGGCATTGGGGGGATTCCTTTGCGTGTATTGCGATATCGGTGTAGAGCTGCTCAAGATATTTGCAATGAAAGAGTATGGGAAGAAAGAATCATGGACTAGATTGTTTGTCATGCCTTGGGCAATAGAACAATGGGTTCCTTTTCCTACCTATGTGAAGCCTTTGTTTCTTACGAGGAAAGGTCAAGTTGTGATATCGGTTGGGCACACGGGGATAGGCCTTTACGATCCTAAAGCTCGTACATTTTTGTGGTGTGACCGTGATTGTGGTGAGATGGCGATTCCATATGTGGAGACTCTACTTTCACTTAATGGTGGGGTGTGAAGTTTGGAGGCAAAACCATGCATATTCAAAGTAAGCAAACGTGAAGAGCCGGTAACTCACATAATCTATCCTTCTTTTCTTTTCTGGTTGATGACAATTAAAACTTTGGCCAGTTGGTGGTATAATATAATGCTTAATACGTTGCTTTCCCATCGTTGGCTAATAGTTCTTGGGACTACTATACTGAAGTTCACAATTGCCGACTAATTTAGATGCAAGTTGAACGAAATTCTAAATTAGTCCCATAGAGTTGTCAAAATCGTACGATTCAGTGGGTAATCGATACGAATAGGCTGTTTGAATCGGAAATAGCTGGAATCGTTCGATTCACTTAAAATTTCCGAAAATCATTTTTTACTCTTGTTTTGCTTATTTGGTTGCTTGAAAAGGGTTCAAACTATTATTTTAAGGTTTTTAGTATTGTTATATGTCATCTTTTGTCTATGTTTCTCCTTATGTAATATTATAGATAATAAGACGGGAGATTTATTACGAGAGTGAATCGAAAATGAGGAAGATAAAAAGAATACAACCACCCTATAGACCTTCTATGGGTTTGTTTTGTACTTTTAACTCTCTTTTACAAAAAGAACCATAAGTAAGATTTACAAATCATCATCTCTTGGTAGTTGCTATAGAAGCAGCTTACCTAATACTTCACGTTATTATCAAATCATCATTTAGAAGACGTTTTTTATTGATTCAGGTCTAAGCTTTTATTTGTAGTATATATTTTTGTTACCCTAATCTATAAGCATAGGTTTTCATGCATTATAGAAATCATGACCGAATCGGAGCGATTCACGATTTGACAACCTTCCCAAGTATTCATATTTGCAAAATTGCAAAGAAGTCATAAAGCGTGTTGTGGAGAGCTTATTGTCTTTTTTGCCGCACAAGCATCATTGAGCTAAGGTCCTGCTGGATTGCTTTTGTTAACCTTTGCTGGAGACCAAAATACACAAGAATCATTGGCAAAACTGAAACCTTCATGAGAACCTCAAGTATCAGAACTACACATTTTCAGAATCGAATAGTTTTGTTTTATGTTTTTTTTTTTTAATGGCAAAAGCTTCATGAAATCCAATAGTTGACGACTGTCGAAAAGAGTAAAAGGCTTTTATGGTTAAAATTTCCTTAAGATTTGCTCAAATACAAGTCTGCATAATGGGACCTTCGAACGGTTCTTCCTTTTTCACTTAATTACAGAATGAAAAGAACATAAACTAAAAATGGTTTAACCTTGTTTTGTGACATAGTTTTTGTTATTGAGAGTCCAAAGTATTCATCATGACGTGGGACATATCTCACAAACTTGCCAGGGCAATAATTTGCGTCCCCCGTGATTACTGTCTTTGCTAAGGCAGAACACGTCTCTTTCCCTCTTTTGTAGCATTTCCGCAGAGGTTGCCGTAACTTGTTTTTGCAAAATTATGGTTTATGATATTTGGATGTTGTTTCTCAACTGGTCCACAATCCAGATAACCAAAACGAATTAGCAAAATAGTTAAAGAACTTCTAATCAAATAAAGTCCAAGTTAATCTGACGTAGAGTTCTGTTATGTGACTAGATTTATGAAATTATGAGTAGGATGGTGGATTGTAGATATTTAGCTACACTTTAGCAATCTGATACCCCTTGTCAGGGAAAAAGCAATAGAGTTTTTATGTAAATAAATTTTTGCTGATTGAATGAAGCTTATGTTCATTTCTGTCAGGAATGGGAGATCTCCGATTGTTGGAGATAGGATCAGCAGATGAGAAAGAATTACATCACTAAATCATGTAAGAAAATAAGAGAGTTATGCACAGAAGCAATAATTACGCATCCGATTAATGTCAATTCTTTTTGGAAATGGATGAGTAATATGGGATGGAGGGATTAACGTTTTCTTCTTTGAATCAGTTTGAAGTGTTGAACACAACTTATTCTATAAAAAAAGGCAATTGTTATGATATTGTACTCTTCTTTTTATACATAAAATAAGTATGAAATAACCAAACCAAACCAAACCGAGCCTTAAGTCTCAATCAATTGGGGTCGGCTATAAAATAAGTATGAAATGAAATGAATTAGGAAACTTTGAAAAGACTCAAAATTAAATTTTGCTATTAATATGGTGAATCAATCCTAAATTTGAAGCCTAAGAAGCACAAACTATTCAAAGGTGGATATGTATCAGTGTCTCACACGTGTGCGACACCACACTTCTTGGGCATTCTCAAATAAGTGTTAGGTACTCATTTTGGTGTCCATAAATAGGAAATCTTAACTTCCGACACTCTTCGGACACTTTGTAGGTATCTATGACCAAAAAATTGTCAATTACATTAACCCTTTTAAAAAACTTGCTAGTGTGTTATTTTCAAAATTTGACATCCCTATCTATTACCAGTTAGATATATTAAAAGCTCACTCAGAATTTGTAGAGAAATGAAGAAGGCACGTTAAAGAAATTTTAGGAAGATGGAAGATGATTTAGCATTTTCTAGCCGTGTCCGTGCCCGCTCTTCTAACGATTTCTTGAGTCCCTTGTCCGACCAATCGTTTCATTTATTTTTACCTTATGTTACTTAATCTGGGACGTAGACTTATGGTTATAGGTACATATCTATATATTTCAATATATACAAGACAACGTATCTCCAACGTGTTCGTGTACTACTCTTTGGAAAAATTGAGTATGCACGCGTCCGTGTCATATCATTGTCCATGTCCAGTGTCCATATTCATGTTTCTTAGTTTGAATCCAATCATTATCGATCTGCTGCTCGAGTTTTCTTGACACAATGTAAAATTAGAAGCGGCTGTCGAGATTTAGAGCATGGTGTGAGACTGTGAGTTACATAAGCCAGTGTCTACTTATTGACTTTGACCTTTAAGTGGTTGATATTTAGACAGTGTTGCTTAAACATAGATTACCGAGTGGAGATGAGAAGCATTACACGGAATGGAGCCAACTTAATAGTGTATTTAGTTTAAGCACAATGTGCCCAGATACCGTGAAGATTGTTCCAAGCAAAACTAGTAATTAACATGCCTTACTTGCAATTTTATTTTCATCTAAATTGTCACACGTCATTGTGAATTTGTTGGTTTTGATGTTAAATAGTATAGCGAAGTTTACTTTATGTTGTAGGCTTGCGGTTTCGTTTGCATGTTACTTAGCCCTCAATGAGGAAAAAAATAAAAAACTATTCTTGTATGTTTCTTCAATATATTGGTGAATATGTTTCTTCACTGTATTGGTGAAAAGTCAAATTGCTAATGATCATAGAGGTAATGTTTGGACATATCAAACTGCACGTTGCTTGTTGTAGCTGCCTTCTTAATCTTTTTTTTTACTGGTTGATGTTTCGTTATCTGATTGTGTTGCGTGTAGGTTGTCTTCTCGACATTGGCATGATTTAATCCCTTAGGGAAGTTTGAGAATCAAGTTTATAGTGTCGCATATAACTCTACGTGGTGAGATGCAGAGTTAGCTACAACCAATTCTTCTTGAAGTTCTACCGTACCTAAGATACTTTTGTATATTGAAGGAAGATACTTGGGAGTTATGGTCTATGTTATGCCAAGGACCTAGAGCATATTGAAGCTTGGTTTTTGCTTTCAATACTAGTTGTTACGCTGCCATTTTTCCAATATTACTATTGAATAGCATGGCCTAGGGCTAAGGTAACTCAAGTGGGAGAGCCGTGTTATGGATCAGAATGACATTAGTGTTGCTTGAACAGAGATGTTAATTTTCAGCAAGCCTTGAATTCGTGGAGTTTTATATTTGACAAAATGCTTGGATTTTTTCATTTACCGGAATGAAAATTAGGGAATATATCTCTTCCTTTTCCTTCTAGTCAGTGGACTTGTGCCCTGTAGGCTGGGCAGAGTCTGGTTCTTTAGGTTGCCCAATTTCACTTTGGCCCTTTAACTAGTGTCATTCTGATAAAAAGGAAGAAAGTAAAATAAAGGAACGGAAAACGGAAACAAATGTTTTATTTCATGGGTTTTTTTGCCAAGATCTGCGGGATTAGAGAGTTTTTTTTTTTTCCAATTTTTGGATGGATTAGAGAACTTCGTCTAAAATATATTGCAAAACAAATAAAAACAACGGACACATGAGGTACATCGGGACGCATGAGAGAACGACTCCCCAAAACGGAGGAAAGCAATCCCATACACAAGGAGGAAAAAGAAAATAGGGAGGACTACCTTCCAGAAGACATAAAGAACAAGAAAAGAAAACCATCACACTCTTCCAATGATGAGGCTAGTTACACAGGTTGTAAGTCAAGGTTCTAACTAGGAGCGACAAATTGAATCCAAATTTATTAATCAATCCAGACCCATTCATCAGAAAATAGACTTAACTCAGCTCATTTATTAATTAGGTTAGAATGGGTCTAACCCATGTAACACATTTATTAACTGGGTCTTAGTTGGTTCAACTTAAATGACCCAATAAGTCATGAACATGACCCAACTAATTTGAACCCTTCTAGGTCGATTAGTCGATCTCCTGATCGAGTATTAATGTGCGCTGAGGGCTGTCCTCTTGTCATCTGCTCCACACACACACACTCTCTCTCTCTCTCTCTCTACTTTCCAATTCTCTCTCTTATAGTACAAAACAAATCAAACTACTCAAGCGTCTAATTCTTACATTCTCTCTCTTCCAATAGTACAGAACAAACCAACTTTCCAGATCTTACAATCTCTCTCTATCCCTTCGAAGTGGCAAAAATTTGGTGGGTGTCACGTGGAATATACCCACCTGGCACCGAAAAATTTCTCAAAAAATAAGTACTTATTCACAATTTTCAAGCTTAAAAATAATAGGCTTACTGAAATAAAAAAAAATATGCAATATGGATCTTGTTTGATAGATCAAACCCTGCAAAAAATCGTGCTTAAACTCGAGCTCAAACGAGCCGAGCCTATACAAATGAGCTGAGCCGAGTTTTGGAGTGTCAATCTCAACTTGTTTAGTAAACGAGCCAAAAAATCGTGCTTAAGCTCGACTCGGTTACTAAAGAGTCGAGCCGAGCCACGAGTTTCTCAGCTCAGTTCGTTTTTTGGTCTTCAAAGGAAACTTTTGGAGTTGACAATAGTCAATTCTATTTTTTTTTTTATCTAGTCAATAGTCAATTCATTCGAATCATTTTTTACTGGATGCTAAAATTTCAACAGAATCTCTATTTGGTTTAGTAATTTTAGTATGGGAATTGATATTCGCGCTCCAAGATTTACTGCAGGCGCTCCACCTTTTTATTTTTACACTGTGATGTTGCCAGCAACATCACAGTATAAAAACACACTGTGATGTTGCCAGCAACATCACAGTATAAAAACAAAAAGGTGGAGCGCCTGCAGTAAATCTTGGAGCGCGAAAATCAGTTCCCTTTTAGTATACAATGGTAATTTGGTCATTTAAATGTATAAGGGTAATATGGTCATTTTAGTTTATATAGGTATTTTAGTCATTTTAAATTTTAATATATATGTAATTGGGTTAATCATCACAGTATAAAAACAAAAAGGTGGAGCGCCTGCAGTAAATCTTGGAGCGCGAAAATCAGTTCCCTTTTAGTATACAATGGTAATTTGGTCATTTAAATGTATAAGGGTAATATGGTCATTTTAGTTTATATAGGTATTTTAGTCATTTTAAATTTTAATATATATGTAATTGGGTTAATGGGCTAGTCGAGTTTGATTTTAAATAAATGAGTTGGATCAGATATGGGTAATTGGACTCATAAATAAAGCAATCTAAACAACGATGTCAATAAAATTCTTTCTATAAGCTTTGGACCTGAACCTTACCCCACATGCAAGATGATCAAACTATAGTCTGTCTGGTGTTTTAGAGGTAATACTAATTGCTCCATAAAAAGGCATTTATAAACCAAAACAAAGCAGATACAACATCAAAAAGAGCGGGATGTTCAAGCGAAAGTGACACTGCAATTACTTTGGTAAAATGGGATTATGTTATCTATAAATTAATAACATTATCCTATTGTAGCTAGATTTGAGCCCTACCATGGGTATACCACTATTTCTAATGTGGGTACATCTAACTTTTCATTCAGGTTTTTAGAGAATGAAAAGTTAGACGATTAGATTAAGTACTTATAGGTATTGGATTGAACTGATTTTATGCGAGAGCCTTTGAAAAATGTTTTAAACATAATGAACGGTTTGAATTATTTGTGTGGGACCCGTAGGAGGCCCCACATAACAATATGTGCACGATCTGTGCATAGATTTGCTGTGTCCACAGACTTTCTGCAAAAAGAACCCAATGGATCCACCAAATGATAGTAGGGCAAATTTGTAGAGTGGTAATGTGAATCTGAACCGTCCATTCAATCTCCTTTCATGTACACTTTTATAGATGGGTTTTATGTACCCTACCAAACCTCTTCCTTGACACGCCTTATGCCTTGTTTGGATTCAAACTGGAAAAAAAAAATTCAACTCAAAAAATACTCATTACCCTTACTTTCAATAATTTCTCTCTCCAGTCATTATTCTCATTTCTCTCTCTATCTCTCTTCACTCATTACCCCTATTGCCAATCATTACCCTATTTTCTCTCTACACTCATTATCTAAAAACCAAACCTAAAAAATTTCAAAAACTCATCCAAATAAGGCATTAATGTTTTCGATGATGGCAGATATCCCTTCACATATGAGAAATGACTATAAATCTCATGCGGTTGAATTGTTTTTTCATTGACACCTAGCGAATAATTGTTTGGCCAAACACGTAATAGTTAACCTAAAGTGGTTAATTGTTGTCGTTTCGCGTAACCGAAGGGGTCTTTGTCATTACAAAAAACCTCAGGGTTGTCAGTGAAATTTGCTACCCATAATTGTATCTTATGAACCACTGGTCTAAAATTGATGGTGATAGTTTCTACTACCTGATAATAGAGAGCTCTGGCCCTTGCCAATTGGCATTATACTATACTAGTACTACGCAACGTGCTCGAAATTTTTTAGTTTTTTAGGTATGGGCAGGTTCCAATCTTACAAAGGAAAGGAATACCCAAGTGGAAGAAAATGCTATGAGCAGCCATGCCCGGCATAGAATACAAAGATGCTGCATGTACAATTTCCAGTTTACTATCCCAATCTACCACAAGTATCTAACCCCTTAGGCAACGTTTACTTGAGTTAAAGACTCATCTATTACACCAAGGGTTCAAGATTTAGCAACCATGGTACGAACAGAAACCTACCTCCCTTCCTCACACGGTTTCAGTTTGAGACAGCGACAAATTGAAGTGAACGAAGAAGTCCAACCATTGGCGGCAGCATTTTAGTTGGGGCATTCATCAGTGAACCTGTTCTGAGATCGCCAGCAACTCGAGAGCCCTGCTTATTAAGGCTACGGGTTGGATGAAGGATTTTTTGAACGATTTAGTCAAAGGGAAAGGAAAGTGACACGAAAAAAAAAAAAATTCAAAACAGTTAATTAGCATCTTAACTTCGTCGGCCTTGTTCGTTTGTAAGGTTTAGAAAAGTTTATAACTAGCTAGTACATTAATTACTATTTTATAATCTAAATAACTTTGATTTGATGTAGACATGCAAAGTTTAAGTTTACATTGTCATTTGAATTTTTGTTACCTACATGTGTGTTCTAGTTAATTATCTGGAAAAAAAAAAAAAACTAAACAATTCACATGCAATTGTTATCTTGTTGAGTCGAAATTATCTTAATTATACTATGTAGACTATGTAGTATTGTAATAGAACACACAAGATACAAAATACGAAGAGTATATATGGGTTTTGGATGAAAATATGTTACTTGGTTTAGCTTCCCTAGCTAGCTAGCTAGCTCGAACCGAAATTCTAGCTCTGTCTTTGCATGCAATAATCGAAACATGTGAAGTGGAGTTTCTGCGCAATCGTAAAAAAGGTTAGAACGCCACGTAACCATGTACAAGGACGTCCACCCAATGATATTCCCATTGCCGGTCATTCAACGAATATAGAGAAAAGGCAGAACAAAAAGCATGGAGTACATCTATATTTAGTTTTTTATTTTTTTTATTAGGGGCAATAAACTTTTTTTGTTTTTGATAAGTAGTGGAAATAAAGTTGTCCACACTAATTGGAAAAGATGAATTTATAATTGAATAAACGTTTCACATGGAAGATTCTCTTGCTTTAGGAAGATAAATTTTTTTTTTTGATACGCGTGAATTAAGTTGTTTGTTGGGCTTCCTTTAGGTGTGATTCTTGCTTGTGCTCCCATTGTATTTCTAGATAGATGTAGAATTGTATATAATGATGCAAAAGGGGACCACGATTTTGGAAGTGGATTAAGGAATTGGGGAAGTCTACAATATACATCCTTTAAAAGGATGTACTATATACACATATTTTATGGTTCATTCATAACATTTTTAACGTATTTCATAATTAATTTTTATTCTAAAATTCATAATTTTTCAGCAGTACGATTCGCAACATTTTCATTTTGTTAAGGAATATATCATCACAAAAAAAAAAAAAAAAAACGACAGGTTGTGATAAGATAACGCTACTTAATGATTTTATTATAACAATTGTGGTTATATTATTTAATTATGGTATGGTATTTTGCCGATTATAACTATAGTTAACTAAACATTCTGATTGAA
Organism: Rhododendron vialii; assembly: GCF_030253575.1. Taxonomy (NCBI): domain Eukaryota; kingdom Viridiplantae; phylum Streptophyta; class Magnoliopsida; order Ericales; family Ericaceae; genus Rhododendron; species Rhododendron vialii. The sequence continues at coordinate 9,185,244 of NC_080565.1, read as the reverse complement.
TTTTTTTATACGATACGTTGTGGATATGAAAACGTCAATTTATGGTATTGTCATAACAAATTTGGTTATATTACTGAATTTGTGGTATTTTAGACATGTATTTTGCTTGGGTATAACTATTGTTGATCGTAGCATGACATATTTTGGTCTTATTACAGAATATTTTAATCAATTTCCTTGGTACGACTCATTGTGGTAAGAAAACGTTAATTTATGTTATTGTCATAATAATTGTGGTTTGTTAGATAATTTGTGGTATTTATATATGTTTTCTTTTGATACGATATGTTGTGGTTAGAAAATGACAATTTTAGGTATTGTCATAACAATTGTGGTTATTTTATATAATTTGTGGTATTTTACAAATATTTTTGGCTTGGGTATAACAATTGTTGATTCTGATACGACATATTTTGATTTTGTTACAGAATATCATATGAGTCAAAGAATTTTTTGTATGACTCATTGTGATAAGATAATGCCAATTTATGACGTTGTTATAACATTTGTGAGTAGTATTATTTAATTTTTGATATTGTATGCATATATTTGGTTGGAGTACAAGTATTATGAATTCTGGTACGAATAATTATGGTTACATAATAATATTTTTTAATTATGGATAACCAGTTAATAACCTGTTCAACAGGTAAATTTTAAAGTACAAGTCGTTACTAGAATCATAAATATGCATTAGAAAACAAAAAATCGGCATAATAAAAATCACAAATTGTCATAATTTAAGTATACGGTATACCTTGTATACCATAACTTTCTCCTTTTCTTAGTGGGTGTTTTAGTAGGAAAATTATGAATCGCTCCCGAAGCTAGCGGGCTTTCTTTCATCACACCGTGGATTTCACCACTGAATGTGTGCCTCTATACCAATGTGCGGGGGAGAAAGTTCCTGGGCTGTAGCGCGCTAGGAACATTGCATAATCAGGAGTCATTATTCAGTACTTCCGGAGCACGGTGTTCCCTTTCACATAAAACAGTGACCCCCACACAAACAATGCGTGGGTCCAATATTTTATACTGTATGAGATAGAGCACCGTGCTCCGAGAGTATTGAATAATTATAATTAGCCCTCGTTTTAGTATAATTAGCCCTCGTTCTAGTATAATTAGCCCTCGTTTTAGTATGAGCGCTTGGAATTCTTCGTCACCAAAATCCTTAATTGCAATTGTTTTTGTTTAGAAATCTAAATAATTGGGCGTGAAACAAGCTTGTTCCATAAGAGAATCAGAGACCAATTTTATGCGGTTCGGCAAATCACCTATTCCACGGGCATTTTCGGGGTGATTGTTATACTTAGGCGGCACTATCCCATTAACCTCCCCATATATTATACTTAGTTAAAGTACTACGTGTTTTTTTTTCCAATATTTTATATATCAGCGGGAGTTAGTGGCGTTAGTAGATTAGTTCACAAGGAGTTCCAAATTAAGGCTATCCATAACTCTGAATTCCAAACGCCCACGATGTGGCTCAAACCCTGGCCTTCCATATGGGAAGGATCAGGAGATGCTAACTAGACTAGAGCCGGGACGGGAACATGGTACAATTGTATAACATACTCTTCTTGTACTTTTGATCACTCTGCATAGTGAAGATTTAATTCATAGATATGCACATGCATGACTTTTGGAGTAGAAGCACCTCCACGCGGTTAGGTATCACAAGTATCCTGTTGCCTTCCGGTTACAAACAACAATATTCTACCCCAACATTTCTTTGGGAAACTCAGAGAGAGAGAGATGGGAATTTGGGAAGGTCTGCTGCCCGTCGTCTTCGTGGTGGTGAGTGTGATTGGGGCCATTCGACAGCCAATTGTTGAGGACGTTGTACATCGCAGCGTTGATGCTTTGTATGGTTTTGTGTCACGGGAATTGAGGAGATTGTGGCGACTTGCCCTTCAAAAGAAGCCACAGGCAGTTCTCTTGGATCAAGGGCGAGCGGTAAACATAAAACTATCTTTCTTGCTTTCTTTGACTACGTATTTGTTTTTAGTTTTTGAGTTCCGGTACAGTCTTTCTCCATCCTATTACATGAACTTTACTGCTTTGAGTTGGTTGAATTGGGTTTTGATCGTAGAGATAGATATATACATTTAGAGGCGGCTCCGGATCCTCTGTCCGAGAGAGCTTGTCCGGCTCCTCTGTCCCACGCCTATCTAGGTGCCATGTTACCCATACTCCACCCCTTTGACTTTGTTTTACTCGGCTGCTATGTTTTGTTTGGTTGCCTTAACATCTTATATTTATTTTTTATTTTTGTAGTGTTCATTACAGGTTTTACAAAAATGATCCAAACCACAAATTATTCTTAAAATATTTTTTATGTGTTTCTGAAAAAATTAGTTCAATCTGATATCAATAAGGGTTGTTTCAGAATTCGTAAGGCGCCCTTACGAATTCTGAAACTGCCCTTACTGATAACGGATTTAGCAAAATTTTTTCAGAAACCCAAAAAAATATTTTAAAAATAACTTGTAGTTTGAATCATCTTTGTAGGATTCGTAATGGGTCCCATAAAAATAAAAAATTATTAATTTGTTTCTTGTTTCATGAGTACAGACCAAACGAGTTTTAATGGGCAAGAAATTAATGATATTTTTTATTTTTGTGGGGCCCATTACGGATCCTTCAAAGATAATTCAAACCGCAAGTTATTCTTAAACTATTTTTATGTATTCTTGAAAAAAATTAGCACAATCCGATATCGGTAAAGGGTTATTTCAGAATTCGTAGGGCACTCTCAAATTTTGAAACAACCCTTAACGATATCGGATTGAACTAATTTTTTTTGAGGAACTCATAAAAAAAATTTAAGAATAAATTGCGATTTGAATTATATTTGTAAGACTCATAATGGGCCCTACAAAAATCAAAAATAGTAAATAACAGATATGTTAAAGGCAACCAAACAAAAATGTAGTAGCCGAGTAAAAGAAAAGTTAAGGGAGCAGAGCACGGGTAACGTGGCACATAGGTAAGTATGGGACAGAGGAGCTGGACAGAGAATCCAGGGACTGCATTAGGCCATTAAGGCCATGGTTTAGGGCCTCCACCTTAGGCGGGGCGGCCCTATTGCACACAAAATTGCCTTAATAATGTCAATGTCACTTTTGCCCTCTCCATATAACAACAACACACAAATTTTGTGTCTCACCTTAAACACTTTTTGTCATAACACACACAAAATCTTCAAGATTCAAGTGTGAATGCTCTAACAATATATGCCTCTATCTCTACGGTAGTTTGACTTCTTACATTTCAGGTAAAAAAAAATTGCATTGGGAGAGAAGACCCCACGGCCACGAATTTTTTTACATTTACATTATAACTGCATTGGGCCGGTTCGGACGGCAGCAAGGGTACACGAAGCAGGGAAGAGAAACGGCAACAAAAACAAATAGAGAGAGAGAGACAAATCGGGGCAAGGGATAGGGGATAAAAAAAAAAAAAAAAGAATGGGGAAGGGAGAGAGAGAGGAGGAGGAGGAGGATCCGAGGATGCCTGGGGGAGGAGTAAGAGCGTCTCCCCAACCGTCAAAAACCATAGAATTTCCACCGCTGCTCTGTTTTTGTTTTTAGAGAGAGAGAGAGAGAGAGTTTAGGAAAAATAATCAACTCTAATTCTTGTAAAACAAGAAAACATAAAATAGGAAATTAACTCAACCTAAATTACGAAACTATAAATACCTCTATGTTAGTAATTCCAAATTATCAGATTCCCAACAAAATACTAAATCTAAAATAGTAAACTAAAATAATGATAAACTAATATTTTTTTCGAATTCTAATCTGCATCAGTCATAACTTATAAATCTTTGAAGCAGAATACAAAGATTAAAAGGATTACGGGCACACCGACAAAAGCCACCCGAGAATCACATCCAGAGAAAGGCAATAAGCTAACAAAAACACCACAAGTCATAACTTAATAGTCATGCGTCAGACATGATGTCAAAAATAATTCAAACAAGATGACTTGAGAAGCTTCATCTTCATATTTTTGGACTTTAACTATATATGTTCACCTTTTACTAGAAGTTCTGTTACTACAATATAACACCGTAATAACATGGTCGTTAGAGTAGCTAGCGAGAGAGTATTGGATTTCATTATATTTTTAACCATATAGTAGGATGAGATTAATATTGGCACCACGATACAGAGCCTAACGATCGACGAAGATGAGAAGAGATGTTATATGATTGGAGCGAGGGGACTCAAAATTGGGAATGGAAAATTTCAGGCACATTGGACCTGGGCACCTCACCCTTGCACCAGGTTCTCTCTCCCTCTCTCTCTCTCTCTCTCTTATTCGGTGCTTTTGGTAGGCTTTATCCACTACACATTTGTGTGAGGACTACACTACAAGAAAAAACACCATTGGCGACTAAAATTACTGAATAAAAAGATTTAGTTGCCAAAAGCATACTCTGTGGCGACTAAAACTAGTCAACCGCTAAATGTACGCTGCTTTCCCGACCACTAAAACTCTAGTCGCTAATTATAAGTTTTGTCTCCAAAAAGCAGGTGCATTTTGCAACTAAGAAATTTTTAGACGCCGAAAGTAGATGTTTTGAAAACTAAATGTTTATAGGTGACTAGACAAACATTTCACGACTAAATTGTGCCATTGTGGTCACGGAGAATAACATTGACGACTACATTAAAATTTGGTCGGCTAAAGGTATGTAATTGTAGTTTTCCCGTTTAAAATTACTACATATATGTGTATGGAAAATGATTTTGTCACTCCCTTTTTTGTTAACGCTACTCCCTTCCAAGTGTGTATATTTTTGCATCAGCAGCCATATGTATTCGGTTTTAATAATTTTTAATACCATGTAACCATTCACATAAAATATACTCCGTACTGTAAATCTTTGAACATTCGCTTAATGAAGCATTGTATAAATTTTTTTTATTTGCCCTAACATGTCACACGTATGGGTAGCCGGCCTAGTGTTTAAATGCTTTGGTGTGTATCCAAGAGGTTAGGGGTTCAAAACTTGGCAATGATATATTGCCTCGTTTAAAAGAGCTAAACGTGAACAGTCCGATTTCGTTTGTGAGATGGAAGAAGTGTGAGGCTAGCAGATGTCAGGAGTGAAAAAAACTGTTATTTCTCACAAAAAGCTAGATTCGAATGCGTCAATTTCTCAACGAAGGGAGTAGTTTTGAAGGAGACGGTTAAGGGAAAGCAAGTTAATTTGGTCACGCTTGAGGGCGGTGTTTTGGCAAGAGGAGCTGGTGTCAAACATGAGTCCATTAGTACAGGGGGGGGGGGGTGAATATGGAGCAAGGTGGTCGTACAGACGCATACGAACCAGGCGTAGGAGAAATCTCAAGGCCCAAGGCAATTCACTAACACAGAATGGGCTTCTTGGAAGTATTCTTTCACCTTTGAGTTAACAATGTTAACATTCTCACTCTACCTAAGAAGTTCAGGGGTTGCATGCATCTAAAAAGCATTATAATTAAGGGGTATGTAAAGTTGAAAATGATCGAAGTATACAAGGGGTGTAAATTTTATTTTTTTGCCTATTTTTACTTTTACCACATTTCTTTTTTTTTTTTTCACCAATGTTTGGCAATGCTATGATTTGGCATGGAGAATAGCAGGCAATTTATATAGATGAATTCCAATGACGCTAATCGAATATCCAAATTTATGTAAAGGGTAAAGGGTTGACACACCTGTAAAATCGTCTCATTGAAGTCTTGAAAATCGATTTTTCTGGATTCCTTTCCGCGAAATATATGATTGTATCATTTGTATGGTTACACTTTTTGTTTGGTTAAGTAAAAACTCTTGTTTACTTTGTTTTGAAAAATATTATAGGGTTCTGGAGGTTGCTGAACTTGTATCTGTGTGGTGGCTGGGGTTTCGACTCAGAAACTTTCGAGCAAAGATGAATCTTGAGATGCTTTCCCCAAGTACCACCTATGTTGTCTACCTTGTGTTCAAAATTGCGAGGGATTCCCGTGGGTTATCTGGCCCGGCAACCGCAGCAATTAGAACATGGGAGTCAGCAGGTAATGTTGGAAACTGATATTTCAGAAATTTCTCAGAGCTTTCTCCGCGGTTTTAGATTGAAAGGATGTAGGATTGTCTTTATTATTGGGAACGAAATCGCGATATTTAAAAAATTTGACCTGGTTTTGTGCTTAGTAATGTGGTTCACGAATTTTCGTAGCTACAAAATTCCATACGTACACTTCAAATTTTTTATCGTGGACCATCTTGCTTTAATTCCCTTTTCAAATTGAATAGAAATTTTCAACCGGAAATTGTCCATGTATAAAGGCCAAAAAGCTGGAAGCCCAAAAAGCCAGCTCTTTAAGCTTGATCTTAGATATTTTTAAAAGTATTCAAGTAAAAGTCATAATTTTTTACTTTTTCATTCACAAAAGTTAGGCACAAAACTATCAAATGCGAAAAAAAAATTGAATAAAGACAAAACAAGAAAAAAATCCAAAAATCTCAAAAAAAAACCCTTAGCGGGACTCAGGCACTCAGCCTTAGTCTAGCTATTTCCTAAATCTACTCATTGTAGTTGAGTGTGTGTATTTAGTGATGATTATGATATTGAGTTTATGATTTTTGTCTAAATACTCAACAGTCAAAACTAAAGGACCAAGATGCACTGTATTTTTTATGAACGGCGACCATGAGACCGAAGAGTACCATGCTCCGCAGGAAAGAAGTGATGGGTGGATGGAGATTCGTCTGGGCGAATTCTTCGTCAATCGTGAAAATTATCGGGTCTTATGTTTGAAATTCAAGTTGGTTGAGGACAAAGATATTGAAAAGAAAGGCCTCATTATCCAGGGAATTGAGTTTAGGCCTAAACAATATATGTAATATACGTGTTTTGTCGATCGGCCTCCCGCTCCATGATGAGGCCTTGTTAGCAATTTTCTGTTGGTGTCTGGTGAGCCTACATAGATCATAATAAAATTAAACATTGTATATTGTCGAATAAGGCTTGAGTGATGTCGGTATTAACCAAAAAATTGTGATCGTTCAATCAATGTAACCCGGGTAATGGACCCGTCTCTATTAGCATGTATTTGGGTCATATCACGTGCGTTAAGTGGTACGGGCTTATTTTATATGTAGAGACCAATTAAAGAGCCCAATATGGTTTCATCTATTATGATGGGTTGTGATGGAACCAGAGCTTATAAATAGGTGGTTAAGGTACCCACTCCAACCCTAGCCTCTTTTCTCATACCCTTCCATCGTGTGTGAGATTAGGGAAAATGACGTGTTTTGATAATTAATACCCGCTAAGGACATGCTGAGAACATTTGTTAATGCTAAAAGTGTCCTTAGCGGGTATTGATTATCAAACACATCCTTAGCCGTCATTTTCCCGTGAGACTAAGGTCAAGATCAAGAGAAGGGTTTTGGAGGCGAAAGACGAATAACCCATCTATTAAGGTTTTGCATCCTCCATGGCGACATGTACACATCTGGTATAATTATTTTCTTCAATGATTTGGCATGAGTTCTTGGGGTTTAGGGTTTCTTATGAAATCCTACAAGTGGTATCAGAGCCTGTTGTCAGATTATTGAGGAAAATATAAAGTTTTGGTTTTCTTCTGTTCCGGAAACAAGTAATAATAGCAAGCCTAATATCGGCTAAATTTTCCGATTATCGCTTAAAGTCGTTTTCTTGCTGTGTAGTTACATGGATCAATATATAGTTATTCAATTGATCTATTATGCCTACAGTAATACGGTTTGCATGGCGGCGTGCGGCTATTAAAACTTCAGTTTTGAATTCCTTTTCCATCTGGTGGTAACTTTTTTTGTTACCTACTTGTGAGAATGTAACCTTTTGTTAACTATATATACTATATATATAGTTATTCAATTGTTTTATATATGTTGGTGAATACAAGTGATTTTCCGGTATACGTTTTTGCCAATCATGGTTAGATTGCTTGTATACACTGCCGTTTAAAGGATCAAAAGGTGAATTTTTATGCCGCCATGCAATACAGTTCGACTACGGGGATTAAAGTTCACGGTCATTAGTACTTGTTTTGATTAAGGATTTAGTTTGGGGCATGAAAGATTATTTCGTAGTCCATATCTAGGGTTTGGAAAAATTAAATTAAAGTGATATACCACCAAAGTGGTCTCTATCATGGAGATTTTCTTAAACTTAAAGATAAAAGTTTTGGATTACATAAAGTTGCGTTTAGATCCATGCGGGTAGTAATCGGCCCAAAAGAAGTTATTATTTGGCCGGATTTTAAACAGTATAAGGTAGTTGATTTTTTTTTTGAATAATATAGTTCTAGAATTTGCCTATGCGTTCAATAGTCGGCCCAAAGGAAGGTTTTTGATTGGCCAGACCCAGTTTATATTGTTCATATTAACTAGCATTGTTAATGAGAAGACCACTTGCATGTTGTAATTACTGTCCAAAGAGTTGGTTATGATGATGCGTTAGGTTTCTCGAAAGGGCCCACCATTATAGACACAAATATCAAATTTTATTTTATTTGTATAATTGTTTGCCCCTACAATTAGACCAAGTTTTGCATGATAATTATATTTAAGTTTTCTTATTATTATCATTGCACTAAAGTAGATGGATATTTGTTAATTGTGAGTTTTTCTGTTGTTGTATCTTCTACATCTGCCAATTTGAATAATATTCCAGTTCTTAAGGGTTCCAACTTTAAGAAATGGAAAGAGCATGTTACTCCCTCCGTCCCGATTTGTTTGTCCCCCTTTTTGACTTTTTGAGACCGTTTGACCTCTCAAAGAATTGGCTATAATTTTCAATTCGTAATGTTTTTAATATGCAATATGGATCTTGTTTGATAGGTCTCAATTAGTTTTATTATACAAAATCTTCAAAATCATAAAAAAAATTATAAAATATAAGATATAAGTATATTTTTGAAAGACACGTATTTCGACAATTGGACAAACAAATTGGATGGAGAGAGTACAATTCATTCTCATGGCTATTTGGGCACTAAGAAAAGAAAATTAAACCCTAAGGTTAAGGGAACTGTAGATATTGGGACTTCACAAAAAACTTTGCAACAGATTCAGGATAAAGGTGTTCACTATTTCTTTTGTGAAAGTACTGTTGGTCATGTGAAAAGAATTGTCCCAAATATCACAAGTGGCTCACAAAGGAATGTAATCAATTCAGTTTTGTTTGCTGTGAATTTAATTTAGCTGAAGTACCACCCAACACTTGGTGGATACATACGGGTGCAACTATCTACATTACCGTGTCTATGCAAGGTTGTATAAAGAGTCGAATCTCCAGTGATGCCGAAAGGTTCATTTATACGAGAGACAGCGAAAAAGTTCGTGTTGAGGCAATTGGAGTTTATAGACTTAAATTAGAATCTGGTTTTTATTTCGATTTGGATGAGACTGTTTACGTACCGTCATTTAGACGGAATTTGATTTTTGTTTCCTGTTTGGACAAATCCGGTTATACTTGTTCATTTGGAAACAGAGGTTTCAGTCTTTTCCAAAATTCAAATATTATTGGTACTGGATATCTAGTTGATAGTCTATACAGGTTAGACTTAGATGTCTCTCACTTAAAGTTTAATGAAACTTTACATGTTGACAAATATGGTACGAAGCGAAAATTAATTAATGAGAACTCCTCTGTATTGTGGCACAAGCGTTTGGGACATATCTCGGAAGAGAGAATTGAAAGACTTGTGTCAAGTAAAATTCTTGATCCTCTTGATTTTTCAGATTTCAAACTCTGTGTTGAATGCATAAAGGGGAAGCAAACAAACATAAGAAAATTTGATGCCAAAAGGAGTTTAGACGTTTTAGAAGTGATGCATACCGATATCTGTGGTCCATTCCCTACAGCTTCTTGGAATGATCCACGGTATTTTATCACTTTTATAGATAACTATTCTCGTTATGGGTAGATGTATTTGATACATGAAAAATCACAGGCACTGGACGTATTTAAGGCCTATAAAGCAAAAGTTGAAAATCAACTTAATAAGAAAATTAAAGCTGTTAGATCTAATCGTGGTGGTGAATACTACGGTAGATATGACGGATCAGGCGAACAACGTCCAGGGCCTTTTGCGAGATACATGGAAGAATGTGGCATTGTACCTCAATACACCATGCCAGGCACACAACATCAAAATGGTGTATTTGAGAGACGAAATCGAACCCTTAAGGATATGGTTAGAAGTATGATGTCTAATTCTTCTTTACTAGATTTCCTGTGGGGAGAAGCCTTAAAGACTGCAATTTATATCCTTAATCGAGTACCCAGTGAAGCAGTAGCTAAAACCCCGTACGAGTTGTGGACTGGAAAAAAAACTAGTCTTAAGCATTTCCATGTCTGGTGTTATCCAACTAAGGCTAGGCCTTATAGGCCTAATGAAAGAAAATTGGAATCAAGAATTGTTAATTAGCTGCTATTTTATTGGCTATTGGATACTCAGAAAGATCATGAGTTTCAAGTTTTATCGCCCTTCCACAAATACCATAATTGAGACGGATAATGTCTAATTTATTGAGGATGTTGAAAGTAATGAGAGTGCATAACAACCCATGAATTTTGGATTTGAGGAGGAACATATTGAATTTCCTATGATACATGTTGAAACTGATGATTTGATCACACCTGTCGTTACCGTTAGTTAAGTCTATGCCATACTAGCATAAATCTTAGCATAGACGTTCTTCGTCCTAATCACCAATAAAACATCCAAACTGAACCCAATTATGCAGGCAATGGACATGATCACAAACACCAGCCTATAACAATGTGCCCCAGTGCAACTGTTGCCGCCTCCAGCTGTGCTTGTAGCCTGCGCATCGTAAAAGTATCCAGCAAGAAGGCCAGAAAAGAGGAAGGAGCCGAGCGGAAGGTTGAGGATTAGAATATTGTAGATGAGACCGTAGTATTTGAGGCCGAATAATTCAGAGGCAGTGGGAACCATGATAGCATATCGGACCCCATAGCATACTCCGACAAATATTGAGCCGACGTACAGAGAACCCGGCAAAGCCATGGCCATGATAACGTAACCAACGGCCATGACAATTTGAGAAGCTGCAGTCCAAAGAGGCCTTGGTGTTCCTGCTATCCTATACATAGAAAATGAGAACTAGATTACATTAACTGTGTAGAAAGTTTTAATATTGACCCCCTCAACTATGGAACGTTTTCAAATAATCCCTTAACAATAAAAATCTACAATTAATCAACCATCTTGAACTATCAAAAATCCTTCAATTTGGTACTCCTTAGTCTTCAGTCGTGTAATGGCCTGAAGAACCCAAATATTGTTTCTCTAAAAATATGACGAGAATGCCCACACTATCACATACATACACACTTGCATGTACAACAAAATCATAGACCGGATTTTTGTTGGGACTGCCTTTTTCAATTCACCCCCATCAATCGACCACCCCTTGTTTCTCCCAATAAACCCTTCTTTCTATACCCCCTATGTCATCAAAACCATTAAGATCCCAAATAGCTATTAATGTGAAGTACTTGTTCAACAATAATATGACTTCTGGAGTTAATTAGATGTGTAGGTTTACAAGTTTATCACAAAGGGGCCGGCATTCTTGTGCTTCAAGAAAAACGACATTTGGGTATCATCGATCCTAGGCTCTTTACTAGCCATTATGTGGTGAAAGACTAATCGGGGTTCAAAGTTGAAGGTTCTACAATTCTTGGAGTTGAGTGTAGGATTTTATGGTTAAGAATTACTTTTATAAACTGTCGTAATTTTTTTTTGATCGGCAAAATAACATTTTATTAAGGGAATTTGTCAAAGGTTATAACAAGTTAGGAAAAATGGGAGGGAAATCCAACCAATGTTTAATTAAACACTTGAATGCAGACGCCTTAAACACCTAATGGGGCGAATCCCGAACACTTTAGGGCGTCAGAAGTATCCAAATAAAAACAAATACAACACAAACAATGAAAGAGCCTACCTGCCGAGATCTGCAAATAATAACACAGCCCTAGAAACCCAAAACCTAACCCTACATTCCAATGAAACCTCCAAACAGCCGCCCAACCATCACCGGCCACGATGTAGGTAAGGACGAAACTGACCTTGATACACAAGACTAAGCAACTCCAGTTTGGTAAACCAGAAAATGAGTGGTATGTGGTCCATATTCTATTCTATTCTATTACTCCGTATTATGAAAACGTTAAGAGTTACAGTTACAATAATGGTGCCCAAAGAGCATCTACCCAGCAAACGTCAAAACAACAAATATGACAGGAGAGAGATTTTTCAGTGCGAAGCAGGTATATCTCACGTGGTACTTGATCGGTGCATTCGAGCCGTCTGATACATTTTTGGACGGCTCGGATTGAAACTCTCTCTCCCCTCTTATCTCAACACTTTCTCTCTTATTTTATCTCTTCAAATTTGAGCAGTTCAAAAATGAAATGGGCTGCTTGGATGTGCGAGCGGGCACTATGTGGTACCCGCTCGACACTGAAATTTTTTTCATGACAGGAAGATGATTCATTAGCAAACGCCAAAACAACAAATATGACAGGAAGATATTCATTAGGGGGGAAATTCTTTGAACTTACTTGATGAAGTACTCCGAAACAGTACCGGAAATGATCCGCCCGAAGAACCCGAATATACTGATGAGCGATACGAATATGGACACATCACCGTACCCGAGTGCCTGCCCGATTTGCCCCATATTATTCATAACCGTCAAACCCGTCCCCACTCCGCACAAAAACGACCCGAACAGGATCCAGAACTCAACCGTCTGAAACGCCTCGAAAATCGTGTGGTCCTCTCCGATCACGGGCGGCCGTCTCCGCTCACCCGCCACCGCGGCCCCCGCCGCCATCTCCCGCTTCTTCTCAGCTTCTTCAACACTCTCTTCACCCAACAAAAACGGTTCATTCACGAGGTTATAACCCTCCATGTTGTCCGAATCCGATTCGGACCGAGATGGAACCAAACTCTTGATTACAAGATAAAGTGGTATCCACAAAGGGGAGGCCAAGAGGATGAGAAGAACAACAGCGAATAGAAACGAGACAGCGCTGCTGTGGGTCCCGGTGACGTCGTACACCAAGAGGTAAACGGCGAGGATAACGGCGAGGGCGTTGGTGATTCCGAAGTAACGGGCTTCTTCGCTCTCCTCGGCGGGGGTGGAGGAAGGCGGGATCTCGCGGAGGAAGAGGGCGGCGGCGAGGCACACCGGCAAGGGGACGACGGCGGACATGAAGAGGAACTTCGACGGGTCGTCGGAAAACAGAGCTGCGCATAAATCCGTCAGAATTGCCGTGCTTAAACCAAAGTATCCCTTGAGAATGCCCGATACGGGTCCCCTGTTTTTTCTGAAATTCCGCATGCAAGGCACGAGTACGGCCGTGTTCATCCATGTTCCACTATTCCCTGCTATGCCTAGAATTACACACATCTGTGTAATGTCCAAGGTCAACAACAATTTTTTTTGCTTTTATTGTCACACAAAGTAACATTTCATTGATATGGGCGGCTACAGAATTTTAGATCAGCCGTGACAAAAATAAAAAATATTTATATATAAAATACCATATAAAATATAAATATATTTATTTTGGTTAAAATTTATCGGGCATAGTTTATGTTTTATTGAGCTATATGATCTATTTATTCATAACTAATAGAATTTGCCAAAAGTGAAAAATGTCATTTGATCACAACGAAACCAAGTCAACGCTCTCATCACAGAGAGAGCAGAGCTGCAGAGTGAAGGAGAAATAAAGCATGAATTGGGTTTGAAAGATTTTTCATTCTTGAAAACAAGATTCAAAAATCTCGGAATTTGATGATGAGGATTTAGAAATTAGAAGGATGGGAGGACATACTTCAATTGTTTAGAGAGAGAGAGAGAGAGAGATTCCAACGGTAACAGTGTCTTACCAGCCAATAGGGAAGAGGATTGATGATTTTGGCAGTAACGAGCCACAGGACGCCGTAACCGATGAGAGCTTCCAAGGCGCCGATGAGGAGGAGGAGAGGGGAGGGGATGCGATCGGAGGCGAGGCCGGGGAGGAGGCCGAAGGCGACCCCGACGTCTTTGGCGACAGAGAGGTTGTTGAGTTGGAGTTGGGTTAGGTTCATGAGGGCCTTGAGGGCGTCGGAGTAGTTGGAGAAGCCGTAGATGATGCCGCTGATGGATTGCATCCATACGGCCGTGACGAATCCAAGCCATTTTCCGGCCGGCGTCGTCGGCTTTGGTGTCAAACCCATATAGGAGTAGTAGAATGGGCGCTACGGAGAAAAGATCAGTGAAGTAGAGGGAGATTATTTTTCTTGCATACATCGTACTGAATTAATTCTGGCAAAATGAGAGTAATTATTCAATACTTCTAGAGTATATGAATAGTATACTCCCTCCTTTCACATATCAAGTGTATCCCACATGTGTCTCTCGTGTAGGCCCCACATGTTATGTTAGCAAAGAAATTATACTGTTCATATACTCCGAAATTATTGAATAATTTTCAGCAAAATGATTGTCTTCCTTGAACACCTATGGTTCTTTTCCTCCTTATTAAACATGCATGATAAGGTTCAAAATTAAGTAAGGGGTGGATGAGGGGACTAAGGGATGGTGTTGTGTGCATATCCGAATCGTCCGTCTCGACAATTAATGGTCAGGATTGTTAAGACGGTTGAGATTACACACAACATTGAGCAATCCGAAGCATTAATTGTCGAGACGGACGATGCGAATTTGCACATCACCATCTCCTTAAGGATCAATTGAGATGTGTGCAAATCGGACTGAACATCAAGTTATCAAAATAATAATGATACGAGGTGGAACTGAGATTTAGGCACACCTAATCGTGCCCCTAGAAAAATTGAATTATGTCTAGCCATTACTCACACACAATCACATAGACTTATTCAAATCAAACATGGGGTTCATACACAGTGTGTGATTTCCATGTTTGATCTGAGTAAACTTCAATAATTGTGTGCGTAAGTGTTTGTGGTAGTAACATAACTATTATCTCTAAATTGTGCCAAATGCCCCACCACATGTAGGAGAACATTAAATTGAACAATAGAGCTCAATCCTACCTATAAGATTATAACCACATTCAAAAATCGTTATTAATCGTACTGACCAAATGTATGATATTTTAAGACTACACTTGTGATTTAAAAATGATTCGAATCTCTCCTTTATCAAAAAAGAAGCAAAAAAAAAATAGTCATGTCAGGTCACACGTCACACTTGCTTTTTAGGAATTTGTGAATAAACCGTCAGGTCTCAAATCACACTTGTTTTTTAGGATCCGTTTTGCTTTCTTTTTCAAAAAGAATGTAATTTCAAATTCAAATATAATGAAAATAAAAAATAATTTTTTAAATTTTTTTACACCGTTTAAAAGATATTAATGAGATCTATTAAACAAAATTTATATTGGTAGAAAAATTATTTACGTAAACACATAATTTTTTGCTTAAAATTACATTCTTTTTAATTTTTTTTTTTTAAAAAGTGGAACACCCTGTCTTTTAGGAAAAAATCATATGTCATGATTCCTCATAAAAAAACAAAACCACACTACTTATAGGCTTACAACCATCTCCTCTGCAAATTTTATCATTTTATAATTAGAGAATGCCTAAAACAACACCACTTAATTAACTATCTCCACACAACGCTTCTATCCCAGCAGTTATTTCCCGGTCCTTCCATAAAGAAGACTAGGATTCGAGCGTCGTTAGAACAGTTTGAGAGTCAGGGCTATTGACAGTTTTTGGATCCCTCATGGACTAACTAATTATCCCACTAATCCCACTGATGGAGGAGGATGCAATATTGACAAAAAAAACCTACATGTAGACTAGCTTCGATCATAAGACTTTGTAGTTTCGAACCGGATCCAAACCAAGGAGGGAGTAAACCTCTAATTAGGCTGAGTTCTTTTAAACGTAACTTATTTCTTCATTCTGTGTGTTTTATTCGTTTTTCTGAATTTTCGTTAGATTCACGTGATTTTTTTGGATTACTCATCCGTCTTGATGAGGGGAATCTAAAAGTACAAAATTATGACCTAAAACGAAAAAAAGTTCGCTAAAGATGAACAAAGTGTCAAACAGCTGTTTTTTGGAACTTAAATGCCGTTTAATTTGGATTTTTTTCAACATAAGTCCATATTTTTATACTTCTCCAAATTGTCTCATCGAAACAAACGATTAATCCTTAAAATTACGTCGAAAAGCTAAACAAAATATTGCAAAAAGTAAAAAATACTGAAATAAGTTCCAAACTTATAAGTTTAAAAGAATGCAGCCTTAGGAGTAATGCGAATCGTTTAGAGGGTCTGCGAAAGGTCCCATTTTGTCCCAGAATTAAAGCTTGATTTCTAGGACAAAATGGAAAGTTTCATAGACGCTTTAAACAATACGCGGTTGAGCTTATTTTTTTGTAGGAACTATAAACAAAGTATTTTAAACAAAATGAGTGGTTCCAATAATTTTTTTGGAACCCGAAACGGACCCAAATGAGCTTTGTACGCGCTGGTATAGATTTTAAATCTGTAAAATCTGTACCATTAACCTTTTTGAAAAAAAAATCCATCTTGGGTGGAAACCCCACGATTTCCACCACATATTATGGGTCCCGTCACGTGTTCGTTGTAAAGATCTGAACCGTTCAACTTGTAAAACCCGCAATGTAGTTTATCCATGCAAGAAATCAACTTGGCTGAAAATTGATTGGTGTATTAAAAATTTAATTTTGATTTATAAAATAAACGGCCATGGACAATTTAACTTTAAAGAATCAAACCGTCCATTTTACAAATAAAATTTTAACTTTTGATATACCTATTGATGTCCGAAGAAACTAATTTTTATTTATTTATGAATATACTACTCCACAAGTCTTACAAAATGAACAGTTCTAACTAATGTAACAAATCTACAATGGAACCTACAAATTGCGGTAGTGGAAACTTGAAGATTTTTCACCTTAGGTGGATAATAAGTACAGTAATCGGTACTAATTAATGTAACAAATTTACAACGGAACCTACAAATTGGGGCGGTGGAAACTTGAGATTTTTCACAAGGTCGATAATAAGTACAGTAATCTCTCATTGATAATGGAAACATTAGTGGAGTACTTTTTTAACCAAATCATTTGTTCCACCAGTCCAAGAGTGCTCTCCAATTCAGGCATCAGCGTCCAATGTAAGCTATTGGTTACTCGGTTCTAATATAAACGTTCGGTCACCGGGAAAGAGGCAGTTTGGCCTATCCATCTCGACGGGAAAACATTTTTGCCGGAGCCACCAAAGTCAATAAACCCAAAATTATATTCCTCCCCATCGAGCAATCGTCCCATCCGAATACCCATCGCCAGAGAAATTAATCCTCCCCCACCAGCAGCTACCACCGGGCCACCTCCACCACTGGATTCACCGCTGACCAATACTCACAATATCGGGCACCATCAGATCCAATCCTGACCACCATCAGGTACCATCAAAACTTGCTCTTGCAGGTTTAATACTTCTCAGTCCTCTCCCAATCTGTTGGTTCCTTTCATGAAATTTTGAAATTTTAAGTTTATAATATATATATATATATATATAGAAAAACCTTCGTGCGCATAAAAATATGATCTTGGTTTTTTCAAAATTGAGCTATGAGGATGGGTGAAAGATGCTCATGTCACTCTTACTCTATCTAGCTACATACTAACTATAATACCTTAATGCAGAAAGCCAAGACCAATGTCGAGCTTTCCAGAGGAAACTATGATGATGATCCTCTTACGACTGCCCGTCAAGACTCTCGGTCAATGCAAGTGCGTTTCCAAGTCATGGCGTTCTTTAATTTCTGATCCCTTCTTTGTTAAATCCCACTTGAATCTCACAATTTCAGATCCCAACACCAACAAATACTCCAAACTCTTCATGATGTACCCGTTTTACTCCCTTGACTATGAGTCCCCATCGTCGTTCAAAGATATCGAAGACGATGGGGCCATAGTAGATCTCGGTTCTCCCCCCAAAGAACCAGACCTTGGTGTCGAAATCGTGGGTTCTTGTAACGGCTTGATCTGTTTGTTGCATCTCTCGGATTCCTTCATCTTGTGGAACCCAACAATCAAAGAGTCAAAAGAGTTACCAACCCCGCCTTTTTCGCCCTCTTATGGCTATTTGTGCTTCAGAGGATTCGGTCATAATTCCTCCATCGACGACTACAAGGTGGTAAGAGCCCCTAGCGCGGACGCAAATCCCAACCAATTCATAGTTGAAGTTTTTAGTCTTAAGGCCGATTCTTGGAGAAGGATTGAAGACATTAAAGATAGTCTTGTTATTGAAGAAGGAGATGTGGGAAGTTGTTTGAATGGGGCTCTACATTGGCTAGGAAGCAGGGTTGCAGGTCCTAATAAAAGAGGAGTGATTGTTTCTCTTGATTTGGGAACAGAGAAATTCAGGGAGATCCCAATACCTGATTGTGACAACAAGAATGACACTATTTCCTTCAATACCTTGGGCATGATCAATGGATGCCTCAGTTTACTTTCGAATGAAGGCAGATCTAGAGATGTTGGGATATGGGTAATGAAGGAATACGGCGTAAATGCGTCTTGGACTAAACTTATAGTCCTCCCGCAAGATGATTTCTCATTCTGCAATTACTTGGTTCCGCTACGCTTTACGAGTAACGGGGATGTTGTGATCGATATTGATGGGAGGAGTGTGGTTAGGTACAATCACAACGAGAAAACAGTGAGAAATCTTAAGGTTCGTAGTGAAGACTTCATCGAATCGATATTATATGTAGAGAGTCTGATCTCTCCTAATGGTTACTAGGTGTTGAGTTCGTGTTTTTGGAAAAGAGAAAGGACATATGAGAAGAATTTCCAGTTGATGTAGTCTACGTAGAAATGGAGTTTGATGTTTTTTTTGTAGTGCTCTTATGCAATGTACACAACTTGGAAAGCATTATGATCAATTTTATCTTGTGTCAAGAAGTACATTGTAGTATCATTTTAGGGAAAGGATAGGAAACCATAATTGTGAAGAATCCTTTGATCGTCTTCTGTGTTAGTTAACCACTGGAATTCAACCCTGCATCTTCGGGTTGCTTCCCTTCTCTTCTTTGCTGTGGCAACCTCGACGGCTCCACTGTGCCCTTTTTCTCAACTTGCATTTAACCCCCTAGTTTGTTTCATCAATGTATGTACTAGAACTCGAGCTAACCTTCCCACAAGAGCCCTTTTCTTAACATAAAACGTGTTGATTAGATAGAAAAGTGATTGACTCCAAAAGTCTCTTTGTTCCCAATACCTCCAAATTTCTAGGAATAAGACGTTTCAACGACCTTTGATGGTTATAGGTGCCAAAAGTACGAATGAGATGAATGTTTGTCATCCCAACCATTCTTGTTAATCTCGAGCCTTAAAAGGAGGGCTACTTATAACAAAGTTTTCGTGTTGTTCATTCATAGGTGTCCAATTTCTTCCATTATGCCACCTATATATTGGTACAGATTGACCCGAAATACACAACCAGCGTGTAACATTTCGACTAGTACTAGAATCCACAGTTAAAGTATAGCATCTAAGGCTACATTAATCGACAGAAGGAATTTGTTTATTTCCAAACTTAACTTTCAAGAAGATTAGATTTAGTTAAAAACTTGTCATTTTATCCGTCTAAGCAAGAGCAGTAAAAAAAAAAAAAAAAAACAAATCGCACCAGGTAAATGCCTTCTTCTTTCTCCGTAAGTTGTCAGAATTATTTGTATTAAGATATTGGTTACAATTGAAAAGGTCTTATCAATAAAATTTCTATTTATTTCGCAAATTAGGCATAGGTAGCAATCCATTCTGTAAATTCTTCTCATTACCTCTCGTGGAAAAATGATGCCACGAAGGAAAGAATGGTAACATACCAAATAAAATAAAAACAGATTAATTTGAAGAAAAAAAGTAAGCACCTTTAATATCAGTAGTCCGAAAGCTTTAACATTGAGAAATACATTGCCAGAGATTTTGATATTGTTATACCATTCTTTTAACAAGGGGAAAAAATGTCACGCATATATAATTCAAATAATTAGGACTTTAGTAGATAGAATAATTGAGTTTAGAAACATGGTTAATTATATACTTTAATTTGATTCTATTTTGTACTATCTTAATATAGATAGCATTCCACTCATGCATGTATAACAAATAGAATTACTGCTTATTAACGTAGCATTCCATCTTTCTTCCAAATTTCTACTTCAAGTTGCTGGGATTCCGGGCGAAACTTTGAGCAAGAGAAGTAGGAGCAGTACTTCCGAGGCTAGACAGCATTTCCGATCTCGATCTAGAGACAAATGTGGTGCAAACGACTTGGTTGGGTCATTGTTCAGTGGAGACGAACAAGGAAACTATAAGTCAGATCAAGTAAGTCAGAATATTCATTACAATATTCTCGAGACTTATCATTATATTAATAAATGAATATATCGTACATAAATAAATAAATATATCTCTATATTATTTTATGATGGTCGTTACCGTTAGTTAAGTCTATGCCATACTAGCATAAATCTTAGCATAGACGTTCTTCGTCCTCATCACCAATAAAACATCCAAACTGAACCCAATTATGCAGGCAATAGACATGATCACAAATACCAGCCTATAACAATGTGTCCCAGTGCAATTGTTGCCGCCTCCAGCGGTGCTTGTAGCCTGCGCATCGTAAAAGTATCCACCAAGAAGACCAGAAAAGAGGAAGGAGCCGAGCGGAAGTTGGGGATTAGAATATTGTAGAGGAGACCGTAGTATTTGAGGCCGAATAATTCAGAGGCAGTGGGAACCATGATAGCATATCGGACCCCATAGCATACTCCGACAAATATTGAGCCGAGGTACAAAGAACCCGGCAAAGCCATGGCCATGATAACGTAACCAACGGCCATGACAATTTGAGAAGCTGCAGTCCAAAGAGGCCTTGGTGTCCCTGCTATCCTATACATAGAGAATGAAAACCAGATGACATTAACTGTGTAGAAAGTTATATATTGACCCCCTCAACTATGGAACGTTTTCAAATAACTCCTTAACAATAAAAATCTACAATTAATCAACCATCTTGAACTATCAAAAATCCTTCAATTTGGTCCTCCTTAGTCTTCAGTCGAGTAATGGCCTGAAGAGCCCAAATGTTGTTTCTCTAAAAATATGACGAGAATGCCCACACTATCACATACATACACACTTGCATGTATAACAAAACCATGGACCAGTGGGACGGTCTTTTTCAATTCACCCCATCAATCGACCAACCCCTGTTTCTCCCAATAAACCTTTTTCCTATACCCCCTATGTCATCCAAACCATTAAGATCCCAAATATCTATTCATGTGAAATACTCGTCGAACAATAATAGGACTTCTGTGGTTAATTAGATACGTAGGTTTACAAGTTTATCACAAAGGGGCATTCTTGTCATATTTCAAGAAAAACGACATTTGGGTATCATCCTATTCTCTTTACTAGCCATTATGTGGTGAAAGACTGAAAGGTTCTAGTTTTTGGAGGTTTTAGTGTAGAATTTTATGGTTAAGAATAACTTGAAAAAACTATCATAATTTTTTTTGATCTTCAAAATAACATTTTATTAAGGGAATTTGTCAAAAGTTACAAGTTAGAGCATCTCCAACTCTTGACTTCAAATGGAGATGCCAATCTTTTTTTTGAAGGCTTACGTGGCACATCTTCAATTTGATATCAAAGCCTTCTCTCCAACCCTTATGCCAAATTATATTTATTTGACATTATGTTAACTCTCTCCAACTCTTAATGTCAATCCTTATGTCAAACTTAAACGGGGGGGGGGGGGGAATCAAACGGCACTCTTTCGAAATCGAACAGTTAGATTTTTGAAAATTGGCATGCCACTATGTTGATGTCAAAATTGACATGCTTGGAGCTACTTTCAATTCCATGTGGAATTGGCATATGGAAAGACAACATGGTTGGAAGGCTTGAAACTGTCAAAAGTTGTCGTTGCATTGTCCACGTCATATTTGACATTTCCCATTGGAGATGCTCAAAGGAAAGTGGAGGGAAATCCAATCAAGGTTGGATAAAACACCTGAAGGTAAACGCCTTAAACACCTAATGGGCCAAACCTGAACACCTAAGGTCTTCAGAAATGTCCAAATAAAAACAAATATAGCACAAACAATTAAAAGGCCTAGCTGCCCAACAAATTTGCAAATGATAACAGTATAACACAGCCTTAGAAACCCAAAACTCAACCCTATATTCCAAGGAAACCTCCAAACAACCGCCGCCCAACCATCACCAGTCACCTACATCAGACAGCCATACCGCCAACACCACCGGATCGCGTATCATAATTTACAGGACCACGATGTAGTTAAGGACGAAACTGACCTCGATACACAAGATTAAGTAACACCAGTTTGGTAAACCAGACAGAGTGGTTTGTTGTCCATATTCTATTATTAATTTATTATCAAAAAGTGACGGTTACAATAATGGTGCCGCAAGAGCATCTAACCAGCAAACGTCAAAACAACAAATATGACAGGACGCATATTCATCAGTTAGGAGGGAAATTGTTTGAACTTACTTGATGAAGTACTCGGAAACAGCACCCGAAATGAACCGCCCAAAGAACCCGGATATACTGATGAGCGATACGAATATGAACACATCACCGTATCCGACTGCCTGCCCGATTTGCCCCATATTATTCATAACCGTCAAACCCCTGTTTGAATTTATTTATGTGGCTCACATGCCACATTAATCCTAATTATATTTTATATTATATTTATGTTCGTAATTAAAATATGGGTATTAGATTTAAATGAAATATTGCTTAAATAGTTGGTGACTATTAGTGAAAAGATTTGGTGGCTATTCATGAATAGATATTGTGACTATCCATGAACGTGTTTAGTGACCATTTATGTATAAGGTTGCAACTATTAATGAATAGGTACCTTATTACTTCTTTGATGGAAAGAAGTATGAAAGGTTGTGTCCATTGGAAAAAGGTCCCGATCTATCTATATAAAGACTTGTGGTTACCATCAAGTTACAGGTGTAAATAAACTGATATAGATTAGATTGAAAATCCTACCCATTGCTCTCCAAAACAATTAGTGAGAGTTTGTGTTTATGAAACATATTGGTTCAAGGTCGAAATGATTTCCAGGTTTCTCAAGACTTGAACACTTTGGCAGAAAGTAAGAAATTTTTCCGCTGGGTATTGATTTTGATTCTCCCATATAGGTTTATCATTTGGTATCAGAGCCAACCTTCATGTCATTGTGTTTAGTATGAATTAGTTAATTATCAAAACTTATCAGAAACATTCACTGCTATTTCGAATTCATGTAGACGAAATACTTTTTGTATCAATCCATTTCAGTATTGGTCTTGGGCATCATGGGTTTGCCGATAAAGTCAATCGAAGCACTTGTTTTGCTTCTTTAATTGCTCACTGAAATTTACGTGACTTTCGAGAATGAGAATTAGTGTTGTCGTTTCTCATTCTTTATTCTATTGCCATCACTGAGAATTTGGATGCTTGAAGGGTAAATGTGATTCCGGTTAACCACTGCAGCTTTTAGACATTTATTGGTCTAAGTAAGAATGTGGTATCTATTAATTAGACTTAATCAGTCACGAAATTGCGTTTGCGTTTTTTCCAAATTTGGAAGATACGGTTCCAATTGTTGGCACTTGGTTGTTGTCAATAGGTGTCACTTATTGCAAGTGACATATTGCTTGGTTGCTAAGTGTCTTTTGAGAAATGACTCACATATATTTGGTAAACGGTCGTGAGTACTGGCCATTATTTACTATTAAGAGTGGCCTTGAATTAACGGTACCATGTTTAAGCCTTGGATTAACTGATTCTTTTGTGTGCTTTTACTACGAAGAGAATTCATACTGAAATAGACCGTTGACGAAGAGTTGCAACGGTTCATGTAGCCCTGACGAGCGAATCATTAATCATTTTGAGATATGAATTTGGGCAAGTGGAATTTCCTTATGGGATGTTAAGCCCTATTGTATACCATTAAATTTTTGTTGATGGATTTTTTGGTGATTTGAACATTGTAGTATTTTGAGATCAGCCATAGCAACTTGAAATATTACGATATTTCATATGAAGTGTAGTCACGTGCAGAGTAGTCAATGGATTATATATGATTGCGTTAAATGGTATCAACCATTAAGCATGAATTGATAAAATTGATTATTTTCACCCCCACATGAAAATAATTAATTTTGTCGATTTGTTTGGGAAAAATGGTACAGTCAACATCAAAACAGAAAATTTCCCTATGTCTTCAGATTATGGATTTTACTTTGAGGATGGATATTTGCTAGTCTTATTGTTGTAATTTAAGAAGATTCAGTGAATATTGCAGCCTTTACCACAAGGAGGTTTGGATTTACTTATTTTAGTTAAAGATTAGCACAAAAGTTGAAGTTAATTCACAAAAATAATAATTCAGTCATGCGAGCAAGTTTTTATTTTTGTGACTTAAGTTGAGTAAGATAATTATTTGGAAGTCGAGAATAAGTTTTTCCTATGCCCACAGGTATGGAGAATTTGTTCTCATTGTTTAGATTATTATCTTATTCATAAAGTGTTGTGTAAATTCATGCGTGATGCACCTCTACCCACAGGAAGGTTAGAATTTACAAAATATTGAGAGTTTTGGTTATTGTAGCCATTCATGTTGTTTCTTAAAGTTGCTTCTTGTATTTCACTACCAGTTGTGAAAATTTTATTGATTGCCTGAGAAGTACTCTAGTCTGGAATGCATGGATCATGATTTTGCGCTATGTGGATAAAGCATCATACCCACATGATTAAGTTCACGCGTTAGATAAACGTTTGAACATTAATAGTGGGAGAATTAGTCCCTTATGTTTAATGTTTAAAGTAAGAGTATTTTGAGTTCCATTTATGCCGTTAACGCATTTATACGAAGATCCAATAAGGTTTTGGATAGCATCCAAAAGAAAGTTACAAAAAGATAGCCTTTTGTTTATAAGTAGATACAAAGGTATGTTCCTTAAAGTTAGTGGGAGCAAGCACATTTTTCTGGATTATATAGATATTGGCTAAGGATTTATTGGATCTATATCCAAGTAACCATGGTATATAGAAAGCTACAAATAAAGATTGAGGTACTTATAAAGAGCCAAGAATTATATGTACATGCATGCTAATAAAGAATAATTGACTGAGGTTAAGCTATAAATCTCTTGCCACAGTGTTAACATCCAATTCAAAGTGATGTTTATTATGAATGACAGAATTAGTGGAAGTTATGAAACTAACCTAGCATGCAATATGGGTCTCAAGTTGTCGATGTTACGTTTAGACCATTATGAAGTTTACTTTGGCTACAGTTTTGTTCTATAAGATAAAGATGAAAGCCGAATAAAGAATATCGACGTAATGTACCTCATTAGGGGAGAAAAAGAGTTCATAAACATAATTCGTGACCATTGAGCATAAAGTATTGAGCTAGTTATTGCTGGCAAAAAGTTTATGTCATGTAGTGAATACATGACTTTTAGCTCATTTCATATTTGTTTTCTCTCATATTGATGCTCAATTAAAGTTTTGTCACACTATAAGTGTTCTTAGAGAATAAAGACGTACATGTGCACATAAGGTATGAAGTACGTATACAATTATCCGTTGGGATAAATAAAGTAGACCCTAAGTGACTATAGTTAGTCATGATTTACAAGTGATACAACATAAAGTTTTGAGAGATTTGTCCATTGTAATACATGGAAGGAAATGCTTGCTTAATTAGTATAACTACCATGATTCGTGCTCAATCTTTCTACTATTGCCGTTTTTTGGGCAGTTGTTGTATAGTCATATACAATACTTAGTATCTTTTACCCAACAGGTTTTTGGTTGATTTGTCAAGTAAGCCAAGTGGGAGAATGTTGGAATTTATTTATGTGGCTCACATGCCACATCGATCCTAATTATATTTTATAGTATTTATGTTCGTAACTAAAATATGAGTATTAGATTTAAATGAAATATTGCCTAAATAGTTGGTGACTATTCATGAAAAAGTTTGGTGGCTATTCATGAATAGACATAGTGACTATCCATGAACGTGTTTAGTGACCATTTATGTGTAAGGTTGCAACTATTAATGAATAGGTGTCTTACTACTTCTTTGATGGAAGGAAGTATGAAAGATTGTGTCAATTGAGAAAGGGTCCCGATCTATCTATATAAAGACTTGTGGTTACCATCAAGTTACAGGTGTGAATAAACTAATATAGATTAGATAGGAAATCCTACCCATTGCTCTCCAAAACAATTAGTGAGAGTTTGTGTTTGTCTAACATATTGGTTCAATATCGAAATGATTTCCAGGTTTCTCAAGACTTAAACACTATGGTAGAAAGTAAGTAATTTTTCCATTGCATATTGATTTCGATTCTTCCACATAGGTTTATCAGTCCCCACTCCGCACAAAAACGACCCGAACAGGATCCAGAACTCAACTGTCCCAAACGCCTCAAAAATTGTGTGGTCCTCCCCTATCTTGGGCGGCCGTCTCCGCTCAACCGCCACCGTATCCCACTTCTTCTCAGCTTCTTCAACACTCTCTTCACCCGACAACAACGGTTCATTCACGAGGTTATAACCCTCCACGTTGTCCGAATCCGATTCAGACCGAGATGGAATCAAACTCTATCCACAAAGGGGAGGCCAAGAGGATGAGAAGAACAACAGCGAATAGAATGATGTGGGTCTCAATGACATCATACACCAAGAGGTAAACGGCAAGGGCGTCGGTGATTCCAAAGTAACGGGCTTTTTCTCTTTCCTCGCTGGGGGTGAAGGAAGGAGGGATCTTGCGGAGGGAGAGGGCAGTGGCGAGGCACACCGGACATGAGGAGAAACGTTGACGACAGAGCCTCGCACAAATCCGTGAGAATTGCTGTGCTTAAACCTAAGTACCCCTTAAGAATACCCAATACGAGTTGTAGGGAGGTATTTCCGAACAGATACAGGTAGGGCCCGAATACGTGATGAGAGGGACCTTGAGATAGGTGCGATTGGGGAAGTCGCCGTACAAAACAGTGGTCGGACATGGGCCAGTGACATGAGAAGCCATTAGTCCAGGAAGCTTGTACGGGGTCTGGTCCAGTTAACATGAGAAGAAGTTATTGGACCAGGAAACTAATAAAGGAACAGTGACATGAAAAGTCACTAGTCCAAGTAGATTGTTCAGCAATGAGAAGGCCGAACAGAAGGAGAGCTCCTAAGAAGGCAATGGTCCAGATAATTGATAAAGGACCAGTTGCATGTGAAGTGACTGGTCCAGGCAGTCTGTTCGGCGATGAGATAGCCGAACAAGGAAAGAAATCCAATCAGATATTGGAATAAAGGGAACACTCTGAAAGGGTCCAGAAACAGTGGTATTCCGTTAAGGAATGAGATCTCGAGAATATAGGATCTAGAAAAGATACCCAACGGGAATGGGATGTTCAGCTTGTATGGAAAAGAGTCCTACAAAGACTAAGGTAAAGAACTAATAAGGGAACGAGAATCCAAGATATCCTGGGTTTCCTATACGAGGTAGGAAATCTAGGGCAACACGAATACTTGGGCAGCAAGCATCCATGAATCTATAAATATAAAATAAACCTAGAGGTAAAAGGTACGCAATACATTGCACTTGCATTATTCTCCTACTGTTAATTAGGATTTTTCTGCTAGTACGTGATACTAACTTAGGCATCGGAGGGCCTTTGCCACAAGAGGCAAAGGTGCGCTCACCCCTTATCTGTTTTGCAGATTAGGGTTCAGGCATCAAACTAGGGTTCCGATGAAGAGGTACGAGTAGCCGTTTGCAATCAAAGTGCTATTCTAAAAGACAGTTTAAGGTACCAATTGTTTTCATCCCCCTACACGGGTCCCCTGTTTTTTCTGAAATTCCGCATGCAAGGCAAGAGCACGGCCATGTTCATCCATGTTCCACTGTTCCCTGCTATGCATAGAATTTGAGTTGTGCACAGCAACTGTGCACAGACCCCTTTTTCTCCCGCCTCGGGTCACGCAAAGATGATCGGAGCCGCTCATTTTGTTCAAAATATGTCGTTT
Organism: Rhododendron vialii; assembly: GCF_030253575.1. Classification (NCBI taxonomy): domain Eukaryota; kingdom Viridiplantae; phylum Streptophyta; class Magnoliopsida; order Ericales; family Ericaceae; genus Rhododendron; species Rhododendron vialii. The sequence goes on along the minus strand of NC_080565.1, from coordinate 9,157,022 downwards.
GAGGTCTCTGTAAAAAATGAGCTTCGTTCGATATCGTTAGAGGCGTTAACAAAACACCCAAAATCACTTCAGAATTTAGGCCTAAAAAAAATGAGCTTCGTTCGATATCGTTAGAGGAGTAGTTACAATGTAATCTGTTCTTGTTCTTTCAAAGGTGAAGAATCATTTGGAAAGCAAGTTGTTTTGAGTTTATCAAGGTATCTTGTTAATTTCTCTTTGATTGCTGATTCTAGTGAATCGTTGTGTCGTTTCAATACTTCTATAAAGGAAAAATCCTCTTAGTTGAGGTAATTGAACCGACAAGCGATAACACAATTGCTTTGGCTTTTTATAAGTTAAATTTGAAAATGATAATTACAGGCCTTTTCTGACACGTTCGCACATAATTATAATTCCAAAGTAGCCAAAAATCCCAGCCAATCAAGAAGGTCAACAACAAATATTTTTTGTTATCGTCAAATAAAGTAACATTTCATTGAGGATTTTAAGTCAACAATGACAGAAATGTATAACAAAATATTTTACATCCAAAACACCATATAAATATAAATATATTTATTTTGGTTAAAAATAGTTGATTATGTTTTATTGAGCAATGTGATCTACTTATTCGTAATTTTTTTGTAAATTTTCATTTGGTCTGGTTGTTTCGAATGATCCAATGCAGACAACGTGAAAAAAAATATCAAATTAATTTTAAAAAGTGCACAATTTTAGTAATATTTTTTTTTAATCCCATGAAAGCTTAGTGCAGGCGCCCATGTTCATTGATAACAAAAACAATACAAGATGGAGGAGAAAAGGAAGTTCAACAACAATTTAATCACAACAAAGACAATTATGCGTACCCAATTTGGCAAAAGTGAAAAATAAAAAAGGGAGTGAACCAGCGACTTTTACTTGATCACAATGAAAACAAAATCAATGCTCTCATTCAGAGAGAGCAGAACTGCAGAGTGAAGGAGAAATAAAGCACGAATTTTTTACAATTAGAAACGTTAAAAGGAATTGGATAGAAAATAGGGAAGTTAAGAATTGGGTTTGAGAGATTTTTCATTCTTAAAAACAAGATTCAAAAATCTCGGAATTTGATCAGGATGAGGGTTTAGAAGGATGGGACTTCATACTTCATTTGTATAGTGTATTTGGAGAGAGAGAGAGAGAGAGAGAGAGAGAGAGAGAGAGAGAGAGAGAGAGAGAGAGAGAGAGAGATTCCAACGGCAACAGAATTAATATGTGCAGAGTGAGGTTATTTAGGTGCTCTTTTGGCAAAGTATGAAACCCTTTGGGGGGAATGAGTGTCTTACCGGCCAATAGGGAAGGGGATTGATGATTTTGGCAACACACAGGACGCCATAACCGATGAAAACTTCCAAGGCGCGGATGAGGAGGGGGCTTCCAAGGCGCCGTAACCGATAAATCTTTGGATCATTGGAGGATTTTCTCGTCGTTAAATTCAAAACCTCTAAATTAATTGTGGTGCGCGCAAACCGGACCGGACATCAAATTATCAAAAAAAATATTAATATGGGGTGGAAGTGGGACTTAGGCACACCTGGTAGTGCCCTAGAAACATTGAATTATCTCCAGTGCCAAATGCCCCACCTCATGTAGAAGAACATTAAATTGAACAATAGAGCTCAATCTAACTACTACTCCTTCCGTCCCTTTTTAAGTGTCCTGCTTCGTAATTCCAACTTATTAAAAAGACATCATCATTATACCTTTCACATCAACTTTTTCCTCCATTTTTCCTACTTACCCATCATCATTACACTTTTACTCACTAACTTTTTAAAATAAAATCTACTTTTAGGGGCAAAATGGAAAATTCACCAACTTTTACCCACTAACTTTACAAAATGGACACTTATTAAGGGACAGCCCAAAATGAAATACTGAACTATAAAATAGGGACGGAGGGAGTACAAGATTATAACCATGCACATTCAAATATCGTTATTACTCAAACCGACCAAACTTATCATTTGCTATGACAAAAGTTATGATATTTTAAGACTACACTTGTGATTTAAAAATGATTCGAATCTCTCCTTTCCAAAAAAAGAAACCAAAAAAATAGTCGCATTAGGTCACAAGTCACACTTGTTTTTTAGGATTTTGTGGGAATGACTAAACCCACACTAATAGATATTCCTTAAAGAAATAAAAACCATATTTCTTGATTCCGCATAAAAAAACAAAACCACACTAGCTACTTAATTATAGCCATCTCCACTACAAATTTTATCATTTTAAAATTAGAAAATGCCTAAAACAACCAAAGGGTTTGTAACCCAGCGGCTATCTAGCTCCTAGTCTTCCCACAAGAGAGGCTAGGGTTCGAGCCACGTTAGTGCAGGTTGGGGTTTAGGGCTATTGACAATTTTTGGATCCCTCATAAACTAACTAACTCTCTCTCCCGCTAACCCCCACTGAAAGAGTATACAATATTGGAAAAAAAAAACTGAAAGAACCTTTGGAGCTTTGAAGCTTTGATCTGAAAGAACCTTCGGGTTGGAATCTTCTCCGATGCCTTCTTGTTGGATTTGGACATGAGACTTAAGGAATTCTGAAGGGCTTTGAGGCACCTCTATTTATAGAGATGTAGGATGGAGAGTCATGACCAACTCTACTTCCTTCATATTTATCTCTCTTTAATTATTTCTTTATCTAATGTAAAAGAAATAATTGTAATTCGATAATTATCCCTCTTACTTTTATTTTAAGAAAGACAATTATTTGTGAAGAGAAATACAATTATTACTTTACCAAGCGGCTTAATTTGATTGGTCGAGCTTAATAAAAATAGTAACTGCGTCACTTTGACACGTGGCACCATTTGATTGGCTTATACGCATCATCTTGACATTTGACCTAAAGACACTTGACAGCATTTGATTGGCCATTTATTGTGCCCTATTTATTAAGTCCCACAACACGTGGCAACTTGTGATTGGCTGAAAATTTTAGATGCCTACAGATGCCCCCTCGAGACTTGCTCATGTACGAAAGTGAGTAAGTCTTGAAAATGTTGACTTGACTTGATTTGATGCCAAAAATTTGTGTATTCGGCAATAACTTCTTTTGCTTGAAACTTAAACTAAGTTTGGCTCTCCAAAATTTTAACTCGCGAATTGAGCTAAAATTCATCAATCAATATGCTTGAGTCTTCCCCTTTTGCCGGATCGAAGGATTTGCAAACCCAATTTATTTTAGTACTACATATTGATCCTTCAAAGAAACTCTTAGCTTGCCAAATAATTGAAGCTTGATAACCCAATTATTTTAAGCCCATGCTCAGCTTGCAATTATGCACCACAAAGCTTGATAGTTCGAACGGAACAATTTTAGAGGCCCATTTGGCTTGGCCTTTGTTACTTCCGACGGGGAGCCACCGCTTAAAACATGAGGGTGTTTGATTAGGATTAGAACTTCTGACTCCTCTTTCTACACCAAGCACATGTCATGCACTCGATCCTTTTCAAGTATAGCCTACAGTAGACAACGTGGCCCCTTTTGTTGGCTTTCTTTCTACACGTTCAATTCCGCACAATTTGCTTTCTGTTTCTTTTTCTTTCTTTTTTTTACCGTAAGGAGCCAGTAGGCTATTTTAAACACCCAAGAAATTATTCCTATCTCTTTTGACTGTTTGTTTTGTACCCGCACGAATCTACGTAGCACACCGTATTCCAGTAGCACACAACTCTTCTTCATGCAAAAATAATTTTGCTTTTCTGTCTTCAGGCTATGTGGGTCAAAACACGTGAATCAGGATTTTAAAATCAGAAAATTTTCCGAGACCAAGTAAAACCTTTATTTATTTTTTTTGCGATGAGCATAAAAATAAACGTTGCATCGCTGGCTTGTATAGTACCACCGTATTTGGATTTAATACAGAAAAAAATCTAAGAAACTTGGAATCTTTTTTTTCGTATTCAGCCGGAATCCAATCAAAATTTAATAGGCCCATGATAATATAAAACCTTTAAAAGGCAAATTGTTTGAAAATGAGTTGTCGTTTAAAGTTTTGTCTCCATATGTACCAATCAATTCTGTTTACTTATTGTTTGATGGTGACATGTGCAGGAATTTTGTACCGGCCGCAGCAGAGGTTGCATCTTACTGAATACTTTCTGAAGGGATTGAACTGATTTTTTTGTTGGTTTTGGCAGGTGCAGAAACGTACCCTCACGTTTCAACTAGTGAACAAAGTTTGGGTTTTAATTTTCACTGCGCCTTGACTCTTCCTTAATTTACGTACCAATGATCTGAACTTTTTACTATTGCTCTGTTTGTATTTTCCTTGAGAGATTTGAAGCCTTGCAACTTACCCTCCAAACCTTCCGTTATTCAAAGATGGCAATCTTCGCAGACACGATCCTTCATGGCCAAGCACTACTTTCCATTGCTGAGGGTCAAAACGCATCTGACGAAGCACTACTTCTTCCGGTCTTCGATCTTGTCATTGGTTCACCTTCTTCATGCCAACCTGCAGTTGCTGACTTTGCCCATCCGACACAATGGTTCATTGACAATACGACGGACTTGCACGATCTTACCAGCTCTGCCACCATTCCTCCCTTCAGGGCACTCTTGTTGCGGTCATCACAGAACACTTTACCTTGCTGGGTGATCAAATCAATGACGGAAAAGCCACTTGGACAGCTTCTCTTGCCAGCTTTGGTCAATTTTCATTCATCAATCAATATTGGGAGTGGCAGAAGTTGTACTTGGGCGATCTTCAAAAATACTTCTTGAGGTGAGGATCTATGGTGTCGTCTATGCCTCTCTTTTCACATATGACCGTGATGCAAAACTCATTCAATCATTCTATGAGCATTGGTGTCCTTCTACAAACACACTTCATATTCCAACAGGAGAGCTATCAATCTCCCTTTGGGATTTGAGTTATATTGGTGGTTTGCCAGTCTATGGCAAATTTTATGACGAAGTCATCCTGTCGGCACGCTATCTGACAGGCACTGACGAAAACATGTACCTCCTTCCACCTAGTTGCAGGTACCTCTTTGTGGCATACCACAGACTTTTTCGTGCTTCAGAAACTCACCATATCACCGCCCATGACTGGATCCATTTCTGGTGCAGGCTCAAAAGCAAATATTCAAATCTTTCTCCCAATGATCAGAGCGAGGGAGCAAGCAGGCCAACTGGACACACTAGCATGCCACCGGAGTGCACAAAGGATGAAGAAAGAGCATTCAACGAGCTAGGCATCAAAGCACGTTTAAGGGAAGAAGTCTATTTAGCAGCCTTCATGTCGTGCTGGCTATCTGTATTTGTCCTACCCAATGGAAAGGTGAACCAAATTCGTCCTACTGTCTTCAAAGTTGCGAGCATGATGGCGCGCGGATCTACATTTTCTTTGGCGGTGCCTGTCTTGGCTAGCATATATCATGGCTTGAAGCAAATTTCATCATCTCCCACTCCAAGTCAGTGCCATGCGACCCTTCCCATGCATTATATCTACAGATGGCTTGGCAACTACTTTGACACATACCTTCCATCCTCACACTCTCAACCAGGCGTTAGAATGGTCCGACTAGCCGGCGAGAAGAATGCCAAACATTTCACAGCAATTGCGGCCCGCAAACTCCTCAGAAGCGTTGATCCTTCGCGGTTATCATCCTTGGCCATGTCTGACAAGGACAAGCGATTAGTGGTAGATGACGGAAAGCAATCCCACTTTTAGATAGCCTACACCATCAGTATTCGTTCAAGCTACCTAACTCTTCGCTGCGATATGTAGTATATCGTTGAGTCTTACAGCCCTCATTGATTCTCACGACAATTCAACTTTTACCAAGATGTGCCCGAAAAATTGGTGGAAGAAGCATGTCCCCTCAACCTACCCGATGTCGTAGGACTTTGGCAATCTTGCACAAAGCTTAGTACCAAGGAAAAACTGAGAATTCCTGTCTCCTCACACAAAGGCCTTACCACAAAGCGATATCAAGAGTGGTGGACAAAGCATGCAAGCGACTTTGTTAAAGGAGACATTGAGCCTACCAAAAAGCAAGAGAAACCCAAGACTCCAGTCAAAATTTGCCTAACCAAGGGCAAGGGAGTAGTTACACCTATTGCGAATGCCCGTGAAGTTGAAGGCACTAACGCAATAGTAAGCAAAGCCAAAGCAAGCAAAGTTAAACCAATGAAGGCCAAACCAGCAGTTCTACCTACTGTTAGCAACGAGGAAGTTGACGACACTAATGCAACATTAGGCAAAGCCAAAGCAAGCAAAGCTAGACCAAGCAGGGCCAAACCGAAAGTTCCACCTATTGCTAGTACCCATGAAGTTGACGGCGCCAATGCAACAACAAGCAAGGCCAGAGCAAGCAAAGCTAGACCAAGCAAGGCTAAACCAACAATTCCACCCACCACTAGCACCCACGAAGTTGACAACGCCAATGCAACAGCAAGCAAAGCCAAAGCAAGTAAGGCTAGACTAAGCAAGGCCAAACCAAACCATGGAAAGGATCTACCCAACGATGCATCTAAAGAAATGAAGAAATCAACTCTCAAGCCTAAACCTCTCTTGAAGATTTTTACTCCAAAAATTACATCCATGATTGTCAAAAATCCAACCACCGAAAATGGAGACAAGAAAAGAGGCCTTGTGATTTGTGATGGGGACAGTAACTCTAGCCAAGGTGATCATCACTGGAATCGCCCCAAAAAGCAGAAAACCATAGTCCAAGTCACACCCTTAGAGGATATCCAAATTGACACAGACGGTTTTTTCCAAGATGTGCCTAATAGCAGCACACCTTTGGAGGATTTAGAAGCAAGAAAACACATACTTCCTCGAATGCTTTCACATTTTTTACTTTTTCTATTTCACTAAATTGCTTAAGTTTTTCCCCGTATATGTGCAGTTAGGAGTCAACAACTTGAATCTTGGTGATGAACTATACTCTCAAAGCAGTGGAGGTTCTATAGATGGTCCAAATTCCTTTGGATTACTTTCTGGTAAGCGAAGATCTGTCGAAGAAGCATCATGTCAAATTTCTCATGAGAAGGCTCCTGTTGACATGCCCAAAGTACCAATAATAGAACCAAGACAATTTCGAGTGAAACCTTCTGGTCCTACGTTATCTAACATTAGTGTCTTTCAAGGGATCGATGTGATTGCTAAAAGTTGGTGTGAGTATGTCTCAAGGTTGTGGTCCCGGATTTCACATAAGATCGGAAAAACCTGTTTGGATCATGTGGACGACATTGAAGATGAGGCTGAGAAGGTCCTCAAAGAGATGAGAAACATGAAAGTAATGGATATTTCTCCATTACAGCGCAACCTTAAAAGCTTCTTTGGTGATATTCGAGCCTACAAAAACTGCTCCGCTTCTATCAAATCATGTGCAAGTTAGCTGGCAGATATTTCTCAAATTCTTTCTCATACTAAAATAAGAGAAAATGAGGTAATTAAAGAATCTGAACTTTGTCAACAAGAATTTGAAGCCCTTGAAGTTGACAAGGCTAAGTTGAAAAGAACGTTGGAAGGCATAGACACCAAGCTGAAGGCCAAGGAAGCAGCGGTTGTTGCAAATGAAGAAGAATTATCCAAGGTGCAACTTGAGATCTCTAACCTTAAAGATAAGGCCTCTGCTATCAAGAATGCCACAGTACAGACTGATGAAGGCATTGCAAAATCGGAAGAGATGAGAAGGTTGCTTGAAGCAAATCAAAACGAGTTGGCGAACTTCAAGCTATTTCCTTAATTTTTTATTTTTTTTAGGAAGGATTGTTTCTTTTCTTTTTTTTTTCATGATTAATAACAGTTGGTCTACTTATTCGTTTGAGGAATATAGCAAACACAATTTGTCATTATTGATTAGAGGAAAGACTGTTTCCCCTTTTTTCATGATTAACAACACTTGGTCTACTTATTCATTTGAGGAATATAGCAAACACAATTTGTTATTATCATTTTTTGGCGTGTTATGACTGTGCTTGGAATAATATTCCAATACTGTCTACGTACCCAAAATGGGATCAAGCCAAATGTAGTTCATAGGGAATTTTTTTTATTTTTTATTTTGGGATGACTGAGCTCGAAATTCAAGTTGCCTACATACCCAACATGGGATCAAGCCAAACGAAGTTCATAGGGAATTTTTTTTATTTTTTATTTTGGGATGACTGAGCTCGAAATTCAAGCTGCCTACGTACCCAACATGGGATCAAGTCAAACGTAGTTCATATTTTATGGTTTTGTTTTTGGTTTGCCATGGACAGTTTTAGCTCATGCAGGCCAGAAGCAACATGCAGTTTAAGCTCGTGCGTCAGATGCTTGTTTTTTTAAGCGTAGTAGCGCTTCAAGAATTTGTAGTTTATGGGGCCAACTCTCAAGCCATCTCCAGCAACCAATTTGTAGGCACCACTTGAGTAAACTTTTTGCACCACATATGGTTCATCCCACTTGGAAATGAATTTACCACCAATTTTATGAGTGGTATTAATAGGTCTTCTTAGAGCAAGAACCAAGTCTCCTTTCTGAAAAGAACGAAGACGAACCTTCTTGTTGAATGACTTTGACATCCGGGCTTGATAGCATTCAAGACGTTGTTGTGCCTCAAGCCTCTTTTCGTCAAGTGCCTCTAGTTCTTCAACGCGCAAGCGAGCATTGTCTTCATGAGTGAGGCCTTCTTGAATGGCAACCCTTAAAGATGGAATTTGACGTTCGAACGGCAAAACAGCTTCCACGCCGTACACTAATGAATATGGAGTGGCTTGTGTAGGTGTTCGATACGTGGTTCGATACGCCCAAAGAGCTTCTTCCATTCTCTCAGGTCAATCTCTTCTTGCTTTGGCAACCACTTTCTTCAATAAGCTCCGAAGAGTCTTGTTGAATGCTTCAGCAAGACCATTTGCAAGTGGATTGTACATAGAAGAAGCATGTTATTTGAAGCCAAACTTCTGACAAAGTCTTGTTACGGCACTATTGTAGAAGGACTTTCCATTGTCTGTGATGATGTAGCGCAGTACACCATATCTAAAAATGAGATGAGTACGGATGAAGTTGACGACATTTTCCTTCTTCACTTCCTTCAATGGAATGGCCTCCGCCCTTTTGGAGAAGTAGTCAGTCGCAGCCAAAATGTATAAGTGGCCACCAGAAGACTTTGGCAAAGGCCTCACAACATCTAGCCCCCATGCATCAAAAGGTCACGAAGCGATAGTTGGATGAAGCAGTTCTGGCGGTTGATGTATAAAGTTGGCGTGGATTTGGCAAGCATGACATCATTTGGCGTACTCCATGCAATCCTTGACCATGGTCAGCTAGTAGTAGCCCATCCTTTTGATTCGAAAATGAAGTTTGGGGCCAGATTGATGAGCGCCGCATATTCTAGAATGAGCTTCTTCCAAAGCTTGCTTTACCTCATTTTCTCCAAGGCAATGGAGGAATAACCCTTCAAAAGATCGACGGTAAAGCGTGTCCTTGTAGTAGATGAATCGAGGGGCGCGACGCTTTACATCCGTTCTTCTATGTGGATCATCAGGCAATTTTCCATGTTGTAGATAATCAATGAATGGTTGGCGCCAATCCTCAGTTTCAATTTCCAAAACTGAGATGACGTTCACTTCCCTTCACCATTGTCTTCATCGTTAAAGATTGGGGGTATGACCCAACTTCGGCATATCGGAACGTGCGTCTCTTGGTCAGGTAAAGCAAGCATAGAAGCAAGCTTTGCAAGTGCGTCTTCTTGCCTATTCTCTTCTCGCGGCACATGCTCTAAGGTGACATCACCAAGCCATGCAATCAAGCGACGCGCGTAGTTATTGAAAAGCACAAGTTCAAGCTTTCTCACTTCATAGATGTCGATAAGCTGGTTGATGATCAACATTGAATCTCCATATACCTTGAGTTGTAAGTGCTTTACTTCAACCGCCATCTCTAGCCTAAGAATGAGAGCTTGGTACTCAGCCTCGTTATTTGAACAATTTTGTGTGAGAGTGAAAGCATATGGCAAGACATCTCCTTCTGGAAAAATAAATACCACACCAGCGCCTGCTCCACTTCGATGAGATGCGCCATCAAAGTACATTGTCCATGGGGGACGAACTTCGACTACCATGACATCATCATCTGGCGATTCTTCGGACAATTCCCACTCGGCTGGTATAGGATGGTCTGCCAATAAGTGGCTAGAGCTTGCCCTTTAACGGCTTTTTGAGGCACGTAGATGATCTCGTATTGTTGAAAAATGAGTGACCACCTTGCCAATCGATCAGAGATGACTGGCTTTGACATGACGTATTTGATGGGATTAGCCTTGGAGATGAGATGCGCTGTGTGAGCTTGAAAATAGTGCTGCATCTTTTAGATTGCAAAAACAAGGGTGAGGCATATCTTCTCAATCACAGAATAGTTCAACTCATGTGGTAGCATCATTTTGCTCAAGTAATATAAGGCATTTTCTTTCCCTGCAACATTCTCTTAAGTGAGAAATGCTTCAACTGAAAGCTTTTGAGCAGCAATGTACAAGATTAGTGGTCGTCCAGGTATAGGGGCAGTGAGAACGGGGGGCTCATTAGATAGGATTTGATGCTCTTAAAAGCATTGTTGCATGCTTCATCCCACTCAAACAGAGTCCCTTTCTTCATGAGGTGGCTGAATGGTTAATATCGACCGGCCAAATTTGATATAAAACGACGGAGGTAAGCCAATTGTCCTTGAAGACTCTTCAGCTCATGAATATTCCGAGGTTCAAGCATTTTCTCGATAACGTCAATTTTAGCTTGTTCAATTTCTATGCTGCGGAAAATAATTGAATATTCCGCAATAGTGTCAATTTTAGGAAAATAATTTAGGTTGCTAGTTTAGGAATCTGTATATTTGATTATGTGTATTTCCTTATTTTAAGATTTTGTTTCCTTAGTTGATAGGTAGCTTGTATTATAAATTGACCTCTAATGGGAGTAGAGTAAACATTGAGAAATTCGTTCAACAAAGGGATTCATCCTAAGTTGGTACCTTCGTAACCGTTCAAACACATGTCTTAGATCATGAAGATGGTCAACTCGTCTCTTTGTCTTCACGATTAAATCATCAACGTAACATTCCACATATTTGTGAAGCACATCGTCAAAGATCTTTTGCATCGCTCTTTGGTATGTGGCACCTGCTTTCTTCAAGCCAAAAGGCATAACTTTATAACAGTAGATGCTTTTAGGTGTGCGAAAAACTGTGAACTCTTCATCTCGCGGAGCCTTGCGGATTTGATTGTAGCCAAACGAACCATCCATGAATGACAAAACCTCATGTCTAATAGTAGCATCGACCATGAGCTCAAGTATAGGAAGTGGAAAGTCAATCCTTTGAATAAACATTGTTCAAATCACGAAAGTCAACACAAACTCGGATTTGCCCATTTTTCTTCTTTACTAGGACAATGCTTGAAATTCAAGTGGGGTACTTGACTTTTCGAATGAAACCAACTTCAATGAGTTTATTGACCTCCGCTTCAATTTTGGGAACCAAGTCGAGTCGAAAGCGTATTTGAGATTGCTTAACAGGTCGGATGCCGTGCTTTACTGCGAGATGGTGAACAGCAACTCTTGGGTCTTACCCTAGCATTTCCATGTAATTCCAAGCGAAGACATCTTTATACTCTCGTAGGAGTTCAATGTAAGCAATTTCTTCTTCAGGAATGAGCGAGGCACTTATGTAGGTTGGTCGTGGGTCATCTTCAGTCCCTAGGTTGATCTCTTTCAAGTCGTCAATGGTGGACTTCATGCCTTCTTCTAACTCTCGTGGAGCATCCTCAGCATCCTCCTCTGCTTGGACTTCATTACAAGAAGCTGTGATATGAAATGAGGAAGTGAAGTATCCTTCATTAAGGCCATCTTTCAAGCCCCTAGAAGGCACCTTGGTTAACACCATAGTTTGTCGCTTTACTTTCAGCAATTCATCGTCAATTGCCATGACAAGAGTAGTACGGCGCTCCATGCAAGAGGGTATTTTGCTCTTCAACTTCTTATCGTCTTTTGACAAGAGAGTAGCCCTCTGTTGTGAAGCCTTCTTGATGGTAGTATTTGAGACACCCAATCGGCGATGCACAAACTTTCGAGGAGCATTTGATGAAGAAGCCTCATTCGGTAGACTCAATCTGCTATGGACAGGCTCGCACAAGCTAGAGAGCATAGGGCTTTCACTTGGCGGCCTAATCAGATTTGAATGGATTTTCTCATGCGAGAAGGTGAGACTACTTCATTTTGGGGCGCCAATCTATCAAAGATTGACACTTGAGATTTCGGAGCACTTAAGCGGTCGAAGACAGATGTCTTAGATGAAACTGATGACGTTCTTTCTTCTGCCGTGATGTAATTGTTGGTGGATTTCTTTATGAAGATGTGAGCAGGAGCAGGTGCGGTATATCCAAGGCCTGCTTGAGACTCTTTGACAACATATCCCTTTTGCATGAGCATCTTCTGAGTTGAGTTCAAGCCATGTATCTTTTCACCGGTTGCCTCAGGCAGAAGTTTTTCTAGAGAAGTTGAATCTTTAGGATTATGTCCAGCCTTTGCGAGAAGCTTGTAGGCATTGGGATCAAAGCTGTTTGTCCGTTGTGAAGGCAAGTAGTCATTTTTCACTACGGGGCTATGCATGGCTCGAACAAATCCTTTTTGGGGTGGAGCGACCTTGGCTTTGTTAAGGTTAGTGACTAGGAGCGTCAATCCATCTAAGGCCAACTCTTCACCTTTCTTCACTTTTGGCACATAACGGAGTACGGGTGTCTCTTTCTTTTTTAATGCTTCCTCTACATGACAACTGACACCTTGATTAATTTTCTCCTTCTCCTTAGTTAAAATATTGGTCTTACTAAGTTACAAGTCATTGGCTTTGAGCTGCTTGTAGCTTGATGAAGAGGCAGTATGCTCAAACTCCTTCAACACCACATTTGCTAAGTAGAATTTAGCATCAGCAAAATGGGACTCGGCTTCACTAATGGGTTTTTCATCAGCTACCACTTTCTTTATCACGCCATCTTTGCAATACTTGAAGCATTGATGGAGGGTTGATGGGACGACGCCATTCTCGTGGAGCCTCAGCCGCCCTAAAAGCACGTTGTAAGAAGTTTTGGCGTCAATGACATGAAGTGATGCTCTTGAAATCATATCATTGATGAACAAGTCCAGACAAATCACACCAATAGCTCTTTGCCCCCCTTGATTGAATCCTTGGATCATAAGACGACTAGGTGCTAGTTCGCCTATAGGGATGCCAAGTTCCTTCATGGTACAAAGCAGCAAGATGTTAACTGCAGATCCACCATCCAAGAGCATCCTATTGACCCTCTTTTTGCATATGTATCCGGTGACGAATAGTGGGCGATTATGTGCTACGTCACCAAGCAGCAAATCCTCGTCACAGAGTGTAATGCTTCCAATGCAAGCAAGACAATGACTGGCACAACTTGCAAAGTCAACCTTGATTGGAGTATGATTAGGTGACTCAAGCTCTGGATCCTCAGTTTCTTCGACACTCACAGTGCTGCATGAAGCCTCAAAAAGACTGGAGTTACGAATTTTCTCAGGAAGGAAATCCCATAAAGTAAAAGGAGCACGCAATTTTCGGAAGGGCGTGGCTTCTTGCCGATTTGAGGATATTCTCTTCGACTTCTTCCTTCTTTGTTGCCTTCTCGCACGCATCCTTTTGGGACTAGGCTTTGGTATTGCAGCTTGGGGATGCTTCACACTTGATGCATGCTTCTTCTTTTTACGAGTAACAAGGGTCCATCCTTTATCATCCGCGTCCTCAACTTTTATATTGGTAGAGATGTTGCCCTCAGACTGTTGAATAGAAAGGCACCGTACTACTTCAATTGGATTAAATGACCCAAATTGAATCTTCACCCTTGGTGACGCTTTAGGCTGAAGAGTGTCATTTTGTAGAGTAACTACAGTCTGATTTGTAGATACAGTTTCATTTTCTTCCTCCAAGACAATCTTCCCTTGACTTGCGAGCTCTACTATTCTCTCTTTAAAGATGAAGTATCGTCGAATGGGGTGGCTAACCAAGCGGTGGTACTTGCAGTAATTTGGATCATTCACCTTGTTAGCCTCCTCAAGTCGTTTCATCTCCGGGAGGTCAATGAGTTTTAGATCCAGTAATTGATCAAACATTGAAGGGACCTCTGAATCTTGAAACGGATACACTTTTTCTTGCATCTCTTTCAACGTGAGCCTCTTTTTCTCCTTCACCTGTGGAGGAGTAAACTTCTCTACTTGCTTTCTTTTAGGTTTAGTAGAGATTTTGAAGGGTGCAACATTCACTGTCATGGAATCCTTCTTTTCTCCTTTGATTATGGGTTTGCCCCCTTTGTGATCGTCTGATTTATTTCTTATGGTGCGAGAATCTTGCGTTTTGCGAGATTCTTGTGCCGGTAGGCCTTGCCTTCCATTTGCTGCAATGGTGAGTTCCATGTCATGAGCTCGAGAAGCCAACTCTTCAAAGGTTTTAGGTAGGATTCCTTGAAGAATGTATTGTAGATCCCATTGCATGCCTTTGATGCACATCTTGATTCCAAAAGTTTTAGATAGTCTATCCTTGCAGTTTAGACTCACGTGCCGCCATCTATTGATGTAATCAATGACAAGTTCATCCTTCCATTGGCGAGCATTCGTAAGCTCGAACATACTGACAATACGGCAAATGCTGTAAAAACGGTTAAGAAATTCTTGTTCCAGCTCCCAACTTTCAATCGTGCCAGGCTCAAGGTCGCAATACCAATTGAAAGCATTGCCATTGAGCATTCCAACAAACTGCTTAACGAGAAGATCACCATCAGTTCCAGCATTGCTGCATGTTTCAACGAAATGGGCAATATGTTGTTTTGGATTGCCCTTGCCATCAAATTGCTGAAACTTTGGTGGTTGATAACCAATAGGCATCTTCAAAAGGTCGATCCTTCTAGTATAAGGCTTAGCATAAGTAGAAGAAGATTTTGGCGCCTACTCGTACTTCTGCTTGATGGTGCCTAGAATGAAATCCTTCAGTTGGTCCATGGGAATCAAACCCTCCCCAGAAAGCGTGAACTCTTTTGGTACTGCATTTAGTTTGTTTGAGGATTCAACTTGACTTGAATCCCCTTTACTTTCGATTTTGCTTTTGAGGGAGGCGATTTCAACGTCACATTCTTCTAGGGTTTTTGACATTCCCTCAACCACTTGGCCAGGTTAGCGACTTGTTCTTCTAGGCTGACCGCATTTGTTGTCATAACTTTCATGGCTGAAGAACTACTAGGCTTGGCGGGAGCATTGAATTTTGACTGAGGAGTGCTTTTAGAAAAGTCGAAGTCAGAACTGCAACTACTTAAATAGCCATCTTCCAGGTTCTTCTGAATTTCTGAACCAGACTCTTGAGGCATAGAAGGATTTTCAATGTCGGTTGCCACATCCTTCATTGTTTCTATGGTAGAAACGACATCCCTTCCATCTGGTGAGCTTGGCGGTGCTTTCGGTAGGTCAGCCTTAGACTCGGGATTTAATTTTGGTGAGCTTGGCAGTGCCTTTGGTAGATCAGCCTCAAATGCGGGATTTAATTTAAACAAAAGTGAGGCTGGGGCTGCATCCGTAGCGGCAACCTTCACCTTGCTTCGAGTTATTGGACCAACACTTTTAGTGTGAGATCCAGAGCCAGATTTGGTAGCGGCAACTTTCACCTTGCTTCGAAGTGTTGCACCAACGCCTTTAGTGTGAAATCCAGAGCCAGTTTTTGCAGCAATTGAAGACTTGGAGCATGCAACCGGAGCTTGAGGAGCTTTTGAATGGGCAGTCTTAGGAGCCATTGAGAGTTTGTTGATTTGTTGAAGAGAAGAGATGAGAGGCAAACATAGTCCCACCGGGCATGCCAAAATCTATTGAACACAAATTTCGAGTCTACGAAAAAGACGGGAAAAAATAATGAATGAGAGTCAATTTTATTGATGTATTAAAACTAGGGCTACAATCTCTGATGAATTTCTAAGAGAAAATAATCCTCTGATTCTTCTCTGCGGTTGTTGTTGAAACAAGGGCTTGACGCTTATTCTCGGATCGAACGGCAGAATCTTCTCCGATGTTTGCGAAGAAGATGATGATCTAGGTTGAATGTTCTTCGGAGCTTTAAAGCTTTGATCTGAAAGAACCTTCTTGTTGGATTGGACTTGAGACTTGAGGAATTCTGAAGGGCTTTGAGGCACCTCTATTTATAGAGATGTAGGATGGAGAGTCATGACCAACTCTACTTCCTTCATATTTATCTCTCTTTAATTATTTCTTTATCTAATGTAAAAGAAATAATTGTAATTCGATAATTATCCCTCTTACTTTTATTTTAAGAAAGACAATTATTTGCGAAGAGAAATACAATTATTACTTTACCAACGGCTTAATTTGATTGGCTGAGCTTATTAAAAATAATAATTGCATCACTTTGACACGTGGCACCATTTGATTGGCTTATACGCATCATCTTGACATTTGACCTAAAGACACTTGACAGCATTTGATTGACCATTTATTGTGCCCTGTTTATTAAGTCCCGCAACACGTGACAACTTGTGATTAGCTGAAAATTTTAGATGCCTACACTCTCCTTTCCAAAAAAATAAACAAAAAAATAGTCACGTCAAGTCACAAGTCACACTTGTTTTTTAGGATTTCGTGGGAATGACTAAACCCACACTAATAGATAATCCCTAAGGAAAAAAAAGCATGTGTCACCGTTCTTTATAAAAAACAAAACCACACTACTTATAGCCATCTCCACTACAAATTGTAGCCAGTGGTTATCTTCTAGTTTTCCCACAACGTAGGTCAAGGTTCCAGCCTCATTAGAGACATTTGGAGTTCAGGACTGTGGACAACTTCTAAACCATCTGTTGACTAACTAACTAATTCTCCCACTAACCCCACTGATGATGATGGAGTAGGCAATATTTGCACCAAAGAAAGAAAAAACTATCTCGTGCCTGAATGCATGACGCAACGCATTGTGAATTCAATTGAAATAAAGTATCATTTTCCATTCAAAAGCCACACATGCCATTTTTTTTTCTATATATCTAGGTGCATGGCGACATGCAAGACACATCTGTCATACCCGTTGTGGAGATTGATTTTGATTGTTTTTGGAATTATGAATGTGGATGAGTATAGCAAAAGTTGTATGGATAAGTTTGATCATAAGTACGTAGCTGTCAACAAAAGTTTAGTTATACATAAGTAGCTGTGATTATGACTAACTGCACGACTTTAGCTACAGGTTTATCTATATGATTGCAAAAGGGCTGCATCAAAGTAGAGTTCTTGCAAGTTAGAAAAAGCAAAAGTCTCTGAATTGAAAGTTCTTCATGCCAAAGGGTTGGAAAGGTTTGAAGCTGATGGAAGAAGCTGACTATTTGTTCTTGTTGGGCTGTTGGAAGTTTCTTCAGTTGTTAATTAGAGAGTTTTTTGTTGGGCTGTTGACCATTGCGTGTCCATTGCTGGGCGGGAGGCTAAGGTGCTTGGGTTGTGGACTTGTGGTCTCTCTTTTTGCTTTTCTTATTTGGAGTGTTTGGAGGTAGAGCGAAAATGATTTCCGAATGGTTTGTTGTCTCTGCGATGTCTTCGCCAGAGATAGAGTGAACGTTGAACTTTAATTGGCTGATTCCTGCATAACTGTACATGTAGGCCTTCAATGTGACGATGCATTTCTTTGGTTTGCCAAGTTTCTGAAGAATTGGAAGGGGAAGTTGTCCCTGCATTGAGTAGTTAGTTAGATTTTCTTTTAATGTAAAATGTATGAGTTGGTTTTGTATGAATGAAGTATGTTTGTCTTACATCGATTGCATTTGTTGCTGTAATGCCATAGAATTCTGATGCAACCTCTGAAAACACTGTTGCTTCAATTTTTCCAGTTAGATCTGTGATCTGGACATTGAATTTGATCCTGCAAATTAGGGAGATTTTATTCAGTTCTATTAGTTGTTTGGTTACATAGTGTGGTTTATGTTGTGAATGAGAGATTGTATGAAGTTGGAGAGGAGGTTTTTTACTTTGTTAGGGCTGGTACTTTTTGGACACAGTAGTTGCACAAAAAATCTCCATCTCCAAATGCATTTGTTGCTTTATTGCAGAGTGAGCAAGCGAGGTAATAGAAGTTTTGTGTGAAATCGGTGACTCTTGCTATGCCTTGCACATTCAGGTACTGTGTCTGCAAAAAAGAGAATCAAAGGAAGCTTAGGGGCAGCTAATTACTCTATTGACAGGATATGAATGCTACAAGAGCACATTTAGCAAGTATTCTATGCAAAAGGGAATTTATTAACAGAAGATGGCTTGCAACGAAATAAATGCTCACCATTGCAAAATTAACTAAAATTTTAAGTAGGCATTTGTATTTTTTGACTGGACAACATTTGGTGAGAGGGGATATTTTAGTGTAAGTAGTACCTTGTCTACTGATATGGGGAGGTTGACAATTTTGATGATATCATCTTCTGAATATTCGGTTGGCTTTGGCATCAGAAGCTGCGCTGATGGTGCTGTTGGCAGTTCTTTGATTTTTCTTGCGTTGATTACACACCTGCAATAGTTGTAACTGAGCTAAAGAGTACACAGCTGTCAGTGTTTGAACTAAGATAATAATGATGGGGTAGGCATTTCATTCGTTAGGTAATATAGTAGTTACCATGACTGCAGTGTAGTTGCCTCTGGTATTGGCAGGTTGAAGATGAAACTTGACGTGCTTCGTGTGGCAAGCGTTAGACCTGTATGAGCATAATTATGGGCGTATTGATGTGGAAAATGTGATATTAGATGTTATGAGTAAACATTAGATTACCGTAGTATGTTGAAGTTTTCAATCGCAATCCAATTGCCACTGGGAAATTGCCTGGCAAAGTTGCCATTACAGGTGCTTCATAATCACTAAATTGGCCCCACAGTGATATAATTGTTGGTTGGTAACTAGTCACATTTCATAATGATGTGGTGAGTAGTGTTAGTAACATAAGTAGCAGTTATGATTAGTTATTTTATGTAGGGTTTACCTTTGATCGACTACTCGAACTTCCACGACATATGAGTCATTTATATATTTCCGTGGTCCAACTTCCAAAATAGCAAACAGCACATCTACAATATGATGTAGATATAAGTTATTTTTTTGGTTGTACGAAAATCTATTAGTGTAAAGACTGACCTAGTTTTGGATCAGGGTCTCTGATTTGCGGGAGAGCGACGATTGGAGTGAAGTTGTATTTCATTGTCCTCGGTGTAAGTCCATCAATTTGTATTTCTTCAACTGGTGTGCGCGCGCTAATGGCCAACTGGTGTATATTTTTCAGGAAGCGAAACTCTTTTGGAGTTTCGCTAACAGCAGCATTTGTAATGGAATACGCATGGTAGAGCTTGAGCGTATGTTCCAAAACTTTGATGTTGTCTCCAAAGATTGTTGCTTGTATCATGTTTCCCTGTTGAATGGTAGATTTTTTTGGGCTGTAAATTCATAGAGCATTTATTTTGGCATGTTTGTAAGGGATGATTATTGAATTATTAAGAGCATTACCTCTTTGTCTTGGAGCATCATCCTTTGATATAGGGAACTGTTGGTGGTTGTCATTCTTGGGATGTTCTTTTCAATGACCATTGCCTGCACTGTATAGTTTTTGGTTGTGAGGATGATATCTTTCAATGCTAAAATGTTTGGAGCCATCCGTACCTGTGAAATTGGAATGGAAATAAGTACATAGAGCAAATAGTGAGATTAGAAAATACTAGCATTAGAACTGAGCAAGAATGAGCAACATACATACCTAATTGTATCGCAAAAGTAAGTATGTTTCAATACAACTATACAAGTACGTGAAACTAAGGAATGAATATTATGTATTTGGATGCAGAGATAAATGATTCTATAGCATATACCTTTTTGTTCTATTTAGCTACATATGTTCGTTATTGTAACTTAGCTACTGTAAATATGAACAATTAGCTTCAACCAGAAAGTGGTAAATAGCTTGCTTTTGTGTTACAAGATATATTTTGTCTTTAAATTTAATTATGTATTTTTTGGTGTGATGTTTTGCTATGATTTAGGCTAGATTTGAATTTTTCTTTAATATAGATGATATAAACCACTCCACCCAAATTCAGAAAAAGTTCTCCTATTCCCTCCACCCCCTTGTGCCACGTAATTCAATAAGTGGGAAAAGTAAAATGACCATTTCACCCCACCAATCAAGAAGAACAATCCAACAATAGAGGCCTAAAATTGTCCAAATTGGGCAAAAAACTGGCCAGTAAAAAATTGCCCAAAGTGTTTCTTCTTTTAGAGGAGGAGGAAACAAGCAGCGCATGATATCTAGGGGCAGAGGTGTGTTAGGGCTCGCAAGAGTCCTGGTAACCCCCAAATACTATTTGTTTTCAAACAAATTTTGTACACTTAAAACACTTAGGATATAAATATGTGATTAGTCTCCAATTCTTTTGGTCTTTAATTCAACTAATAACTTTTTTTTTATCCGAACTAATTACCTTGATGTTTAACAATTTCTCCTAACTGTTTAATAAGAAATGAAGACTATTTGTAGAGTACAGTATTGTACACAAAGGAAAAGAATGTAAATAATAATGAGTGTATTTTTCTCAATAAGAAGGGCAAAGTCCACTTTGACCCCCTATGGTTTGAGTCATGTGCAAATACACCCCTTATTATTCAAAGATTTGCACATAACACCATGTAGTTTGTGAAATGTGCTGATATCCCCCCGGGCACGTCATCTCTGTTCTTCTCTTCTCTTTTTTTCCCTAACCTTGCAAAGCTACTTCTTCCTTGTCTTTGCCCGTTTCGTCCCCTCTAGTGTTTCGTCCTCTCTTCAATTGTTCAGCCGCCGAAAACCACATCTGGGGGTTTGTGGTTCTGTGCCTAACGGCTAGGCGCGGCGATTATTGTTGGTTGGGTAACGCGTGGGTTCTCGTCGCCGGGAATCACATCGGGGGTTTTCGGTTTTGTGCCTAACGGCTAGGGTTTTGTCCTCACGGTGGCCAACGATGCAAATCTACAGGGTTGCGGTCTGGTTCTGTTGGCTATGGAGGTGGCGGCAAGTGGTGGCGATAGTTTGTAGTAGGGCTGCCTTTTATTTTGGTTTGTGCTTTTGTTTGCAGGTGGTGGATTTCGGAGGGGTTTGTGGAGGCTGATCTGTGGGCGACAGCTTAGGGCGGTGGTGACATCTGTTTATCTGGGGCAACAATAGGGGCGAGTTCCCCGGGTTCCGATGACGATTAAGCTTGGTCTATTGTGGCAGGTAGCAAGGTAGCGCGGGTGATGGATCTAATCGTTTTTGGGATCGGCAACCTACGACTGGTTCACGGCGATTTGGTGCTTCGCAGGGGCGATTTTGGCATTTAGTTTCCAGACTTCATCTTAAGGTTTTTTTGGGCGTATTTGTTGGGCTATGCCCTTTGTATTTGGGCTTTGCCCTTTGTATTTGGGCTTTTAAGTCTTATTTGGAGTTGGGTTGCGTCTCTTTTGCGCTTTATTTGTTTATCTAGACATTAAGGCCTCTTAGATGTTGAGCTTTGTCCCGTGGGGTGTTTCTTTGGTTGGCACCTTGCCAATCAAAGGCTTAGGTCTCAGATGAGCACTTGTTGTCATTCTCCTTGTTCCTTTTGGTCTTTGTTTTCACATTTAAAGACTAATAAAATCTTTTTTCGCTGTAAAAAAAAATGTGCACATTTTTTAACCATAGAAGGTGTATCCGCACATGGTCCAAACCACAAAGGGTCAAAGTGGACTTTATCCTAATAAGAATCTATATTTGTCAATTCGACCCCTTCGTTATAAAAATCCTGACTCCGCTCTTGACTTATCTACTATGGTTTGAATTATATACAACTTTAGCAACTGTCATCTTCACTATTCCACCAATTCCAAATAGAAAAAGAATGCAACCTCCAATTGACCTATCTTTTACCCACAAACAATCACGCTTGGTTTGATAATCCATACTTACAAGATGGTTCCCAACCCTCGGGTGCTTGCTAGCTTGCTTGCTTTTGAGTATACCAACAATTTTCTTAATGCACTTGGCTTCATACCTAAAATTTTCAAAAAAAATGCCAAATTAAGCTTAGAATATCAGAAAAGATTTGAAAGGAAAAAAAAAATCCATACACATACCCAAACAAGAACACAAATAAGTGTCAAGATATATGACTAAAGATTTGGTCAAGAGTAGCATTATTTTCCCTCAACTCCCAACTAGAGACCGATCCAAAGGTGGGCTATGGCCACCCACAATTTGGGAAATCTATAATTGTATATAAAAAAAATTATATACAACATTTAACATATTGGGCCCCATAAGTTGTCATACAGAAAGAAAAAATAACTCTATATAGGAGTTACAAATATGGACCACTTTCTCACCAATCATCAATTAAACATGTTAGAAATGTGGCTCATATATTAAGTATGAAAAGATACTAAGAAGTTCTAAAAGAAGGCCAGATGTTGAAGCGGAGTGGAACGAGTGGAGTGAAGCGCAACGAGTGGAGCATAGTGGAGCGACGGCATCTAGCCCGTCGCCAATCGCCGATGATCCAGTGAAAGTAGACTGGGCCGCCCAGGCGTTCCATAATTGCAGGGTGCGGGGAGCAGTACGGTACGGTTCGTACGGGGGTATTTTTGGGATACAGACCAAATACCATATTAGGGTTAGAATATAGTCGGTATAAATACTCTATGTTGTAAACCCTATTTCGTACTATGAGAATGAAGAACAACAGCCGTTCTCGCTCCCGTAGACGTGCCGATTTTGGGAAACCACGTATATCTCTATGTTGATTTCTTTATTGTTTAATACTCGTATATCATGCGTATGTGTGTGACGATCCTAACAAAACATTAAACTTTATTTATTCTCCTCAACCTTAAAATTTTAAGTTTTTATTGGTGCGTTATGGTCCCTTCGTATATCAAATTCTCATTCTTTCTCTGCTCCCAACTATACAATCTACTAAGACAGGCTTTTAATTACTACTTCCTCCGTCCCTTTTTAAGGTTCCAGCTTCGTAATTCCAACTTGTCAAGAACACATCATTACAACTTTTACATCAACTTTTATCTTCACTTTTCAAAATTATCTTCCACTTTACCAATTACTATTTTACCCATTAACTTTCAAAATTAACACTTATTAAGGAATAATCCAAAATGAAATAATTGACTCTTAGTTTGGAACGGAGGAAGTACTAAAGAGCTGTCCACGCCATCAAAGTGCCTTCACACACACACACACACACACACACACACACAGTGCGAGAGCGGGAGCGGGAGCGGGGGACCGCTGTGCCCATCTTACAGCAGCGTGTAGTTGCAATAAATCTTACCGTCCAAAATTTTTTTGAACAGTTCAAATGGTCCTACTATTTCGTACCGCTAATAGTATTCTATTACCGGTCATAAAATAACTCTTCCCTAGACCATAGATTGTCAAGATGGATAGTAAGATTGGCACAGGTACACGCTGCTGTGAGATGGGCATAGCAGCCCCCCGCGTTGCACCGAGTGTGTGTTCTTAGCTCACGGGATATTAGGGTAACATTGGAGGGGTTTTACTCAAAATTGGGTTTTGAGTGAAAGAAAAGGGGTAAGGAAAGGAGGCAATAAGAAAATCTGCATTGTCGACGATCGAGCAGTAGATCGAAGGAGAGATTTGGGAAATATGTTGGGCCAAGCAGATTTTACCTCTTGCGATGGTCGCCGGAGGCGATGGTGGAGGCGCCTTTGGTGGTTGTGGTCGTCGATTGTGTTGGTCGATGGTGGTGGTGAGTAGAGCTGGGCAAAGTACACGAAACACGATAACACGACACGAACCGGACACGAAGTTAGCGGGTTAGGGTTGACCATTTCTGACACGAAACACGAAATTGACACGACTCGAGAACACGAGTTGTAAATGGGTCGGGTTTGGGTTGAACACGCGAGACCCGAAACTGACACGACTAACACGATTACTTACCCGTGTCACCCAACAACACGACCCGAACACGACCCGACCCGAACACGAAAAAATTGTCACTCATTGACCCGACCCGACCCGAACACGAAAAAAAGGGGCCGGCCGGCCAGGCTGTGCCAGGAATTAAACCCAAGTCCCTTGCTCATATTTTTGTATTTCCTACAAAAACAAACCACTAAGCTACAAATTGACTTGTTCTATGAATTTGAAAAATTAGTATAAAGTATAATAGTATATAGCTCTATTATATAAAAACGGGGCCCTCAAGTATATTAAATTAGTATAAAGTATATAGCTCTATTAGATGGTTCTGATTTTTAAAAAATAGTTTATGCGGCCATCAAGTGGTGCATTATAGGGCTTTAATGCATTTGGAACCACCGAATGTGTTCCAATCATGTAGTTTCTGATATCCAATTATCACTTTATTCAGGTGAAAAGTGATAAATTTGATAAGACGTTAAATCGTAACGGTTTAGATCGAACATTTAAAAAAATGAGTCTGCAGCTACCTTTGAAATCTATACATTGAACTCACTTGGTTTTAAACCAAGGTATTCTTCGATAGTCTAATGTACGTGAGCCACACGATCACAAAATAATTATGATGATCCATACCATTCATTTTGTTATTCTTGGTGTTTTAATGACTCTCACCAATTTTTGCGTCTATCGGATTTTAAAAGCTCCTTCATCGGGTTGTAGATTAATTATTATGAAAACTTTTGTTATGTATGATCAAGTACATAACGATAAGAAATTTAATTCATTCTTGGCATGAATGATATAATCCCTCCAACGTAAAATCTAGACGGTTCCGATTTTTCAAAAATAGCTCGGGCGGCCCTCGAGGGATGTATTGTAGGACTTTACGAGATTTTTTCATTATCGATGTCTCGTATCATCATATGCACATGTAGCACAAGATTACATGGTTCATATAAAAGGCAATGAGAAGTTCAGAACTTCAGACGTTGCCCTAGCGCAGCTGTGCAGACATCTCTCAATTCTGATCTCTCTCTCTCTCTCCCTATCTCTCTCAACGATTCAATGTTCCGAATCTTTTGATCTCTCTCACTCTCACTCTCAATCTCACAGTCTCACTCTCACTCTCACTCTCGTCTCATGCCTGAAAGACTGAATCTCGACGCCTGAGGTCACTGTTCAAACACCGTTCACCGTCTCACGCCCTAGCACGGACATCTCTCGTTGGTACGTCTCTCTCTCTCTCTCTCTCTCTTCCGATCTAAATTTTGTAACTACAAACCCTAAGACCATGTGCATTGTACACCAGATTTTGGTACTGTGTTTGAAGATTTTGTTACCGTTCACCAAAATAGATCCGAAAGAAACCAAAAGAGACACTACCTTTTCGGGTTCTCGATCTTCTTGGTTTTCCTTGGTGAAGTCACAAGATTATTTTCCCCATTGCATATCAGTTCGCACCAAAGGGAAAAAAAGAAAAAGAAAAGGAAAACGAAAACGGCAAATCCGGTGGCTTGTGACGAAACTGCAAATAGTTCACACGTTCGTACCGTTATTTGGTGTATTTTTACTTGGTCCAACTCTCACTCTCGTCTCAAGCTTGTGATCTGTTTCTGTTTCTGTTTCTGTTTCTGTTTCTGATCTGTTTCTGTTTCGGATCTATTTCTATTTTTACTTAGTCTTGATTACTGGTTCTATATAGTCATTTACACTGGTCTGTTGCGATCTATTTGTTTCACTTATGCAATCATTTTGATTACACTGGTTCTGACAGTTAATCTTTGAACAGATGGATACAAATCCTACAATGGAATCGATTCATTCTCAATCAGCACATTCACCACCTGAAAAAGGTGTAGCCAAAGCCAAGAGCAAAAAGTCTCCTCTAAAGAAGGCTAAGAAGCCTATTCTGAAGAGAAAGCGTAGGCTTACGTCTGAGGTATGGAAGTATTTTGACATTCTTGACAAGCCTAAGAAAGAGAATCTCCCTGATAATGAGAATGACCCTGAGAACCCTGATGATGATGAGAATGATCCTGAGAATCCTGATGATGTGATTGTAGACGATGAGCCTGAAAAATGCAAGTGTAAGAAATGTGGTCAGGTGTATCTTTCTGATAGTAAATATGGAACTGGAAATATGAAGCGTCATTTACTTGTTTGTTTAAAGAATCAAACAATGGATATTGGACAGATGCTTGTATCTAAAAATGGAGCATTGCAACTAGCGAAATTTAACCCTGATAGGTTTCGTGAACTGTTGGTGCATGCAGTAGTTAGACATGACTTGCCACTTAGCTTTGTCGAGTATGAGGGTGTTAGGAATATTTTTACCTACTTAAACCCAGAAGCCCACTCAATTTCAAGGAGGACTGTTAGGACTGCCATCCTTTCTCTGCATGAGAAAGAGTATCGAACTCTAGGTCGCAATTTGCGTACTTTGCCTGGTAGAGTTTGTTTGACGTCTGATTTATGGACATCTATTGCCACGGATGGTTATATGAGTCTTACTGCCCACTTTATTGATGCGAATTGGGTGTTACACAAGAGACTTCTGAATTTCTCGTACACGCCTCCACCACATAGTGGCGTTGCATTGAAAGAGAAAGTGTATGATTTGTTGGTTAAATGGGGCATCGTGAACAAGTTGTTCTCTTTTACTTTGGATAATGCTTCTGCAAATGATGTGCTTGTTGACTTGCTTAAGAATCATCTTAATTTGAATAGTGCACTTGTGGACGAGGGTAGCTGTTTTCATAGCCGTTGTTGTGCTCACATTCTTAACTTGGTAGTTCAAATGGGGCTGAAAGAAATAGATGTTGTTGTTGACAAGATTAGGGAGTGTGTCAAATACATGAAAGGATCTCAAGCAAGAAAACAAAAATTATTGGAATGTGTTGCACAATATTCTCTAGATTCCAAAAGAGGTTTGAGGCAGGATGTTCCAACTAGATGGAACTCAACATATCTCATGCTCGCAAGTGCCATTTACTATCGGCGTGCGTTTTGCCAGTTGCAACTTAGTGACTCGAATTTTAAGCATTGTCCTTCTCAAGAGGAATGGGGTAGAGCGGAAAAGATTTGCCAATTCTTGAAAGTTTTCTATGATGCTACTTGCATTTTCTCGGGTTCGAAATATCCTACATCAAATTTGTATTTTCCAAAGGTTTGTGCAATTCAATTTCTCTTAAATAAGGAGATGAACAGTACTGATCCTTTCATGAGAAGGATGGCCTGTCAAATGATGGTGAAGTTTGACAAGTATTGGTCGGAGACTCGGAGCATTCTGTGATCTTGGCAATTGCGGTTATATCTGATCCTCGTTTTAAGTTTCAGTTGGTGGAGTATTCTTATGGAAAGCTTTATGGTGAGTCATCCAGTGAGGTATTCACACAGTGTACACGAATCCGGGAAAAGCTTTTTGGTCTCTTTAACGAGTACCAATCTAAAGCTTACAAACCTGAAGTTGTTCAAGGAAACGTTGTTCAAGAAAACCAGGGCGAATTCATTGAGGTAACGACATTCTTTTTGACATGGTGTTCATGTAAATTAACTTGGTATTTTCAATTTTGCGTTATCTTCTAATTTTTTTCTATATTATTGTTTATAGGATTTTGATGCATTTGAGAGCCATTCATTTGTTTCTAGTGCACACAAAAATCAGCTAGAATTGTATTTGGATGAGCCTAGGCTTCCAAGAAATGAAAATATTGATGTACTTGAATATTGGAGAGCCCACAATTATAGGTATCCGGAACTTGCATCGATGGCTCGCGATGTGTTGAGTATTCCTATTTCTACAGTTGCTTCCGAATCTGCATTTAGTGTTGGTGGTCGAGTTCTTGACAAATATCGGAGTTCTTTAAAGCCTAAAATTGTCGAGGCTTTGATATGCTCTAGGGATTGGTTGTTTGGAGGGGAAGGTAAATATATTGTCATCTTTTGTTATGCCTTTTTTAGAGAATAAACTTGAGACTAACATGACTTATTGTTGTCATTTAGAAATCGACAACGTGAAGTTGGATGATGTCATTGAAGACATAATGAACTTGAATCTAGACAATGATCAGTCCGAATCAGTGGGATGTTCTAGTTCCGTGATCAATGTTGAACCTTGATTAAAAGTAAGTATTATCTGCTATTTTGATGGTGATTGTTTTTAACTTTTTATGGGCTCCTAAATTGTGCAGCAATGACTAGTCTAGTGTAGTGTTAACTAGTCCTGTGAAGTCAGTATGTAGCCCTGTTGATTTCAGCTCTTTTCTTTAAGAATTTGTCAAATTTTTCATGTTATAAACCCCTTCATGAAGTTTTAAGAATTTAATAAGGGTACTTGCATTGATATAAATCTAGGGATTTGTTTTAGCTGTCCCCACCTGACTTGATCTCTTCTAATTGCTTTCAATTGTTGTTGACCCAACTATACTCCTGCTTATATCAACGCAACTTAATTCTTACTTCTCAATGCCTATTTAACAAGTCAAATATTGTTGTAAATCAAATGAATGTTTGTTATAAACAGTAGATCTTTTTTGCTGTTACAGATATAGTGTATATAAAGTAGTAAAGAAAAAGAGTATCAATCCATTGCACTTGGTTAATTAGTTGGAATTTGGCATGGAGCGATGCCTATTTGGCTATTCTGAGAATAAGAGTATCAATCCATTGCTGTATTCTTTGTTTGTCTTTTGTCTCACGGCTCTGCTTCAATTACAGCCTTGCAGGGATATGGTAGGGCTCTGTGGTTGAGGCAAGGACAAATGGGGAGTGGTTTTGTGAAGAAGCCTGATCTGGAAATGGAACCAAATAATGAATGGTTCCAGTGAGAACTCGTTTTGTATTTGAATGTTTAATTGTTTAAGTTAGACTTATTTAGTATTGAAACTTATCTTTGTAAGACTCTAAGTGGTGGTGGACCTGGTGATTGGAACTTATGTTTGCAAGACTCTAAATGGTGGTGGACCTGGTGGTTCATTTGATTTTTCTAGGTTGGAATGTTGGAACTTAAGTTTTAATTTTTAAGAATGTGAATGCAGGAAGTATTTTGTATGCATAATCTGTTTGGTTCATTTGATTTTTCTAGGTTGGAATGTTGGAACTTAAGTTTTAATTTTTAAGAATGTGAATGCAGGAAGTATTTTGTATGCAGAATCTGTTTAAATGTGTTCAAACCGTGTCGTGTTACGGGTTGACACGATTATCTAATAAACGGGTTACACAGGTCGTGTTCGGGTTGACCTGTTTGTTAACAGGTCGTGTTCGTGTCTGGAAATTTGACACGATTAATAAACAGGTCGTGTTCGTGTTGGGTTGTTTGTGACATGAACCCGGCTGACACGACACGAACCCGACACGACACGACCCGTTACCCAGGTCTAGTGGTGAGTTCGCCTCCCTCCCCCTCTTCGTTATAGAGAAGTGAGAACGTATGGTTTTTGTTATCAATGAGAAGAAATAAGGTTTTTTAAAATCAAATTCGGATCTAATTGTTATCCAATTTAATTCGACACAATCCGAATTCAATCCAATCCCTATTTTGATTATCAGATTCAGATCGTATTTTTCGGATCGAGATCGGATTCATCCATTGACAAGCCTACTAGGGGCTTCTCTACCATAAGCATCCCATTGGTTGATTGTACTCTAGAGCGTTAGCTTTGCCCTTTTTTTGGCCTTCCTGCTCATTTTGATTATGTGCACCTCTCATTTTATAGAAATCATTTATATCTCACATAATTCATGTTAACCTATTACCCAATCAACTTAGGACCGCAGAAATACTACTGCCATGCTGATAAAAAAAAATTAAAAAATTAGTCTTAGGTCCATTATGTGAATTTCATAAAGTTTACAAGTCCACATATTAGTTTTGTAAGGTGTTAAGTTTATTTTAAAATTTTCATAGTAGGCCCAGTCCACTCCCTATGGTATATGGTTTAGGCACTTTCATAGAATTTTATGGTCCATTTTCCTATTATAAGGTAGAGTACCCTACCCTAGGATTTAGACACTTTCATAGAATTTTAGGATGCACTTTTCAATTATAGGGTAAGGTACCCTAGCGTAGGGTACTCTAGAGCTTAGGCATCTTCATAGGATTTTAGGGTGCATTTTCCTATTATAAGATTTTAGCAGTTTAGGCACTTTCATAGGGTATATTAGGTTTTAGGTTACGTGTGTGGACTTTTGGACTTATGAAATGTCTATAGTGAACTTATCACCAAAGCTCAAAAAAAAAAAATTGCTGCTCCCATAAGACAGATACTTAAGTGAAAGATATGACGTTGTGGTGCCTTTTAGACCAAAAGATGGGTTAGTTAATACGCCAATTGAATTCATGGGAAGACGGGATCAATGCTTTGACTTGGAAGGGTAAGATAGTTATTGTCACACAAAGGACAATAAGGCCTCGTTTCCACTAAACTTTTTTTTACTCACAATAATATGTCTTTAGTTAAGTTGTTTCCACTACTATTTTTTTTTTTTTGTCAAAATTAAGGGGCAAAGTACAAATTACCTTCTCATGGCTTGGCCTTTTATGGTTTTGGAGTAAAGTGATGCTGTCACATTTTCTTTGCAAATTGACGGAAGATGTAAAATACATGTCTATTATGAGACTGGGAATGAAAAAACAAATAAATAAAGGTAGATTTTGGTATAAGATGACATTACTACCCTTGTTCATCATCTTCTCCCAAAAAGGAGTGTGGATAATAAAATAAAAGGAGTGTTAATATCAATTCCCATTGTTAAAGCCTTGTTTTCTAGTTGTTGAAAAAGAAAGGAGACAGGAAGAAAGTACAAGGTACAAGAGTCATTTAGCATTTCTGTTAACAGAGTTAAGAATGCACTTCACTCCAAAATCGGAGGCCAAATGCTCATTAGTAAATCTTAGGGAGGTCATCTACCAAATGACAAAACCATAGGGAGATCATTCACACTTTGCCCAAAGTTAAATTGCTTCCACTGAACTAAAATATCCAACACATTTTTTTTCACTAATCCGACACATTTCTACAACTTCTAATGTAGTGGAAACAACTTGATTATAAAAAGCTACTAGACTTACCGAAAATGCCCCCTTAAGTATGTGTGGCCCTTAGTTGCAAGAAACGCCTCATCAGGCAACGATTCTTGCCGAGAACCGCGGTTCCGTCCTCAGAAACGCCTGGAAACGCGTTCCAATCATGACGGGAACACGCTCCTGACCTAGATGGGGACTTACGCCCAAATTCGAAGCAAAATCGGATCGATCAGAGCGATTCACATAAACAAAGGGCGAATGGAATACGTACAGGTTTTTCTCCGGCGATGGGCCTCCGGCGGCGTCGATTTATCATCTCTCTCTATCTTCACAAGATAGGGATGGTGGAGGAATTGGAGGGAAATAGAACAAATCGATTTGGGAAGGGGGAGAGCTGGGCGGTGCGCCGTGCCGAGGTGTTCCTTCTCTCTCTGTTTTCGTCTCTCTCTCTCTCTCTCTCTCTCTCTCTCTCTCTCTCTATTTCTCTGCTGTATCATATGTATGTATGTAGATGACAGTCGTAGATGGCTCCTATTCTGTTTGGAAAAAAAAGAAGATGGACAGATGGCTAGTAGTTAGATTTTTGGGGAGGGTAAAAGTCAATTGTTTCCTATTGTATTTAATCAAATACAATAATTTTAATTTATTGGTATGTGTGTGCAATAATAGCTGTTGAACAATGAAAAATGAGCCCCATTATATTTTTTCTTTAATATTTTTTTTGGTGTTTGAGAGTGTTTTTTTCCCTTTTTTTCCCTGAAAATGACCCCATTTTGGATTGAGTCTTTAAAAAATAAATACTTATTTACAATTTTCAAGTTTAAAAATAATAGGCTTACTCAAATCAAAAAAATATGCATTGTGGATCTTATTTGATAGATCTCATCCCGCAAAAAATTGAAAAATTATTTTCGTAACATCATTATTTTTAAGCTTGAAAATAAGTTCTTATTTTTTAAATAATTTTTGGAAAATGTGGAACGGGGAGAGAGAAATACTATTCCGTTTGACAAAAAAAAAAGAATAATAGAGAAACAAAGATTAAAAAAAAAGACACACAATAAATGAACTTTGGTAGTCGTTGGGAGCTCATCATAAACTATTCAATTGTATTGCCAACTATAAATTGCCAAAAAAAAAAAAGGGTATGAAAATCAAATTTTTTAGGTATATTCCACGTAGTAATGTAATGTATTTAACTGTATATCTATCAACTACCGTCTATTTAAATTTTATTAGTTATGTTAATTTTAGCATTTTCCCTTTAAAAAGTCAGATACAAAAAGTTATCATTTTCATTTTCAATTTCGGGAGAGGTTCTAATTTACGGTGAAAAGAAAAAAATAGCAAAACCTGAACTAGAAAAAGCAAATGACTCGTCTGGTTTTAGAGACATTGCATCATAAAAATTCAATTGGCTTGCTAGACACTTGGGCAACTATTTCATGAAAAAATCAATTAGTTTACCGGAACATTTTATCTCATAAATTGTTCAAGTCACTACACATGATTTTCACAAAGTTGTTATATCATTACAAATAATTAAATTCCTTTAGGTTTACTTTCAAAATAAAATTATATATGATTTCCACATAATTGTGGTCAACAAACATGAAAGAGAATTAACAAATCGCGATCACAAATAATGATTTCTCGTATTATTCAAACAAAAAAAGCCTTGATAAGATTCTATTCTCCTATTATTTCGAATTAAGGTTTCATTGAAACTACCATACAAAGTGGAATGATTTACATAAAAATCCGGTCAAATGGCTATTGACGGAATGAAGAATTTGGCAGATAAAAGAAGCAAGCTATTAACGGAATGATTTACATAAAGATTCGATATTTTTTCAATTCTATGATTTCATGATCACAAATAATAATCTTCGTTTGTCATACTCCAATTAAGCTAATTAAGTTCAACCTATAATGCCTATACTAGTCATGATCACATATAGTGATCTCCATTTGTCATACTCGTACAAAGCACATTACAAATAACTAATGAGCGTCACATTGAATCTTACTCTATGTCTTAATCCTATGATTTCACGATCACAAATAATAATCCCCTTTGAATCTATAATGCCCATACTAGCCATGATCACGTATAATGATCTCCCTTTGTCACACTAACAAAACATAGTATAACTAAGTTAACTAACTAATAAGCGTCACATTGAATCTTACTCTATATAATCCTATGATTTCATGATCACAAATAATAATCTACATTTCTCATACTCTAACAAGCTAAGTTCAACCTATAATTTAACAAAATATGATGTGGTTTATAAATGTTCTCATGCTAACGATATTGTACGCTCACCCTGCACACACATTATGTGACTTAGATTATACCTATTCATTATTAAATTATATGCAAACCTACTTTATACACTTTAGTTATAAAATATACCTATTCATTATTAAATTGTACGTGACTTAGAATATTTTTGTATATAAACATCCAAACCTACTTTATACACTTAGTTATTATTAGCCGTAAATTTTTTTCTAAGAAACTCAAAGGGCATATAGGATAAAGAGAAAATTGAAGCTACTGAAGCTTCCCAATATCCTCGAAAAAGTGCAGAATGGCACTTGCCAAGAAAAAAACGTCTTCTAGCCTATGCCTATATAAACACATATCACCACAGTATGAAAGGAGACCAAAATTTCTGATTCACACTTCAGATTCACCATGGATCTTAGTCAAAACATATATTTAGAAGATGAAGAAGATCAAGAGATTGAAGAGCCATCTACTACCCCACTTTGGAAATACGTTACCAAAGTTCTTGGCGAAAAGAAAGCTGGAGGTGGTTTTGGAAAGTTTCTTTGTAATTTTGAATGCCGAACTACGCATTTCACCAGGTCTTATTCACGAGTTCGTGCCCATTTGATAGGCGTAAAACCTAGTGAAAAGAAAGCAGGTGTAAACCTATGCCCGAAGATGAGCCAAGAAATGAGGGAATTGCTGAAACAGGAGGAAGAAGATGCACAAAGAATCTTTGGAGGAAATGCTAGGGCCAAAAAACTTCAAAGGCCAAAGGTATTGTAATATATATTCTGAAGTGTAGTGTTAAACTGTTAATACAAGTGCTGAATTTTATCTTAGTTTGCTACTTTGCTTAAAACTGAAAAAATTTGGATTGTTGCAGGTTATACAAGATAATGGGTCCTCTCCTAATATGAAGAAAACAATTGCAGACATTTTTCAAACCAATGACAGGGAGGACGTGTACCAGAGGTTTGCCAGATTCTTTTATGGTAATGGCATTCCCTTCAATGTTGCGAGGTCCCCTTTTTGGACAGATATGGTTACTCGCATCAATAATGCACCAAAGGGGTACAAAGCCCCCAACTATGAGAAGATAAGAATTTCTTTGTTGGACAAAGAACAGAGCAAGGTGCAGCGTGCCCTTACCCCTATAATGCAAGATTGGAGCACACATGGATTGTCTATTGCTTCTGATGGTTGGTCAAATTTAAAGAACCAACAGTTGATTAACACCATGGCTGTGTCAGGTGGTAGAGCTATTTTTGTAAATGGGCATGATGTTTCTGGAATAGAGAAAACTGGACTCAATATTGCTGAGTTCATCTTCAAGGCCATCGATTTTGTTGGGCCCTCCAATGTGGTGCAGGTAGTTGTTTTTTTTATTATTTCGATCATCGATCAATTTTTTTTCATACTAATCTCAAATTCTGAACAAGTATTACATACCTGTTGCAGGTTATCACTGATAATGCATCCAATTGCAAGGCTGCGAGGGCAATAATTCAAGACAAACATCCACACATCTTTTGGTCCAGTTGCTTAGCTCATACATTGAATTTGTTGATGAAAGATATTGGTAAGAGCTCTGATCCATCTCTATCTTTCTTCAATGAGAGCTATAATAAAGGCAAAGCAGTGGTGAAGTATATAAAGAATCATGGTTCATGTCATTTTTATACAAAACTTTCCCTGATTTGGAGCTTCTTAAAACAAAGAAGACTAGATTTGAGCATGTTTTCATAGTAATGCAACGGCCGGTAACAGTAAGAATTTCTTTGGTTGCTATGGCTCTGAGCAACCATTTGGAGACCTTGAGAAGAAGTTCATCAGATCCAAATCAGCATGACACAGTCAAGAAAACAGTGATGGATGAGGATTTTTGGATCAAAACCAAGAGAGTTCTCAAAATTACAAAACTCATATATAAGATGCTCAGGTTTTGTGACACTGATCAAGCCATTATTGGGGAGGTTTATGAGCAGATGGACACCATGTTGGGGAAGCTCAAAGATATTCTTGTAACTGATCCCGTGGTTTACAATTTGGTTCACCAGATCGTTGTGGAAAGGTGGGACAGGATGAACATTCCTATGCATTGCCTTGCTTATGTTCTTGTTCCCAAATATTACACCCATTCTTGGCTTTCAATACCTGCTCCAGGTGGTGTGAGGAGAATGAAACCTCATTGTGACAGAGGTTCTAAAGGGCTATCTTGATGCAATTGACAAAATGATTATTGATCCGAGTGAAACTACTAAAATAAGGCATTAGATAAGTGATTTTGTTAGTGACAAGGGTGTTTTCGCACAGCCTCAAGCAATTAAAGATCGAGCAACCATGCAAACCTTGTCATGGTGGCATATGTATGGTGGGCCAGCACTTGAGTTGTATTCTTTAGCACTCAGAGTGTTATCCCAAGGTGTTAACACATCTTGTGCGGAGAGGTGTTGGAGCACTTACTCATATATCCATAGTGTGAAGAGGAACCGGTTAAATTATGATCGAGCGGAAAAGTTAGTCTTCGTGCACTATAATCATAGGCTACTATTGAGGTACAGAGCTGATTATGAGTCGTTCAAAAATTGAGATGTGTTTGATGGAGATGCAAACATTGAAGAACCTATGCCGACAGTGGGGGAAAGAGAAAATGAGATACTTTCAGATAGCGACGATGATGCTGTCCAGGCTGTCATTACTCCCACATCAACTGCCCCGGGTTCCAGTTCTACTTCCGTTGCCGCGACTTCATCAACTCAACCTCCAAGTGCTTTGACAGAAAAAACACAAGCTCAAATGCGACTTGAAAAAGCAAGAGGAAAAAGACAAGAAATGAGGAAAGTTCTTTGTTTTTGTGATTGTGAAACCACTACATTCTAGATCTTTGTTATGCTGTATGCCATATGTGGTCGTGTATGTTGAATTTTATCAATGAAAATTTTTAGGTTTTGCAATTTAAGTGGTAGAGAATAATATAAAAACATAACAATATTTATTATTTTAATAAAAAATTACTAGACGCTCTCGACGGCGCTCCCATACTTATATGATCATCCGCTCCCCCGCTCCCGCTCCCGCTTCGTGCAACGAAGGTGTGGCATCATAATGCCCATGCATGCCATTAGGGGCCTCCAATATGTTGATTGTCGAACTGAAAATGCTAAGAGTACCGAGGGGTTGAGAACCAATGGGGTACCGACCAGAATGCAGAGCCAACTCTAAGTCCTGTACGGATGATCCAAGTCGTTAAATAATTTTAAAAAATCCGACAGGACTTGTAAAAAATCAGCTTAATCCGATATCGAGCACCTATACGTATCAGATTGAGTTGATTTTCTACAAGGCCCACTCGATTTTTTTTTTAAAGTTATTGAATGGCTTGAATCATCTGTGTGGGATTTGGAGTAGGCCCCACATGCCCGTCGATATTCGATCCGTGCCAATAGTAGGACTCATGTTGAACAGATAGCTTGTGTACACTGTGTTTGGAATCGTTGAATCACACCCGTTCCTCTGTACGGAATCCCTCATGTTCCCGTGAACCAATGTACTTTATTTTTTCCCCCTCAATCGGCAAATTAAAGCTGTGTACCCATGTATTTAGCGCAGTTAGATCATGTATTTGAATTTATGTATTTTAATAAAACTGCCATGTAATTAATCTAACGCTCAAAATTGTGTGGAAACCAAAATACAGAAGAAAACCGGTACAAGAGATTTAATCTCTCATTCAACACGTTTGAATCCTACAAAAATAAAAGAGATTTACTTGCCTTCCCTTGAACGAGCGTATCTCTCTGTCTCCGGATCTGTGTATGCAAATATGCGTTTACCTGAGATTGCTAATGGAGTAATAAAATGATTTGAATGAATAAACTATCTGTTAGATTGATCACCGAAAACCACCCCAGCGATCCTCGCAACCTTTTTAAGGGCCGCACTCCATCTCTTCACTTTGACAACCTTTGCTTTCATTTTCCTGAAATCGAGTTCTTCAGCTTGCTTCTTGATTTTACGCGGATCCACCTCCTGGAGCACAGGCAAAACAAAATGACCCGACTTCTTTCGGCGTTTGAGAATCGTTCGGAGTTCAAACAGGCACGCCTTTGAATGGGCATAGTTTTTAGATAATACGACAACTGACATCCGCGAGTTCCTTATCCCTTTCCGCAACTCGGATTTGATGGTCTTGCCTTTATTGATCTTGTCCTCGTCTCTGAATGTGTTAAACCCCACTTGCTCCAAAGCCTCGTAGAGGTGATCAGTGAATTTCATGCGGGTGTCTTCGCCACTGAAGCTCAAGAAGATGTCATACCCACCTTCCAATCCAGAGTTCGAAGAGGAAGCCCTCTTTTTTCTTTTTCTTTTTCTTTTTTGAACTAGAAGAGGAAGCCATCGATGAGGCATGTAGAGCTCGAGCTACAATATCCAACTATCCACAGACGTGTTCTTCTTTCGTGGATCCTATTGAAAGAACAGTTTGGATCAGCTCTCTCAAAATGCTTACAAACTTGAAGACAAAGGAAAGGGGAAAAGTAAAAAACTAAGGAGAAAGAGAGAGAGATCCAAAGTTCCAAACTACGGAGATGGGAGCGAGAAAGAGAAAAAGTGGAGTAGTACGGATGGGATTGATTGGCCCTGCTACCAGTAGAAAAAGCAGCAGGGCGGGCTTTTTTGAACAAAATTGATGAGATTCCTCCCGCCCCGCGTTTTCAAATTCGAAAAAGGGCGGGCGGGGGTTTGTAAACTTTTTTTTCCCTCTTTAATTTGTGTGTTTTGCAAGGTACGCTTTTTTTTGAGTTTTTTTATGTTGTGTTTGAATGAATTTTTGAGAAATTTTTTAGAGTTATGAGTGAAGAGAGAAATAAAGTAATGATTAAAAATAAGGGTAATAAGTGAAGAGAAATAAATGGAACTTGTACTGATCAAATTGAAAGAAAATCTTTTCAAACTGGACCAAATTGGCCAAAACAAAAAACCCATCATGATCAGTTCATCACAAGTCGCATCAAAATACCAAAACAAAAGCCCAATCAAATCAAACTCATTAATCAGAATCAGCTACAAAAACCTAACGACATCATTTTCAAACCTCATCACACTTGTTTTTTCCACGCAACTGTACATAGATCTTCGATTTCCCCGCCTTAACTCCAGCGCCATTAACGTCCTCCTCCACCGCAGTTAATATTTTCAAAACCTGCATACGAAATTTCTTCCGAGATCTGTTCGTTTGCGTTGGATCTTTTTTTCATGGGTTGGTCTGTTTTTGAGAGAACTCTTGCTCTTCATTAACAGAGTGCCATTAATAAGGAACTCAAAAACCAGCTTTGAGAATCAACTCACAGTGCCGGCCCGGACATTTGGGTTGCCCAAGCCCGACCTTCCGTTTGGTTGCCCACTCAAAAATTCTAATCGCAAGGAAGATTTGCAGGGAACCATGCAAGGAAAAATGTGTTTGGGCTCATTCCGGATCTCACAAAAATCTAAAAAAATATCCAAAAAGTTTTGAATATTATTTTATGGGGCCCTGTAAAAAATCAGCTCTAAGGAATATTGATCGGTAAGTATTACTTTTGGATTCGTTGGGCGAAATTGCTCAATTCGCTCATATGAATTCAAAAGTAACACTTACTGATATTCATTGGAGCTGATTTTTTACAATGCCTCATAAAATAATATTAAAAAATTTATGGATATTTTTCTAGATTTTTTTGGGACCTAGAATGGGCCCAAACGAGTTTTTCCTTATGTGGTTGTTTGCAAATCTTTATTGCGAATAACAGGGCTCGTTGCCCACTAGTATTAAGTATAAAAAAAGACATACAAACAAAAAAAAAGGACAAAAACAAGATTATATTGTCCATTTAGCTTGAATTACATCATCCGTCCCTTCTCGTTTTGGCAATAGCGTCCCTTTTCTTTTTTTCTTCTTATCTGATAGCCCTCCTAATTTTCTCCCTTAATAATTTGTCCTCCTAATTTTTTTTATCTGTTATTTACCCCAGATATGTAAAAATCTCTCTTTTACCCTCCTAATTTTCTCAAGTATCATAATTTTTTAAAGTAGGTGGAAACCATACATATTTACTTTTTTAAAAAAATTTGTACAAAATTTTTTGGATGATGCCCATAAATATATTTTTTGCTGGATTTCTTTTTTTTTTTTTTGTATACATACAATTTTTTTTTTTTTTTGTTACCCCTTGCCGGGGGTTGCCTGAGCCAGCCGGCTTGCGTGGGCTTACCCCTGGCCGGCCCTGTCAACTCATATGCCCATCTGATCCAAACCGACCTACTCATGCGTTCGAGAATACATTTCACGGGTCAAAAGTATTTATGCATCGATCAAGTATTGAGATTTCCATTTGAAATGAATTACTGTTCGAGAATACATTGCAATTGGTATTCCCAATTCGTATTTTTGCATTCCAACTCATCATAACCAACTTTAAATTACTATCCGTAGTGCACTAATTAAAATTGAATAACCAAAAATTGTTACATCACCTTTTGATTATCTATTTAAAGGGTTGCTAATATTAGCAATGTAGATGTCCACAATAGTTTAATCAAAAATTAGATAATCAAAACTTGCTATATCACTTTTTCAAACTAAAAAAAACTAAAAACTATTAATATAGAATTTTTTTAATAGTTTTTAAACTAATAAAAATTATTTATTATAAACAAATTTTAGAAATATTTTTTTAAGTTTTCAAAAAAAGAAAACTATTTTTGTAAAAAAATAAGTTTTTTTGAAAACTTTTTTTTGAAAAAACAATTTTGTGTAATTTAAAAAAAAAAACAGTTTTTGTGTAAAAACTATTTAAAATATGTTTTTTAAAGGTTATTGTGTAATGATGAATATACACGATAGAATAGTTGTAGAGTTCACTAGATTTGATTATTGGCTAAAAGTTGTTAGTTTTGGTTATTCAAGTGCCAAGATTTGGTTAGTTGTCAAGATGTTGTTAAGTTTGTGATTCAAATGTGAGGCCTTGTTTTCCCTAACAAAAACCACAAAATACTTAACATATTTTACCATCTCGTTTTTACTAACAAAAAATACTACAAACTGAACGCATTTTACCAACTGGTTTCCACTAACCAAAAAACATTTATCAACTCAACAATTTTTTCACTCACATACCCAATAACAACTTTTTCATTACCGGAAACACCTAATAACTTTTTAACTACAAATAAAAATTTATAAATTTTTCGCTACTGGAGACAGTGAGTTTGTATAAATATTTGTATAAGTGTTCGTGGAGATTGATATTAAGGGTAGCATTACTTCCACCACTCAAACCTTGTTCCACTAAAACTTTTAGAACTTTTAGAAAAAGTTTTGATTTTGTCCTTATTTAAATTTTTTTCGCGTTTGTTAGTTTTACGCCAAACTTTTGTGACTTTTGTTCCTCTCAATGAGACAAATCAAAAAAGAAAAAAAACATACTTTTACCCAAATATTTTAACAAATAACCACTTTTAAGTAAAAAAAAGTTTTTTTGCTAAAAAGTGATTATTTCTCAAAATATTTGGATAAAAGTAATTTTTTTTAGTTTATGGATTCGTCTTGACAAGACGAATTGGAAAA
This sequence comes from Rhododendron vialii, assembly GCF_030253575.1. Lineage (NCBI taxonomy): Eukaryota > Viridiplantae > Streptophyta > Magnoliopsida > Ericales > Ericaceae > Rhododendron > Rhododendron vialii. Next base: position 9,116,115 of record NC_080565.1, on the reverse strand, counting down.
CCAAAAAAATAAGGCACAAAATTATCAAATGCGAAAAAAAATTTAAATAAATACAACCAAAAAAATGGAAAAAGTTATAAAAAAAAAAAAAAAAGAGTTATTGGAACGGGTCGCGGATTAAAAAAAAACAGAAGAAAAAGAATGGGTTAGTATTTATTGATACTCCTACAATAATGCTACGGGCTTGTTAGTGGGAGTTCTTTTTTTGACCAAATCAATAGTCCTGTCCAATTGAGCCATCCGCTTCCAATGTAAGCTAAGGCTTAGTTGCTGGGTTCTATATAAACGTTCGGTCACCGGAAAAGAGGACCGGTTAGGCCTATCCATCTCGACGGGTAAACATTTTCGGTGGAGCCACCAACGTCGATAAACCCAAAATTCCTCCCCATCGACCAATCGTCCCATCCGAATACCCATCACCAGAGAAATTGATCCTCCACCACCACCAGCTACCACCGGGCCACCTCCTCCACTAGGTACACCGCTGACCAATACTCGATACCGGGCAACCATCAGATCCAATCCGGACCACCATCAGGTACCATCGAAACTAGCTCTTGCTGGATCAATTTGAAGTTTAAAACATATAGAAAAACATTCGTGCACATAAGTTTTCAACTTTTTTACGGGAAATTTAAAGAAAACTGACATGTTTAAGTTGGAGTAAAATATTATGAACGAAGGCATTTTTTTTTTTAAATCGAAATATGATACGGTGTTCGGAAAGGGATACAACCATTTGGATTGGACAGAGGATATGAATTAACTCTCCTTTGGGTCTAGAAAGGGTAGGACCCAATTTCTAGAGATGTAGTATTCATTTTTTGTTTTTCAACAAACAAATCATTTTGTTTGAGTAAATTGCCAGCCGCATTTAAAGAATTTTTAGGGTACGCATCAAATTTAGGGCATCTCCAAAGTATCGGTCCAAATACAATCTTCATTTTGTAGACTAAAAAAGATGTATCATATCTTAAACAACAGTGTTGCCCCCACCACTCTATTTCAGCACTCTCTCACCGCAGCATTCAATCTCATCACTCGTTTCAGTAATCCATAGTCTAGATTTTAAAAAACTCTTTCACAGAAGAGTCAAAACTCTTTTACAGAGTTGACTGTTGACTCTTCTGTAAAAGAGTTTTTTAAAATCCAGACTGTTCAAAATATTTTTGGATAGTGAGATTGAGAGCGGTAGGAGTAGCGGTGAATGAGAGCGGTGGTAGATTTTTTGTATCTTACAAGCAAGTTTAGATAGCGAATGCAACTATTCACACCAACTCCAATCCATTCAACATTTTTATTTCCAAAATTTTCCTCCAAAATTTTCTTTCAATTCTGTTGGCTTTAAATTTTCCTCTAAGTAATACCTTCAATGTTAGACTCATTTAAACGTATTGTTGATATCTTCTCGATTGTCCAATTTTGTGATAATCAGATCTGTAAAATTAGTGTTATAAACCTTTTCGAGATAGAGATGGGTCTCCATGTATTGGGGAGTCTACGTATATGGAGAAGACCTCAATTGGAATTGGATTAGAGTGACTTGATTTCAAAAAAATATGATCTTGTTTTTTCAAAATTGAGCTTTGAAGATGGGTGAGAGATGCTCATGTCACTCTTACTCTACCTAGCTACATACTAATTATAATACCTTGATACAGAAAACCAAGACCAATGTCGAGACTTCCAGAGGAAACTATGATGATGATCCTCTTACGACTGCCCGTCAAGACTCTCGGTCAATGCAAGTGCGTTTCCAAGTCATGGCGTTTTTTAATTTCCAATCCCTTTTTTGTTAAATCCCACTTGAATCTCACAATTTCAGACCCCAACACCAACAAATACTCCAAACTCTTCATGATGTACCCGTTTTACTCCCTTGACTATGAGTCCCCATCGTCGTTCAAAGATATCGAAGACGATGAGGCCATAGTAGATCTGGGTTCTCCACCTAAAGAACCAGACCTTGGTGTCGAAATCGTGGGTTCTTGTAATGGCTTGATCTGTTTGTTGTATCTCCCGGATTCCTTCATCTTGTGGAACCCAACAATCAAAGAGTCAAAAGAGTTACCAACCCCGCCTTTTTCGCCCTCTTATGGCGATTTGTGCTTCAGAGGATTCGGTTATAATTCCTCCATCGACGATTACAAGGTGGTAAGAGCCCCTAGAGCAAATGCAAATCCCAACCAATTCATAGTTGAAGTTTTTAGTCTTAAGGCCTATTCTTGGAGAAGGATTGAAGACATTAAAGATAGTCTTGTTATTGAAGAAGGAGATGTGGGAAGTTGTTTGAATGGGGCTCTACATTGGCTAGGAAGCAGGGTTGCAGGTCCTAATAAAAGAGTGATTGTTTCTCTTGATTTGGGAACAGAGGAATTCAGGGAGATACCAATACCTGATTGTGACAACACGAATGGCACTATTTCCTTCAATACCTTGGGCATGATCAATGGATGCCTCAGTTTACTTTCGAATGAAGGCAGACCTAGAAATGTTGGGATATGGGAAATGAAGGAATACGGCGTAAATGCGTCTTGGACTAAACTTATAGTCCTCCCGCAAGATGATTTCTTGATCTGCGGTTACTTGGTTCCGATATGCTTTACGAGTAACGGTGATGTTGTGATTGATAATGATGGGATGAGTGTGGTTAGGTACAATCACAAGAAGAAAACAGTGAGAAATCTTAAGGTTCGCAGTGAAGACGTCATCGAATGGATATTATATGTAGAGAGTCTGATCTCTCCTAATGGTTACTAGGTGTTGAGTTCGTGTTTTTGGAAAAGAGAAAGGACATATGAGAAAAATTTCCAGTTGATGTAGTCTACGTACAAATGGAGTTTGATGTTTTTTTGTAGTGCTCTTATGCAATGTACACAACTTGGAAAGCATTATGATGAATTTTATCTTGTGTCAAGAAGTACATTGTAGTATGGTACCAAGGTAATTCTATTTTTGCTTGGTTGGATAACTGGCACCCTTTGGGTCCTCTATACAAAAAGTATGGTACCAGGGTTTGTGCTGATATTGCCAGTCTATTTCAGCTAAAGTTTTTTCTTTAATTCATAATGGCGGCTGGAAGTGGCCTAGGGAGAGGAACAGAATTATGAGGGAGATCAAAGACTTCACTCCAGAAGGGTTTCTACTTGATGTATCTATGGAGAACTCTGTGATATGGATTCCATCCAAGAATGGCATTTTCTCTATGAAGTCTGCATGGAATACAATTGGAGAGCCCTTCCCACTCAGGAATGGTGTAAGGTTGTGTAGTTCAAAAGGCATGTACCTAGATGGGCCTTCATTTTGTGGATGTAAATGCAAATTCGTTTAAACACTAAGGACAGATTGTCGTTGTGGGGAATATTGTCTGATGCTTCTTGTGTTTTGTGTGATTGTGATCCTATGGAGTCCCACAATCATCTATTCTTTGAATGCTGTTATTCTAGTGCTATTTGGACTGAAGTTTTAAGGCGAAATCATGTGGGCAGGGCTCCAATGAGATGGGATGATGAGAAGGAGTGGTTTAATCTGCATTCTAAGGGGGGATAGTATGAGGAAGTGTGTGCTGAAACTTTCCCTTTCTGCTGCAATTTACTGTATTTGGCGAGAACGCAATGCTAGAATCTTTCAACACAAAAGGTTGGACCCTGGATCTCTTGTTGCTACAGTTTGTAATTCCATTCATGATGCTTTGCTATCTTGGAGGATGTTGGATTCTTCTCAAGGAAACAAGGACATATGTCGGGAATGGAGTATTCTCTAATGTTTCCTTTCGTTCCTATGTTTTGTTGTTAGTGCAGTGTTGTTTGATGGCTCTTGTGCCTTTTACTTAGGTTGTTTTACTCTCTGGCTTGGTCTTGTGTGGCCTGCTAGGAGTGGGTTTGTGTTTTCTTTCGTTGTACCATTTGTACATGTGTTTGGGCTTTATAATGCTAAAGGTACCTTTACCGAAAAAAAAGTACATTGTAATATCATTTTAGGGAAAGGATTGGAATCCACAATTGTGAAGAATCCTTTGATCGTCTGTTGTGTTTGTTAACCACTGGAATTCAACCCTGGATCTTCGGGTTGCTTCCCTTCTCTTCTTTGTTGTGGGTGACCTCGACGGCTCCACTGTGCCCTTTTTCTCAACTTGCATTTCACCCCCCTAGTTTGTTTCATCAATGTATGTACTAGAACTCGAGCTAACCTTCCCACAAGAGCCCTTTTCTTAACATAAAACGTGCTAGATAGAAAAATGATTCACTCCAAAAGCTTCTTTGTTCCCAATACCTCCAAATTTCTAGGAATAAGATGCTTCAACGACCTTTGATGGTTATAGGTACCAAAAGTACGAATGAGATGAATGTTTGTCGTCCCAACCATTCTTGTTAATCTCGAGCCTTACAAGGAAGGAGGGCTACTTATAACAAAGTTTTCGTGTTGTTCATTCATAGGTGTCCAACTTCTTCCATTATGCCACCTATATATTGGTACGGATTGACCCGAAATACATAACCATTGCGTGTAACATTTCGACTAGTACTAGAATCCACAGTTAAAAGTATAACATCTAAGGCTACATTAATCGACATAAGGAATTTGTTTATTTCCAAACTTAACTTTCAAGAAGATTAGATTTAGTTTAAAACTTGTCATTTTATCGGTCTAAGCAAGAGCAGTAAAAAAACAAAAACAAATCGCACCAGGTAAATGCCTTCTTCTTTCTCCGTAAGTTGTCAGAATTATTCGTATTAAAATATTGGTTACAATTGAAAAGGTCTCATCAATAAAATTTCTATTTATTTCGCAAACTAGGCATAGGTAGCAATCCATTCTATAAATTCTTCTCATTACCTCTCGTGGAAAAATGATGCCACGGAGGAAAGAATGGTAACATACCAGATAAAATAAAAACAGATTAATTTGAAAAAAGAAAGAAGGGGAGAACATCATTTTCACAAATATGAAGAGACTTTTGTTAATAGTTTTTCACTAGATATTTTTTTTTTTAATCTTTTGCTCCCAAGCCTCAAATGAAAGATATTAATTTGAATATAATTGGTTGTGCCAATCCAGTAATCTAATATGAATGTCTTGCTGCGTTTTTGGATTACCAATTGACTAGTCAGAGCTCCGTAGGTGGTGTCGGTCGAACACTGCTAAGTTCTAACGGCATATAGGGAAGATAATGGGGAGCAAGGTTCTGATTCACGGCAACAAAATACCTAACGGTGTCATTGATACGACTATATAACACTGGTCATGAGACGGACGATATTGACCAACAAGTAGGTAAATACAAGTATCAGAAGTTAAATGTCACCGTGTAAAATGACGGGGTATCCCTCCTACAACTAGTACAACAAACTCGACGAGTCAAAATAAATGAACGATTTGAATTACCTTTTTGGCCCCACCCCGAAAGTGAAAAAGAGGGAGAAAAAGGAAAAAAAGAAAGGAAAATAGCTTTCTTACTTTTCCTTCATCTCCTCCACGAGTTTGTCCACCCTCTCAAGAACTCCCTTAATTGCAAAATCAACTGCATCTTCGAAGGTCTCCAACTTGGATGAAGAAGATGGATTTGCATATATTATGTTGGGAACCAGCCTTATAACCTCCTCCCTCATCTTCACCACTTCCTCTTCCGGTATTGCGCTAAGCGTCTTCTCAATATCTGCTTTCGCATGTTTAACGTCACTCTCCGGAATGAGTACCGAGTATTTTGCGTATTTCTTTGGTAAATGCCACGCATACTGGGCGTAAGCCGAATGCATGTTGAAGAAAACGGGAATGCACCCGGCCAAGATTGAATCGAAAGTGGATCGCCGGGTGGGCGTATCACGACGAGGCTGTAAGCAGAACGTGGAGCTACGGAACATTTTGACCACTTTACTCAGGTCGTCGCAATTTCCGCTAGAAGAGCTCTTACAATCTAACCACTTGCACTTTTCCCCTGCCTCCAGGCACTGACTGATGATCTCGCCGCGGATTGAATCGCGCTGTTTCGGTCCTGGAGCACCGACAAACGAGAACAGATATTTCCTCTTCTGTTTCCTCATTTTGTTCTGCCATGCGATCACCTGGCCGTCGTTCGAGGGATGGAAATTCGTTGGGTACGGAATCGCGAAGTCTCTCTTGATCCAGTGACTCGATTCGAGCGACAGGATCGTCACGTTCTTCGCTTGAGGCAAGTACATGAGTTTGTTTCCCCAGTTACGGTCGATGTTAGTTAGACTCCTGAAATCCCAAGTAGTCCTCCCGGCTATGAGGAAGTGATCCCTGCCCTTCATGCGTTCCCACTCGGGCTCTTCGAGTAGCCACTCGAACAGATCAATAGCGCCCGAATCTCTCGCCGACGCGTTAAATCCCCACAGGTAACGACCGAGGTCGAGTCCAGCGTAAAACGGAACATAAATAGCCGAAGCCAATGAGGAATCATTTGTTAAGCACTTATACTGCTTCATCCTGTTGTGAAAAATGACTTCTAACAAATGTGGGTGGGTTACAAACCAACTGTTGCTTTCGAGAAATGCCCCATCCCCGCGAGATCGCGTTACATGAGGACCGAGACCCATGTTTAACACAGCCCGGCACATATCAGAATCCGCCGATTCCAGGAGATTGCGACAGTCGGTGAGGATTTCGCTGTTGAATCTTGTAGGAATATCATGAATGTATATGTACCGGCTGGAGCATGGGTCGTTCAGAACGGGTTGTGTTTCCGCGTAGAAGGGGAACAAGTTAACGCGGCTTTCGTGGGGAAAAAATGTCGCGTAATCATCAGAGCAAATATAAGCCAGAAACCACAAGAGGAAGCAGATGCAGAAAGCAAACCTCAACTGCCTTATGCTGCCAAATGTGAAGATTGGTTTTTCCATATGAGCTATCGGGCTCTCATTCGAACAACACTCTCCAAAATATCGGGTCAAATTGAGCTGCAGAAATCTGCTCTGGTTTTGAATAAGTGTGAATAAGAACTGAAGTTCGTGCAATTTGAGCGTATGTATGGGTCTCACGAGAATATGTAAGAGTCTATACTAGGGGAGGGTGCCGGCCGGGGTCTCGGCGTTAGTCGCGGTTTTGGTTAAGAAAGTCAACACTGTGTGTGACACCAGGTTTTGTTTCCCACATGCTAAGGCTGTTTTAAATATGTTTGTTTTACTGATCATCATGGTACTTGTGAATTCTCATATGGGTAAATTAGGCAGCAGCTCGAGATTCTACGCAGGAGAGTGACATAGTTTAATTCACGCCTATAGGTTTTATCTATGGCATGCACACCCCCGCATCCATCGGCTCAATTTATGGCCCACTCAAAGCCCCCATCTATAGGCTGGCTGCATCTCGCATTGGCCGTCCATTTCGGCCCTCGACGGCTCGGTTCAGATCTGTATGCGCTCGGATTAAATCCAAACCATCCATGCCGAAACGAAAGGTTAGATTGGCCGCACTAGCATCCCCGGGTCCTTGCATTGTGCCCACATGGTTAAACATGGCATAGAGTCGTAGACTCTCTAATCTATCCGGTAAAAGATGATGATCTGAACCGATTAGTTCCTAGGGCATGTTGAGCATTTTATTCACGTAAATCTTCATTAGACATCTAAAGATATCTAAACAAAGAACAATTTTAACAAATGATTATTAATACCTTTTATCGTCTGATGAAGACAATTTTTACATGAATCATCTTTTCAGCAATTATTACGAGATGAGCGGTATGAATCATCTGATTGTTGGCATGTATATACTTACTAAAATGTAGTACAGTACCACGCTAGTGAACAGAGCCTCGATGAAATTCCTGAGCCACTGTAGCAATGTTTGTTGCAATGTTTGTTGTACCAGACACACCTTTTGTTTTTAAATTTATCCTAGCTATTTTGCATGAAATTTAGAGAGCTTACGTTTAATGCCCTAAATTGGCATTTTGGCTAGTCATTGCTATGACGAAGCAAGTAAATAGAATAAATTTGCCAAACTACATCAGTGTTGCTTGAATGGTGGGGCTAGTTTTTTTTTTTTGAATACGAACGGTGGGACTAGTTGATGGTGGCCGGGAGTGAGATAATCACGCTGAAACAAACATTTTATTTACTACTTCGAATCAAAAATAATTTCTCTTCTCTCAAACAAGTTCTTTTGATTCCCTCCGTCCTTTTCTCTGCATAGGGTTGAATGATATATACTCTTTTCCTAAAATAAAACGACATTTAACATGCAAGATCACGAACCGGGAGTTGTCTGACACTAAAACTACTGCAAAATACATCGTATATTGAATCGAAAAAGCCGATCGTAGGACTTCGGGTTGGTGTTGTGCAGTGAGGTGCACAGTACCGTGTTGCACACCTCCAAGCCGTCGGTTGTGCATCCAACGACTCGGATCTCATCTCAACAACCAACAATCGAGAGCTGTTCATTGCCGAGATGAGATCCGACGGCTCGGAGGTGCGTAGCACGGTGCTGCACACACCACTACACAGCACCATCCCCCAATTCGTCGATCATAATAGAGCTGCATATTCTTCTGTACATCGATATGGAAAGAGGGGAAACAAATTGATAATAAGGTTTACTGGGAAGTGATAATGTCAAAACTGTTGTACATAAGAGTTTTGTACATTGCACATAGTACAAGTTTTTTTTGCACAATAATTTTAGCATTAACAAAAACAGTTTTGACATTAGCACCGCCCTTACTAAAAAATAAAAACTAAAAAGTGATTGAGCTGTGATAATCCAGTAGAATAGGCTACTGCTGTTATAGTATATAACAACATATCCTAGCAATTAGGAGAAAAAGAAGTGCACGTGGCAAATGGTTAGACCAATTCCAAAATCTCTCAAGTGACTACTCTCAGATTGTCCCTCCACAATTATAGGCAACAGATACCTCAATCACAAAGTAGGATAATTTTATAGTATAAGCATAAAATTTTAATTTAAATATACAACACATCTTGTTGTGTTTGTCGAGGTTTATGAAAAGTTTATTCGAATTATACTAAAGTTACTAACCGTTAAATTTTTTTATACAAAAATGTAATTCAATCATACTAGAATCAATGATCACCAATCAACTTAAATTGTAACACGAGGCTTATTCTCTCTCTAAAAGTGCTAAACACACAATTAATCTCTAGCTGTTCATTGCTGTAATAAATAGTCAGGATTCGCTCATATTCTTCCCCGGAAAAGTTAAACTTTTCCATGGAAGAGTTTTTTAAAAATCTAGACCGTCCAAATACATCTGGACGGTCAGAATTACACGCACAACCAATACAACGGTTGTGCGCGTATCATTTTAGTTCTCCAAATCATACTAGCAGTTTGAAATGAAGAAAAATACTAGGACCTTATTGATTTTTTTTAGTTATTTGTCAAAATTATTGACATTAATCCTTCATCATAAAGAGGGGAATTGAAAAAAAACATAAAAATGTGAATCAAAGTTGGAAAAAGTTGAATCAAGACAAACCATATCTATCATTCTAGAACTTTTTTCATCCAATAAGTTTTTTATGAGCATTTGATTTTTTAAATTTCTCTTTCAAAACGAATGATTAATCTAAAATATTTGGCATTACATCCAACACCAAAAAAAAAAAAAAAAACTTACTAAAAAAACTCTAAAAAACAATTCACTGAATTTATGCCAAACTGCCCCTTAATGTTGCTGACCAAGTCCAGGTTTGTTGGTCGATGCGCAAATCTTGGTTGATGTACTTTCTATATAAATGTAAATCAGTGAACACATAAAGGAGGATTAAAACAAGGAGAGGAGCGAGCAATGTGGAGACTACTCCCGGAAGAAGTCCTCACGATGATCCTCGCACGACTGCCCGTCAAGTCTGTCGGGCAATTGAAGTGCGTATCCAAATTATGGCGTTCTTTGATTTCCGAACCCCACTTCACAAAATCGCATTTGGACCGGGCAATTTCAGACCCCAACACCAACCATTCAAGGCTCTTCGTCATGTACCCTTTTCATTCCCTAGATTACGAATCCCCGTCAACCAACAAAGACGTTAACGATGATGACAACAACGACAACGATGATGATAACGGTGCTATAGTAGATCTTGGTTTTCCGTCAAGACAAACGGAGGAGGGCATCGAAATTGTCGGATCTTACAACGGGATGATCTGTTTACTCTACCTCTTGGATTGCTTCGTCTTGTGGAACCCAACGATCAAAGACTCCATAGAGTTACCAAAGCCACCTTTCTCTATCTCCTACTTCGATTTCTACTTCAAAGGATTCGGCTACAATCCCTCCATGGACGACTACAAGGTCGTAATAGCCTCCCGCGAAGAAGGTAATCCAAATGTTCAATCCACAGTTGAAGTATTTAGTCTTAAGCAAAGTTCGTGGAAAGAAATTGGAGGCCTCCAAAATGGCCTTGTTATTGAAGCAGAACAATTGAGTACTTGTTTGAATGGGAATCTTCATTGGCTAGCAAGTTGTGATACAACAAATCCTATCGAAAAACATTTGATTGTTTCTCTAGATTTGGGAACAGAGGAATTCAGTGAGATCTCAATACCGGATTGTTACGATCGGAGTTTTTTCTTCCATGCCTTGGGGATGATTAACGGATGCCTTAGCTTATTAACGGATGAACGCAACTGGAGAGAAGTTGGGTTATGGGTGATGAAGGAATATGGTGTGAGGGGGTCGTGGACAAAGTTGGTGATTTTGCCGACTGAAAATTTGTTGTTCTGCGATTACTTGGTTCCGGTATGCTTTACGAAGGCAGGTGATATTCTCATCGATGTCGATGGGAGGAGGGTGGTGAGATACAATCTCGAGCAGAAAACAATGAAGAAGCTTAAAACTCGCAGTGTACATTTTATTGATTGGGTGTTGTATGTTGAGAGTCTGATCTCACCCGGTAGTCACTATAGGATAAGTTCAGGTTGATCATTATTTATTCAGGGTCTCCGGATTAATCTACGTGCACCTCAATTTTATTCTTGAGAACGAATGTCATCGTCGAGTAGCTGATGCCCATTTATTGTATGCATCTTGTAGAGCATATATGTTGAGTTTTGCTTTCTATAATATTTTAATGCTGGCAGATTTGAATGCTATATTTTGAAGTTGCATTTTCTTGGGGGAAGGAGTGCACGCCTACCTTCAACCACAAACTTTGTTTCTAAGGGGAATTGGGGAAGGATTGGAACCAAGTATTGAATATTGATGGTAGAGTTTGAGTTTGGGGGTATAGGGAAAGTGTGGGGTTGGGTGTGTGGGCAGGACGAGTCCTGACTTTTCCGAATTTAAAACGAAAATTAAGGGAAAATGACGGCCTATGACGTATTTTGATAATTAATACCCACCAAGGATATGCTGAAAACATCTGAGAACATTTGTTAATACTAAAAATGTCCTTAGCGGGTATTAATTATTAAACACGTCCTTGGCCGTCATTTTTTCAAAAATTAAAGATGGAGACTTCATGCTAAACTATTAATAGGTCTCTCTTAAATTCATAAGTGTTTTGGGCCTAAAGTGGTGGCACTTTGGGTTTTAACTCAGAGCCGGGTTCTGTGTGGGACATCTCTATATTTCTTCGTAGCATATCAGAACTAAAAATTCTCTCTTTTTCTTGGCGTCGTTGATTTGGTCAAAAAAGTGAGGAAAATAAAGTGCAAGGCTTGTATAGTACTCTTACTAGCATTCTATATTGAGAGAAATTTATTGAACAAGTTTTTTACGGCAACAATTAAATTTTTTCAGAGAAAAATTTAATTCTTCTACGGAAAAGTTTTATTAGCATACAAACCGTTCAAAATATTTTTGGATGGTCACAATTAGCTCCGTAAACAACTATTCATTGTATTAGGGCCCGTTCGGACAAATAAGCTACAGTGGCTTATTTTTTATCCCTATTCAAATTTTTTTCGTATCACTTGGCTTATTATCATTTTTTTGAGGATTATTGCATTTTCACGACAAGAGGAATCTAAAAAGTAAAAAATTTTGACCGAAATCCAATTTTTTTTGAATAAAGACGAAAAAATTGGCTTATTGATTTACTTTCGTCTTTATTAAAAAAAAATTGGATTTCGGTCAAAATTTTTTACTTTTTAGATTCCTCTTGTCGTGGGGATGCAATAATCTCCCAAAAAATAACAATAAGCCAAGTGATACGAAAAAAATTTGAATAAGGACAAAAAATAAGCCATTTTGGCTTATTTGTCCGAACACCCCTTTAATCCCACTAGCATTCTGTGTCATTCTTCTCGTGAGTCGTGACAGCACAGGAGAAAGAACCAAGAGCTTCTTTGTTTATGGGGATTTTAGGTGCAGAAATGATACTTGTACGGATATAAATCTGTACCAGTGAGTACAAACGCTTTTTTAGCATGTTTTGGGTTTAAAAAAATGATCGGAGTCACTCATTTTGTTTAAAATACTGGCCTGAATTCTAAAGCAAAATTGGATGTTTTATAAACGTTCTTACCGGTACCGGATTGAGCTTAATTTTTGCAAGAACCATAAACAAAGTATTTTAAACAAAATGAGTGGCTCCGATCATTTTTTTTAAGACCCAAAAGAGGCCCAAAAAGCCATTTGTACTTGCTGGTACAGATATTAAATCTATACCAGTAGCACTACTTTTGGGTGGAAGATTGGTTATAAACTGCAGTGGACCCTATCGATCTTTTTTTTTAAAATTTTTGGACGACTCGGATCGACCGTCTGATGGCCGGAGACGGCCCGCTGATGGCCGTTAGTACGATTTCCCTCCCCCGGTCGGTAAATATAGCATAACTCTTCTTATGGCATGGCTTTAGCCAGCCCTTGGCCCCACCCGACCCTATGGGTAGGTCTTTGGGATGGGAAATGATACACCCACCGAGGGTGTTTCCACCGCACCACCCACCGCACGTCGCCGGACCCACTCCGGCCACCGGACGGCCAATCCAAACCGTCAAAAAATTCTAAAAAAAAAAACCGAGTGGGCTTACGCGAGAATCAACGGCATCTGACATGTGTAAGTGCTCGATCCAAACTTTCATTTTTAACGGATCAGATTATCTGATTTTTGAAAGTTCGGATCGAGCACCTACACACGTCGGATGCCATTGATTCTTATGTTGGCCCACTCGGTTTTTTTTTTAGAATTTTTGGACGGTTCGGATTGGCCATCCGGTGGCCGTAGTGGGCCCGGCGACGTGCGGTGGGTGGTGCGGTGGAAACACCCTCGGTGGGTGTATCATTTCCCCTTTGGGATAGAGGTTTCAAAACCCGGCCCTACCCAAAGTCTAATCAATTGAGCTACCTGATTAACCGATCAATTGAGCTACACACAAAGTCGGAAGTAAATTATGTTGATATATATTTTCAATCCAAAACCCACACTCTAGTGCTCAAATTTCTAACTTTAAGTTTGGAAGTTAACAACTCATGTTGATATTTTCAATCCAAAACCCACACTCTAGTGCTCAAATTTCCAACTTTAAGTTTGGAAGTTAACAACCCAAAATAACTAGTGTCCTACACTGGTGCTTCGTGGTGATTCATATGCAAAAAATATTTATCCACTCTGTTTTTATTTATGAAAATTTTGTAAATGTACCATTCATTGTTTGATTAATAAAAAGAAGTTCATTCAATATCTTTAGTCCACCATACATATTCAATTATATTTCATGCATTTTTGTTTTGAAGTCATGCGCATTTTAGTTGAAATCGTGCAACAAAAACAATTCAAGCAAATAATGTAGAATCTCTTTATTTTTTAGTAATTAATAACAATTTGTCATTTTTTGGAACCTAAAATCATGGTTTCATGAGTTTTAGCCCGAGACCGGCCCTAGATATTTTGACATGGGCAACCTCGGCCTGAGCCCAAATTTAGGTGAGGAACGTGATGGACTTGGAGCGGGCTAGCTCGGGCCTAATGATTTGTGGGCTGGGCCAAGCCAAATTTACACCCCTCTAATATTACTATGATGTAGGGGGTCTTTGGGAGTCTACTTTTTGGCTTTTCATTTTTAAATTTTTGGCTTTTTGGATTATTGTCAAAATGTATTTTGAATCTGGTAGAGTGTTTGGATGATATGTGTAGAATGTATTTTGCAACAGGAATAGTGTTTGGGAGATATGTGATGAAAATGAATTATGAGTTAGTTTTTTACTATATTGCCCTTGGTTATTTATTATGATATGCAATGTGTATGAATAATGTTTTAAGCAATTTTTGTAAAGTTATATTGTGAAATTGTTTTCTTCTTCGTTATTTGAAAGTCTCCGACTATTTTCTTCTTTTTTTTGTAACTCAGAAAAATGGCGATAATTAATTAACGGTATTTTTTTTTGTTCGAAGTCTTTTTTGTTGTTCATTTATTTTTTGTAATTGAAAGCCTCCAACAATCTTACTGGAGTATTTTTTTTTATTAAAATGAAAATTAAGTTAAATTGCAAAAAAGCAAGAACACTTCCAACCATCATTAATCCAAAAAAAAAAAAAAACATACATACATACATACGAACTAAAAGAAAAATAAAACAGACAACTTAAACATTACACAAATTAAGTCTAGAAATTAAAATAACAAGAAAAACATATTCCAACACTGGTGAATTCAATAATTACACAAATTAATTATATATTTAAATAACCATCATTAATTACTCAATTTAAGTGAGGGTATTTGTAATGCCCCGATTTTCGAACATGTTAATTAAATTCTTTTTAATTGATTTAATAATTCGTAAAACTGATATATAAGAAATGAAATTTTATTAAATAGAGTTTGGCAGCGAAAATCTCAAATACCAAATCCAAACATACTTAATTGTCGTACAAACCAACAAAATGAAATAGAGTTTGACAATTGTGATAACACTTATGGAAATATAATTAAAAGTACGTCAAATTAATAGAGCTTCCAAGGGTAGGGCATCCAAGGCTCAACAAACTCCCCTTCCTCAGCCGGAAGGTCTTCACCCTGGTACTGACCATTTTGCAACAGATTATGTCCTTCGATCTATTGATTACCTGGCATGAAACGCCAGCCCAACGACACTATTATGAGTTTTGAAACTTAGTAGATAATCTCAACCCTACTAACCCATTACCTTACAATTAGCAGATCAACAATATAACAATCCACATGAGGTACAGGATAACAGCACATTGTCATTTTCTTTACTATCCATCAGCTTACATGAAATCTAAAGATTCTCTCCACGAAATCCTTTCCTCCCACATCCACCAACTTTGACCGTCCCATGGAATAACTCTCCCATTATTTGTCCTGCACTAGGGTTCTAAGCGAATACTACTAAATTGTGTATTCAGTCTGGATTCGCCTATAACCATAATAAAGGAACAGCTCATCATGACAACTCAGCATTAGGGGTCGCAATGTAACGCCCCGAATTTTGGAACATTAATGAAACATTTAAAAGATAATTTTTCCAATTTAAAATTTATAGATTTAATACATCACTGTTTCAAAGCAGATGTCATCATATTACAACCATATCGAATTAAGTTTAAGTAGCCAAATTTGATCAAATATTACATTTCCCCAAATAAACTTTGAAGCTTCAAAATAAGGTTGATTTAAACTAAATCAGAGCTACTACGCATACGGAAACCAAGGTTCTTCGGCTCCCTCCTCAGCAGCGTTGACTCCAGTCGGATTGTACGACTCTTCTGTTCTGTCTTCAGTACCTGGCATTCGAGTTACCAGGGCAACATAGTACCGTGAGCGATGACACTCAGTAGCCAAAACCTACCCGAAACCCATAACATACACATAACAAGATAAGGATAGCAATGCAAATAATAAATGGCGCTTGATTTCAATTACTACTCCTTAACTTATGTGAAATCTAGGATCTCATCTTGAGATCCATCCTACCCTTAACCTCCAGCGTAAGGCAACCCAGTGTGATTCAGACAGCTCCTTGTTGTGTCCCGCTGATAGCTACCAAATTATTTACTCGGATCTACAGTTGACGCAACCACACAAGGAAGGAACTAAATCTGTTCTCACAGCCAATCACCATGTGCCCTACCTAGGGTTACGTTTCTCAAACAGCCTGGGCCTCTATTAGCACCCATTAACACAAGACTGGGCCTCTGTTAGCACCCATCTTAAAATCATAACTCAATCACTTTCCGATTCATCCTTTACTTATCAGCGTCTACTTGATTCTCTAATCGTATACCGCCCTGTGATTCTAAGTCCGTTCTAAGTTCTCACGCACGACAACAACATATATCATGACAACAATAAGTAGCAAACATATAAAAATATAACTTTAAGCATTTCTTTTTATTCCGTCCAGTAGCTTATCCTTTAATGGAAATTTGTTAACTAATATACTAGTAGAACATTAAGCATAAAAAGGGAGGATATCAAGGCTAGTAATGGCCATACTAGAAGGAACATAGGACATATTTCCATTTCATCAATCCTGTCTAAGTTCAAAATTTCTAAGTGAGCATAATTTTAGAAGGTCCTTAAACATGGAATTAGCTAGCATTACGAGACAAAAAATTTCGAAACTCGAATAATCTGACCATTCTTTTATTTATCATACATGGTTCTCTTAACCAGCATTTCTAGCACATAAACTTAATTATTTATCACATCATTACTCTAACTCAATACCATTTAACTTGATAAGGCAGTTAACAGAAAACTTTTCAACAAGGCACTAATTTCATTGATCTAAAAGTTCACCCAAAGTTATATTCCAGGAGCCTACCATGCCAATTCTACACCATTTGTTCCGTAGGAAAAATATAGTACGTATGTACACACAACATTCAAATTTCTACATTATCCCACTATAGGCAAATATACTTAGGGAGATAAGATTTAACTACCTCTCTTCCCGAAGAATAAGCGGTGGTTTGAAGAAAAGAAACGGAGTGAAATGGTGGAGCTCGGCGGTGGGTGATGGTGAGCACGGCAGCTTTGGAGCTGGACCGGGGCTGATTTTAGAGCTGAAATGGAGTGGCGTTTGGGTTGTTTTGTAGGGATATCAGCTGGTCCACTTTGCAGGAAAAGAAAAAGAAGATAGTGGACTTTCTTCCCCTCTCTCTCTGCCGAAAATATGAAACGGGGGAGGGAGTCGATTTAAAAGTGTCATTAACTTAGGTTGATCTCTTGGATAATAGGTGGTGAGTTTATGGGTTTTGTTTAGAGGTTAAAGGAAAGCATTAGGAAGTGGTGTTGATTCTTAGTGGCTAGGGAAAAGCTACGGCTTAAAATGGCTAAGCATGGAAAAGTAATCTGATGGGCGATGGAAAACAGAGGAGGTGATGTTTGGTTTAGTTGGTTTAAGATGGTTTGGTTAGAGTAAATGTATGGGGTGAATGGTAGACAAAAGACCATGTACAAGAAGAAGGTGAGGCTAGGGATTAGTGTTAGATTAGGAAAATACTCTAGTGCAACCAAAGTACACACACAAGGAAAATTACTCGCCTGAACTCGCGCGCACACGAATGATTACGGAATAAAATTTCATATGACGGCATAGATAATTTTCTTTTTTTTCGAGCAAAATAATTATTTTTGTTTTGATAATTATTATTATTTATTAAAAAAATATTGGGTCTTTACACGCAGTATCTTATTGCCAGGATCCTTTACCGTCTCCCAATTCTACACACTGAATACTTTACCATACCCCTAATCTACACACTGGATACTATACCGTATTTAGGAATCCTTTACCGTTTCCCAAAATACTGTACCCAATGTCCTTTACCGTCCTTCACACACACACTGGGTACTGTATCGTATTTAGGATCCTTTACCGTATCCCAAATCCTGTACCCGGAGTCCTTCACCATCCTCCACACACTCTGAGTACTTTACCATACTCAGGGTCCTTTACCATTCCCCAACTCAACTAAAGGTACTTTACCGTACCAGGGTCCTTTACCGCCACCCAACATCCTCAAACAACCTTACCATTTTTATCCTTTACATATTCACGTCTATGTGTTCACTACTTGAAACCACCCGTGAACTTAAGTTCATTCTAGCATGTACAACATGATATAATCAACAACAACTCAAATACGATACATTTTAATGAGACAACAATATAACAATTGATAAGTGCAAATAATTAAACACAAAAGAGGTTTGGATTGAGCCAATGCCTTTTTGAATATTTAAGTTTTATCGAACAAGTATATATTATTATTAACTTTGAGGATTTCCATTAGTATTCTCATAACCCGTAGGATATTTATAATCTGGTGAATTTAAGAATCCTAGTGTTACTGGATTGAAGTCTATATTTGTTCTATCTATCTATCTATTTACCGTTTCTTTGTTTCATTTACTAATATACCATTTGGTTCTAAACTGATCAACTTTTCTTACTAACAATAAGGTAAGTTACTGTACAGTAATACATTTGAATATTAATCACAGTTAATAACCAAGGCAAGTTGGTCATAACACGCATTTAAATTGATAAAATAAGCTAACACATAGTTCAGGGTCAACTTTAGAACTAATGAAAACACAGGAGGGTAACTGTAGTTTTAGTACATCTTCTTTTAAAAACAAAACGTGCAACAGTGGTTTCTATTTTTCATTTTCCAAAACGGAGCATATTTTGTTTCTTTTAGTTTCAATACATGAACACGCTGTTCTCTATTATAACTCGTGAAAATCAATATATAGGGACTAAATATACTTAGGAGAAAATAGGAGAGCGATTAATCTACCTTTAATCCGGACAAAGCGATTCGGTGGAGTCTGATGGGTTTTCGTTTGGCGGCGAAAGATCAATATTCTAGCATCAACTTTGGACTGGAATAACTTGACCAAACCTCTGCCGTTTTGGACGATTTTTGTGTCTAATGCGAAGATCTTGAAACGCTCTACAACTTTTGTGAATAAGTCTAAGCCCGAAAACCATTCAAACTAGGAGAAAAGTGGGGTTTTCATAAGTCCTGTGTGCTGTCTAGAAACAAAAATTCAAAAATTTCACTGAACTTTGGACGGTGATAACTCTATCAATCCTTGACCATTTTGTGTGATTCTTGGGTTGAAATCGAAGCTCTCGATGCCCTCTACAACATTTGTGAAGAAACTCAGGCCTAAAAACGACATCAATAAGGAAGAAACAGGCCATGAACAGAGGTACGTGATATGAACGAAAATGGAATTTATGGGATTAAAGATTTGATGATATAAATGCATGGGATGATTTTCCCACCCTCTCACATACCTTATTCTTCTTTTTCCCTTACTGACTGCGTGGTGCTTTTTCTCTCAACAAAAAAAGAAAAGAACGGGGAGATGGGTTTGTTATTCGTAGAGAATTGAAGGGAGATGGGAGTGTGGGAGGATAAGGGTGGAGGTGATGGAATGTGGGAGGGAAGTGGAGAGTTAGTTTCAATAGGATTTTAGTGAGGGTTTTAAGGGTTTGGGTAGGAAGGATAAGAAATAAGTATGGATGTATGTATATCTAATTATAATGTATATCATAGACATTTTAATGACTAATATCAATTATACACGTAATCATGTATTTTAATTATTCAATCTAATTAGTTATTGAATTAGTATTTAACATTTTAAATTTGTATTTTTAAAAAAATAGGGCGAAAATCCGGGTCGTTACAACCTATCTCCCTTAAAAAAAAATTCCGTCCTCCAAATTAGGGCATGTATCTTGTATCAAATAGCCGTATATCATTGTTGCGGATTACGTCTTGCAGCTTCTAGGCTTACCCCCATTTCTTGAGGTTGGTCGAGAACTCAGACTAAGCAGTTTTGGGCTTGTATCCCTCTGCCATCTTGAATCTATATCGGTTGTTCTTCAAAATTATGTCGTTGTGCAACATGACATCTTTGCATTTTGTGGCTATAATTTAATCAACGAGCCACCTCTCCAACCCTTTGCAAACTTTTGAACTATCCAATGTATGATGGCGATAGCTTCCAGTTCTTTCCAAAATGAATGATATCAAGTAGCGATTTAATCTATAAAAAAAAATTAGTCTTCCGCGTCAAAGTCAATGACATGTTTCTTTTTGTCGATGTTGTTCATTGGTTGAGTCCGAGTGGTCAGAGGTCGTTGTCATATCACCTTCACTTTTTCGGTCTTCTTTTGAAAGTTGGGTCTTTGACTCTCAGAAGGTGGGTCTTCCCCCATACAGAAACATGAAGATTCGATGAACCAAAATAAAATTCAAATGGTTTGGAGGTCGAAATGCCAAATGGAAAGGGTGACATATCGTTCTGTAAGACTCTGAGTACAAGGGATTTGGATTTGAGTAGCAAGGAGTGGCTACTATCAAATTAATAAGGACTAATCAATGATGAAGGTTCATGTAACTACAATAATGATGATTCAAGACCAAACACGCGAACAAAATGAATGGATACTTGTCTCGCATAAACAACAATGGTTCTCACGAGAGAAGCCCATTTATTTCGACGAAGTTCTAGAAATGATTATGAGATAAAGAAGTAAAAACTGAACCAGATGTTTAATTATTTTGAATTACGTCGGCCAAACGCATTTCAATGCAAGCATCTAATTGTAATGGTTTCAACGCGTACGCAACTAGCTCATTAGGTCCATTCTCAAAATAGAATAAGTTCCTAATATTTCAAGGGTTGTAAACCCTATTAGGGTTAGGGTGTGACATAATGTGAGGGAGAGGGTGAGGCGAGTGTGGGGGGGGCCAGTCTGTGGCCTCCCGGAGAGGAACCGGCATATGGTTCCCGGAGAGTTTTTTCATCTTTATTGTATATTGTGTGAATATATAATCTAAGGGAGTTTTTCTCTGAAATCACTGCGTTGGTTTGTGTGCATGGTGTCCCTCACGGTCCTAACATACACGACTCAAAGAAAGAGTAGCATGACAAATATATATAAGTGTTCTGAAATTTAGAATTCTAGAAAAATATTGAATTCATAATTATAAAATTTGGAAGGATGGATGCGGAGAAAATAAATAAAAATTCGAGGGGCTTGACGACGATGAGATATTTCTATACAGCCAGTACTGATCAATGAAAATTTCACAAAGCTTGTACCAATGGTCCTATAATTGAGTAGACTGTTGAGATAGCCAGGATGAGATTTGATCAATTAAAAAGAATTTGCAATAGGAGAATTCTTAGAAATTCACAACTAACAAAAGAGAAGTGTCATGAGAGTCGGAGTGAAAATTTCAACGAGTTTAAGCTCTTGGGTTTGTACTTGAATGAGAAAAAAAATGCTTCGAAAGGAATCTCATAGAAAAGAATCAAGAGAAGTTGAAAACATCGAATGTTAATAATATAGTCAACTGACAAAGGAAGAGAATTAGATGAATGTACAGTCGTCTATCTTCTCTTCTATCCCCCTTAAAAGAATAGAACCTCAACACAAGAGAACATTTGTTGTCTTCTCGAATGTTCATGATGTCAAGCAGTTCCTCGATCTTCTGATCTATGATGGTGCCGCTGTCGAGTTCAGTTTGCCTAGAACATAGGTGGTCGGTGATTGCAGATCATAGACAGCATCATGCTTTCATTTGTTGGTCAACTATTTTGAGAAGCCTACGGTGCTTGAGATCGGGGAATCGAATAGTCGCATTGGCGATCGCTTGTAGTAGCTGTTGATTTTGCGAATTCCTGATGTCAAATTAGGGTGCATGTAAACATTGACCCCAACGTTAGCATTGTTGTAAGGGTGGCAGCATTGCGGTTAACATTGGCATCTTAATCATTGGTTTCAACACTAATTCTTGTGGTGAGGGGGTTTCCAACTATTTTGTTCTCCAAAGGCATCGAGTACAATGATTTTGGAATCGCAATGGTAAAGTTTTGGTTTCGTGTCTAATGACAAACAATGATTTCAAAAAAAATAAAAAATGATACTATTGTACAACTAGTCAAATCCTATTAGCACGGATATACAATAGGCACGTAACACGTAAAACCTAAATGATAGTTAATATGTAGAGTCTATGTTTTCTCACGGTACGTTCTCACAATGAACCTACCTTATTCGATGTATCTTCAATCACTATCTATCCAGGGAAGGAAAGTTTTTTTTTTACCAGGTACACTATTTACTAAGTAGCCTCCTCCGATAGTACCTTCTCCTTTTGGGGCTTGTTTCTTCGTCTCAGTCTTTGAACTTTCTGTCTCAGTTGATCGGCTAAGCAAATACAATATGGGCGGTCCCTTTATCAATTTCTTCGGATCAGAGTCAACGTTGATTTCATATTTCCTCAGAGTCTAAATTGCAGCAGTTAATAAAAAATTTATATGCCATACTTAGGTACGATGTCGCGTAGTTAGAAAAGTAATGAATAAGATAAACATTTAACTATCTAAGTTTACGTTCTCGGAAAGTGATCTACCCAATCTACCCAAGGCCGAGGGTTTGAACCTAAAGCTCTGATACCAAGTTGTAAAGCCCCGATTTTCGGACACGTTAATTAAATCCTTTTTAATTGATTTAATAATTCATAAAACTGATATATAAGAAATGAAATTTTTATTAAACAGAGTTTGGCAGCGAAAATCTTAAATACCAAATTTAAACCTACTTAATTGTCTTACAAACCAACAAAATGAAATAGAGTTTGACAATTGTGATAACACTTATGGAAATTTAATTAAAAGTACGTCAAATTAACAGAGCTTCCAAGAGTAGGGCATCCAAGGCTCAACAAACTCCCCTTCCTCAGCTGGAAGGTCTTCACCCTGATACTGACTGTTTTGCAGCGGATTCTGTCCTTCGATCTCTTGATTACCTGGCATGAAATGCTAGCCCAACGGCACTATTATGAGTTTTGAAACTTAGTAGAATAATCGCTCCCCTACTTCCTCCTAGGTATATTAAATATTTTAGTATTGGTTTTTAACTTTCTGGAATGGAAGAAACCGATCCCCAAGTCACACGGCCGGAAATGGTGGTGCTTTGCCTTTTCGTGGCCATGAACAGTAACCCACGAGTGGGTTTCAATTGTTGAGATTACATAGCACTCCTAATTAGGGATGGCAATGGGGACGGGTCGGGGACGGGGGTACTACCTCCACCCCCTACCCATTACCCCCTACCCCATCCCCATCCCCGACCCGATCCCGAATGGGGATTTATTTTTTTCCTCCATCCCCGACCCAAATGGGGAATGGGGATCCAAAACGGGGATTCGAGGATTCGGAACTCGGGCACCTGTATTTCACAATTTCAGCACCTAACAACATCTACTAGCATGTGAAAGCCAAAAGGACTTGGATTGTTTTGTATTTTTTTTCCAAGGAAAAGGGCTGAGGATACAGTACTAGTAACAGTTGTCGGTTGGCCAGGAAGTTAGAAGCCAATAAAGCTCCACAAACAGAATTAGAAAAACCAACAAAATAAAACAAAGTAAGGTATCAGGAACGGCCAAATTTATCACTTTATATATATATATATATATATATATATATATATATATATTTCCTGGATTCGGGGACGGGACGGGGCGGGTAATGAACGGGGAACGGGGATGGGTAGGGTTCGGGGCGGGGACAGACCCATCCCCATCTCCTACCCGATCCCCGAATTTTTTTAAAAAAATTCCCTATACCCTACCCAATCCCCAAACGAATCCCCGAAGTTCGGGGATTTTCGAGGTGGGGAACGGGATGGGTTCGAACGGGTCGGCCGAGATTGCCATCCCTACTCCTAATTGTTTAGTTCCTAAATATTAATTTAAACGACCAATATGGGAGGGGGTGGAACGGATTCCAGTGAGCCTCGCGGATCGGAAAGATGATGGATTAAAAATAATGAAGTATTACAGTCAGCCCCCTGAGTTATTGAAGTATATGTTTCGGCCAATATGTTAATAACATGTTATTAACAAATTACAGTGAGCATCTCTAGATTCATTAAGATTACGGTACAACCCTAACAAAATGTTCGTCCTCAAAATTTAAAATACTAAAACCAAAAATTTGATGAACTCTATAACTTTTAGATGATAATAATAAAAACAAACTGGAGATAATGACTATCCAACCCACTAATACTTGTGTCATACAAGATTAAAGACAACGGCCCACACATAAAACGTTATGTGTTTTTATTATTTTATATCATCATATTCTTGTTGTTTCAATAAATTGTATCTTATCGATTGTTGTTCAATGCATGAATCTACGTGTTAGAATGGACTTAGGTTCATGGGATGGTTTCGAGTAGTGAACATATAGACGTGGATAAGTGAAGGATAAAAATGGTAAAGTTGATTGAGGATGTTGGGTGCCGATAAAGGACCCTGGTACGGTAAAGTACTTTTAGTTGAGTTGGGGAACGGTAAAGGAACCCGAGTACAGTAAAGTACTTAGAGTGTGTGGAGGACGGTAAAGGACTCTGGGTACAGGATTTGGGATACGGTAAAGGATCCTAAATGCGATACAGTACCCAGTGTATGTGTAAAGGATGGTAAAAGACTTCTGATACAGTATTTTGGGAAACGGTAAAGGATCCCTGAATACGGTATAGTACCAGTGTGTAGATTAGAGGTATGGTAAAGTACCCAGTGTGTAGAGTTGGGAGACGGTAAAGGATCCTGGCAATAAGATAGTGCAACCCATAATGCTGAGTTGTCATGATGAGCTGTTCCTTTATTATGGTTGTAGGCGAATCCAAACTGAGTACATAATTTAGTAGTATTCGCTTAGAACCCTTGTGCAGGACAAATAAAGGGAGAGTTATTCCATGAGACGGTCAAAGTTGGTGGATGTGGGAGGAAATGATCTTGTGGAGAGGATCCTTAGATTTCATGTAAGCTGATGGATAGTAAAGAAAATGACAATGTGCTGTTATCCTGTACCTCATGTGAATTGTTATATTGTTGATCTGCTAATTGTAAGGTAAGGGGTTAGTAGGGTTGAGATTATTTACTAAGTTTCAAAACTTATAATAGTGACATTGGGCTGGCGTTTCATGTCAGGTAATCAAGAGATCGAATGACAGAATCCGCTGCAAAACGGTCAGTACCAGGGTGAAGACCTTCCAGCTGAGGAAGGGGAGTTTGTTGAGCCTTGGATGCCCTACCCTTGGAAGCTCTGTTAATTTGACGTACTTTTAATTAAATTTTCATAAGTGTTATCACAATTGTCAAACTCTATTTCATTTTGTTGGTTTGTAAGACAATTAAGTAGGTTTGAATTTGGTATTTGAGATTTTCGTGTCAAACTCTTTTTAATAAAATTTCATTTCTTATATATCAGTTTTATGAATTATTAAATCAATTAAAAAGGATTTAATTAACGTGTCCAAAAATCGGGGCGTTACAGTATTTTGGTAATTGATTTGAGAATGTGAAAAGCCAAAATGTAAAAAGGACCTCTTGGGCTCTTTTTAGCTTCTTGCCTCTAAACCCAAAATCAATGTATCCATTTTCTAAAAATGGGTTTTACAATTAGGTTGTCAAACACCCAAAATAGGATAACGAGATAATGAAAATGCAATAATGAGGAAACCAAACACCCCCATAATAAAAAGCTTGACTACTTAATTGATCAAAATACTTCAATCATCATGATAACAAAAAGTATCTTTAAGCTATAAGATAGTCAAAATCCCTCTTTCAACATGGGTGTATTTTGAAAGAGGGATTTTGACTATCTTATAGCTTAAAGATACTTTTTGTTATCATGATGATTGAAGTATTTTGATCAACATGGGTGTATTTTCCTTTCAAAAAAACATGGGTGTATTTTTGTTTTATTTTATGCACAAAAATATTTTACTTGTTTTTATTTACATGTTTCTCTCAAAAAATTTCTTGATACTTAAACATAAAAACTATACATGGATATTCTTTTAATTATACAAATATGGGTATTTTGGTCATAAGTCAATAATAATACATTATAACCATATAGATACATGAATTTATCAAAGTAAGTTGTCTGCGTATATTGAAAAAAATGTATTTTAATAATGTCTTGGTGTTATAATCAAAACCAGAAATAAACTTTTCCTTAAATTTGAGTAAAATATCATAAAACTCCTTGACTCCAACTTGTACTAAAGTGAGTTACATTTAAGAGAGAGAGAGTTATACTCAAAAAGCTCAAATTTTAAAAGGTTATTTTTTTTCCAAAAATGCTATGGACACAAATGTTCGTGTACAGATTCGGATGTAAATATGTCTGACATTGTGTAATATGTGCAACCCACATATGTCGGATTTTCATATATGTCTGACATCATGTAATGTGTGCATGAACATTTGTTTCCATTGCGTCGCTCTTTCTTCCCTCTTAAATTTAGAACTATGTCGTTAATGAGCAATTTACGAATTTTATGCATTTGGATTTATTATCAAGCAAAAGTTAAATGCTTGCTCTTAGCCTTTATAATTGCTCATAATCACATTTAATCCAATTGAGTCCCCAACGATAATTTCAAAACACAAATTTCGGACACAATTACATTTGGATTTATTATGAAGCAAAAGTTAAATGCTTGCTCTTAGCCTTTAGAGCATCTCCATTTAAAAATATCTCACATTGTAATAAGCAAAGTTATAAGTCTTTTAGCAAATAATCAAATTTCACTCATTCCATAATCAAACTTAACAAATTTACCAATAACCAAAACTCAATAACCAAATCCAACAACCAAACCAAAAACTCAAAAACACCACACATTGGAATCGTCTCATCAAGACGAATAATTTGGTGTGGTCGGGGCTCTCTTAGGGTGCTCATTGAAAGACCTTATAGCCAAAAATCCATTATGATCATTTAAGATAAAATGATCAGAAAAATAAGATATTTGCACCAGTTCAAACGGATTGAAAATTGGAACACTTTTTTGTTTCCGTTAGTTTCATTAATGGTGTTAACGATTTTACCAATTTGAAACGTAAAACAAACTACAGGGACGAAATTAGAGCACTTTGAAACAAGAGGGACGAAAGTGAGACAACCGCAAAACTACAAGGACGAGTACGAAAATTTGCAAATAATTTTAAGACACAAATATCGGACACAATTGCATTTAGAGTCGTTTGATGCATATAGACCCATATGCAGTTGTATCAGAGTTGTGTTGGTAGTACTACTCGCCCCAAAAAACCAGGCTGTTGGGCTAGGAGAAAGTCTAGGAAGCAGGATACTGACCCACGACCAAAAACAGGACAGGCAAGAAAAAGGTTGTGTGTTGTAAGAACTACCACGTGTAAAGAAGTACAAGAATTACAGTTCAGACCATAAATTTTAGTAGTTTTAAGACTAATTACAGTACCTTTTATATATTTTACCAGAATTTCTAGATATTCATAGTTAGAACCCCTTTGAATTTCTTTGTGTCTCCGCTTTTTATTATTCATATTTCTGCCTTTTATTTACCCAGTACCCAATCAAAAAATTGGTATCAGAGCCTACAGTACTATTTGTTAATTCAAGTAGCCAGATTATAGATCCTTATTATTGTTTAGTTTATCATTCACTTTTATTTATTAGTTTGTTATGACTGATGATTTAATAAAGGCAATTGATCCTAGTTTAAGTGAGATTAGATCCCAACAGTCAAAACAAAATATCCAGATTAGAACAGGTTTCCAGCTAATAGAACAACTTAGCAATCGTTTAGATAAAAAATTCAGCCTAGAAGTTAAAGGTAATATAGTAACCAGAAATCAGTTTGAAGAATTTTCAACGAAATCTCTTGAGCAAACCACCCAGATCTTAGAAAGAATTAGCAGATCAAGATCTTGTAAGCAGTTAGAAAATCTTGATTATTTTAAAGAATTACATTCGGAATACTACGGAGAATCAGTAAGTTAGAAGAAAAACAGCTCATAATATCAGAAAAATTGCCCTGCAAACAAGATATAATAGATCTGATCAGTAAGTTAGATGTTACTCAGCCCAAGGATATAGAAACAGAAACCAAAAAATTAGTGGAAAGTCTTAGATTTGAAGTTGAAAGAATAAAACAGAACTCAGTTTAAGTTAAAGCAGAAGTGGATAGTAAACTTCAGAAAATAGAGATTCTTTTAGAGGAAGTTAAGAAATTAGCTAATGGAGAATGAATAGTTGTGATAGTTTATTTTATAAAGTAGCATTAGAAAATTCAGAAAAAGTTGAACCAGATCCTATCGGATTATCCAGTTTCAAACCAACAGGCAAAACAGACGAAACTATTATTAAGCAAAATAATACAATTATTGAACTCTTGGTAAGCCTTAGCCATAGATTAGTAGAGACATCAGAAAAGTTAGACCAGCTGTCTATTAAAGTAGATAAACTCCAAGAAGGAAAAGCTTTAGAAGCTTTAACCTCTAAAATAAATCAGATTAGTATTTCAGCCTCAACCGGACATCTAGAACCTAAAAGATCCAATAGATCTTTGCAGAACCATACCTTTTATTATAATATATTTGGCACTCCAGATCCAAACATAGGAAAGAGACCAGAAATTCCTCGATCTTCAGGAACCCAATAATGGCATCTAGCAGTAAAACCAAAGTTAGTGAAATTTCTTTGCTAAACAAAGTATTTGGAAAACAACCAGTTGAAGAAAATAGAATAGAAAGAATCATAGATCCAGATGTTCAATTAGACAGATTCAGAAATCATAATTTAGAATTATTAGACCCAACGATATTATATAGATCACAGAATTTCTTCAACAGATGAGTCAGAACTTATAATAACTACCATGAAAAACCAGTCATTGTTATAACTGAAGACCAGCTAGAAATTTTAGAAATGATCACTCAGAAGAGTTTCAATGAACTTAAACAGTTAAGATTAGGTCTTATACACCTAGGCTTAATTACTATAGGAATAAAGGGCTTAGCTAGACAAGCTTTAGGAACCAAAGGCATTCAGGTTATAGAGGCCAAAAAACGTAACTCAGAAATGTTATCAGGACTTGAATGGAAAGTCACAAATTTAGCAACAACTTAGACCCAGTAATCACAGTTTTTATACCAATAGTCTAGGAGAAGTTAACCTTTGATTCAGTAATTATATCTCAGCAGGTAGACATTCAGATGTAAGTAATTCTATTCATACAGAATTCGCCAGAAATTCAGATGTAGAAACAGAACATATTTATATGGCATATGAACAGCCCCAATTCACCCTAGATCAATTAGTTAAATTCAGTGAATCTGACATAATCAGATTAAAAGAACTTTTAGAACCAGTTTATAGGCCAGATTTAGATTATAATGATTACCAGATTTTGGAGGGATACTATACCCAAAAGCTTGAGTACGAACATCAAGAATTAGATGATAATTCAAAGGTCCAAAGACAATATCTATTACAAAATAATATATTTGTCTTAGAAGAAAAATTTCTAGAATATGATTCCAGTAGAAAGAATAATCTTTCAGTAGAAGATATGTTTTGTCACTCAGACTCTAGATCCAAATATTATCAACCACCAGTGAAGAATACAGAAAGCCATATGGTAGAAGTCAAAATGGAAACATATGATAATACTCCACCAGTACTCCCAAATCAAGTATATGAGATGGGAAATATTCCAATCAGTAGGTCTAGAATTGAGCCATCGGCCCAAGAACTAGAATACAGAACCTATGGGAAAAGGTTACCAGTAGATAGAGATATAACTCTTATGGCACAAGCAGGAACAAGATTAATGCTTGACATTGCAGCATTCGATCCTCAATTTCACAAAGCAGTAATAGATAGATGGGAACAAGCCTTAGTTAGAAAACTTTTAGAAATGACCAATTGGCACTCTTCAGCAGAGATGTGGTCATATTGCGAATCATTTTTAGGAGACATAGCAAAAGGAATTATAGAAGCCTACAAAAGAGATTTTGAAACCCAGTATGTGGCTTTAATAGCCCAAGGACCAAATGTTTACAATTTCACCAGTTTAGTCAAGACCATGATCATAGGAGCAGATCCTAATAGAGATAATACAACGTATCAGAATGTAGCTATAAGACAGCTAGAACAGCTTAAGTTACATAAATGGAAATATATAGTCAGTTTTTGCAATGATTTCATAGCCATTGCATCACAGACAGGAAGAGCACTCGATCCAGAAATTAGTAATAAATTCTTTAGGAAACTTCCAGGACCTTTAGGAGAAGAAATATGGGAAAAATGGAAAGTCACTAATGGAGATGAAAACCAGCACCTAGGAATTGGTCCAAGAATTCAGTTTGTTTTTGCAGTACTTAGAGATAAGTGTACCACACTTGAGATTCAGAAAGGAATAAAGAAAAATAAATTAAACTTTTGCAGCCAAGTCATATATACTCCACAACAGTATGGATACGGCAAAGAAAGGAGAAGGAAAAAGAAAAACAAATTCTATAAGTATCAAAAGAAAGCCAGTAAATACCAGAAGAAAATTGCTCAGACAGGAAAATACAACTATAGTTACCAGAAACATGGTTATTATCCTAGAAAGAAATATAGGAAGAGTCAATCCTATAAACAGACACCCCGTAAACAACAGTTTAGGCCAAAACCTAAAAAACATTTCAGGAAAAGAATTCAGTCTACCCAAAACCGTAAATGTAAGTGTTTTATATGCGATTCAGAAGACCATTTAGCCAACAGATGCCCTAATAAAGGGAAAAATCCGAAAACCATAGAAAAGGCAAATCTTATAGCAGAACTAAAAGATTTTGATAATATTGAGATTATAGAAATAAAATTAGAAGATAGTAACACAGAATCAATATATAGTTTAATTAGTACAAAACCAGAAGAAATAAATTTCTTAGAAGAATTAGACAGTGATAGCAGTAGTAGTTCAGAAGACGAACTTCCCAGTTATATACCAGAATACACCTTTATGATTAAAAGTTCCAGGGTGGAATGTATACACCAGCGGCAACATAATATAGGTCAAGATAGTGAACCTTGCTCAGAATGTAATGGTTACCCTTTCAGATTATTTAGAAGTATATGTGAAAGTTGTAAGAAAAATGTTTGTAAATTTTGTCTTAAAAAGAACCATCAGATAGATAGAGAACTGATAGATTTAAGTGGAAGTATACAACAACCAGTATTAAACCAGAATTCAAAATTGGCTCTCCAAGAAGCTAAATTAGAAGCAACCACAGTAAGGTTAGAATTAGATCGAACCAGATTCCAGTTTGAAAAACAAGTTAGCGAACTAGAAAGAAGATAGAGATCTTGTCTATAGAAATAGAAACATATAGAATAGAAAATAGTAGATTAAGAAACCAGTTACATGAGAAAAATCAGCCTTTAAAATCACTTGAAATATTTAAAACTATAGAAGACCACAGCAATATTGTTGAATCGGTCAATAGAATAGGAGAAAACAGTCTTATAGAAATAAATTGTGAGATTTTATTACCAGCTAGAGGAAAAAATCCAGGGAAGATCATAGAAACTAAAGCTATGGTAGACACAGGAGCCAGTAAAAGTCACATTAGCCATGATCTTATACCAGTTGAATATTTTACTAAACCAGGTTACATAGCCAGAGCAGATCTCATGAATAATACCAGTATTATTTATGATACATGTCTTATGAATAGTAGCATCAGATTTACCAACAGAATCCAACAGCAGCATACCTACCCGTTACCTATGGTATGAATAGGAGAAATCAACCACATCTATAAGTTTATCTTAGGATTAAACTTTATCGACAGTATGAATGGAAGTATTACATTTAGTAAACATTTTGTCACATTTCATAAGCGTAGTCTACAGGTTGAAACTTTACACGCCCAGAATTTAGAATCAGAGTTGTCAGCTAAGCGTGGTGGACCTGACGAAAACAGAAAAATTGTAGAAGAAAATAGGATAGTAAAAGATAAGATACATGAAATATTAAAAGATTTTCCAGATAAACATTTAGATTCATATGAAGAAACAATAGATGATACTATTGAAACCGAGTTAGAATGGTTAATGGAAGAAAACGAACAGTTAGCCCAGATAAACTATGATCCAGTAGATTTTAATCAAATAGAATATTCTTTGTTAGTTCTTGATCGCAAAAAGAGACAGATAAAGAACGATTAGAAGAATTAATTAAGTTGGCAGAAGAAACCCAAATTCTAGGAGAAAATCCAATCAAACATTGGAATAAAAATAAGACCTTAGCACATTTAGAAATTATTAATCCAAATTTTAAGATTAGTACCCAGAAAATTGTATATAGCCCATTAGATGTAAAAGAATTTAAGAAATAAATCCAGAAATTACTAGATCTTAAAGTTATAAAAGAAAGTACCAGGCCACACAGAAGTGCAGCCTTTATGGTAAGAAATCATGCAGAAATCAAAAGAGGAAAAGCGCGAATGGTCATAAACTATAAGCGTTTTAATGATAATATTCAGTTAGATAGTTATGATATACCCAGTAAAGAACAGCTTATTAATAGTATTCAGGATACAATAATTTTTAGTAAATTTGATTGTAAATCAGGATTTTGACAGATCATGTTAGACCAATCCAGTAGACCATGGACAGCATTCACATGTCCTCAAGGATGTTATGAATGGATTGTCATGCCGTTTGGTTTAAAAACAGCACCCAGTATTTTCCAGATAAAAATGGACAACATATTCAAAGAGTACCATTCATTTATTCTTGTTTACATTGATGATATTCTTGTTTTTAGTAAAACACAGGAAGAACATCTCAGGATAGCATTTCAGTTATTTATAAATAATGGTTTAATCATTAGCAAAAAGAAGATGGAATTATGCAAAGAATACATAGAATATTTAGGAGCAAGAATAGGGAAAGGAAAAATTCAGTTACAGCCACACATTGCTCAGAAGATACTAGAATTTCCCGATAAGATAGAAGATAAAAAGAAATTTCAGTCATTTTTAGGAACTTTGAATTATGCTGGACCATATATAAAAGATCTTAGCAAAATCATAGGTCCTTTATATAGTAAAACGACCCTAACAGGTCAAAAATATTTCAACCAGCAAGATATAGATTTTGTCAGGAAAATCAAAGAAATTTGTAGAGACTTACCAGAACTAGAAATACCATTAGAATCTGATTACATAGTAATAGAAGTAGAAGCTAGTAAAAAATGATGGGGAGCAATACTCCTTAGCAAAACTACCAAATACTCAGCAAAATCCACAGAAAAGATTTGTAGATATTTCAGTGGAAAATATAGAGAAAAGGGAAATTTAGCCAGCATAGATTGTGAAATACTCGGAGTTATTAACGCCATTAATAGCTTCAAGTTATGGTTGTTTAAACCCTTTACAATTAGAACAGACTGCGAAGCAATTGTTAAGTTTCATAAGCTTCTCAATCAGAAAAAGATCAGTAATCGTAGATGGCTTAATTTTATAGATACAATAACAAGAAATGGTTATACAGTAGAATTTGAACATATTAAGGGAAAAGAAAATACTTTAGCAGACTATTTGTCGAGAGAAATAAATGCTAACATTTTAAGTTTTTCAGATGGCATCTTCTAGCAATACAACCAGTACAACCAGAACAGATCAGAAGTTTTTAACCTTTGGGAGTGTAACTCTCAGAGTTTTCCCTGAACAATCCAAATCCAAATTCAGGTACCTCATCCACAATATCAGTGAAGAACAGAAATGTCTTTTAGATAATCTTTGGGACTCTTACAAAGATGTTCTTAGTGTGGGCAGCGTGCCCTTGGAATTTTCGGATTCCAAAACGCAAGGGGCCCGGGTCGAGGGAGCGCGAGCAGGGAAGCAAGCGCTCGCAAAATACAGAGTCACCACTCGGGTTTGAAGGTCCGACACCCAAGGAATCGTATTTCGAAGCACTTGCCGTGCTGATTGATTTGAAAAAGTTAAGGAACCAGTCCATCATAACCATATCTGGGTTCGGGAGCCAGGTTACGAGAGAGGAAGGGTTTTATGGCACCCCTCTCGCCCAATCCGGAGATCGGTCTCTACTTAGGCATTTGCGAAAGATGTTTGTTTGCGATTCTTTTTGATTAATCAAGTCTTTAGCCAATTAGGGCGGGGGAACAGTTAATCGGGGATTAAAACTGTAACATGTTTGTAGGATGTGAATGATAGCATGCATGGATGAGCAGTTAGTATAGGATGAGAACAGACTGCAGTGGGAGTTTAAACAAACTGGAAGGCCCCTGTTTTGGAGTGACGTGCGCAGGAAGAAACCAGCATGCACTGAACGAGTCACTGCATGCTGTTTACTTCTGCGCGCACAACTCCAAGACACGCACGCGCCGGTGAGCTCAAACCCACAGCTCTTGTTCTCAAACCATCTAGGCTCTGGAAGGACCAGTGCACACCCAGGACAAACCACGCAGTTTATAGGCAACATAATATACGGTTTAAAGGTTGTAAAGCCCTACAAATTAATAAAACACCTCATAAACAGTGTGGGGACAAAATAATGACCTAAAACTAAGCTACCCGTGCAAGGCCACTCACTGGTCAGAGGCATACTATCGCGCGACGGAGCCAGTCTGGCGCGCGAGGATGCGCCCTGGCGCTCTGCCGCACGACGGAGTGAGTCTGGCGCGCGATGGTGCGCCCTGGCGCACTGTCGCGCGATGGAGCCAGTCTAGCGCGCGATGGTGCACCCTGGAGCGGACCAGTGTTTGGTTTACACATTTCTGGGTTCTGGGACAGGTCCAGAATGATCCCAGGGGTACTCCAAAATAGAAAACATGCAAATTGAACTACAGCTAGCAATTTCTAACAAAGGAAAGCAGTAAACTGGTTATTAACATGCTCAACAGAGTGATCTATACACAAAATAAAGCACAAAATAGTAGGACACCAATCCCCACGCGGTCCATCGCATGCAGCACCGGAGTGTCGCGCGAGAGAGTGGGACCATCGTGCGCTTGTTCCTACCATGACGGTTTTTGAAACCTTGCCAGCTTTAGGACCAGAACTGGTATTGATTACCAGCCGTGGCCCTGCCAGCCCCCCTCAGAGATCAGAACAGAAAACAGAACAAAGGTAAGTTATACCTTCGGTTTTGAGTTTGAAAGGTGTTGAGCTTTGATGTTTGAAGGCTTGATTGTGGAGTTTGAGTGGTAGAAGCAAAGAACAAGCTTTGTTCTTGGAAGGTTGAAGTGTGAAAATGGAGGAAAAACACTAGAGCTTGTGCTTAACCTTTCATTTTTTGGAACCCTTTGAATGAAAGACCCATGGGGGTATAAACAGGGAGAGGGGGTGAATCTGGTTGGAAACAGAGGAGTTCAGGCAGTCCACGAGGTCTGGCTGAGAGTTACATCGGTGGCCAATTGTCCTCTTTTAGAAAGGTTGGTGGGAGATTTGACCGTCGCGTGACAGAGTGAGTCTGTCGCGCGATGGTGCGCCCTGGCGCACAATCGTGCGACAGAGTGAGTCGGGCGCGCGATGGTGCGCCCTGGCGCGGGATGGTTGCGCCCTGGCGCGCATCAGTAGGGTTTTTGGTTTTTGAAGTGGCTTAGGCTAGGTTAGGTTCAAGGGTTTTGCAAACACTCAAAGCTCAAACACGCTATCATTCCCTGGGTGTTCTTGATCCATTTCATCATCGGGGAATCAAATACCGTAAGTAAACTAATCTGGAAGCCCAGATTGGGGTGTCTACACTTAGATTCTTAGCTTGCTTAAATGCGTTAAATATTTTCTTTAATCAACAAAATGGGTCAAACCCAACAAAAAGATTTTCATTTTATTGTGTAGCCGTAGGTCGTGTCCCAGAAATTTATTCCTATTGGCCAGAGGTTTTAAAATAGGTAGATGGAATTCCTTCCTTAACATGGAAAGGTTTTCATACCTTTGCAGAAGCAAATCAATGGGCAAATCGCACCATTGGAAACAATTTTTACATTTCAGAATCTTCTAGAAGAATAAATACTCAGGCAGCCCTTGAGACTGCAGGTTTAGAAAATAACCAAGTTTTCAACCAACCATCTTTTAACCAGTCATTTTCTTAGCAAATAAGATTTTGTGGTCATTGTGAAATAATGACTAGAAATTTCAGACTTTTAAATAGAAGAAACCAAGATTTTGAACAGGCTAACCAGCAGTTGATCAATAATCAGCAAAAGCTTGAAGAGGAGATAACAACTCTCAAAAAGAAGTTGTTAGAATAAGAGAAAGAGCTCAAGAAAATTAGAAACTATTTTACCCCACTGGTAAAAGTGAGAAAGCAGTCTTCCCCACTGGAAGATGAAGAAAAGAGTGAGTGGAGTAAGGAATATGGTCCAACAGAGCTTTTGCAACCAAAAACAACCACTTTTTTTTCAAAATTCCCCCCAGATGTTATCCATCATATTTAGTACTTAGCCAGGCAAGATAGAGTTCATTTCCAAGAATTCTTATTCTTAGAACTGGTCAAGATCAACCAGAATGAAGGATGTATTCCATGACTCACTATTTCCTGGAAAACCCTTTATTTACAAGAAAAAGATGTTGTTCCATGTCCAAAGATTAAACCAACTTGTATTCAGACGCCTTTGGAGCGAATGGCTTGTACATGCCAACTTGTCTACAGCATCCCTATGGCCAACATAGACATGAAGCACTTCAAACCCTTTTATCTTAATTTCAAAGATAAAAAGGTGGAAATTACAGAAGCAACTCTTTTAGATTTTGGATATATTCAACAAATTATATTCCATGACCCAGAAGACACTAACAGATTTGGAAGAAAAATTGCAGCATGTGTTCTCAACTCCGTGGCAGATCAGGGTACAGCAGTTGAAGTAGTAGTGGAATCAAAACTTTCAGAATGGACATCTATAGGACAACTTATCCCTGCCTACCACAATATTCACATCAACACCAATCCTGCAAATACAATCCTCAGAAGAATTTATCACTGTGATAATGATGATCCATGGATTTGCGAAGCAAATTCTATAAGAAAGCAGATCAGGCATGCCATTGCCTTCACCATAGCTGAAGGTTTTCATTATGATAGTTTATATGATTATTGGAAGGCACCTTTAGTATGTGAAAACCTATTTCAAAAAATTAGGTCTAATGATCACATTCCAGAATTAAAATTTCATTTTGAAACAGGATATGATAATTTAGTCAGATATTATTTGGAACAGAAAGACCAGCAAAGAGCAATGCTAACTGGAGAAGATCTATCAAATCCATCCGATCATGGAGAAGATGAAGATTATGATTTTGATGACGAAGCTATCCAGAACCTCAATAATGCAATGGAAGGATAAAGATAAAAGTATCTTACCATAGTCGACAACATTACTGTCATCACATGGGGTGATACTTTATCAGTAAAAGTAGTTTGGAAATATCTGCCGAAAGCAGAATACAACTGTTTCAACCACTCTCTACAAGCTAGTTTCAACCACTCTTCACCAGCCAAAAGAAATAATGACCACAACCACTCCTAAACATATCTTCAAGCATCAGTAATGAAGACCCTACTTTTCAAAGAAAGTTGAAAGATGTGACGATGCGGGCCAGTGATCACGCGGCATCTACTTTTCTTTTGAAAAAACCGGATCTCTTTTCTTAATAGGTTGCCAGTCACTTTAATTTTGAGTCTATAAATAGAATGGAGTCTTTTGGTTGTAATCACAACTCTCCGAGTATTTGAACACTTGCTATCTATAAGCATTTCTTACAATTGAATTTGGTCGAGTCAATCTTCAGCAATTGAGTCTTTGTAATCAGTAGCTTTCAGAAGTAATATAGTAAGTTTCTATTAACTCTTTGTCGTTCTTTAGGGACTCCCGAAAGGGAACACCCCCATGATCATAAGTAGATTGAATATTGTATGAATTATATATCTATATTACCCAAAGATTTTAATCTAGTTTTAATTATCACCAGTATTTAAAATTCAAAATTTTAAAGAAATAATGACTTCAGGCCTTTAAACCATAAAGCCTTCTTGAGTCTTAAACCCATTTTGCCAAAGAGTGGCATTGAGCGAACATAGTATTCGGAGGTAGGTTAAGAAGGAAAGTAAGGAATTCCTTTAAAAAGATTTTGACACACAAAATAAAGTGATAATGAAAAGAAAGATTAATTAATGAGTAATCAGATATATAATTCCATTTACAATATCCAGTTTATTTTAAACAGTTTATCTGGGTCATGAAGTGGTAAGTACCGAGTAGGATTCACAAATATTTGGTTATAAGCTCATATTTTGCATACATGAACAAAGAAGAACATATCTTGATTTACATTCGTAGATTAGAAGAAGAAATATTTACTCAAAACCTTTTAATAAATAGACTTCTAAATACAACTTTATATACAAGCAGACCTAGATCTAGTACCACTCTTACTAGATTTATAGGAAAAAAACAAGATAAACTCAGAAAATTAGAGCAACAGTTAGCTGAGGCACAACTTCAGTACCACAAAGCAAAGTCATTCCAGAACAAGAATTAAAACTGTAATAAGGTAAGGGTAAAGTGTAATTAGTATATATAAGTACACTACATATAAACAAATTGCACCACACAAGATAATAACTTGAACCAATCATAGCAGTCATGGGTTGGAGCATGGACTGATGTCCTGGTCTGTAGCAGAGTTGTGAAATCCGTTCCATACCGGCTGGTACGTATCGTACCGGTGCTTAAACGGAACACAAACACTAGAGATCCATTCCGGTTGAAATACCGGCCTATTCCGGCCAATACCGGATGTACCGGATGTACCGGACAATACCGGTCTATTTCAGACATTTTTCGGTGTTCCGGTCGGTACAAAATTACCTTCTCTCTCTTCTTCTTTTTTTTTTTTTTACATTTTGTTTGTGTTTATACTTAAAATTATCCAAAATGGTAGATATATATTAAATATATATATATATATATAATATTAATTGTGGTAAATTCGGAACTGTACGGGGATACAGCCCAGTACCGGTACTGTAACAACTCCAATTTTTCATTCAATAAAAATCTCGTTGTTATTCGAAATTTCGTAATTTCTCTTAACTGCTCGATGGTTTTCATATTAATTATTAGCGATTGGTCTTTAAGCAATCGATCGCCTTATCATCTTACTCCTTGACTAGAAACCCTAATTACACTTTAGCCCTCAAGAATCGTGTCTTGACTTTCAAGCCCTACTTAGCAAGCCTAGTTAGCTTCTAACCAGCTTGATGGAGTAACCAAACTAGAAAGTCACCTAGTTACTTTTCCCTAGCCATAGATGGACCGTTTTGCCCATCTTGAACCTTTTGAACCCTTTCAAACCCTAGACTAGTAATTGTTTAATTATTATTTTTTCTTTTATTATTTTGGTTATATTCTTTACCCTTTGGACGATAAATGTTAGGGGAACTATTATCCATTGGATAATAGAAACCCATTTCTTTATATTAAAAGGATTTTGAAAGATTTAAACAAAGTACTATGATAGACATTTATAATTATTTTGAAAAGTACTTTTAATTATTTTTTTAATAAAAGTACCATAGTAAATTTGGTCCATTGGACAATAACCGTTAGGGTAATCTTTACCCATTGGACAAAAGCTTTTCCTTTATTATATTTGGCTAAGTACATGTATATAAACACATGTGTAAATTTCAAAAGGACATGTAGTCTTTTAAAAGACTTAGTTTAATATTTAAAGTACTCGTACCTTATTATCCTTTGGTTATGAACCGTTAGGGATTTTATTATCCATTGGGTAATAAGCTCATCTTTCAACTAAGTACTTAACCCATTAAACTAATATTTTGTTAAGATTCTCAAGAGTACAAAAGTACATTATTATATTAATTAAAGTACTCGTACCTTTATTTTAGTTTAAAGGGTGAATCTTGACCTTAAATCCTTTTAGATTTTAAAGTACCAAAGTACCCTTTTATTTATTTGTGTTCTTACATATTAGTACATACATATATATATGTATATAGCTAGTACATGAGAGAGAGAGAGGAGAGAGGAGAGAGGGAGAGCCGTGAAGGAGAGAGAGAGGAGAGAGGCCGAGAGAGAGAAGGAGGGAGAGGGAAAGAGAGAGAAGGAAGGAAGGAGAAGAAAGATGGGACTTGTACTTTGATATTCTTCATCTTTTCAAGCTTGGAAGATGAATATCTTCCATATCTACCACCACTGTCCTCCTTTGTACCACTTTCAATTGTTTAAACCAAGAATCTTGTACCAATGTCTCCTCCTTTCCAACATATCTTCCAAAAATCACATCCAAGGTATTAAGACTAGCCATGCAAGCCTAGATAGCCCCATGGCCTAACCCATCAAGCTTTCAATCAGGCTTGACAAATGAAAGAAATCAAAGATGTAGAGAGAGAGAGAGAGAGACGGTTGAGAGAGGGAGAGGAGGAGCCTTGGCCTATAAATAGCAAGCCATTCCAAGCTTAAACTCACACCTTCAACCATTGCTCTCACTTCTCTCTAGAAATTCCAAGAGTTCTTGCTTCCAAAGTTCTTATTTTCTTGTGTTCTTGAGTGTTCTTGAGAGAAACCACCAAACCACTTCCAAAACCACCTTTAGATCTTTTAAAGTAGCTTAGTTAAGTTAGAAAATTGTTTCTAGGAAGAGAAAAGCTCATCTCTCTTCCTTTCGAAGCAAACCGACACCGTTACGCCACCGAAATTCAAAACTGACGACCGAATCTTCGTAGCCGACCACCGCCAAGAAGAACGGTAGTTATCCTTACCTACTATCCCAAATATAAAGTATTTTTATATCATAACTCTAAAATAAGTTCAATAGAAAGTAAGTTTGATCGTTATTTTTAAAGTAGATAAGGTTATCTTTTGTTGAGAGCATATGAAATGCATGATGTTCATTGTTGTGATTCAAGCATGTTATGTAGTCTAAAGTTGGATAATCTTGTTGGATTCATTTTGAGATTTATAAATGTTTGTTATGTGAAAAAGTCCTACACCACGGAGTCTATGCATGATAACGTGACACGAGAATCAAGAAAGTAGAGACATGGCACCTAGGGTGTGTTAACAAAGATGAAAATGTGTGTATCCGAGGGAGGAAATATTTTTGAAACTACATAATGACCGGTTTTGGGTGCATTATGTGAGTTATGTGTGTGTATGCCAATGGCAACCCGGCGCTGCGGAACCATTGTGAGGATACTCGGGAGACCGGCGCGGCGGAACCGAGGTTGGGTGTGTGCTTGGTGATCCGCGGTACGGAGCCAATGCGGTTGTATGCCAATGGGAACCCGACGCGGCGGAACCATTGTGAGGATACTCGGAAGACCGGCGCGGCGGAACCGAGGTTGGGTGAGTTAAAAGGGAGTTTTTGGTAAAAAGGAAAGTGAAGTAAAAACATAGTCTACGATGAGTCTAAATAATGAACAAAACGTTAGTTGAGTAAGGAATGTGATTTACTTGTTGAGATTATATGCATGATCTTAGTAGAATTGTTATTATTATGATCTTTCGTCCATAAGTTAAGGGTTAGAGGATTTGGATTACTCTATTGAGCGTTTAAGCTCACGGTGTTGCTTTTTTGGTGACCCTAGCCTATTATATTGGTGGCGACACCGGTATAATATGTCAGACTTCATAGATGAACAGGGTGAACTTTACACCTTGGAGGCCTTCGGAGCCGATGAGCTAGCTGTGATGGAAGAACAAGTAGAGCTGTAGTTAGGAACCTTAGTTCCGTTCCGTTTGTAATAAAAGTACTTCTTTTTAAGCTTGTTTGTAATAAAGAGCCTGACTCAGTTTATTTTTCAATAAAAATGTTTTATTTAACGTACCCAAAATTCGGGGCGTTACAGGTACGTACCATTCCAGTAGTGAAAACGGTACGCTGGCCGGTACGGTATTGACAACTTTGGTCTGTAGCATCACTCGTTGGGCTAGTGTCTTTGTAGATTGCGTGTTTTTTTTTTTCCTTTTTGTGTTGATCGTAGACTAGATTGCGAGTTCAATCCTGTGGAGAAAACTTTGATACCATTGTGATTGGTTGGAAACTTGGAATGGGATTAAGGTAGAAATGAATCAATGATGAACCCAATCTCACAGCAAGGGGAAAAAATCATGAATCGAAAATGAAACACACCGATAACTGAAAAGAAGGCGATATGTACTCTGCGTTGATTCCGAGGAAATTCCGGCGAGAATTCCCGGCGACGGCATCGAGTGACAACGACCCACTTCGACAGAGGAATGGGCCGGCTGAATACGGTGAGAGAACTCTCTCTCTCTCTCTCTCTCTCTCTCTCAGCAAAATATTCTCTCTTATAATGGAAACATATCAATCCAGGAACATA
Organism: Rhododendron vialii; assembly: GCF_030253575.1. Classification (NCBI taxonomy): domain Eukaryota; kingdom Viridiplantae; phylum Streptophyta; class Magnoliopsida; order Ericales; family Ericaceae; genus Rhododendron; species Rhododendron vialii. Next base: position 9,073,950 of record NC_080565.1, on the reverse strand, counting down.
CACATCTTTTGCTTCCATGAACTTATTCGCAGTACATATCTCAGAAACCCTTAACACTCAAACTTATACCTAGAAAAACACTCAAACCCTGCATACATGTATATATACACGACTATAACCCCAAGGGGTTGGCGATGGTCAAACTTAGGACTTAAAGTAGTTGGCTCCTCGTTATATCTCACATTAGAAATCTCAAGGGTGTTATCAACTGCTTTGGAGGGTTGGTGGAGTAAATTCTCCGGCTTTAATTGGGCCTCCGGAAGTGGACGGTGGGATTGACTTTCAAAATTAGTCGATGTGCGTGTAAGCTAACTCGAAAACCTGAATTATCATAAATGTATATGTACACGACTAAACATACTGTTCTTTAATTTGATTGGAAAACTTTCCTCGAACACATACCCCTTTAAGAAAAAAGGAGATGGTTTCTATGTAGTCTGCACTAAGGGTGCAGTTTTTTAACGTGGGTCCAAGACAGGTCCCACTATAAGGATCCGAGTAGTTCACTTTTTTAGTGTTTTCTGAGAAGATTGATGCAAGCAAGAAATAAAGCTAATGGGACATTGTTATCGTCCGAGACCTGCTATTCCCCCCCGCCCCCCCCCCCCCCGGACACACCCCTCCCCTCGTCCCCACCTCCCTTTTCCCGGATTACCCCCGCCCCTCTCTCTCTCTCTCTCTCTCTCTCTCTCTCTCTCTCTCTCTCTCTACAGTTTGCTTCTTTTCTTTTCTTTTTTTTCTTTTCTTTTCCAGTTATTTTTTTCATTTTATTTCCTTTTCTTTCTTTCCAGTTTAAATTTTTTTCTCTCTTTAATAATAGGTTCAAGTCTAATTCTAGGCTTTGTAAAGTAATTGAGAGAAAAAAAAGTGTTTCAATTGATCATGTTTATCCAACTGTTTTATTTTTCTTTTTTTGTCCTTTATAGATTAAAAAATATAATTACAAAAATAAGTGTTCCAATTTTCAATCCGTTTGAACCGGTGCAAAGTTGTTATTTTTCTGATCATTTCATCCTAAATGATCATAATAAATTTTTGGCTCCAAGGCCTTTCAATGGACACCCTAAGAGAGTCTTGAAACTAAATAATGAGTCTTAGGGTGTTTGTTGAAAAGCCTTAAACCAAAAAATTCATTATGACCATTTAAAATAAAATAATAAAAAAAACGATCTTTGCTCTGATTTAATTGAATTGAGAATTAAAGCACTTAATTCTTGAATTATATTTTTAAATATACAAAGGGTGTATTTATAGAAATTAAATAAATAAGATATAAGTAATTAAATAAAAAAATAAATTAAAAAGTATGGGGGACCCGGGGGCTCTGCTGCCCCATTGACACAGTAGGCCCTAAAACGTTAAACGTTTCCGTTTTAGTTTTAAAAAAAAATAGAAACCAACCATTTGCAATCATATGGAGTATAAACGTAATTTGAAGCAACATACTACTGAATCAGTTAAGAGGATCTATGCTAAATAATGGTTAACAAATTTATAAAATTGTACTACAGTTAAAAAAAAGTAGGAATATTTAAATATTCATCCTTTTTATCTATGTCATGTAAGAATTCATCCCGCCCTTTTTTCATACTTATGTTTTCATTCTTTTAGTGTGTGAATTACCTTTCTTACCCTTTTCACTATGATATACATATATTATGTTATATTGCTTTCCTAATTTAGTGGGATTGGATTGGATTATTTTCCTAATTCAATGTAATGTTGCTTTTCTAATTTAGTGGGATTGGATTTGATTGTTTTCCCAATTTAGTGGGATTGGATTGGATTATTTTCCTAATTCAATGGGATTTGGTAAATTTCAATATGATTGATTACTTATTTTTAGGAATATAACATGATAAGTTGATCATATATTTGCATTTTTTCTTCATTCTTCGAGTTGGCCAACCAGATAACAGAAAGTCATATTTTTCATTGATCTTATTATATGGAACATGGCTAAATTACCGTAAAAAAATATATAACATGACATTCAAACCGTTACATGGTTAAATTACCATGACATTACATGGTTAAATTACCATGACGATTACTACATGGACACGATTAATATCCCATGATTCGAACAAATATTTCATGGTAAATTGTTCAAATAAACAAAAAACCATTCAATCTGTATATCGTCATGAAAACCTTCATTAATAATCATAGTAAGAATACCAAAACAAGCCATAAATAAAAAAAAATCAACGAACAAGATAAGAAAAAAAATATGAATAAAAAAAATCAACGAACAAGACGAGAAAAAAAATATGAATATTCAATTGCCGATTCATGGTTAATAAACCATGAATACCCAAACCATATAAACAAAACAAAACAAAAACTTCAAATCACTACATCTTGAAGATTTGCTCCGGCGACAACAATAACGCCCACTTCTCTGTTAAACTTCATTGACGATAGAAGATGATTGATTGGCGAAAGGGAGGAGGGAATCGGTCGACAGCAACGGTACCGAAAGGAGATTTCTGTCGGCTTCATTGATGATGACGGAGGATGATTGATCGGCGAGAGGGAGGAGGGAAACGACCGCGATAGAGCGGAAGACGTCGGACGACGAGTGGATTGCCGCCCACCGAAGGACGTGTGAATGGCGGCGGTTGTTTATGGAGGACGAATGGAGGACTTTGGAGAGAGAGAGAGAGAGAGAGAGAGAGAGAGAGAGAGAGAGAGAGAGAGAGAGATGCTTACTTATATATAATCCCACCCGAATTTTTGGGATCCATAATTTTAGGGATTGAACGGAAATCGTGGGACGGGATGGGAAAGATTATGTTTTGGTCTCATTTTCTGGTATATATATATATATATATATATATATATATATATATATATATATATATATATATATATATATATATATATATATATATATATATATATATTAGGGACACTTTTGGTATAAACAAAAAACAGGGATGAAATCATAACTGTTCAAAAAATGGAGGATGGATACTTAAGTTGGATGAGATTTGAGGATGGATAATTAAGTCTCCCAAAAAAGTAATCCTAAATATAACATTTGTATTTTGGATTAGTATGTCGTTTGCAAAATACATTTCGTAATTAGTTCCCGAACACTAATTGTAATCTTAATGAATTTTTTGCTTTACGGCCTTTCAACGAACACCCTAAGACTCATTATTTAGTTTTAGGACTCTTTTAGGGTGTTCATTGAAAGGCTTTTGAGCCAAAAATTGAGTCTTAGGACTCTCTTAGGGTGTTCATTGAAAGGCTTTGGAGCCAAAAATTTATTACGACCATTTAGGATAAAATGATCAGAAAAATAACATCTTTGCACTGGTTCAAACGGATTGAAAATTGAAACACTTATTTTCGTAACTATATTTTTTAATCTATAAAGGACAAAAAAAGAAAAATAAAATAGTCGGATAAACATAATCAATTGAAACACTTTTTTTCTCTCAATTACTTTACAAAGTCTAGAATTAGACTTGAACTTATTATTAAAGAGAGAGAAAAATTCAAACTGGAAAGAAAGAAAAGGAAAAAAAATGAAAAAAAAAATTGGAAAAGAAAAGGAAAAAGAAAATAAGAAAAGAAGCAAACGGCAGAAAAAAAGAAAAGGGAGAGAGAGAGAAAGAGAGGCGGGGGTAATCTGGGAAAAGGGAGGTGGGGCCGGGGGAGTAGCAATTTACTTATCGTCCAGATCGAATTACTATTACTTAAGACGCCAAGGATAATCCGATGAACCTGAGTTTTCCCATGGAGAAACTACTCAATAGATCCTACGAATAACATAGTGACGGCTCCGTTCATTCAGTTGGGACTCGTCTTGGGCAGGTCATGCTAGTTGCACCCTACAGTTACATCCCAAGAGAAAGGATTTGCCAAAAAAGGGATTTTAGTGTGTAGGAGGCAACCCCAGACTGGGTCTCAGATGTCAACATTGCAAAGTCTTCAGAAGTCTTCTTACCTGGTACGAGAAGGATTTGCAAAAAAGGGGTTTTAGTGTGTAGGAGGAAACCCCAGACTGGGTCTCAGATGTCAACAGTGCAAAGTCTTCAGAAGTCTTCTTACCTGGTACACCAAGCACAAGTTGCATATGAATTAAAAATGTGGATTGACCAAACCCCCAGAAGTTAAACTTCATCCCCCTTTTCCCCATCTTGACCAAACCCATTTTTTCCTCCCTGAATTTGGTTTCAAAACACCTCTTTCAGCCGTTGCCTATGGTGTAGCAATCCTCAGTTGGGAAGCATTTTGAAGTATAGAGATGTCACTTCTCGGACCGGTGGGGGGCTTGGTATGGGAAATTGTTTCGACCACTGTTGTGACATATGCCGTTCCTTGGCTCTCCGAGTTTGTGGCGCAGAGAATTCTCCCGTTGTGGCAGAGATATTGGCCTGTTATTTACCAGAGCGTCCTTGTTCCCGCATATCATCTTGTTTCAGATACTATTCAACCCTTACTACATGATCTTCTGTCTAATCATGGTGATTCCTCTGCAGTATCCGCGTCTGAATCTCCTCCTGGAGGGACTTTGGTAAAATTCGCCTTTCTTCTCTATTGCTTCTTGTTGACTTTTTGTTCTTTTTGGTCTCTGTAGTTTTGTGTATTTTGGCATAAATATATCAAATAACTTCTAGTCTTCATTTGAACTGTCCACAGCCCCTTGATCAGAAGACCCTTGATCCGCCACAAGACCATGATTCGCTTACCGTTTCCAATGTATCAAATGGTCTGGTATCTGATCATGAGGATATCATTGGGACGTCTCTCTCTGAAATGCACACTCCCCTTGATGGAGGAGGGACAGTGGAAAGCGTAATCCTCTTCTTCTTTTTTTCTTTTCCTTGTACTTTCTTTCTAACTATATATTTAGAAATATATCTCTAAGTTGAGCCTGTAAATGAATTGAATACAACCCCTTTTTCAGAACATCCTAGGTCGGGCATCGGAACCCATTTGAAATCCCACTAGTAGTATGTCAACAAATCATGACAATAGCTATCTCTGAATCTGCAACTCTAATTGAAGGAGGGCATTACTTTCTTCGACAAATCGCCATCTTAGTTCCTTGGTTATTACACTTAATAGCATTGTCCCCGTTCGATGCATGAGGCAATAGAAGAAATATTGACTTCAACATTGTTTTCATTGTCCCGTGCACAGGATGCTAGCATTGTGCCCGTTTGATACACGGGACAACTTACTTTTCGTTGAATACGTTGACAACTTTTTCCTTGGTCTGTCTTTTTTCTTCTTGTTTGGTTTTCGTCCTCTCTTCCATCATAGATTTTACACCTTGAGATTATAACTTGTGCCTTCGAATAAAATGAATACCGTCCCTTGATCAGAACATCCAAGATCGGGCATCGGAGCCCATTTTAAATCCCACTAGCAACGGATCATCCGATCACAAGGATAAAACCAGGATTTATGTCTCTGATTCCACTACTCAAAATGGAGGAGGGACACTAGTAAGTCCTCTTTCTTTCTTTCTCTGTCTTTCTTGTTTTGTTTTTCCTTTCCCGTTTCTTCTTTTCTTTTTTCGCTTATAGATTTGGTACTTTGAAATCGATATAATTTGCACCTTTCGACGAAATGAATACAGCCCCATGATCAGAACATCCATGCATCAGACCCAGTTTTAAATCCTACTACCAGCATGTCCTCAGATAATGAGGATATCACTAGGGTATCTACCTCTGAATCTCCTACTCGAAGTGAAGGAGGGACACCAGTAAGCATTACTTTCATTCTTTCTTTGCTGTTCTACATCTTATAATCATTTACTTTGTCCCTTTCCTTTTTTTTGTGCACATGAACACATTGGACTTAAGCATGATGAATCTTAGTTTCACAGAATATTGGGTTTTTCTATCATCTAAAGGTCTGTTGTCAGAAAAATCAGTAGCTGCGACAACCTTTTTTGAGGTTGAGCTGCATAGCACCTTGTTTATGTTTGATGTTTTTCAGTTATGTAGCTATTCCCATTTTAGATTGAAGTACAAGTATGGTTCAACAATCCAATTACAAAAGTTAAGGGGCATTCCCACAACACCCCAACCTAGATGAAGCAGCAACACTAGCCGAAAGACACGCGAGAAACACTCCTCAGGCTCCAGCCTACCCTTAAACACAAACACAACCTAGACTACTTGGATAGTATGAAACTAACTAGATGAGATATGTCATTCCGTACGTAAATAGTCTATTATCATCAGTTTCTTGATCTGGGGGAACTGATCTAAAACCTGATATCTCTGTCAATTATGGCCAATGATTCCGATCTTTGGTGCTGGAAAATGCTTCTATATTTTCCCCCAAAATATTATACAGCACTGCAGCCAATGAAAACATAAAATAGTATGTTTGAAGGTTTTACTTCCTCTACTTCACCCTGACCACTCAATTTCCTCAAGTACTATATATGAACATCATTCCTTTGCAGAAAGTAACCCAACACCTGAGTGGAGAAGGGATAAGTGAAGAGTAAGTGAATGTGATTCTCAGTTACATTTATGCATAGCATATAGTCTGCGTCAAGTGTAACCTCCCTTCTGACCTAGCCTTAGTAGTTATTTTAAAGTAAAAAAGCGAACTTCCATTGGATTATTGCCCATCTGGGCACATGGTGGGAAAACAAAAAGTCTTTAAGGGACCAAAGTAGCTACAGTTTTGATGGCATTCCGAACTGATTTGACTGAGAAAGAGCCATTACTGTTAAGAGTCCAAAATCAGTGCATCAGATTGAGAACTGTTAGGGTGCTAGGTACTAGGAGTATTAGCTAGAATATCCATTGTCATGTATTTCTGTATTTAGGCCATTTCAATCCATGATCAAATTGTATCAACTTTAGCATTCAAAGATGCCCCCATGTTGTAAGCAATACCTTCACATATATCTCTTACGAAGAGGGCTTAAAGGGACCATCTCAAAGACTCCAACTACATACCTGATCCATGGGTGTGCAAATGTTCTGAGCCTAATGATTTTTTCTCATGGTCCAAGAAACATTCGATGGGACATTCATGTTCCATATGCACTAGTCTTCACTTACATATATTTGCACACAGCCCAGAGATGTCTGAACTTTACCCATTGTGTATCTGCCTTTTGACACAGCCCATAGATGTCTGAAGTCTGAACATTGGGGCCTTATTCCAGTCTCTGATCACCCTAACTCAAACCACCCTTTGCTTCTGGTGTGCCCGTGTCTAAATTGGGCACTAGTTGTGTTTAACTTAGAGTCATCCCAAAAGGATTCTCTCAGTAAACTTCCCACTTCTTTTAGCACCTTCCAAGGGATGACAGATATGGAGCTCCAGCAACTTTGTATAATAAACTACGCAACATTGATTAACTGGGGCTCTTCCTCCATACTCCATAGGGTACTGCACTCTATTCAAGTCAAAACATCAAGCAACTTGCAGCCTCCAGCTCTCAATCTGGTAGTTATTAATGGAAGCGTCTAATATTTCTTAGGTGTCTCCCTCTGTGAAGGCAATAATAGCCTGTAATACTCCTTTGTCTTTACCCTTTCTCTGCATATTAGGTTTTAACCTGGAATACTTATGAATCTCTTTCAGCAAATCCCTTAGCTGTGCAAATGAGTGACCATCTGCCCTAGACAAAGTAGAAAGGTCACTGCAACTATGAGATGGGAAAAAGTACAGCTCCATTTTGCCTGCCACTACCAAACATAGCTGCTGCTGCCGAGGCCAGCCACAACCCCACCACCATATCACACCTGCTTTCTCCTCTCAACCACTACTCCCTTTTCTCACTTCAGCCACCACCTGCACTCGCTCTCCTTCCAACCCCTCCCTTCTCCCTACCACCAACATCATATACAAGAAGTTTTGAATCTTGTAGTGTGCGCTATGGTATACGGTAGCATATTTTGTTAAATATAGCTTTTGAGTTTTGAATTTTTTGTCCCTCCAACTTAAACTATGGCATAATCATCCATGTCATACGTGGTGCCTTGATCATAAATCATGTGAGGCTTGGAATATTGATCACATACTTATTTCCCTTAGCCACGTAGTCATCATTCAAAACAAGCTTTTATTTACTCATTTCTATGCTTTTCATATTAGTTAATCTTTAATATCTAACGCATATGTGTATGTATCTTTGTATTTTAAAATTGGGCAAAGTCCACTTTCACCCCCTGTGGTTATCGCCATGTGTGGATACTCCCCTCGTGGTTCAAAACTGAGCACATAACCTACCTGTGGTTTTGAAAATGTGCGGATAAACCCCCTGCCGTCATGTTTTCCATCCATATTAACGGAGGTGTATCTCACACGTCTCTAGAATGTAATCTGAGTCATTCATAATGTATTAAATAAAGAATAGAGTATCTCTGTAAAAAGTCATCTCGATCAGGCATCAATAACCCAGTGATCTAATTTTTAGTAAATTCAAATTTGAAATTTTAATTTCATAACAAAATCGATTCGACCATGAGCTTTTTATTTTTTGATTGACTTGAATTTTGGCATAGATGTAGTACTCGCCAAAATTTACAATATCAACGGTTTGGATTCAATTTTTGGTGTAGGGGAAGGTGTGGTTAGATTTAAAAAAGAAAAATCAAGGGACATGATGAGGGTATATCTGTCTTTTAATGTTGTGTCCGTTAATATAGATGAAAAACATGACGGCAATGGGTCTATCCATACATTTTCAAAACCACAGGTAGGTTATGTGCTCAGTTTTGAACCATGAGGTAAGTATCCGCACATGGCGATAACCACAGGGGATCAAAGTGGACTTTGCCCTTTAAAATTACAGCTGAATCTTCACGATTCACGAATCGAAGAAAAGGAAATTCTGATAGCTTGATCAACTATGTTTGGCAGTCCGAGTATATTGGAATTATTTGATAGTGGTTGTATGTTTCTCAATTGAATAAATTTTGAACCTCTACCAGTATTAGATACAGTTATATATGGCAAAACGATATTACCGTGTATAACTTCCTAAATGTTGATGTTAATTGCATCTAGCAAGGACGATTCAGTTTTAGATCAGATTTGTTTTCTGTCATTCATGGCAGGTTTAATGTTTGTTTTGCAGGCATCTGTGGATGTCGATTTTTGCAGGGAATATGACGAGGGGAAGAGGTATAGAATAGAGAAAGTAATTGGCAAGGGTAGCTGTGGTGTTGTCTGCTCAGCATATGATACTCAGCTCCGGGAAAAAGTTGCAATTAAGAAAATTAGTGATGTCTTTAGACATGTTTCTGATGCCACACGCATTCTTCGTGAGATTAAGCTTCTTCGATTACTCCATCATCCAGACATTGTGGGAATCAAGCATATCTTATTGCCTCCTTCCAGAGACTTCAAAGATATATACATTGTTTTCGAACTCACAGAATGTGATTTGCGCGACCTTATTAAAGCGAATGACGAGTTGACACCTGAACATTGTCGGTTCTTTCTGTATCAGCTTCTTCGAGGGTTGAAGTACATACACACAGGTTCATTTATTTCAAGTGGAGCTACTGTCTCATTAGCTCAATTTTTTACTTCTTTCACTTGGTTGTAGTACAAACACTTTGGGAACCACTCATTCCATTCCTCATTGTTAGTCCTGTATTCCATTTTTTAATGTCCCAAGTCAAGGAAAGAAGTGTTTAAGTTTCCAGAACTTTCCTTGATAAACTCTTAATGTTCAAATTGATGCATGTTCCCCTGAAAAGTTTTTAGTCTCGAAATCGACTCCCTATTCCGCTAAGGGTTCGTAAAAAATAAGTACTTATTTGCAATTTTTAAACTTAAAAATAATATGTATTTACGAAAATAATTTTTAATTTTTTTTGAACCTCTCAAAAGATCTCATCGAGATCTATAAAACTAGATCCATATTACACAAAAAATTATTTCAAAAAGTCCATTATTTTTAAGCTTGAAAATTGCAAATAAGTACTTATTTTTTAAGAACCCTCAGCGGAACACAAGATGTGACAAAGGTAGTATCTAACCCATGAAGTATAAAACTCGTGTTCAGTTACTACCTCGACCTTGTGATCTTCGTAGTTCTGATTTGTAGGGTTTTTGTTTACTGGTTTTGCAGCAAATGTCTTTCACCGAGATCTAAACCCAAGAAACATTTTAACAATTGCTGACTGCAAAATCAAGATACGTGACTTTAGTCATGCCTTCGTTGATACCCCAACTGCTATATTTTGCGCGGTAAGTTTCTCTGATTTAGCTTTCTTTCATTTCTAGTTGCTTAATGGCTTAGTTAACGCGCAACACATACCCAAGGCATGGTAGTTTTTTCTTCTTTTCTAACTTTTTATTTGTGTGCTTATAGGACTATGTTGCAACAAGATGGTACAAGGCTCCTGAATTGTGTGGAGTTGGACAGTTTTTCTCAAAGGTGCAGGAGTTATTGCCCATTTCCGTTGTTTGGCGAAATAGCTCATTTGACTGCCTTACTGCCTAATAAGTTTGTGTGCCTATTCGTTTCGTACCATACATATTTTTTTAATTCTGGAACATGATACCAAAAATAACATGGTTATAAGTATGGGTCAGTTTTTAAAGGAGATACAGCATATCTTCTACATCAGACACTATTTTTCATAATGGCATCTTCTCAATACTTTAATTAATCAGCAATTTTTCGTTCTAATTCCATCATATCTGATGCCTTGGTTGGTATATTTATCTTTTCTCCCATAGTTATTTTCTTTTTGATGAATTTTTTTATATCTAAATCCCATATCTCAATTTTTTGAATTATGCAAAACTTTTGATTCACCAAATAAAGGATAATCCATACTTTAATGAGGAAACTTTTGTAATGTATTCAGCTGGATTGATACCAAAAATATAGACAAAGAAATTGTAAAATCGGGTTTGCAGTATAAGTTTGCAGTTTGCACCAATGTAAGTTACAATAAAGGTGATAAAATTAGTATCACTGCTAAAGCTAGCAAAGTGCATTCATCAAATTTCACCCTCTTTAACAAACTCATTACCAGGAATGAAAAATCTTCATTTAGCCCATCAATTGTTACTTAAAATGCTAAGGTAAAATATAAAGAAACAAAAATTCTAAACATCTTGATTTGTCCATTCCATCATTAACTTTGTAGAGTTTGGATTAGGCGTTTTATATTTTCCATTAGCATCTTCATCACAATTCAGTACCTTGAAATAAACTTATTGTTTATGAGACTGTCATTTCAACATGCCTCTGCTTGATTGGCTGTCTTCTTTTTGAAAATGTAAGAAGAAAAATCTTGTGAATATGTAGAAAATGGGTCCAGTGAGTTTGAGGGGATAATGTTACAAGTCTTTCCCAAAATAACACTTTTTTTCTCATGCAGGATAGCTGTAATAGACAGCAATAGTTTCCATGCAAGGGCAATGACATAATGAAGAATTTGTTTTGGGTAGATAATGCCAACAGATGAAATAGAGGACAATAGTTTCATGCAAGGGCAATGAAACACTGAATAGTGTGCATTGAAGTTTTAGCAGTTTCAGTGAACATGTTTTGGTTTCTAAAAAGAGTCATTGACTTGCAAGTTGAAAGTCCATCCAAACTTGCTCTGGCTAGGAATCTTCTGTCCCCACTTCCCAGTCCTGACGTTGAATGCAGTCTTAACCACATGATGTGGTGGATATCTCGAATTACACAAAGCTTATTACTCTTATCTGTGATAACTTATCTGTTTGCCCGTGCCCATTACTCTTTTTCTTTGATAACTCATCTATTAGATATATTTTACTTCAAAACAGCTATTTTCCTTTTGTTCCCGTACCAAGGTATCACTATCCTGCTGATCAAAAAAAAAAAAAAAAAAGGTATCACTATCCTCACAACATATCAAAGAAATTCAAAAGTTTTCAATTAGTTACAACTAAATCAAGATCTTGGATTGTACGGATATCTTTTGTTTCCGGCTTTCATTTATGGTCTATCTTGTTTTCAGTACTCTGCTGCAATAGATATATGGAGCATTGGCTGCATATTTGCAGAACTTTTAACTGGAAAGCCTCTATTTCCTGGGGAAAATCATGTCCATCACTTGGACTTGATAACAGATCTTTTGGGCACACCATCTCCAGAATCCATTGCCAAGGTTTGTATATTGTAACGATTTTGTTCTCATAATGCAGAAATTCTACTGTACGTCTTACTCTTTAGTGAATCTGTTTTTTGCTGAAATATTGAACTAATTTCTTCAGATAAAGAATGAGGGAGCTCGTACGAGCTTAAGCAGCATGGGGAAGAAAAGGCCTATTCCTTTCCCCCAAAAGTTTCCAAATGTAGATCCACAAGCACTTGTGTTGCTGAAAAGAATGTTAGCCTTGGATCCCGAGGATCGACCGTCTGCTGAAGAGGTAAACTCAAACATAATACACAATCATAATTTTTCCTGATAAATGCCTAGAATGATGTGCAATGTCAAGTGTTTTAGTTTGAAATGGAGGGACCACAGGAAGCCACATCCTAAGTAGCAAGGACACAACACTAATACACTGATGTAAAAAAAATTGGAAATGTTATTTTGATGTTTCATATATTTTATACGCAGCACATAGGAATATTTTACTGACAGGTAAGTGGAAACGCAACATAACAGTAGGTAAAATTAAAGAACGGATATTCCAGAAGTTAAAAGACCATGTAGTGGATGGAAAACTATATGCATTAGTGTTCAAGCAGTGTTTTTATGTTTGCATAGGTGATAGGTAATGAGATGTGCATCCTAACGTGTTGGAAGAGAGTCCGGTTATAATATGCCACGTGTGTAAAGAGCGTATGGCTTCAAGAAAATAAAAACTTAATTAGACACGGCTGGACAAGTGTCCTGCACGGTGGATGAGGGTCCAGCAAATTTGAGTGTCTGACACTGAGTCCGATACGACGCACAACCTCAATCATATTCGTGCTTCTTAAGCCATATCCTTTCGGGCGAGAATTTTTCATAAGTTGAATTTGTATAGCAGTACCTTACAGGGTATTGATTTTTTGAGTACTAAACATGATATTAAATAGTATTTTGAGATGGCTTCTCTCATACGTATGGTTTTTTGGACTGGAGGTTGTCTGGGCTAGACTCTGATGATCTGAACCTATGAAGCGCCGACACTCCAAAAGGGCGCCGTTTCCACGTGTTTGGAGATGGCTTCTCTCATATGAATGAAGGGCTTGATCCGTGCACTTTCCGATCTCTTTTTTTTTTGCTAATTTCTCATGGGGACCCTTATAATCATGTTCTGAACACATTGAACGGTTTAGATCATCGAAATTTGATCGGAAAAGGGAAGGTCCGCATTTTAACAAAACCGTGTTCGTATAACCATTTTTTTAGAATTGTCATTTCCCATGTCCGTGGCCCTAGCCGTGCCCGTGCTACATAGATCTGAACCACCCCTTCAGCGTAGAATGTAGATCCTTATGCTAAATATTTGACTACGCTGCTAATTGTAACAGCATGATTTCATTGTTTGTCTTCCTAAACATTGGATTGTCTATCTTAAAAATTTCGAGTGTGATCCATATCGTGGATGACAAATGTGAACTCATGTGGTTATGGTTATTGAGCCGATTTCGTTGCACATCTTCTTACAATGTATTGTCTGTTTTCTGGAATCTGAGTCCCATCCATATTGTGGAAGATAAATTTTACAAACTCGTGAGGCTATGGTTATTGGTCCAACATGAGTTTTACATGAACAATTTAAACACAAGGGGCCACAACATGAACGGCTTGGATTATCATTGTCATGCCCGTGGTCAGACCCATGAGCCTGGACAGCTCTCTCCAGTCCAAGAGCAGACCTGAGAGAGACTCTGCATGTTTTACCTTATAAGTTCTAATGATGCACATTGTGTTGCAAATTGTTAGGCTCTTGCAGATCCATATTTCAATGATTTGGCTGGGCTTGAGAGGGAGCCGTCTGCTGAACCAGTTATGGAGGCTGAATTTGCATTTGAAAGACTATTTGTGACCAAGGCAGACATACAAGAACTAATGTACCAGGAGATTCTTGAATACCATCCGCAGTTGAAGGAGCACATAAAGGTATTGGAACCTAATGCAACCCATTCTTGTTCAAGGAGGAGGAGGATGTTGCCCAGAGTGGGCGGAGTGGCATGTATACTGCATCACCCTCACCCTAGCTGAAGCCTCGCTATGTTCAACTTTGCTAAAGTCCCTTATAACTGTTGATGTGGCATTGTTCTTTAGCTACTTTTTTTTTTTTATTCCATTGCTGTCCATAAAATTTGTCACCGCGGTCTCCAAACAAGGGCTGTAAGTTTTGTGCATTCATATGCTGAAGTTGACTCCAATTGAGACGCGGCTCGTGATGCCACCATCTCATGTCACATGTATTTAGTGAGTTTGAAAACTTAGAAAAAAAAGTATATAGGCTACAGATTGATCTTTGAGAAACGTCAGGATCCGGGTAGTTGGTAAAACAGGTCATTGTTTCTTGAAAGTGGATAGCAATTCTTGACCATCACCTTGTTGAGTTGTCGGTAGTTTATTCACAGTTGAAAGGATCTGTCCTTGTTTGGCAACAGAGCAGGTGCTCCCCACTGAGAGGTTTTGTTTCGAATGGATCCCTCTATCTAGCATTTCCTGAAGTTGAACCATGAATTCTCGAAGTTCAGTAGTCGCCATTTCTGAAAGTTGAACCTTCAAGTCTTGAAGTTCAGACGCCGCCAATCTATGAGGGGCTGATGAGTGCTGAAATCTATGCATGGAGCCTGGAGGCGTCTAAATTTATATTTGTTGAGTTCTTAATACATGTTATATTTGACTGACTTTGGGCTATTTTGTGATTATAGGTCACGGGGAGCCTTTGAATGATTTGAGCCTTAATTTGGAGCTTTAAGGTCACTAAGACGGATCGGGAACAAAGACTTGGATACTTGGAATCATTCAAAGGAAATCTAGATCAATCCAATTGGGAAGAAGAAATCAAGAGTTTTTGATGCCATCCCAAATTCGGACTCTCGTTGTACAGCTTCGGTATATTGACCGTAACTTTTTGCTTGGTTCTCCCAGTGACGCAATTCAAATTTGGTTGAACAGTTGATTTAAAGGGCTACAACCTTGCGTGGAATAAGAATTTCCGAGTTCTGGTATTTACTAGGTCAAAATGTGCCCGCAAGCAGTCATATATGCTCACTATATTTTCACCCTAATTTTCTTCTTGGTTAAGAATTTCCTAGTTTGCTTGGAATTTGTTAAAAGTATACAAAAGTGTTACTGTTATATAAGAAAAATTAGAGGGGTCAGTCTGAGTGGCTAAACCAATCTATAAGGTGTAGATGAAGATATCATTTAAGTAGTCATTTAAGTAATATTGTTCTTGTATAAATTCTAGATTTTTATTAAAATCTTGTCTAGATAGCAAGGATTCTTTTCATTATTTGAATTGGTTTGAATATTGCCTATATATTTTGTGTTTGTGATCTAGACTTCAATTACGACTAGGCAATGGTTCTAATTAGTTTACATAATATTAACGACAGTCAAGAGTTTAAAATTAAGCACAATTATATGATTTGGACCTAAGTATCAATTATTGAGTTAAAAACAAATAGTACGAAAAGATTTAATTTTACCAAAATAATAAAGACAAATCAAGAGCCCTAAACTATTTAACCAAAAAAACAAGTAATAAAGTGCCACATGCCTTCCGCTTTGCTTTACTATGGGGGGCAGTATATTGTTTTGTCCAATTGGGGTAGTTACCCCAGAAGAAAGAAAAGGGGAAAAAACAAAATTCCTTTGCAGATGACATTGACCGGGGAGTGGGGACACGTGAGTCCCGGTCCTACGAGTCAGAATCCTTTGTGCCGAATCTCCCGTATCTCTGTGTTTAGAGATTTTCGGGTTGAATTTAAAATATAAAAAAATTACACAATTTAACGGCCGAAAAATTTCTTGAACCAGAGGCACAAAGCTTTTTAAAACAGAAAAGATCGGACCCCCGACCTACACTGGCCCTTCCTTTCTTTTAATAACAAAAATAGACCTCGGTTCTCACTATGAAAAAGACATCCCTACATTAAAAATGACAAGAATACCTTGTTGGCCAACAAAGAATGATCAAATACTACTTCATCCGTCCCAAATTACTTAATCTTTTTTAGGTAACACGTATTGCAATGTTTACGAATGTCCTCTCAAACAAATTTACACTAACATAAATATCTCATTGAGAAAAAAAAAAATGATGTAAAAAATTTCCCAAAAAATTATCATAAACACATTACTTATTACGTGTAGAGTGCACGATCACCCACAGAAGTCTAGCAATTCGGGACGGAAAAAGAACTTATTTTAAATATCGACGACATGTCCAATTTTTTTATAATTTAGTCCAAACACTCCACTACTTCAATTATAACAACACTCCAATCATCATGATAACAAAACATCTTCAGCTATAACATAATCGAAGTACGTTTTCCAAAACGAGTGTATTTTTTTCATTTTATATACCGAAACCTTTCTTTTTTATATGCATGATACTTTGGTCATACTAAACAGAAATCCTATTGGTACCGACGGGTACCATAGGGAAAATGTACCGACGGCTGCCGGACGGCCGTCTCCGGCCACCGGACGGCCGATCCGAGCCGTCCAAAAATTTTAAAAAATAAAATCGAGTGGGCCTACGCGAGAATCAATGGCATCCGAGGTGTGTAGGGTACTTGATCCGAGCACCCATTTTTCGTGTATATTTGTATATACGTGTATATACACGAAAAAGGGGTGCTCGGATCAAGTACTCTACACACCTCGGATGCCATTGATTCCCGCGTAGGCCCACTCGGTTTTATTTTTTAAAATTTTTGGACGGCTCGGATCGGCCGTCCGGTGGCCGGAGACGGCCGTCCGGTGGCCGTCGGTACATTTTCCCTATGGTACCGTCGGTACCAATAGCACTACTATACTAAACAGAAAGTTAGACATGAATATTCTTTTATTTTAAAATTAAATTATGAGTATTTTGTCATTCGTCTATATTCCAATATTTAAACAATATCTGTATACAGAACATTTTATTACATGGAGTATTTATTGGTGAATGTCGAATAGCCAAAATGTTTTTCGTGTTACAATCAAATTCAGAAATATTGCACAGATAATGGCTTTTGAAAAGATTTTCTCCAAAACCAAATGAGCTATTAGAGCATCCCAGCATTTAGTGTAACTTTTTCTCAGAACTAAAATTTGACTGAAACCTATATCAAATTCAATTTCATTCAAATTAATGAAAACTCAAATTTTACAATACCATTTCCTTTTTTTAAAATCTATAGACACAACTATGTAGGCAAAGATCCACACAAATATGTGTCCGACGTAGTCTAATGTGTGTGAGCAGTGCCGGTCCTGATGTTTGGGTTGCCCTAGTCCGATCCCAAATTTGATTGCCCACTTTCTATTAGTCATAGAAAAAGAAGAAGAAAAAAAAAAAGAAATACAAGTCAAAACCAAAAAAATAGAAAATAAATTCAAGGTTACATAAAACGTATATTTTCTTACAAAAACTTAAATGAAGCTAATATATATTAGAAAAAAGCAATAATGAGTATTTCTATATCTTTTAAAGGTGAAAAGTATTGTACTATTATTATTTTTTTATTCATGGGGCGTATATATGTGATATCTTTGTGGTGCGAATGCTAACTAAACGTGTTTAAAGAGTTCACTCTACCTCTCCCTAGTCAGCAATTGCCTATGTGAGTTTGGTAGGTGAAATTACCCTCTTGCCATCCCTCAAAAAAAAATGTTAACTAAACTTATGTGGGGTTCAAATCTCAATAGGGTAAAACTCGTAAACAAGTTTTCTTTTGGCCACAAGGACTCAAACTCAATAGCGAGTGTGAAACCATCCAGTATTACCGTGGATACAAACAAGGAGATTTACAAAGTTTCGAACTATTTTATACCTCATCTAAATTTTTTTGGGTGATTAACGGGCTGGTCCGCATTTTGGACCCAAATTCCCATCGACTCCGGCCAAATTTCAAAAAGTACGTCTAAGGATCTCAAGAAAGAGAGAGTTCTCTTCTACTGCCTCATCATCCTCGGGTACCTCGCTCATGCACTTCTTCAGTGACTCAATCCAAACCTATGGCGATCTGACCACCAAATTGTACCCTTTCTCGTACATGTTGGCCGTGGCGGGGTACCTTCTCACCATGTTTGGTGATTGTGTCGTGTTTGAACTTCAGAGTATACTTTTTTATGCACATGAATCTGCTTGTTGTCTCTCTTTCTTTAGTGAAAATTAGTGAATTTCACTAATAATAATGTCCAAAAATTCTTAGTGAATTTCACTAAGTGAAATCCAGATCCGTTGAGATTTAGTAAAATTTGAAATCGAAGTATAATGTCCAAAAATTCTTCGTGAATTTCACTAAGTGAAATCCAGATCCATTGAGATTTAGTGAAATTTGAAATCGAATTGAATAATGTCCAAAAATTTGAAATTAGAGTGAAATTAGTGAAATTTCGCTGAAAAAATTCATCGGCCGAAGGTGGTTGCCGGCCGGAAGAGTTGTGGGGTGGAGGTGGTAGTCTGGTAGAGGATGATGAAAACTTTGAAAAGATGACGAAGAGTGAAATTATATTTAGTTAAGGATAAAAGAGTAATCTTCATATGAAATTGTTCTTAGAGGTAAATAAAATTGAGTTCATTCTTAATGGGAATTAAGTACTATTGTAATTTTCTAGACTCGTAGGTAATTTTTTGAATTTTTTTTTGGTTGCCGGTGGGGGGTTGTCCAAGCCGGGAGCTTGTGGGGCTTACCCCGAAGCCGGCTCTGTGTGTGAGCTCAAAACCATTCCACATACGTGTGTCTCGATTTATGCACATAGGGGTGTTTGGGCCAAATAATCTATTTGAATTATTTTTAAAAAATAATTTTCACACTCTAAAAAGCCCATTAATCATCCACACTCATTTTTTTTTCTTATCTACATAAATTTACAATATTGTCCTTGAACATGTACAAAAGTGTATTGAATAAAAGACAATATAGTAAATTCAAGTGGATAAAGACAAAAAAGAGAGAGTTAATTGTAACAAAGAGAGTGTGAAAATTAATTTCCTTATTTTTTTTCCTTATTCAAAACAAATTGCATTTGTAAGTTTTGTGTCAATTTTTCGTAAATTATGAGTTCGTCTCAACAAGTGAAATCATAAAAGTGCAAAATTATTATCAAAACTCAAAATTTTTAAATAAAGATAAAAAAAATGGCTTTTTGAATAATTTTTATCTTTATTCAAAAAAATTGCATTTCGGTTTTGAATTTTTACTTTTAAAATTTTTCTTGTCATGATAATACAATAATCTATAAAAAAAAAAAAAGTAACGCAAAATTAAGAAATTTGAAAAAAAAATAAATAAGAAAAAAAATCCAAATGGATTATTTAGCCGAAATGCCCCAAAAGTCTATGTATGTAGCATTAGTGTATTACTTTTTTTTTTGTTCAAAATTTATGCTTAATTTTTTGCACCAGAGTTTTCATACCAAATGGAGTTTTATCCAAACTTGGTTAAAATTTTGAGTCGCTGGTCCGTTGTAGTACATGCTTTTGGCCGAAGTTGGATAATTGTTCCAATCAAATCCAATTGGGTCCGCCAATGAATCCCAAATCGCTCCCCCATCCGCCGCATCTCCGACCACCACCTCTTCATCAGAAGGCACTATGTACTCAAGCGTTGATTACGAGAAAGTTCCGGCAGCTGCCGGCGAGTGACAACAACCCACTTCGACGGAGGAATGGGCCGGCCGAATATGGTCAGACAACTCTCTCTCTCTCTGGATTCACATGAACATACATTTTTTATTCTTATTTGCATTCCATGGCTCAGAAACCCTACAGCAACACTCCGATTCTGTTCTCACGCATGAGCATACAATATATATATGTGTGTGGGTGTGGGTGTGGGAGTGGGAGTGGGAGTGGGTGGGTGTGGGTGTGGGTGTGAACACACATAAACGTGGTACATTTTTTTGCATTAAATATTTGTTCCTCGATCTCTAGACCCTTTGAAGAGAAAAAAATATGGTTTCTATGGAGTCTGTAAATATAGACTAAAAGGTGTAGTTTTTTTAAGTGGGCCCAACGCTGGTCTCATTTTAATGATCCGAGTCGTTCACTTTTTCCCTGAGTAGATTATGCGCCCAAAAATAAGGTTAATGCCCCCGCTAGTGGACGGTGTACTTATGGTCGTCGAATTAATCGAGGTGCGCGTAAGCTGGCCTATACACTTTGGTTATCAAGAATTAAAGAGAGGTTAATGCGACATTTTAGCATCCTGATCGAATCACTTTTACTTAGACGCCACCGGTAATAGGATGAACCTGAGTTTTTTCACGTAGGCTCTGGTGAACAGGCCCTATGAATAGCATGTCGTACAAAGTAGATGGCTGCAATCATTCAGTTGGGACCCGTCGTGGGCCGGCATATTAGTTGCACCATGCAGTCCAATCCAGATTATGGGATATCCCAAGGAAAAGATTTTCAGAAGGAAATTTTATTGTTTAGGACAATGCTCTAGGCAAACCCAAGACTGGGTCTCAGATGTCAAAATACAGACAACCAAACAGTTCTGCTAGGTGCTACCTGGTACACCAAACACAAGTTGCATCTTTACATGAATTAAAAATTTGGGCATTGACCAAACCCCCAAAAGCTAACTTCATCCCCTTTTCCCCATCTTGATCAAACCCTTTCTTTTCCTCCGTGAATTTTGTTGCAGACCCCACCTATTTTGGCCCTTGTTGTTGCCTCTGGTGTAGCAGTCCTCGGGTGGGAAAGCACTTATGAAGAAAACAGTATTTTTTGCCTTCATTTCTCCAACAAGGAGAAGATTTTGAAGTATAGTCTAGCATATAGAGACGGACACAGAGAGAGATGTCATTCCTCGAACCGGTGCGGGGCTTGGCATGGGAAATTGTTGCCGGAACCGTTGTGGCTTACGCCGTTCCTTGGTTATCCGAGTTTGTGCAGCAGAAAGTTCCCCCGTTGTGGCAGAGATATTGGCCTGTTATTTATCAGAGCATTCTCTGTCCGGCATACCAATTCATTTCAGATAGCTGGAGGAGATTCAGGCATGATGATTCCTCTACAGTTTCTGTGCCCGAATCTCCTCCTAGAGTGACGACGGTAACATAAGTCTTCCTTCTTTGTTGTCTTCTTTTTTCTTGTTGACTTTTTTTCTCCCTGTATTTGTTATTGTGACATAGATATGTATATCATATGTAAATTCCGGCCTTCATATGAACTGTCTGCAGCCCGTTGATCAGAACACCCTTGATCAGGCACCAGACCCTGTTTCGCTTGGCATTACCAACGTCTCAAAGGATCTTCCATCTGATCATGAAGATATAACTGCGAGCTCTGTCTCTGAACCGCATTCTCCCCTTGATGGAGGAGGAGCAATGAAAAGCGTAATCCTCTTCTTGCTTTTTCTTTTCATTACACTTTCTTGTCAACTATATGCTTTGACATATATCTATAACTTGAGCCTGTAAATTAATTGTATACAACCCCTTTATCAGAACATTGTAGCTCAGGCATCCGACCCCATTTTAAATCCCACTAGTAGTATATCATCAAATCACAAGGATATGAATGGTATAGCTACCTCTGAATATGCTACTCTAATTGAAGGAGGGACAACAGTAAGCATTACTTTCTTCTTCTTTGAGTAAGAACACCCCGCACCCCCCTTGCCCTCTTAGTTCCTTGTTGATTACACTTGTTCTACAATGTCATATGCATAAATTGATCTTTCAAATGAAATGAATACAGCAATTTGATCAGAACATCCTTGGTCGGGCATTGGAACCCATTTTAGATTCAACCAGCAACCTACCGTCTGATCTTGAGAACGTTACTGAGAGAGCTGCCACTGAATCTGATACACTAAGTGGAAGAGGGACACAAGTAAGAATTGCTTTTTCCTTTGTCTTTTTTTTCCCTTCTTACTCCTCTCTTCTTCCATAGATTTTGTGCTTTGAGATGGATGTAACTTGGGCCTTCGAATAAACTGAATACAGCACCTTGATCAGAACATTTCTTTCTTAAAGATTTGATACTTTGAATAGATATAATTTGTGCCTTCCAATGAAATGAATACAGCCCCATGATCAGAACATCCTCGGCCGGTCACCGGACCCCGTTTTAAATCCTTCTACCATCATATCCTCTGATAATGAGGATATCACTGGGATATCTACCTCCGAATCTCCTACTCGAAGTGAAGGAGGGACACCAGTAAGCATTACTTTCATACTTCTACATCTTAATTTTTTAATCATTTACTTTTCCTCTTTCCTTTTTTTTTTTAATGCACATGAACACATTGGACTTAAGCATGATGAATCTTAGTTTCACTGAATATTGGGTTTTTCTTTCAGCTAAAGTTTTTTTTTTTTTTTTCATCGAAACGTCTATTGTAAAAAAGAATTCCAGTAGCTGCAACAACCTTTTAGGAGGTTGGGCCTCATAGCACATTGTTTATGTTGGATACATTTCAGTTATGTAGCTGTATGGCCCAACAACCCAATTACAGAAGCTTAACCTGCTTAGGGGCATTCCCACAACACCCCTACCTAAACGAAGCAACAACACAAGCCGAAGGACACGTAATGAACACTCCTTAGGCTCCAGCTACCCTTGGGTAGTATTATCAAACTACCTAGATAAGTTGTGCCATTCCGGAGATATTAGTGTAATATCATCAGTTTCTTGATAATTGGAAACTGATGCAAGACCTGATATCTATGTCACTTCTGGCAATGACACTCTGTGTCCAATCTTTGGTGCTGGAAAATGCTTCTAAATTTTCACCCAATATGTTATAAATAAAACTCCTGCCAGTGAACCAAAAAATAGTATGTTTGAAGCTTTTACCTCCTCTAGTTTTCCCTACCCACTCAATTTCCTCTGCAAGTACTATGAACATAATTCTTTTGCCAAAAGTAACCCCACACCTGAGTGGAGAAGGGACTAGTGAAGAATAAGAGATTGTGATTATCAGTTCCATTTATGCATAGGACACAGTCTGCGTCAAGGGTAAACCCCCAGCTGACCTGTCCTTGGTAGTTAATCCACAAGAATTGACATCCATTGGAATATTGCCCATCTGAGCACATGATGGGAAAACAAACAGTCCTACTTTAAGGGACCCAAGGAGCTTCCGTTTTGATGGCATTCGAGCTGATTTGACTGAGGAAGAGACATTACTGTTGAGAGTCCAAACCAGCACATCAGATTGAGAAGTTTTAGGGTGCTAGGAGCCTAGGAGTATTAGCTAGAATATCCATTCTCATTGTGTTTCTGTATCTTGGCCATTTCGACCCATCTTGATCAAATTGTAGCAACTTTAGCATTCAAAGACCTCCCCATGTCGTAAGCAATTCCTTCACCGTTCTCTTATGAAAAGGGCCTGGAAATGGCCATCCTTCACTTATCCATTGCATCCATTCCCTGCTCAAAGGGAGCACCAAGAATACATTTGTATCAGTGCAGCTTCTCTTTCTTGATATCCTTAGGATTATCCTCCCTAATACCATATTAAGCAGGCTAGTAATTTTATTCCTTTGCCTGTCGGTAGCCATATTTGAATGGAGAGATCAGTATCATTATACCCGAAAGTAAGCCAATTCACTCTAGATTTCTTCTTTTTGAACCCTTCTTCATTAATCTCCACAAATTCAGCTGCCAGCTCCTCCCTAGCACACAAATCAAGGTCGAAACGATAAGCTAAACACGGTGCGTGAACTTGGTATAGATTTATGTGCAATGCTCTAAAAGTCGCTAGGTGCTAGTCGGGCGGTCGGCCACCTTCGAG
Organism: Rhododendron vialii; assembly: GCF_030253575.1. Taxonomy (NCBI): domain Eukaryota; kingdom Viridiplantae; phylum Streptophyta; class Magnoliopsida; order Ericales; family Ericaceae; genus Rhododendron; species Rhododendron vialii. Next base: position 9,050,081 of record NC_080565.1, on the reverse strand, counting down.
TGATTCATCGGATAAATCGGCGATTAATTGGTGCATATTAAATAGTAATCGGCGATTAGTTGTTAGTCGGACCTAGTCGGATAGGCTCCGCCAACAATTAATGGCCAATTAATTCCTTGTTTTAGAACACTGTTTATATAGCTTGCCTAACCCTTGAACTGGTGTTAGAGTAATACTTCTGACTCGGCTCTTCCAGAACAGGTTTAAGTCTCGTCACTTTCAAACTCAATAGCACACCAGAACCATCCAAAGGTGCATTCCCAGAATTCACTAGCAAAACCTTAGACCTCACAATCATATCCAGAAGTAAAGATTTGGAAAGGTCTCTTCCTAAACTCCTCAGGCACTACAGTGAACAGTGATTATATATACCAGCAGCTAACAAACGAGCTTCAGATTAGTGAATTCATCAAACCAAGTAGAATATAATAGCCCTGCTAATTCGGCATTTATTTTTCCCACTCCCAGCACCTCCTCTTTTAATGGATCAGGTGAACAAAAACCGTAATCGGCATATCATCCATTACACATTCTTCAAGACAATTGTTAATGTCCATAGCAGCAGTGCTATCAAAACCATCCAGATCCTTCATTACATGTTCTTCCAGGATTAAATCCCCTAATTGAATTTATGAAGCCCCTCCAATTACCAGATTAAGGTGTCTCATACCAATGCACATCATCTTCCTCTCATTAGGCATTAGAATGACTAAAAACACAAAAACTATGGACAAATGAAACCACTTATGTCTTTCAAGTCCGAGGACTCCAGCCACAAGCATTTTAGGAGAGGTAAAATTATACATATCTCAAGAGAAATAAGGGTCCCAAGTCATGATGATTCTGTCCCAATACTATGGACTTAGCCAATTGAAGGAAAACAATGAGTAACAGTTGAGGCTATATTCTCCCCCAGATCTTAATCTCAACTGTAACAATATTTGCAACAAACTAATTGGATTGTATCCACCCAGTAATTATTGGTTAAACAAGAACTGATGGGGATTTCGTACCCGTCTTCATGGTCATTGATGAACTCTAAGAATCTCCTCTAGTGTTAAGGTGCACAAAACAATCAAAATGGCAGTGTGCTATACCCAGTCTTCCTACATGTTGAACGATAGGACTTCACGAGCATGTAACCATAATATATAGGTGACTAGGTGATCACTACCCCAATTCTTAACCAACTAGGACTCCAAATATCATATGTCCTATTGGGCTGAAGCACATGGATGTCAAATTCCTCATGAACAAGAACTCTATCTATATATTGCCTAGATGCCCAATCCAACAGTGAACGGTCAAACTATGATGACTCTGCTAATGCAAAACCGTTAAATTGCTAGGACCAACCATATTTAGATCATTAAATTGGGAGGGAGAGCAGGGGTCGGTGATGGTTGATGTGGGGAAAGGAAGTGTGGGTGAGAGACGAGAGTAGGTGGTGCAATGGTGGGGGTGTTGGCGCCCTCGGCTACAACATCTATTTTTGCCTGTCTGGTGTTGGCTAGCCAAATGATGGTGACGGTGGCTGGCTGGTGAGTAGTACAAGGGAGGAGGTAGGGTTGGTGGACCCTGCTGCAACTCCTTCCATAGGTAGAGTTTGCATTTTTTTTAGGGTTAAGATTTTTAAGATTGTGTACGGCTAGATTAGGGAAAAGTAGAACTGCTTTTAACAATAACATTTCATTCATGCCAAGATTGAAATCTTGAGAATTGGTGCAGATAACTTATATTCCATTTTGTTTCTTATATAACTACTTATCAAAAAAAAAATGGTAGGGAGGCAAATTGCAAACTGACCTAAACTACTAAACCAAACCAAACCGAGCCTTATGTCCCAATCACTTGGGGTCGAAGTGGCTCCTCCTTAGTAGTAGGATCCTTCTAAAATGGGTGCTCTCCCAAGACGGGAGCTCGAATCGGCGTTCCTAAGATGGGAGCTTGACAAGAGCTCGCTCCCTTCAAGACGGGAGCTCTCTCCTAACTAAGATGGGAGCTTGACAAGAGCTCGCTCCCTTCAAGACATGAGCTCTTTCCTAACTAAGATGAGAGCCTATCAGGTTGTTAAGGTAGCTATTCCATTAGTTTTAAGAGAGCTATGCCATTGTGGAAATAAGAATATGAAGATCACATCAGTCAAGAAGTTTTGCAAATTAAAAAGATCAAACTACAGTTAATTTCCCTTTTGAGATCGGTAAAATTCTTACTAAGTATCATTTTCCCTTCAATGGTTAAGTATTTAAAGATATTTTATCTACGTATTTATTTATAATCTATATACGCTCCTTGGAGCATCCATAGCGGACTAATCAAAATTGGATAATCAAAAGTTTCCACATCACCTTTTGATTATTCATTTAAGGGGTTGCTAAAGGTTAGCAATGTAGATGTCCACAGTGGCCTAATCGAACATTGAATAATCAAAATTTGCTACATTACCTTTTCAACCTATAAAAATCAAAAAATTGTCACCATATACAACATTTTTTTTTAAAATAGTTTTAAAACTAATAAAAACATGTTATTAGAAATAGAAAATAATTTTTTGAAAACTTTTATTTTGAAAAAACTTTTCCAAAAAAGTTTTAAAAAAGCAGTTTTTGAAAAAAAGGACAGTTTAAAAAAAAACAGTTTTTAATAAGAAAGCAGTTTTTGAAAACCAGTTTAACAGTTTTTGTAAAAAAAAAACTTCTTTTAAAAATATTTTTCTTAGAAACATTGTTGAGGGAGAGAGAGAGTGAAGGTTTTAGTTATTGGCAAAAAGTTGCTAGTTTTGATTATCCAAGGTCCAAAATTTGATGAGTTGCTAAGAGGTTGTTAATTTTGCTTATGCCACTGTGAGCACTTTTTTGAGGGAACATTGCTAACTTTAATAACCTTATGGTTTTGGTTATTCCACTGTGGATGCTCTTAGGCACTCCCAACCTTGGGAGCTTTTAGGTGTCTAGGCTCCCCCGCACCCGCTCCCGCTTCATGCTACTAAGGGCTACTCTAAGAAAGTTTTGCCACTAAAATAGGGGCCCATGACCTCATATACCTCTGAAATTTGAGGAACTCAAGGACGTTATGTCGTGGAACAATGCCCCTGAATAAATCGGAAAGCATCAAAGAGGGCAGGCCTAGAAACTTGATTCAATTTTTATGCTCACTGCCTTGCTCTTTTACCCTATAAACAATGATGATTTGGTTTTCCTTAACAACGTGCCCATTTTTATACCAATGCCATAGCCATGCATGTCTTCTCCTTGATTAGAGGGAGATCATTGAAGAGTGAGAGGGTTCCAACCGTGGAAGGTGGAGTAAGAAGGGAGTTGTAGCATATAGGTCGGGGGTGGCGAGGGTTTGGGATGGGGCAGTGGCAAGGGGCATTGGATTGCTTTAGTGGCGGGGAGTGTGGTAGGGGATCTTGAAGGTGAAAGGGAAATTACAGACAATGGATCGATTTAATTTGATTTGTGAGCCTCCTTTTGGTAGATATTGTAAAGGCATAGCTTCTATAGAATTATATAATTTTCTTGGATTAGGATATACTGCTGCATGCCCTCAACATACATTAATTGTAGGCATTGGAGAGGATGATACACAAGATGAAGGTGGTCACTCAGATAGCTGAGCCTTGAGTACCTTGTGACACTGGAGAAGAGTTGAAGAAAAGTGGGAGAGCACTGATGCTAGACTCCTTGTGTTCCATGTGTTATAACACTAGTCGAAGAAACTGAAAATGCACCAGTATCTTTCACACATGTGTATAGTTTGGAGATAAGGTTTGCAAGCTCATCATTGACGGAGATAGTTCTATGATTGAGGTGTCCAAGTAGCTGTTCCTAGATTGAAGCTTAAGCCAGAACCACATCCCAAGCCGAACAATTCATGATTACCTGTTTTGTCTATTGCCTGGAGACAAGATTATGAGTGATGTTCAACCCAGTTGAAGCTCATCTGCAATGGGGCTGGCCCTAAACTTCTTGGGGCCCTAAGTGAACTGCTACGATGGGGTGCTTTGTCTTTTTGCAACCAGGAGTAACTTACTTCAAGAAATTGAATCTTCGAATACGAAAGAAACCTAACTAAGTGTGGCTTTTAACAAGGGAAAAAAGTAAAGCTGATTCTTTGCAGAGCATACTATTTTTTACGCAGTCCTTGTGTTCTAGTGGTTTGTTTTTTCAAATATCATGTTCTTTGGCTGGAACTAATAAAGACCATATGTTCCATTCAAGGTTAGTGCAAAGTGTATGTTTTGAGCTAGAGTTGTGATAATCATAATATTCAAAAGATTTATTCAGAATTCATAGTTGTGGTCTTGATTATATGCCAACGGTCGTTTGATTAAGGCCACTGGGTGAGGGTGAGAAGAGAGCAAAAAACTACTGAGGCAATTACTTGTAGTGCACTTGGGAGGAATGTCTACAATTCAAATAGATAATACCACATCGGAATTACTAAGGCCAAGGGTCCTCTGCTGGTGTATAATTGTTCAGCACAAGTAACCAAGCTTAATTCCCAGATCAGATAAGCTAGGAGCTGAGAGGCTCCTTTGTAAGTGTAAAGACCCTTCATTTGTTTGCCTTTGGGATGGGGAACCAAGATTAGCCTTTGTTATTAAGTCTTCCTGAGCCCTTGTTATTGCAAGGTGATTTTTAGATAGCTCCTTTTGTAGGGCCTAAAATAAGAGAATAAAAAACTGGGGCCCCTTTTTAGTCCAAGTTTTTGGGGGGACCAGAGCTACTGTGGCTCCCTTGCGTGTGAGTCAGGTCACCTTAGGTCTATGATCTTAAAATGCCAAGAATTTTGACAGTTGGAATAATCACCGAGTTGCAGGCACCTGTCACCCATCTCTCCCTCCTTGCCACTGTCACCATCCACCCCAACCCCTAACCGCATGGCAACTACGGCCACCATTTTGCCGGCCACTGCCAAACATCGCTGCTGCCAAGGCCAGCCACAGCCCCACCGCCACATCACACCCACTTTCTCCTCTCAAACACCACTTCACTTTCTCACTCCAGCCACCACCTGCACTGGCTCTCCTCCCCAGCCCTCCCTTCTACCTCCCACCAATATGATATTCCAGAAGCATATATTGTTACATTCAACTTGGAAGTTTTTTTCCCTCTATCTTAAACTCGGGCATAATCATTCATCTCATAGACTCATACATAATGTCATGATCATAATTTCATAAATCATGCGAGGCTTGGATTATTGATCCCTTACTTGTTTCCGTTTACATAAGTGCCTTAAATCTTCATGACTCACGATTTGAAGAAAAGTAAATTCTGATTCACAGCTCAAACAAACTATGTTTGGCAGTAGGAGTATATTGGAATTATTTGGCAGTATCATATGTTTCTCCTCGATTGCAAACATTGTAAGCCTGTACCATTAGTAAATACAATAATATATGGCAAAACGAACAGTATATAACTTGCCAAATGACGATGTTAATTGCATATAGCAAGGACAATCCATTTTTAGTTCACATTTGTTTTCTATCATTCATGGCAGGTTTAATGTTTGTGTGCAGGCATCTGCAGATATAGATTTTTTCAGGGAATATTGCGAGGGGAGGAGGTATACAATACAGGAAGTAATTGGCAAAGGAAGCCATGGTGTTGTCTGGTCCGCGTATGATACTCAGCACCGGGAAAAAGTTGCAATCAAGAAGATTAGTGATGTCTTTAGACACGTATCTGATGCCACACGCATTCTTCGTGAGATCAAGCTTCTTAGGATCCTCCGTCACGATGACATTTTGAAGATCAAGCATATCTTATTGCCTCCTTCCAGAGGGGACTTCAAAGATATATACATTGTTTTCGAACTCACAGAATGTGATTTGCGCAGTGTTATAAAAGCAAATAATGGTTTGAAACCTGAACATTGTCGGTACTTTCTGTATCAACTTCTAAGAGGGTTGAAGTACATACACACAGGTTCATACATTTGAAGTTGCTGCCACTGTCTCGTTAGCTCAATTTTTTAGTTTCTTTCACTTAGTTGTAGTACAAACACTTTTTGACATACTCCTTCCATTCTTCATTGTTAGTCCTCTATTCCATTTGGGAATATCCCAAGAGATAGCCCTAAATGTCAAGGAAAAAAGTATTTAAATTTCCATAACTAACCTTGATAAATTATCCACTTTTGGAATTAATGCATTTCCCGCTGAAAAGTTTTTAGTTTTCAATATGGACGTACAAATTGTGACACAGGGAGTATCTAACATATTTGAAGTATAGAACTCATGTTCAGTTACTACCTCGACCTTAATGATCTTCCCAGTTCTGACTTTTAGGGTTTTTGTTTGCTGGTTTTGCAGCTAATGTCTTTCACCGAGATCTAAACCCAAGAAACATCTTAACAATTGCTGACTGCAAGATCAAGATACGGCACTTTAGTCATGCCTTTGTTGATAACCCTACTGCTATGTTTTGGACAGTAAGTTTATCTGATTTAGGTTTCGGTAATTTCTAGTTGCTTAAGGGCTTAGTTAATGCGTATCACACACCCAAGGCACGGTAGTTTTTTCCTCTTTTGCTAACTTTTTGCTTTTGTGGTGCTTATAGGACTATGTTGCAACAAGATGGTACAAGGCTCCTGAATTGTGTGGACAGTTTTTCTCTAAGGTGCCAGATTTATTGCCAATTTCTGTGGCTAGGGAATATAGCTCATTTAACTGCCTTACTGCCACTAATTTTATGTGCCAATTAGTTTCCTACCATACATTTCTTTTAGGAAGAGTTTCCTACCATAGATATTTTCTTAATACTGAAACATGACAACAAAACTAACTTGATTATAAGTGACAGCCAGTTTTACAGGAGGTAGTATCTTTTAAATAAGACACGATTTTTCACAATGGCATCTTGTCAACACTTTAATTGACCAGCAATTTTCGTTATAGTTCCATCATAGCTTATGTCTCAGTTGGTATCTTTTCTTCAATGTCAGTTATTTTGTTTTTGATGAAGTTTTTTCTTGTTAAATATCGAGTTGTAGAATTGTGCAAAACTTTTTGATTCACCAAATGAAGGATAAGCTATATTTTAATGAGGAAAACTTTTGTATTGTATTCTGCTTCCTCTTCTGCTTTTGTTTGAGTATAGGTGAAGACAATGATATTGTGAAAATGAGTTTGCAATATAAGTCTGCACCACTGTAAACTATATAATAAAGAAGGTAATTAAATTAATATCACTGCTAAAGCTAGCAAATTGTATTCATCAGTTTTCACATTTGTAAACCAACTCATCACCAAGAATGAAAAATCTTCATTTAGTTCATCAATTGTTGATTGAAGATGGTAAGAAAAAATAAAAAAACAAAAATTCCAAACATACTTGATTCCTCCATTCAATCATTAACATTGTAGAGTTTTGGGTTAGGCATTTATAGTTTTCCATTAGCATCTTCATCACAATTTCATTATTTTGAAAATAAAACTTATTGTCTCTGAGGCTATGTCATTACCACATGAATTTGCTTGACTGGTTGTCTCCTTTTTTGTAGTTAACTGATCACTTTCGTTAACAGTTAACCTGGAAATGTAAGAAGAAAAATTCTGTTTGAATTGGTGAGTTCGAGTCTAGTGAGTTTGAGTGGATACTGTTACTGCAGTCTTTCCCATGATATCAATTTTTCCTCAAGCAGGATAGATGTAATAGAGGACAATAGTTTCCATGCAAGGGCAATGAAATACTGAAGAATCTGTTTTTGAGTAGATAATGTTACTTCTGTGGGACAGATGAAATAGATGACAATAGTTTCCTCCGAGGGCAATGAAATACTGAACAGTGTGTTTTGATATTTTAGCGTTGTCGGTGAACAACATGTTTTGGTATTTAAAAAGAGTCCTTGTCTTGGGAGTTTAAAATCCATCCAAACTGATATATTGTCCCCAAATCCCAGCCCTGATGTCCCGAATGCAGTCTTAACCACAAGATGTGGAGGATATCTCTAATTACATGAAGCTTATTACTCGTATCTGTGATAACTCATCTGTTCTCACTTTTCCATTACTCTTTTTCTTTGATAACTCATTTATCGAATTTATTTTATTCCAGAACATTTTATTTTCCTTTAGTTGTTCCTGTACCAAGGTATCACTAAGCTCACCACATATCAAAGAAAATTGAAAGTTTTCACAGTTGCAAATAAAGAGAGACACGGATGGTAAGGAAATCTTTTGTTTCCGGCTTTCATTTGTGGTCTACCTTGTTTTCAGTACTCTGCTGCGATCGATATATGGAGCATTGGCTGCATATTTGCAGAACTTTTAACTGGAAAGCCTCTATTTCCTGGGGAAAATCCTGTCCATCAATTGGACTTAATAACCGATCTGTTGGGCACACCATCTCCAGAATCCATTGCCAAGGTTTGTATTGTGCAATAATTTTGTTCTCATTGTGCAGAAATTGAACTGAACGTCTTGGTATTAAACGTATCATTTTTTGTTTTTTGCTGAAATATTGATTTTATTTTTTTAGATAAAGAATGAGAAAGCTCATGCGAGCTTAACCAGCATGCGGAAGAAAAGGCCTATTCCTTTCCCCCAAAAGTTTCCAAATGCAGATCCACTTGCACTTGTGTTACTGAAAAGAATGTTAGCCTTTGATCCCGAGGATCGACCGTCTGCTGAAGAGGTAAACTCAAACATAACTTCTTCTCTGAAAAGGGATACACAAACATAATTTTGGTACCTTTAACTGTCTAGAATAATGTCTAATATTGAGTGTTTTAGTTTGAAATGAGAAACACCGGAAGCCTCATCCTAAGTAGCAAGGACACACCACTAGTATACTGACTAAAAAAATGGGGAAAAGTACATGTTGAGCACGTGTTCACAATTCTTTTTCATATATTTTGTATGCAGCTCATAAGAATAATTTAGTGACATGTAAGCGGAAATGCAACACAACAGTATGTAAAGTTAAAAGACCGGATCTTCGAGCACTTAAAAGACCATGTAATGGATGGAAAAAATATGCCTGAGCCTGAGTGTTGAAGCAGTGTTTTCCATGCTTGCATGCGTAATGAGATGTGCATTCCAATGGGTCTGAAGAGAGTCTGGTTCTAAAATCCCACGTGTCTAATGAGTCCATCAAGAAAATAAAGAAATAATAATGGTCCATCAAGAAAATCAAGAAATAATTATACACGGATGGACAAATGTTTGACACGGTGGACGAGTGTCCAACATGACACACAACCCTCAGTAATGTCTGTGCTTGTTAAGCCATATCATTTTGGACAAGATTTATGCATAAGTTAAATTTGTGTAGCAATACTTTACATGATGTTAATTTTTTGGAAAAGATCACATGATATTATATATTTGGAGATGGCTTCTCTCGCATCTGTGGTTTCTTGGACGGAGGTTATCTGGGCCCTGACTCTGATGATCTGAACAGGCCCGCCCTTGTAGATACTTATGCTAAATATTTGATTACGCTGCTAATTGTAACCACGTGATTTCATTGTAGCTCTTCTAAACATTGGATTGTCTATCTTAAAACTTTGTGTATGACAAAGGTGAACTCACGTGGTTATGGTTATTAAGCCGATTCATTGTACGTCTTCTAAATAATGGGTGGTCTGTTTTTAGAAAACTGATTGCCGGCCATATTGGAAGATAAATGTGTCGAACTCATGTGGCTATCCTTATTGGTCCAACGTGATTTTCACATGAATAGTTTCAATACAAGGGTCCACAACATGAACGGTTTGGATCATCATAGTCATGCCCGTGGAGGGATCCATGAGCTTGGATAGCCCCTCCAGTCCAAAATTGGACCCAAGAGAAGCTGTTTTACCTTCGAAGTTCTAATGATGCTCGTTGCATTGCAAGTTGTTAGGCTCTTGCAGATCCATATTTCAAGGAATTGGCAAGGCTTGAGAGTGAGCCGTCTGCTCAACCAGTTACGGAGGCTGACTTTGCATTTGAAAGATTAAACGTGACCAAGGAACACATACGAGAACTAATATACCTGGAGATTCTTCAATACCATCCAAAGTTGTTGAAGAAGGAGCACATAGAGATACCAGAATCCAATGGATGCCAGTCTTTTTCAAGGAGGAGGAGGATGTTAGCTAAAGTGGCAAGTATAGCACCAATGAAGTTACTCCATCACCCGCACCCTCACCTTCATCCTCACCCTAGCTGAAGCCTCGCTATGTTTTAACTTTGCACAGTGCCTCATCACTTTTGATGAGGTATTTTTCTTTAGCTACGTAATTTTTGTTTGTTTTTTATTGTATTTTTTTTTCCGTTAACACAACGCGGTCTGCAAACAAGGGCTGTAATTTTTGCGCATTCATGTGCTCAAGTGGACTCTGGTTTATATGCGGCTCAGGGTGCCCCACCATCGCACACCACATGTATTTAGTTAATTGAAATACTTAAGAAAAAGGAGTATATAGACTACAAAGCGAATATTTTGGAAGTCACATGGTTAAAATATGAGCGTCGCCATCTTTTTAAGGCATAATGTGGATCTGTATTTATTGAGGACTTACATGGGGAAAACTAGACTTAGTAACAAGACCAGAACTCTGTGTGGACTTATGAGCAGCTTCTTCTTGAGGAAATCAAAAGCAGCAACCTGCCTTAATTGAGAACTGATTCTTCTCGCACCGTTATACCTCGGTATGCTTCACCGAGATATCATTATCATGATCTGAACGATGATGATAATGCTTGGATCTCGTTGAGCAAATCATCCTGAGGAATACTCAAATTGTTGGGTAATGCTTATAAATCATAAAATGGATGGTGAGTATTGACAAATCTATCTTGATCATATGGTTCAGTTTTCAAATGACTTGACTTTTGTTACAGTGGCAGAGTTCACTGTGTAAACTGAAGGTTCAGATCATGACAATGAGCTTTCAATGGTTCAATTTTCAATTGACTTGATTCTTGGTACAGATGTAGAGTTCTATTAACTATGTAAACTGAAGGTTCAGATCACGACAACGAGCTTTTGATGAAACCTACCGAAGTGGAGAAATAGTTTGGATCACTACGTGGAGGGCACCGGGGCATTCAATAGTTTTTCCTCTCCAAGAAAGTTGCGTTGTCTGGTAGCCTTCATTTTTATCCTTGACATTTACTTGCACCAAATTAATTGGATTATTCAATACTTCTTCATTCACTAATCATGAGTTCACGCTATATTTTGAGTGTTTTTTTGTTTCGGTATTTTTGTCAATCTTTTTTGAATTTTTGTTCAATTCATATTTTATTTTTTAGATTAATCAATCGTCTCGACTAGATGAGTCTAAAATGTAAAAAATTATATACAAAAGCAAAAAAAAAATTGCTAAAGACAAAAATTACAGTGAAAAGTTAAACAAAAATTACAAAAAGTAGATAGTCAAAAGACACCAAAGACAAAAATATATAGCATGAACTCACCCACTTTGAACTCTAGCGAGAGAGAATAAATTTCGAGCAACATATATTGTACTTGCAAATGACTCATTCAAAATCATTTGCTTTCAGGCCACAAATTGTCTCAAGTCAGGTCTGAAACTCGAAAAACTCTCGGCCAAGCAGAAATTTAGAATGCAATCTAATGTCACAAACATGGAGATCAATAAATTTTCCGACTAACTAGAAACAAACAAATAAGTTTCGTTTCGTTGCCTGAAACGAGGATCATAAACAAGATACACTCCTCGGATCAATAAGCCATGTTCGACATACTGAAATTCCCATCGCAGTTGGAAAGACTCCATTAAATTCTTTCCCATCCAATATGAGCATTTACTCTTCAATATGTGCGAAAAATAATATCAAACTGTACTTTTCCCTTGCGAAAAGGGGCGATTAGTGTTGCTTTCCCATGGGCATGAGTTTTGTCTAATGGGGTTCCACCCACTATAGAATGATCAATTGTGAGAATTTGTCAAGAGTCGTCATCACAAGGCAGACTTGCAAGTTAGTACACTACCTATGGAAGGACAATCCATCACCATAGCCCCACCAAGGAGCGAGTGCGACCAATGACCCTCTACATAGCCTCTAGTTCAAGAGTCCTACTACCTGCAAGCATCTCGATTACTACCTCAGCGGTTAAACTGTATAGACCATTCCAAAGTTGAATGACCTCTTTATATAAATAATATAGACAAAACAATAAACAGCATGCCTGACAGCTTCCTAAACAACACATAGGCCCACATAGGTAGCAATAGCTACCCACTTATTTTTGGAATTAAAGATGATATATTGTAAGAGAACAATCTGTCTCGTAAAGCAGAAAATAAGTACTTCAAAAATAAAAACCTTAGCGGAACGGAGCCAAGTTGAGGATTACTATTTTTTTCTTTTGTGGGAAGAGATGCAATCTTGATGAATTTGACCACGTGAAACATAATGTCAGAAAACCTCTACATACACATTTAACACTACAAAGTCCAGCTCAGCTCAGCTCAACCCGTTTGCACTGTACCGACACGCACAGCAGCAGAATAAGGCGGGGATATCCTTATCAAAACATAAGATCTAAAAACACAAGAAACAAAGTTCATAAGCATACCATGCTTATGTTCAAACACATTATCACATCCACATTTATTGTTTCTATAGTTCTTAGACTACTAAGACGAGATACTCATAAGCTGAAATTCAATAGACTCTACTAGTATCCTTTAAGAGGGTGACTTTTGAAAGTGCAGTTTTCGAGTTGTATTCGGCTAAGTAGCAAGGCCCTGAAGTCAGAGTGACCCAACCCGATACCTTGCTTCTGAGCTCCCAAGTCAAAATCTTCAACGATCTTTTCTCCCATCTGGAAAGAAGTGTGCTCCTAACTGGAAACAGAAGTTTTCAAGCATAAAAAAACAAAAGAACAACTAAAACAAGGAAAAACATAAAGTAACATAACATACCAGAAAAATGTTGACTCTAATTTGCTCAATTATATCGTAAGAAGAGAAGAAAAAAAAAAAACATTTGCAATTTACACAAATTACTACGGGGAGTCATTTTCACACTTTGATATCAACACACCCTTTTTTGTTTTTTAGGCTCCATTTGTTTCGATGTAAAATGTTTTACAATGTAAAATATTTTTCATGTACAATGTTTTTTCAGAAAATAAATTTCAAACTTTTATTTTCCGGTGGTTGACACTTGAATTTTTTTTTCCAGAAATCGACAAAATAATATAGAGAGAGAGGGGGAGGCTTAAACGGTGAAAAGATCTGAGAATATAGGAATTGAACGTGGGTCAGGACTGACGATCGAGAAAACTGAGCAATGAGAATTGTAATAGAAGGCAACGGGTTCATTTCAAAAACTAACTTACGGAAGATTCAAGGGTAAGTCATTTTCATCCAATTAATGGAAAATCTTTTACATGTAAAATATTTTCCACATTTTTTACACAACCAAACCCTGAAAAATAAGTAAAACATTTTACCGAAAAATATTTTACGCCCAAACAAACGGAGCCTTAGTGTTGAAAGTCTATGTATTTTTTTTTTGCTAACTTGACAAAAAAAAGGAGTGTGGATATATAAAAAACGGGAGTGACATGCATAGTAGGACCAACTTTAGATTCTTCACATTTGTCTAGCTTCCCTACTCCCATTTTGTAAACTAAGATCCTTGAATTCTGCACTATTTCATATACGGTATGGAAAGACATACAAGAATCTTAACCAAAAAAGGGCAACCTAAAAAAGCACCTGAGAAGATATCAAGCAAGAGATTGAACAAGACAATAGAGCAAGAATTGTGCTCACAGGCGTAGACAAAAAACAAACTTACTAATTAAGTTTAAGTGTCTCTCCTTGAATGTTCCTACCCAAATTTTGAAACCTTAAACATAATCATGGACTCGTGGTTAATGCTATTAGGCACATTATTAAGGAGACAATTATCCATACACTTTTTAATAACTCAGGGTGTCCAGACCAGCTTAAGCGCATCTCGACTAATATCTAGGAGACCAATCCCACTGCCACCTAGCAAGGGGCCGATTTAAGGCCGGGTATGGACTGGCCTCAAAGAGTTGATCGCTCCTAAGAGGTTTTAAATCTGAGGCTACGATAGAGCAAACCAGTATATCTCATACCTTCACAATCGGGCCAATCCTTTGGGTCTATTGAAGTCCATACCTTGAACTTAGTTGGTGAATTGGTCTTTGCAGTATGGAATAATTGTTCACTTTTAAGTTCTCTAATCAGTAAGCAACTTTTTTGGTGGAGTTCTAATCAGATAACGATGCTTGTATGGACACATCTACTAATCTCACGTACTTGTGCCCAACACGTGTCAATTACCGGCCTCATGTATTCATTGCATAGGTTAGTTTCATTCTCCCAACATACCACATATAAAAATATTTCATAATGTGGGGTTAACATTGTGTTTCATACGTATCAAAATGGAGCATATAGCACAATCAATTTGCAAACAGCTAGTTGGTGCAATTTAAAAGGCGTGAAAGGAAAAATCAACAGAAATGTGAACTAATTTGTACCTCTCTTCATGAGCTGTTATTGGTGTTGCCTTGGAACCACGTTGTCAGCATTGGGTGAGACTAAGCTCTCAACATAGGTACATATTTGAAAATAGGGGTCCCAGTTACGAATTATCGAATTCCTAGAAGTACCATTTTTTGGACTGTAGATACTAAACTTTTGCCCAAATAATATTAAATATTTGCCATTGTTTGAAATGCACATTATTGATGCGAATCGAGGAATCGGTCCTTTCTGTGCTTCAGCTACGTCCTGTATTGTGAACAACTTGGTCCAAGAACTTACCGTGCCGTACTCCTTCATTATCCATACATCAGTATAATTCTTTCGACACATACACAGCACACCGAGGCTTCCTTTTAAAACACACAATTCCAAATGGAAAACATCGGCACCATAATTAGGTAGCAGAACCTCATTATACGTCTCTTTTTCCAAATCAAGAGAAACAATGACATTGACAGAAGAGTAGCTTGAACCACTATTGTCACGTACAACCCAATGGATCGACCCATTCAAAAATTTCCCGATAAAACCAAAAGGAACATCACAAGAAATGCCTCCAATTTGTCTCCACGAGTCTGTCCTCAACGTATAAACCATCACTTTCCTCTCAGCTGAAACCCCACCACCACTATTGCAGAATATCAGCACCACTTTGTAGTCATCATTGGACTCATCAAACCCAAACCCATATAAATCGTGACAATTCCACCCCCTCCTAACTCCCAAATCTGGCAATCTCTTAGATTTCCTAGTAGATGGGTTCCATAGATATATAGTCCTTTGATCAGTATCCCATATATAAGTAGCAACGCACATTAACCCACCACACGAACCCACCATATAAACAAATTGATTAAGTTCTTTAGATGGATAATCGAATTCAACCGCATTATCCGGTAGTTTACCCTCCATTACAGAGTCAAGTGAACATGACTTCAGTCCAGTAAGACTAGGGTAAGCATTCAAAACGAGTCTCTGGTCGCTCGTATTAGAAGCTATACTGAGATGGGATTTAACAAATTGGTGATTTGAAATCAAAGAAAGCCATGATCTACAAACGGACCTGAATCGCAGAAGATGCTTGACGGGAAGTCTCGAGAGTATGTCGAAGATGATTTCTTGAGGGAGGTGCTGCGATGGCTGCGAATCCTCCGTTGGGATGGCAGTTTGGTGATGGGTTTTCTTGTTCCCTATTATCTCAGAACCGATCGTCATTGACGATACTGCAGGAAATGGTTCTGTGTTCTCGTTCTGGACTTCATAGAAGAAAGAAAGGTACAAGTGACGGGACTTGTTCCACTATGCTTTTGGGCTTTTTCGCGTTTGTTTATTTTGCGTCTCACGTTTTCATCAACCCGAATTAAAAACCTAAATAAAATTTGGGCGCTGTTATTCGCAGTCCTTTATTTTCTCCCATAGTCTGTTAAAAATTTTCAATTATACTCGACAGTTAGTTACCGAAATTAAGATATATTTTCAGCATCCAATTACCGAAATATAATATTTTTTTCAACAGTTATTTACCGAAAATATATGTTCGGCAGTTATTTACCGAAAGTTGAACATATTTCAACATATAGTTACCGAAATATAATCTTATTTTCAACAGCTATTTACCGAAATGTTATGTATGATTTTCAACAGCCATTTTACAGAAATGTAGTGGGTTATGGGAGAAAATAAAGGACTGCGAATAGCAGCGCCCTAAATTTTGCCGGCTTTTGTGGCTTTTTCTTGGATGTTTCGTAAAATATTTGAGCAAGAGTAAAAAAAAAATTGCTTTTACTTTTTTTTTTTGTACATTGTTACTTTGAAAATTCTTCTCTTCGAGACGAATCAATAATCTATAAAATTGTCGATATAAGTCATTTTGTCTTGTAAATTTGTCTTATAAAACAAAAATAGTTGTTTCGAGTAGTAAAATATAAATTGTAATTGTACCTTTTTATCAAAACAGCTCCTTCAATGGGTAACAAAAGTCATTTTGATTCAAAATAAGTGAGAGTTGAATATTTTTTGTTACTTTTTATTATTATGAATTTTTCGATATAAGTCACTTTTGGCTCATGTCATCACGTGTTTGGTCAAATAATTGTCGACCAGAGGGTTGGTGAAACACATAAAAACAACCGGAGGTTCATTGTTATTCCTCTTGCCAATAAAACCAAAAGAAAAATAAATTTGCCAACACTTTTGCTCCAAAAACATAACAAACGTATCATGCGGTCAGAAAACGTTGAGTGCGAGTGATGTGGGCGTACCAAGACCGTGTGTGGTCTAAACGGATAGGGAGTTGGGGTACCTTGAGAATGCAGCATTTTTAATTCTACTTTATATTTTCTGAAATGAAATCTAAGTCACAAACAAGGAGATCAATAAATTTTCCTGACTAATTAGAAACAAACAAATAAGTTTCCGTTGCCTGAAACGAGGATCATAAACAAGTTACATGCCATGGATCAATAAGCCGTGTTCGACATGCTGAAATTCCCATTGCAGTTAGAAAAACTCCGTTAAATTCTTTCTCATCCAATATGAGCATTTACTCTTCAATATGTGCGAAAAATATTATCAAACTGTACTTTTCCCTTGGGAGAAGGGGTGACAGTAATGCTTTCCCATGGGCGTGACTAACGGGGTTCCACCCACTATAGAATGATCAGTTGTGGGTATTTGTCCCGATTAGAGTCATCACAAGACACACTTGCAAGTTAGCAGTGCCTAAAGGAGGACAACCCATCACCATAGCTCCACTAAGATGTGAGTGCGACCAAGGGCCTTCCTCATAGCCTCTAGTTCAAAAGTTCTACTACCTGCAAGCATAATTCGAACCCAATAAGACCATGTGGGAGGGGGGAATTTTGGCCCAGCTCCTTGGGCATCTCGAAAACCACCTCAGTGGTTATAAACCATTCCAAAGTTGAATGACTTCTTTATATTGATGATAATAAAGACAAAATTTATAAACAGCATATGCCTGACAAGCATTCTAATCAGCACATACGCCCCCATAGCCCAAAGGTAGCAATAGCTACCCACATTTTGACCAAACTTGATGAATTTAACCATGTGAAACATAACGTCAGAAAACCTCTACATGCACATTTGGCACACCCAAAAAAATAACACCATCAACCTCTCCCTCAGGCAGCCAAGGAAAAACACACTCCGTACCCAAGCAAATGGAGCATTGATTCTAGACATTCCGCCCGATGATTGAACCCAGAGCAAAACCCACAGCAATAGGTTTCATCATAAAATATATCACAAACTGTCAAACACCCCCTTTTCACCAATTGACCTTCCTCTTAGGTTTATTATAGGGGTTTTCTCCCACATCGGCCGTCACATATATCAATATGCACATGGGTACAACATCTAGATGAGACTAAAAAAAAGAGATGAGCTTTCACCGTGCTTGGTATTGAAGGAATAATGCCATCCTCCGCAATTCTTCTCATGATAATTCTGCCTCCCCTCTCGCGAGCAGTTCGAGGCTCCGCTTTTTGGGGCTTGGCTCGTTCAGTAATCGATCCGAGCTCGAACTCGAGTTTTAGGCTCGTTTACTAAACGAACTGAGCTCAACACTCTAAAGCTCGGCTCGTTTGTATAAGCTTGACTCATCTACAAAGGATTGTTTAGTAAATAAACTGGGCTCAGCTTGAGCTCAAGTTTCAAGCTCGTTTAGTAAACGAGCCAAGCTCAAACACTACGAATTCCAGCCGAGCTCAACCCATTTGCACCGTGCCCACACACACAGCAGTAGAATAAGGAGGGGATATCGTTATCAAAATGTGAAATCTAAAAACACAAGAAACAAAGTTAGTAAGCATATCATGCTTATGTTCAAACACATTATCACATCCACATTTGTTGTTTCTCTAGTTCTTAGACTACGAAGACGAGATACTAGTAAGCTGAAATTCAATAGACTCCACTAGTATCCTTTAAGAGGGTGACTTTTGAAAGAACAGTTTTCAAGTTTTATTCGGCTTAGAAGCAAGGCCCTGAAGTCAGAGTGACCAAACCCGATACCTTGCTTCCGAGCTTCCAAGTCCTAATCTTCAACGATCTTTTCTCCCATCTAGAAAGAAGTGTGCTCCTTACTGAAAACATACTAGAAAAACGTTGACTCTAATTTGCTCAATTATATCGTATGAAGGAATTTATTTAATTAACGAAAAGAAAAAAACATTTGCAATTTACATAAATTACTATGTGGAGTGATTTTCACTCCCTTTTTTGATATCTACACTCCCTTTTTGTTTTTTAGTGTTAAAAGCCTAAGTATTTTTTTCCTAATAGACAAAAAAAGGAGTGTGGATATAAATAAGGGGAGTGACATGCATAGTAGGACCAACTTTAGATTCTTCACGTTTGCCTTGCTTCCCTGCTCCTGTTTTGTAAACTAAGATCCTTGATTTCTGCACTATTTCATATACGGTATGGAAAGACGTACAAGAATCTTAACCAAAAAAGGGCAACCTAAAAAAGCACCTAAGAAGATATCAAGCAAGAGATTGAACAAGACAATAGAGCAAGAATTATGCTCACAGACGTAGTAGAAAAAGAACAAACTTACTAATTAAGTTCAAGTGTCTCTCCTTGAATGTTCCTACCTAAATTTTGAAACCTTAAACATAAACATGGACTCATGGTTAATGCTTACACGCATATCAACTAATCTCTGGGAGACCAATCCCACTGCCCCCAAACAAGGGGCCGATCTAAGGCAGGGGCGAAGCCCATTATGGACTGGCCTCAAAGAGTTGATCGCTCCTAAGAGGTTTTAAATCTGCGACTAAGAGAGAGCAAACCCATATATCTCATACCTTCACATTCAGGCCAATCCCTAGGGTTTATTGAGGTCCATACCTTGAACTTAGTTGGTGGATTGGTCTTTGCAATATGGAAGAATTGTTCACTTTTAAGTTCTCTAATCAGTGAGCAACTTTTTTGGTGGAGTTCTAATGAGATGCTTGTATGGACACATCTACCAACCTCGCATACTTGTGCCCAACACATGTCGAATACCGGCCTCATGCATTCATTCCATAGGTTAGTTTCATCCTCCCAACATACCACGTATAAAAATATTTCATAATGTGGGGTGAACATTGTGTTGCATACGTATCAAAATGGAGCATATAGCACATCAATTTGCAAACAGCTAGTTGTTGCAATAAAAAAGACGTGAAAAGAAAAATCAACAGAAATGTGAACTAATCTGTACCTCTCTTCATGACCTGTTATTGGTGTTGCCTTGGAACCACATTGTCAGTATTGGGTGAGACTAAGCTCTCAACATAGGTACATATTTGAAAACAGGGGTCCCAGTTACGAATTATCGAATTCCTAGAAGTACCATTTTTTGGACTGTAGATACTAAACTTTTGCCCAAATAATATTAAATATTCGCCATTGTTTGAAATGCACATTATTGATGAGAATCGAAGAATCCGTGCTTCAGCTACGTCCTGTATTGTGAACAACTTGGTCCAAGAACTTATCGTGCTGTACTCCTTCATTATCCATACATCAGTATAATTCTTTCGACACATACACAGCACACCGAGGCTTCCTTTTAGAACACACAATTCCAAATGGAAAACATCAGCACCATAATTAGGTTGCAAAACATCGTTATACGTCTCTTTTTCCAAATCAAGAGAAACAATGACAGAAGAGTAGCTTGAACTACTGTTGTCAGTCTAGGGATGGCAATGGGGAGGGTCGGGGGTGGATACCACTATCCCCGTCCCCGATCCCCGAACTCAAATTCCTTCCCATCCCCGCCCCAATCCCCATCGGGGATTTATTTTTACCCTCCATCCCCGCCCCAAACGGGGAACGGGGATTCCCGTGGGGAATCGGGGATCCAAAGATCCCAAAACTTTTTTAAAAAAAAGTCACCTACCATAAAATACGAACCAAGAAACTAAATTCAAAAAAAAAAACAAAAAATAATAATCTACGCTGCCATTACAAACCAAATGCCAAGGAAAATAGCCACAGTTGCTACCATAGTGCCATTACAAACCAAATCAAAATGAAAACAGTCACATCTGTGCCGTAGTGCCATTATAAACCAAATTTAAATTAAAACAGTCACATAATTGTTGCCATAGTGCATTACAAACCAAATTGAAATAAAAACAGTTTCAAACAAATAAGATGAGTAGGCTAATGGGGCTGGGGATTGGAGACGTAAGTCTCTAGAGTGGCAACTGGAAAATGGAAAAACCCTAACTTATCTATATATATAGTAGGCTAGTGGGGTTGGGGCGGGGATCAGGAACCCTAAGTCCTTAACTTATGTGTATGTATATAATTATGTATTATATATAGTAGGCTAGTTGGGCGGGGATTGGGGCTGGGCGGGGATTGGGCGGGTACTACCTCACATCCACCCCCCACCCGTTCCCCATTTTTTTAAAAAATTATCCCCATACCTTACCCGATCCCCAAATAATCCCCGAATCCCTTACCCATTTGGGGCGGGGAACGGGACGGATTGGGTCGGGACGGCCGGAATTGCCATCCCTAGTTGTCACGTGCAACCCAATGGATCGACCCATTCAAAAATTTCCCAAAAACACCAAAAGGAACATCACAAGAAAAGCCTCCAATTTGTCTCCACGAGTCTGTCCTTAACGTACAAACCATCACTTTCCTATCAGCTGAAACCCCACCACCACTATCGCAGAATGTTAGCACCACTTTGTAGTCATCATTGGACTCATCAAACCCAAACCCATATAAATCGTGCCAATTCCACCCCCTCCTAACTCCCAAATCTGGCAATCTCTTAGATTTCCTAGTAGATGGGTTCCATAGATATATAGTCCTTTTATTAGTACTCCATATATCAGCAGCAACGCACATTAACCCATTACACGAACCCACAATATAAACAAATTGATTAGGTTCTTTAGATGGATAATCAAATTCAACCGCATTCTCCGGTAGTTTACACTCCATTATAGAGTCAAGTAAACATGACTTCCGTCCAGTACGATTAGGGTAAGCATTCAAAACGAGTCTCTGGTCGTTCATATTAGAAGCTATACTGAGATGGGATTTAACGAATTGGTGATTTGAAATCAAAGAAAGCCATGATCTACAAACGGACCTGAAATCGCAGAAGAGACTTAATGGGCAGTCTCGAGAGTATGTCGAAGATAATTTCTTGAGGGAGGTGCAGCAATGGCTGCGAATCCTCCGTTGGGATGGCGGTTTGGTGATGGGTTTTCTTGTTCCCTATTATCTCAGAACCGATCGCCATCGACGGTACTGCAATGTTCTGTGTTCTCGTTCTGGACTTTGGGTTGTAGAAGGAAAGATACTACTACAAGTGATGTGTTTTGCAACAGGCAGGACTCGTTCCGCTAAGCTTTCAGGCTCGCTAAGCTTTTTGTATTCCTTTCGCGTTTGTTTGTTTTGCGTCTAAAACGAATCGAAAATCTAAAAATTATAAATTTTACCAAAATATTTTTTAAAATATTAAAAGAAAATCCCAAAAGCCGACTTTTGTGGCTTTTTCTTGAATATTTTGTAACATACTCCTATTTGGGTAAGAGTAAAAAAAAAAATTCACTTTTATTTTTTTGGTACACTGTTACCTTTACGATTATAATCCACCTAATTTAGACACAAAATTAACAAAAGCAAAAAAAAACTATGGACAAAATAAGAAAAAGCCCAAAAAAATTTAGTGGAAGAAGGCTTTTTGTATAGTCCTCGGGGTTGATTTGGTAAGATCCTTTTTTTTTTTTTTTTTACTTTTTGGAAATTTAGATTGGGAGTTATGATCCATATATTTTTGGTATATTTCACTTCAGACCTCATGTGGTTTCGATGTTTATTTCACCCACACCCAAGCAAAAGTTGTTCGACCAAACAAGGAATATAATCGACAAAACATGTCATATATTGACAACTTCAACCTGTTTATAAATAGAGTGAATAATAAGAACCTCTCAATTCTAAAAAAAATGACCAAAATATAATAAATTTGTCTTACAAAAAAAAAATTAGTTGTTTCGAGTAGTAAAAAATAAATTGTAATTAGTCAATTGTACCTTTTTATCAAAAACAGTTCCTTCAATGGGTAACAAAAGTCATTTTGATTCAAAATAAGTAAGAGTTGATAGTTTTTTCTTACTTTTTATTATCATGAACTTTTCAATATAAGTCACTCTTGGCTCATTTCATCACGTGTTCGGTCAAATAATTGTTGACTGGGGCGTTGGTATAAAACACACATAAAACCCAACGGAGGTTCATTGTTATTCCTCTTGCCGATAAAAAAATTGTTATTCCTCATACGTAAGAGGGTATCCGTCATTAACACAAACCTTAGGGGATGGGTCAGTTTACTCACACCTTGACTAATTTTTGGGGACAGTCCCATATCCATGAGTAGTGCTATTGGTACCGACGGTACCATAGGGAAAATGTACCGACGGCCACCGGACGGCCGTATCCGGCCACCGGACGGCCGATCCGAGCCGTCCAAAAATTTTAAAAAATAAAACCGAGTGGGCCTACGCGGGAATCAATGGCATCCGAGGTGTGTAGAGTACTTGATCCGAGCACCCCTTTTTCGTGTATATACACGTATATACAAATATACACGAAAAATGGGTGCTCGGATCAAGTACCCTACACACCTCGGATGCCATTGATTCTCGCGTAGGCCCACTCGGTTTTATTTTTTAAAATTTTTGGACGGCTCGGATCGGCCGTCCGGTGGCCGGAGACGGCCGTCCGGCGGCCGTCGGTACATTTTCCCTATGGTACCCGTCGGTACCAATAGGATTTCTGCATATCCATTGGTAGAAAGCCCAATTAAATCAAGCCAAAGGTCCATATAAACTAGCCTTGAAGGATGAAACTCTTAAGTCTCAAAAGCCTAAACAACCGGGTCAATCTCTTGGGGTTGTTCATGCTCTATCTTTGTTTTGCATTGAATTGAACGATATTTGTTTGGGATCTTTAAACTGGATTGCAACAATAATGTTCTTTTTTACCCATAAGTATACAAGATAATTCACTATCCAGCTTTTATATTTTTGTTCTTTATTTTTCTCAACCTTTTGAGAAGCCAAAAGTAAAATGTACATATTTTTCTCAAATTTCAAACTCCCTGGTTCTATACGATAACATACATAAATATCACTTCCCCAATTTACACAAAGCAATCATTTTTTATAACCCAATTTACACAAAGCAATAATTTTATGTGCATATTTTTAATAATCCATTTTCATTATTCAAAAAATTATTTGAATTCTGTTATCAACTATCTCTTGCATAAATAATTGTCTTAATCACTCTAATACATTTTATATATCATTTAGAACTTCAAATATAATAAAAAAAGAAAAAGAAAAGAAGCGCACTCTAATATCCAAGGATATTCTAGTCATTATCAGCCAAAAGTAACAGGGTTAGAGCAAACTTAACAGAATGGCTGATTTGGCGAAGAATTTGTAAAGTAGGGGAGGGCCGTGCAATAGTCAGAACCTAAGGGGAAATTGTGATTTGAGAAACCATCAGTGAAATTTAGGACGCTGCTATTGGCATCCCTTTATTTTCTCTCATAACTCACTACATTTCGGTAAATAGTTGTTGAAAATCATATATAGCATTTCGATAAATAGCTGTTGAAAACAAAATTATATTTCGGTAACTACATATCAAAAATATGTTCAACTTTTGGTAAACAACTGCCGAATATACATTTTCGGTAAATAGCTGTTGAAAAAAATATTATATTTCGGTAATTAGATGCTGAAAATATATCTCAATTTCGATAACTAACTGTCGAGTATAATTGAAAATTTTTAACGGGCTATGGAAGAAAATAAAAGGCTGCGAATAGCAGCGCCCGAAATTTAATGGTGAGTAGAAAATTTACAAGCACTAAAATTAGGGGATAGATTCCTCATTAACAGTATGAAAATTTTTCAAGCTCAGGGATGTAGAAAAGCAAAAATAATTTAGAATCCCAAAAAATAGTCTCCAATTCAAAAATCACAGAGAAATAAATATAAAATTACAATTCCCACAATATATGTAAATAAACCCTAGAAAAAATGCTGAACAGGAAAATTTTTGCTAAAAGAGCATCTCCTAGAACGCGCTGCCTCCAAGACTAAATTGCTGCTCCGAACTAAGGCCTACGAAATCATCACCACCACTGAAAAATAACGGGCAAATGTGAGCAAATAACACACATTCCGCAAATAAACAAGTTTTTCTGAAAAAATATCAAACAATGCAGCAAAATCCTATCACCAATTCCGCCCCCCCCACCCCCAAAAAAAAAAAAAAATATATATATATATATATATATATATATATATATATATATATATATATATATATATATATATATATATATATCCTATCACCAATTCAATGAGAATACAGTATTTTTACATCTACTTTGAACATGAGAACGGGAGAACATAAATGAAAGGAAGTGGGGGATGGTGCTATGTGCTCCGTGTTGTGCACATCCGGACCGTTGAACATGAAAGACATATCCAAATCAAAATAGCAATAAAGCAAGTTGATTCCATCAGATTTATATACGAAATATTTACTTGCATTTATGACAGGAAGGAAATATGGCAGTTGCATTCGTAAAAGCTAATATCGCAAACAAAGAAGATCAATAAATATTACAACTAATTAGAAACAAAACAATAAATTAAGTTCCCGTTGGCCGTTGCCTCAAATAAGGATCTAAGCCATGATCAGCACACTAAAACATACATCTCAGTTGGAAAAGCTCCATTTTATTCTTGCCCAGACAGCAAACCTGACGGATAGATATCTCCTAATCAACTCAACCAGGGCCATAGAAAAACTATCATGCAGTTCATGGAAACACTCACTCAGTAGCATGTACCCAAGCCAAACTGAGCATTCATTCTAAACAATACCACCAATTATTGAACCAAAGCGAAACACCCATCATAACCTCCATCAATAAGATTATCACAAACACCACCACTTCACCAATTGAGTTTCTCTACCACGTCTTCTTAGGTTCATTATACGGTTTTTCTTTCCCCACCGACCATCACACACACCTATAGGTACATAGGTACAACATCTACACGAAACTAAAAAAGGAGAACGAGATTTAATCATCCTTCCTATTGTCGGAAACCGCCACCATTGCTGCAATACTGCCATCTTCGGCACCTCCCTCCCTCTCTCCCTCATAGCAGAATAGGGAGGGAAATTGCTAAAAAGCAAAGTCCTTGGCATGACATGCTTTTGTTCCAAACAACATATCACACCAACCCTTATTTCATCTCTAGTTGTTAGACTTCTGCTGTGTGAAATGAGATACTAGTGAGTTAAAATTCAATAGACTCCTGTGCTGTAAGAGGGTGACTTTTTGAAGTACAATTTTCCGGTTGTCTTTGGTTTAGTTGTAAGGCCCTGATGTCTAGGTGACCCACACCGAAACCTTGCTTCTGCGCTCCCAAGTTAGAATCGCCATGAAAATTTCCTACCATCTACAAAGGAATGTACTGGTGACAAAAAAATAAAACCTTTCAAGTATATAAATCTCAAAAGAAACAAAAGAAGAGTTACCAAGCAAGAGAAAATATGAAGTAACGATAAGATACTAGAAAAATATTAACTAAAATTTGCTCAACCACATAGTATACACAGTATTTATTCATATTTACACAAAAAGAAAAACACTTGCAAATGACTCAAAACTAATACGAATAATTGACATGCATAAGAGGACTAACTTTAGTTTCTTCACTATTGTCTTGCTCCCCCGCTCCCGCTTCATAAACTAAGGACCTTGGCTTATGCAGTCTTTCACATAAGTAGGAAAGGCATACAAGAATCTTATCCAAAAAAGGGAAACCTAAAAAGGTAAAGGCCCTGAGAAGTTATCCAGCAAGAGATTGAACAAGACAATAGAGCAAGAGAGTTACACTCATGAACATAGACAAAGAACAATCTTAGTAATTGTGCAAGTGTCTTGCGTGGAATGTTCCTACCTAAATTTCGAAACACTGGACATATTTGTGGACTCGTGGTTGATGCCATTGCTCATGCCACTGTTATGCATAGCCTTTTTCATAACTCATGGTTTCCTGGCTTGCTTATCTGCACCTTGACTGAAGGGGACAATTCCATCATCCACTAGAGGAGGTCCCATTTGAAATTGGGGCACAGCCCTTTATGGACTGGCCCCAAAGAGTTGATCCCATTTAAAGACAGTGACAGCTCCAGGATTTTTTAGGAGGGTGTTCAAGAATTACTTCTATGCCCTTTATAAAAAGTAGAATATATACAAAATTTCGTACTCCCTATATCCCAAAATGATAATCCCCAACAAATAGACCTACAATTTCGAATCAAAAAATAAATATTTGCATTCATAATTTCTCAAATTTTTTCCGCACCAAATTAAAGAGCTAATCTAAATCTTTAATTAGGTGTGAAGAAACTCGGAAACTCATGTACGAGAAAGTATTTAATTTTTTTATCCAAAAATTGCACGTCTTTTCAAAGGGAACTATCATTTTGAGACGGAGGCAATGTTTTAAATGGCGAAAGGCGCACTGACGCACCAAGGTCCCCTGGAGCTTCAGCGCAAGGCGAGGCGCGCTTTATTGACACGAAGCGCAAATTTTTTTTTTTTGCTTGACAGCGAAGCACAATTTATTAAAACAAGTTTTCAACACAAACACACACTTATAAAACTTTCAAATGTCATAAAACATAACAAACACAAACACTTATTTACAGATATCATCTAGGATGAACAAATAGGAAAGACGCCATAAACTGTAAACAGAGAACTGGAAACAAAATCTGTAAAAACAAAAAACAAAAAAAAATAGCAGCAGGTGAAAAAGAAAAAACAGAGCTGGAAATTATTCGTGAGAAGAAGAAGAAGAGGAACTGGAAACAAAATTTGTAAAAAAAAAAGCACCAGGTGAAGAAAAACAGAGCTATAAAAAAAATAGCAGCATGTGGAAGAAGAAGAAGAAGAAGAAGAAAGAAGACACGAGAGAAGAAAGAACATGAGAGAAGAAGAAAGAAGGAGGCAAAGGAGGACGAAGAGAAGGAGAAGAAGCTTAGGCGCTGTCGCTGAGGCTGCTGTTATGATCGATCCTCTCTAGGTTGAGATTGATTTACATAGAAGAAAATTATTCAGCTCATCACGAACCTTTCTGCATCATAGATCTAACGGCCGAGATCGATTTTGGCTGAAAAATCAAAAGGCGGTCGCCTTGGTGTGCGCTTCAGCGCCTTTAGTGCGCTTTAGTGTTTTGCGCCATAGCCCACCCCCTCGAAGCGCAGCCCTTTCTCCTCAGCGCCATGGCGCGCGAGGCACGCGCTTTTTAAAACACTAGACGGAGGAAGTATAATATTGCGATTAGAAAATATAGAAATACATAAAATTTTACTATTTTTCTTGACTAAATTTTCCATTTGAGCCAAGCAAGATTAAATAGGTGCATAAATCTACTAATATTCTTTTAGGGGAAATTGAGGCGAATGGGTTGGCATAGATCTTTTCGGACATATTATCTTCCTGATACCAAAGCATGATACTGATACCATTAAGTCATTCTTTTTCTCTCAATGTTTTTTATAATTCTTTTATAATATGTACATTGTTTGGGCTAATGTATTAGGTGTTCGATTGTGAATTGATGGGTGTTAATAATATAAGGCTAAGTGTTCAAATGGATTGATTTGTGGGCTAATATTTTGGATGGGTGTTCATTTAGTTTGGGTGTTCATTCATATTTGGACTGGGTGTTCAAATGATAAACTAATCTACAATAGTACAATTTTTTCATGTATTCTATGAAAAAAGAAATTGGGGTGGTCATGTGACCATCTTTCTCTTCAAGTAGAGCCACCAGTGCTTAAACAAATTTTGAACCAAAGACCTAGGAGAGAGCAAACCCCTAAAACCTAGGTCTTAACCACCACGCCAATCCCTTTGGTTACTGTTGTCTATAGCTTGAGCTTAGTTAAGTGGTGAGTTAGTCTTTGTGGTATGGAAGAATTGTTAGTTTTTTCAATCTTCTAATAGGTGGTCAATATTTCTTTGGTGAAGTTCTAACCTGGTAACAGTTGATTAATAAGTTCCTTTTGCTTAGGAAAAAAAAAAAAAACAATTTCTTATATGGACACATCTACCAACCTCACGCATTTGTGCCCAACAAGCATCGAATACCTGCCTCAGAGTATTTATTCCATAGGTTAGTTTCATTCTCCCATTGTCCCTCGTATAAAAATATTACATACTATGTGGTTAACATTGTGAGGCAGAATTATCAAAATTGAGCATATAGCACATCAATTTACAAACAGCTAGTTGGTCCAATAAAATAGGTGTCAAAGGAAAAATAACAAATATATGGAATAGCTTGTACCTCTCTTGACCAGTTGTTATTGGTGTTGCCTCTAAACCACAGTGTCAACATCAGGCGAGACTAAGCTCTCAACATAGGTACATATTTGTTCGCAGTTGTTCGCGTTATGAATTACCAGATTCCTAAAAGTACCATTTTTTGGACTGTAAACACTTAAATGTTGCCTATATAATATCAAAAGTTTGCCATTCTTTGAAATGCACAATGGTGGTGAGATTCTATGAGACAATACTGGTTTGGCTACATCCTGAATTGTGAACAACTTGGTCCAAGAATCTATCTTGCCGTACTCCTTCATTATCCATACATCGGTATGACTCTTTGGAGACGTACACAGCACCCCGAGGCATCTTTCTAAAACACACAATTCCAAATCCAAACTGAAATGAGCTTTACCGTAATTAGGTTGCGAAACCTCCCCATACGTCTCCTTTTCCAGATCAAGAGAAACAATGACATAAGAGTAGCCCGGACCACTATTATCAACACATACAAGCCAAAGGAGCGACCCATTCAAAAAATTCCCTAAAACATTGCAAGGAACACCACAAGAAAGGTCTCCGATCTGTCTCCACGAGTCTGTCCTTAATGTATAAACCATCACGTTGCTCTTAGCTGAAACCCCTCCACCTCTATATGATATCAACACCACTTTGTAGTCATCATTGGACTCATCAAACCCAAACCCATATAGATCTCGAGACCCCCGCCAATCTGGCAATCTCTTAGATTTCCTAGTAGATGGGTTCAATAGATATATAGTCCCTGTACGAGTAGCAGCAACACACATCAACCCATTACACGAACCCACAACAACAACATACTGATCAAGGTCATTAAATGGATAATCGAGGTCAACCGCACTCTCCCATTGTTGAGACTCCAACACAGAGCATACTGTTTCTAGTGAACATGTCTTCAGTCCAGTTACATTATGACTAGGGTGAGTGTTCAAAACAAGTCTGTGGTGGGTACAATCATCGTCATCATCATCACCCTTATAAGAATATGTACTGAGATGGGTTTTAACGAATTGGGGATTTGAAATCACAGAAAGCCATGGTTTGCAAACGGACCTGAATCGCAGAAGAGACTTGACGGGAAGTCTCGAGAGGATGTCGAAGATGATTTCACGAGGGATGTGCCGTGGTGGCTGCGAATCTTCCGTTTTGATGATGATTTCGTGGTGGGTTTTCTTGTACCTTTTGATCTCACAATCGACCGCCATGGCCATGGATGCTAGGCTTGTACGTTCGGGTACTCAAAACCCCTGTGCACACAGTTCGGAATAAATTTTCTATGTCTATCACTCATAACCTAAACCCAACAAGCCAAAGTGTTCTGGAGTTCGGCTTACCGAAGGATTATCGGGAAAGAACTGACGGCCCGTTTGGATGGAGGATTTGATTTTGGATGGATATGTAATGAGGGTGGATTTGAGGGTGAATATGTAACGAGAGGTGATAAGTAATGAGGGTGACCCCACCTCTGAAGAAGGGTGTATTTGTAATGAGGTGTTTGGATGAATTTTTGAAAAAGAGATTTAGGGGTGGATATAATGAGATTAGATGTCAAATGACTGAATCACCCTCCTTGATTTTGTAATGCTCCAAATTGGTTTATTTCATTAATTAGAAAAAAATTAGTATTTACCATTAATTTGAGGATAAAATAAATTTTTTTTTAATTTATAAATGTTTAAACCATATATTTAATAAACAATTACTATTATTTTCCAAGAAGAAAACGCAATAGGAAAGAGGAAAAAAAAAAAAACCAAAGCTGTTCATATGTGTATATTAGTATCAGTACATGTATATTTACATATACCCACACAGATCCGCTTCCAAAAAACCCACGGACGCATCCACCACCGCCTCCCCCTCTCCCCCCAACCCCCTCCTCAGCCTCCACTCCGAGAATCGGCGACCTCCTTCTTCTCTGACGATCGGCGACCCCCTCCTCCGACGATCGGAATCCTCCTTCTTCTCCGACGCCGACGATCTCTGTGAGGTATCACTCCTCCTCCTCCTCTATCTTCTTCGGTTTGGTTTCTGCGCTCCACAAACGCGTGATGACAAAAAAAGGGGTGAAATGGTCATTACACAGCCCCGCATAACTAACGACAGGGGTACCCCCGTCATTAGCTAATCCGGCCACAGGTGGATTTGTAGTCCGAAGTCCCCAAATCAGGGGACAAATCGGGGTGGGTTTTTTCGTTCCCAAAGACCGGAGAAGAGAAGAGCCCGGACTTTATCTCCAGCCGCATCACAAATCCGGGGCCATATCCACCAGCCAAACAGGCTGTGAGGGTATTAGTTAATAAGGGGATAAGATGGGATAAGATAGTAGGGATATTAGTTAATAAGAGATGGCCCACATTATTAATGTGATGATCTTAGTTAACAAAGGGATAAGATAGTAGAGGTATTAGTTAATAAGAGATGGCCCACATCATTGATGTGATGTCTATTGGATGAGGTATTAGTACTTCGATTGGATGGAGGATTAGAGCAAGTTTACCAATACTTAGGTAAAAAAACTCGTGAACAGTGCACATTTTTCATTTTACCTACTCATATTTCTTTCAATACTACACCAACACCATCTATTTAACCTATTCTCTATTAAAATACACATTTTTTCAACTTTTTCTTTTATACTATTATTATAATATGAGAGGGGGGGGGGGGGGAAAGGGAAAGGGAAAGGGAGAGAGAGACAATTAAATAATCAGACAGAATTGAATTCTTGATGAACAGTAGTTCTCTATTAATACCTAACCAATTCTTGAAATCTATTTTAGCTCCCTTTTTACCTCTTCTACTACAACCTGTTTTTTCTATTTTCCTTAGGTAAAATAGCTAAAAAGCTATTTTACATTATCTGATAAACTTGCTTAATAGGGGTATAAGAATGGATGATGTAAAAGCCTGTCAAATGACCATTTTGCCATTGTGCAGTGTTAAGTTAGATTATTCATTATGATTAATATAAAATTATAAAAATTAATTACTTTTTCATAATTAAGCAATATTAGCCTTAAGAAAGTCGTAGAACCAAATATCTCTTAGCGCTAGATAACGAGAGCCCTAAAGTCAAAATTTAATTATGACCCTTTAGAATAAAATTGTCAGAAAATTAAAATCTTTCCACCGATTCAAACGGATTAAAATTTGGAATACTAATTTTTTTGCTCGGGTTTCCCCACCAAATACAGTGTTCATTTTAATTTTTTTTTTCCGGTGAAAGTGTTCTTTTTTGAGATTTTTTTTTTTTTGTTGAGATTGGTCAAAGTGCACTTTATTTTATCAATTACTCCAGTAATCACTTCAGTAATTGATTAGTGGTAGGACCGTAAGAAACAGACACTTTCTTTTATCCTTTTTTTTGTTCTTATCGCCATGGGAGAGAGAGAGAGCGCGCGCGGTGACAGTAGCAGCAAAAAAACGGTGGCAGCAGCAACAGTAGAAGGAGGGGAAGAAGAAGAAGAAGAGAGAACGGCTACAGCTTACTATTCTCCCTCTCTCCGATTAGTCTCCCTCTCTTCGATTTACTGTTTTTTTTCTTCCTGTTCTTGTTTTGCTGTCGTCAAAACTCAGAAAACTCAGGCGGGTTAGGGGCTGGAGGAGGGGGATAAGGAGGAGGTAAAATCGTCCAATTTGAAGGGGTATTGGGGGGATAACTTAATAACACCTCAAACCCTGTCCGAAAATATGACCGGCCAATCCCTTCTTCTCCGGTCTTACCGAAGGAAGAGGATTATGGAGTACCCCTGAGTTTGTGGCTTCCAAACGGGGGCAAAGCGTGGGGCCCCGGTCTTGTAAAGGGGGGAAAACTAATCCCTCTTCCTATAGCAGCATCCAAACGGGGCCTAAGCGATGAGTTTACAATAGGTCAGCCCCTTTTAGACGGAGTTTATCCCGTTCCACTTTCTCAAATAAGTAAGTACTTTAATAAGAATCTATTTTCAAGCTTAAAAATAAATAATTTATAAAAATAATTTTTTAATTTTTTTCCAGGGTTTAAAAAATCTATCAAATAAGATCCATATTGCATATTTTTTTATTTCTGTCAATATATTATTTTTAAGCTTAAAAATTGCAAATAAGTACTTGGGGTATTTTTTAAGGGATAAATCAGAACACCATAATTTTATGACAAAAAGAAAGGGAGGGGCTGCGGTTTTTTAAGAAATTACTTCTTTTTTTTATTTTACAAAATTATTCTTCTTTTTTTGTAAGGTAAA
Source organism: Rhododendron vialii (assembly GCF_030253575.1). Taxonomy (NCBI): domain Eukaryota; kingdom Viridiplantae; phylum Streptophyta; class Magnoliopsida; order Ericales; family Ericaceae; genus Rhododendron; species Rhododendron vialii. Next base: position 9,016,886 of record NC_080565.1, on the reverse strand, counting down.
AAATTAAGAAATTACTTTGTGGAATTAAATATTTTGATGAGAAATGGAGGAAAAAGTACAAAAACCGAAAAAAAAAGTTCAATCTCCTCTCTAATTTCTCTGTGTCGTTCCAATTTCCTCTCTGACAAGATCAATTTCCTTTCTCTCTAATTTTTCTCTCCATTATTTTCTTTACTTTTCTCCTTCCCTACCCAAGTTCCAAACGGAGACTAAAAATATGATAATGGTGGTTTACGTAATTCTCCACCAGTGGCATCCATTCATGAGACTCTTTTTTTTTCCCTCAAAACAGCGTCTTGTGTCCATTATATGGGATATATTTTGCCTTTTTTTTTTTAATCGATTCAGTCCATTAACATGGAAAGTCCAAAAGCAAATACAGATTTTTTTTCACGAAATACAGGAGTGAACCAAAACTACCCAAATCTAGATGCGAGCACCTGCAACAAAAGCAGACAAACTCAAAGGCACCTACTGCCGAAGCAAGCCGGCGATAACGTGAAGACATAAGAATCCGTCGCAACAAAAGTAGTAGAGTATCCAACATAGACACACAGCTCAAACCCACAATCAACACAAGAAGAAATCTAGCTGATATGATGTCCAGAAGCAGCTCAACACCGGCACACCCAAATTAGAAGGCACGCCGACGAGCAACCACCGATGAGCGAACCCCACTAACATGGGTAGGACCACACCGGTATGACCTTGCTGACACTTCAGGCTCAAGCACGCAACCGCCAACTTAACGACAAGCCTGTGAGACCACAGCGAAGCACCAAAACACAAAACTCCCAACTACCCCCAATCGCACTATCGAAGCTACCAAAACAACCCAGACACGCCAAGAGGCCCTAAACGCAGCTGAAAACTCCAGCCAAGCAACCAAACCCTAAACTAAAATAGATTATTCGTCCACCACCAACACCCACCAAATCTAGGGATACTAGACTGGTATAGATCAGACTGGGGAGACAAGTCGAAAAAAAACCAAGCTAAACAGCCGGCAAAGAAGTAAAGAAAAACAAACCCTAACCCCAACCTCACTTTTATTAACCAGCATCTGAGTGGTTACATTAAATCTTTCTCATATACTTTGCCACTTTTATTAACCAGCATCTGAGTTGTTACATCAAATCTTTCTCATATATACTTGAGGGATTATAACCAGCATCTGAGTGGTTTAATTTAGGGGAAAAAACTGAAATAGTCCATGTAGTTAAGTATTTGTGTCAATTTGGTCCTTGTAGTTTTAATTGGCTCGATTTACATTCTGTACTTTTCATTTTGTTTCAATTTGGTCCAATTACTAACTTCCGTTAGTCCGCCGTTAGCCCTTTAAACAATAAAATCATATGGCCCCCTTTTTTGGGGTTAAAATAGACTCGTTCGGCTAAATAAGCCAACTGGCTTATTTTTTTATCCTTATTGAATTTTTTTTCGTATTTGTTAGTTTTTCGTCAATTTTTTTTAGGGTTATTGCATCATCATGATGAGAGGAATCTAAAAAGTTAAAAATTATGATCGAAATCCAATTTTTTTTAATAAAGACGAAAAAATTGGCTTATTTTTGTCTTTATTCAAAAAAATTAGGTTTTGATTGTAATTTTTTACTTTTTAGATTCCTCTTGTTATGACGATGCAATAATTCTCAAAAAAATGACGAAAAACTAACAAATACAAAAAAAAATTGAATAAAGACAAAAAAATAAGCCAGTTGGCTTATTTAGCTGAATAGGGTTACTCATTCCCCTCTTGCCCTATTATATCTCTGAATCAAAACACAGTTCACGCTTCCATTCTCCATTGATAAGGAGGCACTTGAGAAGAAATTTGGTTATAATTTTCTACAAAAAGTTGCCATCGAATTCAGCATTTTCATGATCAGCCATGAGGCATCATAACCACTGATATTGTCTACATATTTAACTTGTGGACAAATATTGATATGCCTTATTTTTCTGCATAGTATTGAAAATGCATATAGAACCATGTCCAAAAATCACAATATGATATAGATCTAAAAGTCACAACATGATAAATAACCACGTTCAAAAGTCAGAATATTATATAAACTCAGTTCCAAATTTACCATGGCATAACCTAATACATAGACATAACAAACCACTTAACTAAGTTACAATAAACCTAACTTAACAGCTCAAGTGGTTACAAAAAATAGTGCCCTGTCATTCCATTCATTTTCCTACACTTGGCCCATGCATTGATTCCTGACTAGGAATGTTGAAAAATAAATCTAAGCCAATTTTTTTCGTTTTTATTCAAAAAAAAATTAAATTTGGATAATAATTTTTTACTTTTTAGATTCTTCTCGTTATGACGATGCAATAACCCCCAAAAAATTGACGAAAAACTAACAAATACGAAAAAAAATTTGAATAAAGACAAAGGAAGTTGACTTATTTAACTGAACGGGTTTGTTTTAACCCAAAAAAAGGGGGTCATATGATTTTGCTATTTAAAGGACTAACGGAAGTTAGTAAATGGACCGAACTGAAACAAAATGGAAAGTACAAAGTGTAAATCGAGCCAATTATAACTACAGGGACCAAATTGACACGAATATTTAACTACAAAGACTATTACAGTTTTTTTCCCTTTAATTTATGAGTGTAATCCTTGTGAGGTTTGAGTCAATGCGTGCTTTGGAAGGATGGAGGGGTCGTACTCTACTTGTAGACTGACATTGCATTTTCTGTAGCTATCTTTTCACTCTCTCTGAATTTTGATTAAGTAATTATTTATCTTTAATCGCAGGCAGTCTTTTGAATTTTGATGATTAGTAGTAATTATTTATCTTTAATCGCAGGCAGTCTTTTGAATTTTGATGATTAGTAGTAATTATTTATCTTTAATCGTAGGTAGTCTTTTGAACTTTGGGTTTATTCTTATGCTTGCCATACATGATGTCTGATTCATTGCTAGAAAATTTCAGAATTCAATGTAAATTCAAAGGGATGGCTAAAAGAACTGCTGCTGGTATCTGGGGGGGATAGGAGAATTGAGTCTTGGAAGTGGAGAGGTGGCCATACGACAAAACATTGAATGAGAAGAAAAAAAAAAACCATTATTCTTGCTCATAACGGGAATAATAGAGATGAGAGATCATTCATTGCCCCTCCAAATCCCTCTCCCCATTACAAATTTGTGTAGGCTTCTTACAATTGAGGACACCACATAAATGTGTGGCGGAGAGAGGGATTGGGACACAACGTGTCCTTGCTCTTGGTGGAATGATTAATTTTTCGAGGGCAAACCTCGAATTTTCCTACCCTTGGAATCACCAAATGGCATTCCTTCAATTAACGCAAAAATCATTTTTTCGTGTTTATAATAAGTTGTTTCACAGTCTCTGAGAGTCGACATCCTTATTTTCCCTAACAAATTTTTAGTTTATCCGATGCGCAATTTTAGAGTGATCACGGAGAACAAAAACTTAGGTAACAAACATTGACCTCCCGGATAATGAATGAAAAAAAAAAAAAAAAAATTCTTGCTGTCAATCAGATGTGCCGAACAGGAAATCCGAGCTCGAGCTCCCTCCAACCAGAAATTGTTGCTCCGAGTTAAGGCCTGAAAATTCATCAACACCACCACCGAAAAATAACGTGAAATCGTGAGCAACGATACATATTAGATGTGGCAAACGGGCGAGTTTGGACGGGTTGAAACGGGATTGTGAGTCAAATATGGGTCAAAAAGTAAATGGGTTGAAACGGGTCGGGTCGAATATGGGTCGAGCCAAACTCAAACCCGCCCGACCCAACCCGTTTTCCCCTTCTTTTTTTTTTTTGGTTTTTGTTTCCCTTCCCCTCTCTTCTCCCCCTTCTCTTATTTGTCTCAATAAGAAATTTCAGAAAAGTAAAATTTCATGAGGCTCCGTTTGTTTCGATGTAAAATACTTTTCATGTAAAATATTTTTTTAGAAAACAAACTTCAAAATTTTATTTTCCGGTGTTTGGTTGGCACTTGAAAAAAAAATTCAGAAATCGACAAAAAAGTATAGAGAGAGAGGAGGGGCTTAAATGGTGGAAAGATATGAGAATATTAGAATTGAACGTGGGTCAGAATTGATAATCAACTGAGCATTGAGAATTGCAGTAGAAGGCAGCAGGTTTATTTCGGAAAATAACTTACGGAACATTTAAGGGTAAGTCATTTTCATCCAATTAATGGAAAATGTTTTACATGTAAATGTTTTCCTCATTTTTTACACAACCAAACACCGGAAAATAGGTAAAACATTTTACCGAAAAATATTTTATGTCCAAACAAACGGAGCCTAAAACTCTTTTTTTTTTTTTGAATAAAAATGAAGCAATTAGAGGCTAAAAAAACTTTTAAAAAATCAGGTTTTTACTTCTTTTTTTTCATTTTCAAACAGTAACGTAACTTCGACGATGAGTCAGAGGCTGCATCAGAGAATTGTCTGGAAGGTAATGATTGCACCGATTGTATAGTTTCGGTCTTTGTTGCGTTTGCTGAAGCCATCGCTTAGGTTTGGATTAAAAAGTCAAGGGACTTTTTATTGTCTCTATTCAAATTTTTTTGTAGTTGTTTATTTTGCGACAAACTTTTTATCCCTATTAATTCGTCTCGACAAGACAATCGAAAAAGTATTTTTTTTTACTTTTATCCTAACATTTTTTTGTAATATTCAAGATAAATCCCAATCCAAATCCGAGCTCAAACCATAACTCGCCGGAAATAATACCACCGACGAGCAGCCTTACTGGATCTCAAAAAAATCTCCAACAATACAGATTGTCGGTTGAGTTCTGACGACGGAGACGGGGACAGAGAGAGAGAGAGAGAGAGAGAGAGAGAGAGATGGATGTCGGAGAGAGAAGGTGGTGGTCAAACGGTCCAAAAGTGGTGGAGGTGGGGGCCGTCGGGGGTGGGGAGGCAAGGAGAGAGAGAGAATATTATTTTGTTCAAAAATTTGGGTCAAATTGATTTTGAAACAAAACACTAAAAGAGAAAAGAGTGAGCCAATTTTGCATTTTTCACGTGGACTAGTGTAACGCCCCGATTTTTCGGAAGCAAAATAAAATAAAATTTTAAGAAAATTTGCTAAATAAATATAATTTTTCAAAATAAAATTTAGCTATTACAGTCACTAGATAAATTTACTGATTCGAAATACATTAACTTCAGAACTGACTCTAGGCTTGGTACAAATCTAACGCATACTCGATCTTCGTTCCTGATATTCTTTTCGTGTCGAACTGCACCATCTTTGAATCCTCTCCAGTGAATCCTGCGCCCACTGGCAAATTGATCGCCGAAGCAAACGATTTGCCAGGATACAGATGTATCCGCGAGTGATAAATCACCCAGTAGAATAATCCAACCCAACCACCTCTTTTACTTTACAGCTAACAAGCAACAAGATAATAATACTGCGAAAGAGCAGAATAAGAATTTACAAATACCAATTTATTACTATTCATTATCCTAATGTGAAATCTAAGATCTCTCCGCGAGATCTTTCCTCCCCCAATCACGAGCCATGCTCGGTCCCATGAGGTCACTTCTCTTTGCTGTCGCAGGTACACCTAAGTTATATACCGAGTGTGCACCCCAATAACTACAACAAGGGGAAAACTTATCATACCTGAATCACAACTAGGGTTCGCCTATCTTATATACCACTTCGCCATCATCACTGGACACACGCCAGTTTATCAATTCATCACTGGACACACGCCGGTTTCAATCTCATCACAAATCTCATCACATCTCAAAATCACGCCTGCAGGCAATCTAAAAATAAAACTTTTCAATTCATCCATTACCTAGCATCGTCTAGGTGAATTCTATTCGCATACCACCCCATGTCTCTAGAGTCCAATCTAGCATTTCAAATCAAGTATCGGGCAATATGCAATTAAAACGAATAATAATTAAAACAATTAGTAAGCAATGCAATAACGCAACTTTTTATGAATGGGCCATTGCCCTTAATATCGCATGACCAGATGATAATAAGTAAGAACTTTTAAAAGAATTAAAAAAAATATTTTTCTAAGCTCCTATTAATTATTTTCAAGTAATTAGATTAATTAAAAACTCATTAAATGCATTAATTAGGTAAAATATTAGAATAATTAACACGACCATAATAAAAGTCCTAAAGGTCCTATGCAACCAGTAGAGTGTCAAAAGTTGGGTTCGGAGCATCGCGGAATTAATTTAAATAAAGACGTTAAATAAAGTGGCCGAAAGTGAAGTAAATAGATAATAAATAATGTAATAAATAAAATATGTTGAGATTAACAATTTTCTTCTTCAGGATTTAAGGAGTCTAAATAAAACTACCCGGGCATTAATAATATGGTTTATAAGGTCGTAAGGAATTTTTGATTGGAAACGCTATAGAAATAACAATAAATGGTAAATTAAATAAAAAAATATTAATTTAACAAGATATTATCTTTGAGATGCAAGGAGTCCAGAAAAAATTAGTTTGGGTGTTAAAATGTTGTTTGGAAGATCGCAAGATTTTTCGTTTGTAAACTTTGATAGATAACTAATAACTAATTTAATAAATAGATAATTAAATTAAAAAAATATGATCTTAACAAGTTATGATCCTTGAGATGTGAAAAGTCTAGGAAAAATAGTTTGGGTATCAAAAATAAGGTTTGGAATGTCGCAAAGTTGTTTCGAAACATCTAAAATGTAACGACCCTGATTTTCAGTAAATAAAAATTTTGTTAAAAAAAAATTTTGAATTTTATTTTTATTACTTGGATTTGCTTTTAATATTTGTTTTTAATTTCTATAATCCGTCATAATTAGATTTAAGTCCTTAAAAATATTCTTCTTGACTAAGAGTTCTACGTGGCAATTAGAGTTAGCTCTCAACCGATTAGTTGGAGGAACCGGACCACCGATTCACCTAGTTACAATTCCCTAACCCTAAATGGACCTTTTTGACCGTCTTTGAGCCTTATGAAACCCTCCGAACCCTATTGAACCATTAGACCATAGGAGTAATCATTTTATTCCTATGTTTAGTCATTTCAAACCCTAATTATGACCAATATTCCTTTACACCTTGGACCATAATTGTTAGGGGAATTTTTATCCTTGGATATTAGACCTTTGACTTGCCAATAAGCATGATAAGACAAGTCATACAAAGAATCCCATCATTTTGCTTCCAAAAGAAGCAAGACTAGCCATGCATGCATGCACACCTATGTCCTAACCTTAAGCCTAACTATCTTAAGTTTTACTTTTCTAGATGAATATATACATGTACTTATATACCTATATATGTCTATACATAGAACAAGAGAGAGAGAGAGAGAGAGAGAGAGAGAGAGAGAGAGAGAGAGAGAGAGAGAGAGAGAGATGCCGAATGGGAGAGGGAGGTGGAGTGTGTGATTGTGTTTTGGACACTTACACAAGCAACTTTAATAGCCCTAAGCCTATTTACTACATGCCAACCCATTCTAATCTTCCAAAGTACAAAGCTAGCCCATAATTATGTTCTTTCTTACATGCAACCTCATTCTAGGATTTGACAAGCCTTAAAACCCTTCATGATAACCTAGATTTGGCCTAGAATGGAAATGACTAGTAAAGGAAGGCTAGAATTTTGGTTGAAGGCTTAAAATGACCACTCAATGGAGTAAATCCATGGGAGAAAGGAGAGAGGGGGGAGGGGGGGGCGGCCATAGAGGAGGGAGGAGGAGCTCAAATGTTGGCTATAAATAGCACCCCATGCCTTCCATTCAACTCACACCTTCACTCATTTGCCATTTCCATTTTCCAGACAGCTTACTGCCCTTCACAAATCTTTATTTTTCGCCTACTTAAAGTAGTTTTTAGAACCAACTCTCTTCGGGAAAGTTGTAGAGCACTTCGAAACCTTCAAGTTAGACCCAAGAACCACCCCAATCAGTGAAGAAATGACAAAGATATTGGCATCCGAAATTCAGTAAAAATCTCGGATTTCCATTTCCAAACAGCGTACTGTCTCTTCCTTTATCACCATTTTTCTCCTACCTAAAGTAGTTTCTAGGATCAACTTCCTTCACGAAAGTTGTAGAGCACTTCGAGAGCTTCAATTTCAACCCAAAAACGATCATATTCGACCAAATATTGACCGAGTTACTGCCTTCCAAAGTTTGGTTCAGATTTGCGAATTTCACCGCCCGTAGAAATCTTCCAACTAGCTTATTCGACCCCGACTAGTTTCGGATCAAGGTAGATTAATCTTGCTCACTATCTCTATGTATAACGTAGGATAATCTTAACTCCTATCTCTAAGTATACATAAACGTTCTCTTAGACGTTAAACATATCGACTTTATTTTCCGGAAAAGCATATTTTGTTTAGAACTTTCCAAAAAGAAAGAAAGAACGATTTTCAAAAGTCAAGACTTTATCGTTTGATTAGAAGTATTCGTGTTTGATATTTGAGATGGTTATGAGCATGATTATTAATATAGAATTGGATGATCTTGCTAGTTTAGTTTCAAGATTTTAATGAATGATTTATGTTTACTTTTGTGATAAGTCCTACCGCGGAGTCTATACATGAAAACGTGACACGAAAATCGAGGAAGATAGAAACATGACACCTATGGTGTGTTAATAACAAGGTGTGTTTTGAAATCGCAATGTGGCTGGACTTGCCCATTGTGGGAATGTGTGTGTGTGTTCCAATGGAGATCCAGATCAGCGGAACCATTGTGAGGTTGTGTGCGTTCCCATGGGAACCCGGAGCGGCGGAACCATGGTGAGAAATGGCTTGGTTATCCGTGGAGAGGAGCCAATGCAAGTTTTGTGTGCCAATGGGAACCCGATGCAGCGGAACCATTGTGAGGATACTCGGGAACCCGGAACGGCGGAACCGAGGTTGGGTATGTTAAAAATGGATTTTGAAAATGTTGATTTGGTTATGAAAAGTGAAAATGGCGACACAGTCTACGATGAGTCGCGTAGGAGAAACACAGAAAAACATGGACACCAACGATACTTGAATAGTGAATATGGATGTGCTATCGTTAATCGTTTTTGTTAAACCTGCTTGTACTCTGTTGATTTTATGATCTATTGTTTCTAAGTTAAGGGTTAGTGGGTTTGGATATTCTATTGAGCTTTTGTAAGCTCACGGTGTTACCTTTGGTGACCCTGACATATTATATTGGTGGCGACGCTGGTATAATGTGTCAGACCTTATAGATGAACAGGATGAACTCTACGCCTTGGAGGCCCTTAGAGTCGAGAAGCTGGCCAGATTGGAGGAGGAAGCGGAGTAGTAGATAGGAACCTTAGTTTACCTCTCCTGTTGTTGATTAAGAACACTCTTTATGAGAGTTATGTTGTAATATTGAGCCAGACTCCATTTTATTTTGAAATGAAATTGTCCATTTAACGTTCCCAAAAATTCGGGGCGTTACATAAAATTAATAAATAGGAGTATTATTAATTTAAAAACTTTTATTAATCAATTCAATCTACCAGATAAATTAAAATGATATAATTAATACGTTTTATACTAAGAGGATATTATATTGTAAGAAAATAATATCAAGTCAGTAGTTTTTCATAATATTAATATCAGAAAGATTGTAAAACAAATATCATAAGGGTCATCTTCTTTGTAAATAATTACAAATAAAGTGTCAGGCTCAAAAATAATATCACATTGGTGAATACTGCAGAAAACGCGCATTGAACTATATTTTTTTCGTTCGGGACATAGGGTTAAGTTAAGCATATAAACACTTAATATACTTGGAGAAGAGGTTGGAATGGATTATAATACCTTAAATCGGATCGAATTGATTTAAAAACGAATCTTGAATTTTGAGGAAGAAGACTTCGGGTTCTTTGATCGAGAGACTTTGGGATCGGATTGAGACTTGTTTGGGGACGCTCTGGGTTGTAAGAGGTGATCGGGATGATTGAATTGAGTTTCGGTTGGGCGTAGCTATAAAACCCACTTTTCTCTCTTTCTTTTTCTCTCTAGAACTCCATTGATTGGAGCTTGGATTTCTTCTGTTTTTCTCTTCTTTTCTGGTCGGTGGAGTGTGGAAAATATTGTGGTATTTTCATGGGTCAAAGGGGTGGGGTATTTATAGAAGAATTTTGGTGAAAGAGGATAAGAGTGAATTTAATGGGGTTGGGTTCATGAGATTTGGAATTGATGAATTGGGCTTGATTTTAGGGTTAAGGAGGAAGTAGAGACTGAGTAGGAGACGGAGAGACGGAAGGAGTTTGAGGTGAGGGAGGAGAAGGAGTGTGCATGCATGCATGTGTGCGTAGGAAAATTTTAAAAAGAATGCATGTATATATTGCATGCATAATTGTATTAAAAAAAAGAATTGCTGAGGAAAATAATCCTAATAATATTATATTTAGAAAAAAAAATTGGATCAAAAATCCGGGTCGTTACAACTAGTCTGCAAGATCTTTGGGATTTCTTGGTGTGGGTCTTTTTAAGCTCAACCCATATTGAACCCATTTTCAATCCACCTAAACCCATATAAATATGGATTAATATGGGTTCAACCCATATCAACCCATTATACAATATGGGTGGGTTGGGTTGGGTTGGGTTTTAAGTGAGCAGGTTTGGGCGGAACCATTTAGGTGGACCCAAATTGCCACATCTAATACATATACAGCAAATACACTACAAACAATAAAAAATTGGTGGGAAGTCCACTATAACATGTTTGTAACCCACTAGGTCCACTGATCAAGTTTCTAACCCACTAAGTCCACTAATATGTATTTGGTAAGGCCTAAAGTCCACTACATTTAAAAAGGGAAATAGTGCCTGACAGAATTATCCTTCTATTCAAATCCCATCCGTTTAGCCCATTATCCCTTCTACTTTTGAAATCACGCCAATCACGGCAGCAGTTACGTTGGAATTTGCATCAGTTCACATTTAACATTAGATATTTACATTTTACGTTATATACTCATACATTAGCTCTCATTTAACGTTCTATACTTATTCACACATGACAGAAGATCAAATATAACAGTATATAATGTTATATACTCGTTCTAGTCCATTAATTAGGTTTTGGTAAGGTCTTAAGTCCAATTCACTTAGAATTAGATCAGGACTAAAATACCCTTCAGTTAGGGTTTCAATCTCACACACACACACACACACACTCTCTCTCTCTCTCTCTCTCTCTCTCTCTCTCTCTCTCTCTCTCACACACACACACACACACACACACACACACACCCCGCCGATCGTTCCTCCCGCCGTCGATCGTCCCCCTTCTACCATAGAGTCTTGTTCTTCATATATAACGTTATATAAGCTTCTGTCTCTTATAACGTTATATATGAGCTGCTGTCATGAGACATATATGGGTATATATGAGTTTCTGAAATCTTTTTTTACTATAATACAAGAACATATAACATTTCAAGTTTACATCTGAACGCACATATATTAACATAAAATGGTATATGTTCTATATTTTTTTTGGAGTTTCGTTGCACAAAAACTCCCATATAACATTATATTTTTACTTTATTGAATTGGTCCACGCAGCGGCCTCAATGGCTTGCTTCGAGTAACAATGTATGTTCTTTTTTTGTTGGGAGGTACACAAGTCAGCAGCTTTCATATAATGTTATATGTTCTATTTTTTTAGAGTTTCATAGCACAGAAACTCACATATAACGTTATATGTTCTACTTTATTGAATTGGTCCGCGCAGCGGCCTCATTGACTTGCTTCTGATGACCGTATATGTATGAGCTTCTGAAATCTTTTTTATTACAATGTAAGAACATATAAATAATCTTATATATGTTTATAATGCAAAAACAAACAAAGAACCTTATATGTATTACTTTGCCACATAAATAAATACACACAAAAAAACGTAATATGTGTGACAAAAAATAAACACATAACCTTATAACGTTGTACACGAGATTCTGTCCTTTCTAATTCTAACAAAAAAGAAAAAAAAAAAGAAGAGGAGATCTCGTAACTTCTTTCCCTTTGTCGCCGTCGCCTTCTTCACAGTCAACTTCACAGGTAACTTAATACTTTTCACCCCTTGAACAATTGCACAAATAATAAGTCAATAAGGCCGCTGCGCAGACCAATTCAATAAAGTAGAATATATAATGACCAGAGTTTGATATAACTATATCTACTCGCAATCAAAACCCTAACTTAACCTAGCCAAACCATTCATATAATCATATATACGAGGAGAATCATACCTAGTGTATCAATTGTGACGTAGGATCACACACAGTTTACATTCACAAACTATAACAAAATCGGAATATAACCAAGATTTATATAACCATATTTTCGTTAAAGTGGGTTATATCTATAAAACGAATTAAATTAGATTATTGAAATGGTCCGCGCAGCGGCCTAGTTGATCCGAATATATAGGCAATATTGATACAACCATATATACTCGCAATCAAAACCCTAACATAGCTTGGCCAAACCAATTATATAACCATATATACGAAAAGAAACATAAACTGGATTGCTCAGATAACAAAAAACTGAACATCCATCAGTAAGCGTTCAATTGTATAACGTATACTTCCACAAAAGCTTACAAAAATATGCACTTGCATTATGGCTCTGTGAGAGAACAAGGCCTTATTTCATTTGTTTTAGGTTTAAAACAAGAGTTTTTTCAAAATACTAGGGGGATTTAAACATGACATTTGGAGGGGACATGATAGCAATTTTATGGAGAGATAATGGAGGGAAATTCCGATTTATCTCCTAAGTTGGGAAAAAACTTATAAGTACACTCCACCTCAATTGATAACTTGGCCAAACCAATTATATAACCATATATACGAAGAGAATCATAAACTGGACTGCTCAGAAATTGATATAACCATATATACTCGCAATTAAAATACTAAACTAACATAGCCAGACCAGTTATATAACCATATATACGAAAAGGAAAACACAAACATGTAACCATTAACCATTTGATAGGATTGGTGGTATAGATTGCACAAGAACTAAGAACAATGGAAAACGAAGGGAGAGTTTATTGATAAATCATGAATTGACAGATTGAGAGCTCTCGTCTCAACTGCAAGCCAACTTTATTCCGCAGTGTATCACCATTAATCATTAACTTAGCCAAACCAGATATATAACCATATATGCTGGACTGCTCAAACATACACATAAACATACACATAAACCATTCATAAAATTTCCAAATGATGCTCTGTACAAAAAACCCTCAAAAGAGATCATCAAACTCTGAACCAAAAGAAATCTAATTTATGGTATAACAATATATATACAAAACCAGAACTTAAATTACCCAAACCATTCATATAACCATATATACGAAGGGAAACATACCTAGTGCATCGATTGCGTCGTAGGATCTGATGGCAAAGTCGGTCAGCGAAGTCTAATTTTGGGACCCTGAAATTAGGGCGACGAACGGAGAAGAATGAGTCAAAACAAACTTACAAACCCATACGCAGAATCAGACACCAAAGAAAATCAATTGAGCTAAAGCATGAACCACAAAACAATCAATCAACTGAAAGTACCAGAGAACAACAAAGACAAATCCACCATTTTCCGCAACCAAATGGACTAAACAACATCAGTTTAAAATATGAACATCTCTTGGAAGCCAAAACAACTAAGCTAGAATAAACAGTCAAACTGCAGTACAAGTGCAAACAGCAGTCCAATGCAAATCTATGCTGCTCAGCATATCAAAAGTCAAAACATCATTGATATAACCATATATATACTATCAATCGAATCCCTAACTCAATTCAACCATACCATACTAGATCCAAGATTGATATAACCATATATAACCGTCATTAATATAACCATATATATACTATCAATCGAATCCCTAACTTTACCAAACACCAACCTAGCAAATAAATATAACCATATATACCCATAGTTCACTTTTAGTTTTCTAAGAAACATACCGAATGCATCGTAGCAAACGGAAGAGATTGACGGCAATGGGGATGAACCAAAGGGTTTCGACGGCGACGAGGATGCAGAATGACGGAGATGAATCAAACGAAATCGGAAAAGGAGAATCTATACCGTTAAGGTCCAATGAATGGGTGAAGAACGACCACTGGCACCAGAATAAAACGGGTGAAGAACGGGCAACGAACGGAGACGAACTACGAAGAAGGTCCGACTGAAACTAGGGCGACAAACGGCGACGAACGGAGAAGCGAGACCGTTGGTGAACGAAGAAGGCCGACAGCCATGCACTACTCTTCACGAACCGTCTAAGGCTGGGAGAATTTTTCAGGAATCATCCAGTATCGTTCCTTCTGAAAAGGGAGTTTTTTTGGGATATGGAGAATTTTGAACTGGATGTTTTTGAACTGATGAAAAAATGGGGCAATTTTTTTTTTTAAAACAGGGGTGTATTAGACCAATCAGGGTTATTATATCCTTACTAATAGGTTAGTGGACTTAGGGGGTTATAGAATTTAGAAGTGGACTTATGGGGTTTGGAAAGTAGTACAGTGGACTTGAGGAAAATTCTCCCTACAAACAAGCACTTAGTTTTTGGAGAAATATCCTAGAATTCAGCCGAATTACATCACAATTCAAGGAAAATGCGGTATTTTCACTCCTACTTTGAACACAAGAATATAACATAGGAGTAATATGAAAGGCATATCCAAATCAAAACAGACATGAAAAGCAAGTTGATTCAATCATATTTATAAGAAATTTTAACGTGCATTCATGACAACAAGGAAATATGGGTATATCAACTTCATATTTCAGGTACGCGTTTAGATTCATAAAATCTGATGTCACAAATAAAGGAGATCAATAAATTTTCCAACTAATCGGAAACAAACAGATAAGTTAAAGTTCCCATTGCCTGAAATGAGGATCATAAACAATTTAGATGCCTGGATCTCTAAGCTGTGTTCAACATACTGAAACTTCCATATGGTTGGAGAAGCTCCGTTTAATTCTTGTCCAACCAATATGAGCGTACATGAAATAATATCAAACTAAACTCTTTTCATGGGGAAGGGGCGACCAGTGTAGCTTCCCTCTGGGCGTGACTAACGGGGTTCCACCCACTATGGAATATTCAACTGTGGCTATATGTCCCGATTAGAGTCGCCACCAAAAGAAGCTCTTGCGAGATAACCACTGCCCAAGGGAGAACAGTTCTGTCACCATAGCCCCACGAAGGTATGAACCAAGGGCCCTCCACAAAGCGTCTAGTTCAAGAACCCTAATACTTGCAAGCAAGATTTGAACCCAAGAAGAATGTGTGGGACGGAGGGAATTTTACCGCAGCTCCTTGGCCATCTCGATTACCACCTTCGTGGTTAAACTGCATAAACTACTCCCAAGTTGAACGCTTTCTTTGTATAGATAATAAAGGCAAAACAATGCATACCTGACATGCATCCTAATCAACTAGATCTATACCACCATCAACCTTTCTCTCATGCAGTCCAAGGAAAATGGAGTGTCAATTCTAGACATTGCCCCCGATGATTGAATCCAGAGAAACACCCACACCATAGGTTTCAACAAAAAAAAAAAATCCACAAACACCCCCTTTTGATCAATTGAGTTTCTATACCATTGGTCTTCTTAGGTTCATTATAGGGTTTTTTTCCCACATCAAAGGAAGAACATCTACATGAGACTAAATGAGGAGACGACGTTTGCCATCCTTTCTATTGCTTACTGGAATAATGCCATCCTTGGCACTTCTTATACTGAAAACTCTGCCTTCCACTTCATCCTCGGACGACATACACATAGAGTTGCAAACGAACCGAGTTGCTTGCGAGTAGCTCAAGGCTCGGCTCGTTCAAAAATCGAGAAGGGCATGAGCTCGAGTTTTAGGCTCGTTTAGTAAACGACCCGAGCTCAACACTCCAAAATTCAGCTCGGCTAAAAAGTTATTAGCCTTTTGTATAGGCTCGTTTAGTAAATAAACTGGGCTCTTCTCATTTAGAAATGAGCTTGGCTCGAGCTCGGGTTTCAAGCTTGTTTAGTAAATGAGCCGAGATCAAATACTACAAAGCTCGGCTCGTTAGCACCCCTACTCACACACAACAGAATAAGGAGGGGAAATTGCTATCAAAATATAAAAACACACACACACACACACGAAACCAAGAGAACATGCTTCTGGTCAAACAAATTATCACATCAACATTTATTGTCTCTCTAGTTCTCACACTACTATTGTATATAACGAGATAGAAATTCAGTAGACTCTAGTGATAAGCACCCGTTAATGCAATGCAGGGTGCGCTAGTATCTAGTTTTAGTTAATTTCATCGCTTAATTAGTTGCTTCTTAATTGCGTTTACTCGTAAGGTATGTTTTTAGTGCTTTCAGGTAAATCGTGTGAATAAGGCATATTTTGACATCATCCATGGCCCGAGTGCGTCCAAGTACCCGAGGAACCAATGAAGACCATGTCGGCCCCTGAAAATCTGGCTAAGTATGGAAAAATCACTTTTCGAAAAAATATCGATTTTCGAGATAAAAAATGGCGGTAATTGATCCTTGAATTTTTCTAAGAGCAACTTCAAAATTGCAAAGTTTTATTCAAAGATTAAGGTCATGTTTTGAGCCATTTATTCGATAGAAAAGTGTGCTGTTTTCTATTTTACACTAAAAGCTGGGGGTCAACATTTTGATTGGATTGAAATCTCAAAATTCTGGTAATGCCATTGTTTCCAAATGGGGGGTACTTCCTTATTTTCATTAAATAAATTAAAGTAAAGAAAAGGTAAAAGAAAGGTTTAAAATGCCATCTTTACTTAAGTTTAGAGAATGAAAATAAGATGCTGTGGAGATTTGCCCGAGCAGAACCTGTCATTGCCTGAGCAGAAGCTGGATGGCCAAGGCAGAAGATGATTTGCCCGAGCAGAACCTGTCATTGCCCGAGCAAGAGGAAGGCAGCCAAGGCAGAACTTTGAGCTATTGAGCTTGGCATCGATGGGATGCCATTTGTTACATCGATGCCGAGCCCCTTAGTGGTCCAGTCTCTTATTGATCTCGGCATCGATGGGATGAAATGCTTTACATCGATGCCGAGCCCCATAGCAGAGCTTTCTAAGGCCGTTGCCATCGATGCCGAGGGGCTTAGCACGGGATTTTCAGAGCATCTAGGGAATATTCCAGGCGCGGATCTTAGAAGTATAAAAGCTTATTTCATTGTTTTGTACAAGAAGTAAGTAGATAGTGTAGACTTAGATTTGCTTACCTAATTTTAGATCTAGATCTAGATTCAAATTGTTTTTGAGTGTTCTTGTTGTTCTTCATTTTTCAGTTTTGAATATTTCAATTTCTGCCCTTAGTTGTTACCTTTTGTTATTGTTGCCTTTATTAAAGTTGTTTATCTTCTCCCGATCTATCTTAATCTCTAATTTTCTTCTAGTCTTGTTATTTCAATTATGTCAAGTAGATTTTTGCTTGCTTTTATCTCTCTAAATATGAGTGAGTAGTTTCCAAGGTTAGGTCATGGGGTGATTAGCATCTTATGGCTCGGGCGAAAATTGCATTTTGCACCCAATAAAGCTTTAAACTTTGATTTGAAAATTGATGTGGGGTTCGGGTTTGTTTGTCAAATCACCGAGGTGTTAACCTCTTTGATCATGTGTAGGTGGGAGCTTCGCCTACCCACCACACATGATGCTTAGAGCTCTTTCGCACGAGGAATTTGCCAAATGAATTCTAGAGCTAGCTTGATTCTCAAATTATTTTATTTTCCGATTTGAGAACTTTAACCGAGTATCTTAAATTGTGTAATTGGGTGACGAGTGTGATTTAGCTCGGGTCTTGGGTGTTAATAATTCCTAGACCTAGCCTATCTTTTCCTTAGTTAATTCGCTTTAACTTAGCCCTTTTATTTCCACCGTTAAAGTAAAACAAAGTTGGCTGTCTTAAAGCCGAAAACCCGTACTTCCATCTTCAAATCCGAGCAAGCCATATAATTATTCCCTTGGGTACGATCCCGGATTTCCGGTTTATTATGCTTCAAACGACGTGTTAAACCCTACGCTTGGGGTATTATTCCACATTATTATTATCATCAGAGCGAACGAAGCATCTAGTATCCTTTAAGAGGGTGACTTTTAAAAGTATAATTTTCAAGTTGTCTTTGGCTTAGTAGCAAGGCCCTGATGTCAAAGTGGCCCAACCTGAAACCTCGCTCCCTCACTCCCAAGTTAGAATCTCCAAGGAACTTTCCACCCATCAAGAAAGGAGTACACTCTTTATAGAAAATAGAAGTTTTCAAGCATATAATCTGAAAAGAAAATATAGAGTAACGATAAAATACTAGAAAAATATTGACTCTAATTTGCTCAAGTATACCATACAAACTGTATTTAGTTACATTAACTAAAAGAAAAAATATTTTCTATTTACACAAATGGGTAAACTATAGTTAACCCCCTCTAACTAAGCCTCGCGTGCACTTTGCCCCCTCTAACTTTTTTTTTTTGGCACTCAACCCCCTCTAACTAACTGAAATTCAAACGGTCATAATTTCAAATGGTCATAACTTCTTCGTCCAAAATCGAAAACATGCAAATTATATATCAATTTCGAGGTCTTGAAGTCAGCTTTCTAATGACACCAAAATCACATCATGATTCAGCACACAAAAAGTTATGATCAAAAGAGTAAGGGCTAGTAGACAGAAAGACCGTATTGATCATAACTTTCTGTGTGCTTTGAATCGTGATGTGATTTTGGTGTCATTAGAAAGCTGACTTCAAGACCTCGAAATTGATATATAATTTGCATGTTTTTGATTTTGGACGAAGAAGTTATGACCATTTGAAATTATGACCGTTTGAATTTCAGTTAGTTAGAGGGAGTTGAATGCCAAAAAAAAAAGTTAGAGGGGGCAAAGTGCACGCGAGGCTTAGTTAGAGGGGGTTAACTATAGTTTACCCTACACAAATTACTAATTGACATGCATACTAGGACCAACTTTAGATTTCTTCACATTTGTCTCGCTCCCCCGCTCCTGCTTCGTAAACTAAGTTCCTTCGATTCTGCACTCTTGCATATTCGGCATGAAAGACATACAAGAATCTTAAACAAAAGAAGGGGCAACATAAAAAAGTAAAGGCCCTAAGAAGTCATCAAGCAAGATATTGAGCAAGACAATAGAGCAAGATTTAGACTCACAAACGTAGACACAGAACAATCTTACAAATTGAGTTCAAGTGTCTCTCCTTCAATGTTCCTACCTAAATTTCGAAACGCTAGACAAAAAGGTTGACTCGGGTTGATGCTATTAATAATGAGACAATTATCCATTCCCTTTTTAATAACTCAGGGTGTCAGACCAACTTACACAGATCTTGACTAGTCTATGTGGGACCAATCTCACTACCCACTAGCAAGGGGGCCCTATGGACTAGCCCTAAAGAGTTGATCGCTCCTGAGTACTTTTGAACCTAAGACTACGAGAGAGAAAACCCCTAAATCTCATACCTTCACCATCAGACCAACTCTTTGGGGTTTGGTGCATTGGTCTTTGCGGTATGGAATAACTGTTCATTTCTTAGTCCTCTAATCAGTGGGAAACTTTTTTGGTGGAGTTATAATTAGGTAATGATGCTTGCATGCACACATCTACCAAACTCTTGTAACAAGTGTTGAAAACCAGCCTCATGTATTCATCCCATAGGTTAGTTTCATTCTCCCATTGTCCCACAATAAAAAATATTTCATGAAGTATGGTTAACATTTTGTTACAGAAGTATCAAAATTGAGCATATATCACTTCAATTTACAGACACCTAGTTGGTGCAATAAACAAGGCATGAAAGGAAAAATCAAAAGCTATGTGAACTAGTATGTACCTCTCTTCATGAGTTGTTATTGGTGTTGCCTTTGAACCAAATTGTCAGCATTGGGTGAGACTAAGCTCTCAACATAGGTACACATTTGTAGACAGGGCCAGGGGTCCACGTTATGAAATATCGGATTCCTAAAAGTACCATTTTTTGGACTGTATATACTAAACCTCAGTCTGTATAATATCAAAAGTTCGCCATTATTTGAAGTGCACACTGTTGTTGAGAATTGACCAAACCGTGGTTCAGCTACCTCCTGGAGTGTGAACAACTTGGTCCAAGGATCTATCTTCCCATACTCCTTTATTATCCAAACATCAGTATAATTTTCTCGACATCTACACAACACACCAAGGCTTCCTTTTAAAACATACAATTCCAAATTGAAAAAACCATCACCATAAGTAGGCGGCAAAACCTCACCATAGGCCTCTTTTTCCAAATCAATAGAAACAATGACATAAGAGCAGCTTGAACCACTTTTGTCACAAACAACCCAATGGATCGACCCATTCAAAAATTTCCCTAAAACGCCAAAAGGAATACCACAAGAAAGGCCTCCAATCTTTCTCCATGAGTCTGTCCTTAACGTATAAACCATCACGTTGCTGTCAGCTGAAAACCCACCACCTCTATCATATAATATCAGCACCACTTTGTAGTCATCATTAGACTCATCAAAACCAAACCCATATGCATCTTGAGGATGCCACCCCCTCTTAACTCCCGAATCTGGCAATCTCTTAGATTTCTTAGTAGATGGGTTCAATAGATATAAAGCCCTCGTATTAGAAGCAACACACATCAACCCATTACAGGAACCCACAATAACAACAAACTGATTAAAGTCATCAAATGGATAGTTGAGGTCAACCACATTCTCCCATAGTTGATACTCCAATACAGAGTCTAGCGTTTCTAGTGAACATGTCTTCAGTCCAGTATAAGATGTTGTCTTCAGTCCAGTATGACTATTGTAACTATTCAAAACAAGTATGTGGCGGGTATAATCATCACCATCACCATCACCATCATCATCACCACCACCACCCTTATAAGATGTTTTACTGAGATGGGTTTTAACAAATTGGGAATTTGAAATCAAAGAAAGCCATGATTTGCAAACTGACCCGAATCGCAAAAGAGACATGACGGGAAGTCTCGAGAGAATGTCGAAGATGATTTCATTAGGGAGGTGCGTCAATGGTTGCGTGGTGGTGATGGGTTTCACGACCGATAGCCATGGCCATTGATGGTGTTCTGTGGTCTGGAGTTTGGGTTACAGAAGGATTTGAATAAATAAAGCGATGACAAATCGTCTACTGTTAGAATTTTTGTTTATAATAGGCTTTAATGTTTCGGACACCCTTGAATTATCACTCAGTTTCACTTAGTCCCCCTCTTCTAAGATGTATCTTGTTGACCCCCAAACATCACCGTGCTAGTTATTATTCTGCCAATGCGGAAGATAAATATATAAAAAAACATACTAAAGTACAAAAAGGCTTAGTAATCTATATTATAAAACAGGACGGTTTTCTATTAAAATGTCTATTCATACAAACAGAGCACCCTCTACAACCGTTCGATCTTACTTCCTATTAACTTTGTAGCCATCGGATCGAATGAATATTTCCTAATGTATAAATCTACAATGTCTATTCATACAAACAGAGCATCCTCTACAACCGTTCGATCCTACTTTCTATTAACTTTGTAGCCGTCGGATCGAATGAATATTTCCTAATGTATAAATCTACAATATGTAAATGTTTTCCAAACTTCCAAATTAAGTACACTGCTATAATCTGCCAAAATTGTATATTCCGGAAAGGCATGATTTTATAGTCCTAATGCTAATTGTATAATCAGCCAATTTTCAGGAAAGACATGATTGTTTAATCAGCCAATATTGTATAATCCTAATCCTAATGCTATATTCTGGAAATTAATTCAATCATGCATTTCTTTTATTGACTAATCTTAATCCTAATCTCAACTCTCTTTTTTATTGACTAATGATATTCCTGAAATTAGTGACAATCCTAATGCTATAATCAGCCAAAATTTGAAATAAAAATAATGAAATCTATATAATATGACAAGAAAGTTTTCTACCAAATCCTGATATCCTGATTTGTTGTGAGGGTAAAAAAAAAAAACTTAATTTATCCAT
This sequence comes from Rhododendron vialii, assembly GCF_030253575.1. Classification (NCBI taxonomy): domain Eukaryota; kingdom Viridiplantae; phylum Streptophyta; class Magnoliopsida; order Ericales; family Ericaceae; genus Rhododendron; species Rhododendron vialii. The sequence goes on along the minus strand of NC_080565.1, from coordinate 8,994,817 downwards.
CGGTTAAATTAAGACTTGCCGTTGATTGACTTAAAGATTTGATTGCCGTTGATTGACTTAAAGATCCGAATGCCTATTGTAATGATTTTTGATTGTAATGACTTACTTTTTTTCTATCCAATTTACCAATTGCTAATTGTAATGATTTTTGAAATTTCCGAAATTGCCGATTGTAGTTGATTGTAATGATTTCCGAAATTGCCGATTGTAGTTGATTTGGGTGTAATTAAAGACTTGATTGTAAAGACTTGCTGTTGATTGGGTGAGTATTTTCGAAATACAAATTGGTGATTTATGAATTTTCCGTTGATTGGGTGAGTGCTAAAATGGAAATACAAATCGGGTAAGGCAAATTTGCTGTTGATTGAACAATACAAATTGGGTGAAACAAATTTATCTCCCTCTCTCTCCCTAATCGTTTTTCTTTCTCTCTCTCTCCCTAAACGTTTCTCCCTGACTCTCGCCCTCTCTCCAATTCTCTCACCACAGGTATGGCTTTTTACTTCGTTTTTTTTCCAGTTCTTCATGGTTTTTTTTAATCTCCCTCTGTCTTCCTAATCGTTTCTCTCTCTCTCTCTCTCTCTCTCTCTCTCTCTCTCTCCCTAAACGTTTTCTTTCCGGTTCTCTTTTCCGTCTCCTTGACTATCGCCCTCTCTCCAATTCTCTCACCACAGGTATGGCTCTTTACTTCGTTTTTTTCCAGTTCTTCATTTTTTTTCCCAGTTCAATTTATTAAGTTCAACTCCAAAAAAATTCGATTACGCTCGGTTCAAATTGGAGTGACTGCTATACTGAGTATAATGTTTGAATCTTTTTTTTTTGAGAACATACAAGGAGGGAGAGTAATGTTTGAATCTTTTTTTTTTTTTGAGAACATACAAGGAGGGAGAGGGTTTCAATTCGAGCAATCCAAAAGTGCATTGGTAATGAAGAAGTTCATTCTATAGGATTGAATGAAGAAGTTTTTTTTTTTACCCTCATAATAAATCAGGATTTGGTAAAAGTTTAATCATGATTGCCCTCACATAATGATTTTACTTTTTTTCTATCCATTTGGTTATGAAATTCTACGACTTTCAAGTTATTTGTCGTTATCAAAATCGTGCATAGCACGGGTCTTATGAGATTCCCAAATAGGATAATCAGTAACACAATTGAACAAAAATGTCTATTCATACATTACTCAAACTATTGGTACATCAGTGTTTTTTGATTTGATTAAGATTTATGCGCTCGAGTTTGTTCTATGCGTCTTAGTTGGTCTCTTTCAAGCAAGGTAATTTTGTGATTGATCTCATAATCTCCATATATATATATATATAGGTATCCACTGATCAAAAAATTGTTTAACGGATAGGCTCACTTATGAGAAACTTTTAAAAAAAGAAGATTTACAGCTAATCATTTCATTCTTAATTTATGGAATTTCTAATGGAGAGATGGTTAGTTTGTTCTTAGAGGCATTCAACGGAGAGATCATGTGCAACCAAAGTGAGTGTGATTTACATAACTTTTCTATGATTTTACTTTCTTATGTGTCACGCCCTCGATTTTCAACATAAATAATAATAACATTTGATAATTAAAATCCTCACCGAAGTTACAATTAATAACCCAAAAGATAATTCAGTCCCCAATTCCACAAACTAGCCCAATAAAATTACAGAGTTCCACAATAGAAAATACAATACCATGTAGTTTAGTTTATAAAGATAGACAAGCATTCTCCAAAAAAAAAAAAGCTTTAATCGGTAACCACAGCATGAACTCCAAGCACTCCATGACAATGACCTGCAATGTACCTGAAAATGATAGGTTGAGCTACACTAGCCCAGTAGAGAAATCTATTCACAAGTTATAAGAAAATATGCCGTGTTATACATCTAAAGTGAATGAATATAGACAGATATGCCCAAGGTTTATATGGCTCTCAACAAGCGACTCACTATGGCTAAAGGATTCTAGACAATCCTATATGCAACACCTGCCATCTCACCCGTCATACTAGTGCCACAAGCATTCCCACATCAATCAAAAATAATCAACATTTGGTTTCTCAACCATTTCATCACATCAGGTATGTTCCCACATTCATTCTCATTTCACAATCTTCCTAATTCCTCATTTCATCAACAAACCTCCTTTGTTTCCAAATAGGTGTAATATATGGAAATACGTGACCTATAGTGGTCAAACTCGGCTGATTCGAGCTTGAATAGCCGGAGTCCGTTGATTCTGTGCACGAATACCGGAAACCGTTGATTCGCTCAAGAATAGCCGGAGGGTTTTCAATAGAAAAATCCTTTTCCCTTTCGAACAATCCAATTTAGTAAAAACCAATCTTTCTCTCTTTTTCCGATAATCTCATATCATAACATCCAAGGTTTTCGCATGTATCGCTCGTTTCCGGTCATCTCACCGAATGTCCATGGTGATACCCGTTCATTTATGTGGTCCGGTCGTCTCACCGATTGTTTATGGTGATACCCGTAGTGTCGATTCCGGTCGTCTCACCATCGAGTGCTGATACCCGTAGTGTCAAGTTTTCGTCGTATCCGTAACCTCAAACATTTATTCACATCCCATTTTATTACAAACAATCAACCATGTCATAAATCAATAAAAACATAAGTTCACACTCTTTTTCCTAAGTATAACACCACATTCTACACAACGTGCTAAACTTATAAGTAACTTCACGACTCGCTAACCACTAGCCTCTTTACTAGAATCCCATGAAACGAGGGCTCAAGGAGTTTAGGGTGATCAACGAGATGAAATCACAAGGATACGAGTTACTAAGTTACCTTTCGGATCATTAGCCAAACTCACGACTACCCATCACACTCATCACAACATCTCGTATAACCTACGGTACACCTAAACAACCTTACGGTTCATTTTCCATTTACAACGGTACTAAGATTACCTTTAAAGAGTATCGCAGGGGTTGGAACGATCAATGAAGCATTGGAACCTAAGTAATCGAGTTTAGAGATGATTAGAATGTGATTGGGAAGTGTTAGAAGTGATCGGGAGTCAATACGATTGACGAATGATTAATAGAGTTCAAAACAGTTTTTTGAGTCATTGGTACCAATACCTACTTTTTTGAGGTATTGGTACCAAACCAATCCAGAGAGCAATCAGAGACCAAGGTATTGATACCAAACCATTTGTTAGTACAATACGTAGAGGTATCAGTATAAGTTCAAGTAATGTTTTCGAATTTGTTATTATAAATATCATGCAAAATCTTGGACTTCAATGCATACAAGAAAGGAGAAAGGAAGCTCATCAAAATTACAAAAAAAAAAAAATTGCATTAAAATGGTAGAAAATATTCACACTACATTATCAATTATGTTGGAAAGGAAGTTATCCATCCAATAAATGGTAAAATAATTTAAGGGTTTTGAATACAGTGTCGGTTGTGCTCGTCGTATTTTTTATTAGTACAATACAAAAAGGTATTAGTATAATTTCAGGTTCCGTTGTCGGATTTACTACTATAAACATCATGCAAAACCTTGGAGGTTCGTGGGGTTGCAGTTTGTGTGTTCGTATGAGTTAGCTCTTTGCTAGCAAGTTTTCTTTTGTAATAATAGAAAATTTCAAGAGCGCAAAGATGTAGGTTAAGATTTTGTGAGTAGCAGTAATACGAGGGTGTTGTGCACTCTCCGATGCTCTCTATGCTTCTATTTTTTTTCCTACTGTACTGATTTTATTTTTATATCTTGATGAATAAAAATAAAAATAAAAAAAACCTTGGACTTCAATGCATACAAGAAAAGAAGCTCATCAAAATTACAAAAAAATATATATATATATATTTGCATTAACATGATAGAAAACATTCACGATACTTATCCATCGAATGCTGTTGAAAAAAGAAGAAGAAGTTATCCATCCAATAAATGGCAAAATAATGAAGGAAAACAATGCATCATTTGTATTCACAAACCCTAGTAAGTTTTACAAACCCTACCAATTATTTGTAAAGTTTAGGGAGTCATGTTGATTGGTTTTAAAGATAGCAATCCGAATTTACAATATATAATTGTTTCTATAAACTAGTTACTTCCTATGTTCCTAAATTTCCTAAATGAGAGTCCCTCTTAGGAATTCCAACTTTTTTAAGGAACATATAATCATTACACCTATTTTCTATTATTACCCTTATATTCAACCTATTTTGCATCATTTGTATTCACATATGAAAGACACTTATGGAATTTCATCAAAATTCTACTTCTATTTTTGAAAAGGGGCAATCATTTTGAAACATCACAAAATGAAATAAAGGACTCTCAATTAAGAACGGAGGAAGTAAATGGTACCAATCAAGTTATAATGTTTTGAGTGGGCATTTTATTCTACGATTCAGGATGTGTTCCACATTCTCATATAGTACTTATTTGCAAAAAAAAAAAAAAAAGGCTTATTTTTTAAATTAAAAGTGATATATTGTGATAGAATGATTTGTTCTGAAAAGTAAGAATAAATATTTTTTAAGAAAGGAATGTGGAACGGGCCTTATACAACATAAACAGTTGAAATATAGATCTTGTTTGAAAGATTTCATTGAGATCTTTAATACGGTGCAAAAAAAATTTAAAAGTTATTTTTCATTTATATTACTTTTAAAATTTAAAAATATAAAATAAATATTTATTTTTTAAAATGATGTTCTGAAACGGGCAAAGATGCAACAACGTCCCTGCTGTTCAAAACAAAGGATGCAACGTCCTATTTTACTTACCCAAAAAAAAAAAAAAAATTACCTATTTTACGAGGTGGATTTGGGTGGGGCCCGATCTGACATACTACGTATTGGTTCCTATTTCTTGGATAACATTAAATATGCACTAAAAATATAGTAGTAAGTAGAACTATGACGCAAATGAAGACCATCTTTTCCTGGTTAATAACTCGATCGTCACTGAAACGAGCTACGCTGCTGGATCTGAATCCAAGGTCCAAACTCTAATCTCTCTCTCTCTCTCTCTCTCTCTCTCTCCATAGCAGTACTAATTTTTCACATTCCGTTTGTGGGAATAAATGTTTGTCACTTTGTATCTTGCCCCTGAGATGGATCAAGATTCAGCGTTCATAAGTCTGTGATTGAGCGTTTTCCTCAATTGGGTTTCAACCTAAACCCCAGTGTTTCTTTCCTCATATTTTTTTTTTCTCGTGATTGGGTTTCAATTAAAATCCGTGCAATTTGTTTTCTTAGTAAGAAATGGGATTTGGTAGTCTTTTTCATCTTTCTAACCTTAGTGATTTTGTTTTTTCATCATCTGTTCCATTTAATTAGCTTATGGTAATAATCTTTAGCTGAGCCTTTTTTTGGTGGGTGTATATGAAAAATTGACAATAGTAATTTTCCATATGTTTTATGATGGAAAGTAGTTATGAACTGGGGAATGGGTTGCTTCTACATTCGAACAAAAAATAGTATATTGCTAGATGAGGGTATTTTGGTAGTTGTAGGGACTCTGATCAAGAGCTGCATGTTTCGTTGAAGGATTGGTAGATCAAGGGTCATCCATGGTAGTTTAATGGTCATCATGAATTTAGTGCTTGCATTAAGATTCATCTAGATGCATTAAACACATGTAAGTAGGTTCAATGTATGCATTTATATCTAGGTTCATTTGGCTTTTTATATTGCAAGTTTGTTTTATGGGATTTGAATTCCCATAACATTATAACCCTCATTCCGGGGGAATCATAATATGACCCCCATGGGATAGCCTACCCATAAGAAACACAATATATGTAGGCTCATAGTGCCAAAATCTTCCCCCTTATCCCGTGGTATGACATGTGGTATGACATAACCCACCCTGTATCTCTTGGAATTATACATCTCCCTTACCCCCTTATCCCAGTCCAGACGATCAAAGAAGCCCTTGTTAAAGACTGCAAATCTTTCATATTTTGAATGGATGTATCTTTGTTAACAAAGTGGCTCTTAGTTGTTTCCGTGTCTCTCTTCTTATTTGTGTTTTCTGTATTTGTATTGAACTATATGTAGGCTTAGCCTTCAATATTGTTTTTTCACTTGTTCCAATAAAATGCTAAGCATATTTTCAATCCTATATAACTCATTCCAGTTATTTTTTCTTCTCAAACCTTGCAACATTTGTTAAGTTCTTAGTCACGGTTATGCACTGTGACCACAATAGCTGTACCTTTTCTGAGATGCACAAATTGTTTGCTGTTACTTTTTTAAGGATATTGTTTGCTGTCTCTGTAGTAAAGCTATTACAGTCGCATGAATCCTGAAGTTATATTATGAATTACGGCAACTTTGTCGTCAACTTGCATCAAAGTGGTGTTCTTTCTGCAACAGCTACAATATTTCTCTCTCGATAATTGTGTAGGGTATTAAAACACGCTCGATAATGGCATTCAATCGATGGTCAACTGTTATTTGCAAAACTATCAGCAATAGCTGTCAAAAAAACTGGTTTCTGAGGGCTGCTCCTTCCTCCTCCGCCTCTTGCAATTGGAGTAGATCACTGTGTGAAAAGAATGCGTCCTCATCATCATCGTCTTCACCGTCCATGTCATCTTATCATGTCGGTGGTGGACCTTCTTACATGCGTGGAGTTGTGTTCTGGGAACCTAATAAGCCTCTCTCCATTGAAGAGTTCCGCATTCCTCGCCCCAAGGCTGGTGAAATTCTCATCAAGACCAAGGGTAAACTTTTCCTCCAACCACCTGTGTACACTTGTATGCATACATATACTTGAGTTGAGTCTTTTATGAAGCCTTTGTTGCTACCTCATAAATATAGCTATGCATCTCAATTTTCAGTAATGTATAGAAACAAATAAAGAGAAAAAAAAAGAAACATTTTATACTTTGTTCATGCAAAGGAGAAACACTTGAAAAATAAACTCTCTTGGAAAAAACAATGTTTAATTTGCTGGTCGCTATCTTGGCTCAAACTTGTTCACGTGGGAGGGATCTATATTGTTGCTAGTGTTCTACCCTTTTCCTGTTCAAGTGGTTAGCGGGCGATGACCCATGCATAGAAAGAAGAAGGTAGGTTCTCTTTTTTTGTTGTTAGAGCTCGTCCCACATTGGTTAATTATAACCTCCAAAACTAGTATATGAGCCTAGGTAGCCTCTCCACTCATTGCGAATTGATTTTGAGTTGGATGCTCTAATGTGGTATTAGAGCTTGGAGGCTTTCGGGAAAGACTTTATTGAGTGATTGGCCCCGTTATTTTGTGCCTTAATCGCACCTTGTTTCTGTTGTTTGTTGTGATCCCTATGTTATGGATTCATTTTTTACCTCTCCACATGCCGGCCAGGGGTCGCATGTGCAGGGGATGTTAGAGCTTGTCCCACATTGGTTAATTATAACTCCACAACTAGCATATGAGCCTAGGTGGCCTCTCCACTCATTGCCAATTAGTTTTGAGTTGGCAATGAGTCGTAAAAAACTCTAATGTGACCAATAGTTCTGTTTTTTGCCCTAATTATTATGAAACATACAGTACTCGCTTATCCTTGGGTTAGAGAAACAAAAAAGAATTACAAAATGCACGTGCATATATTTGGTGTGTGGAGCCATTGGTACATGGAATAGTGTATGGGTGTCAAATACAAGGATCTGTGTGTGTGTTGGAGTCTCTATTTTATGGCCAAGAACACCAGAAGACTGGTTGAAACTTAATATTAAAAAATTTATTTTCATCAAGGGAATTACTCCATAAAATGACTTTCACAGAGTTCTAATTTGGCCTTCAATCATAGTATGGGTGCTTTTTTTCTTTTTCTATCATATCATCGTATGCTTAACTAGTAAGCCTGCAAGCCCTATGAAGGTAGGTACTTTTTGTTCCTCTTGCTGTTTCATTTGTCCAAGTCCATTTAAAATTTTCTGATATGGGTAGGACTCATGGAGACACACAATTGCGTTGCCCCTAGATACTCGAAGTGGGGATAAGAAAGACATTTTTCATGGCTTTGTCTCCAATACCACCTCCAAGGGCAAGCAAGTAGCCTTCCATCTCCGACAGAGCAAAGCACCCTGTGGGTTCTAACAAGAGACTCACAAGATGCATAAGGAACTAAATATATAGGACACTCACACGGGTACTTCACATTTAGAAGAGTCTAATACATGTACCAGACTGAAACATCATAAATGCAAATTCATTAAATTCTTTTTCTTCTTCTTGATTTCTTCTAATTTGTGGGATTTTGGATTCAGATATTATTTTGAGAGGGAAGGATTTATAATATGCATCAATTTTCATTGTCATTGTCTTTGTTGCCTTCCTTTATCTGTTTCCCTGTCTATTGAAGAATGAAGCAGGGTATTAAGTATTTATTGGTAGTGATTCTAATCCTAGATTCTTCTGGTTTTATTGTTTTGTAGTCACCACTTGTACAACCCTTTCGTGTAGATTTCAGGAGATGTAGTTCGGGAACAAAATATTTTCTATTTTTTTGTAGTTATTTAATTTTGGCTTCTCTTGTTGAGTGTTTGATCCATGCAGCGTGCGGGGTTTGCCACTCTGACCTTCACGTAATAAAAGGTGAACTTCCGTTTGCTAGCCCTTGTGTTGTGGGCCATGAGATCACAGGTGAGGTGGTTGAACATGGGCCACTGACAGACACCAGGACCATTGAAAGGTTTAAAAAACTTGAAATTTCTTCCACAAGATATGCTGTAAATAATCATAATTCCGAAAATAACTCCCAACATGGTGGAGCCCTCAATATAGATGATGGCATCAGTTTTGTCTTGATTCTTCAGATTCCCAATAGGAGCTCATGTGGTTGGAGCCTTCATAATGCCTTGTGGTAGCTGCTTCTTCTGTAGTAAGGTGGCTACATCAACTGATTACATAGTCACTTGCTTCAGTTAGTGTTGACGTGTAATTATGTATATTGAGTTTTCAATAACATATCGCACCAACCTCATGTAATGAGTTTTTGAGTGAAAACAGGGGCAAGATGACCTATGCGAGGATTTTTTTGCTTATAACCGAGCGAAAGGAACCCTTTATGATGGCGAAACACGGCTATTCTTGCGCGACAGTGGTAATTGTTCACTTACACTTGCAGTTAGTTTGCCTTATAAACTTGAACATTCACTTACAGGCTACAGCCCATCAAAATTAAGGGTTCAGTTAGATGCTTTTTCAAATTTGTCATTCTATTTGTTTCACGCAAGTTTTGTGAACACATAATGTAGAGTGTTTTTTAATTCAGTATTTATTTTGCTCATGAAAGTGAGCATGGAGAGCGGCTTTGAATGGCCAGCAGCATATTGCAATGTTTTCATTGCTGATGCCTTTACCCTTCAATCTATTGCACTTAAGGTTCATTCAGTCTTAAGTTGTCGTAATAGATTGCATCCTTCTGTCTTGTACAGAAAAGCCCTTTTGATTGCAATGACTTTTCCAGTCATTTTAGGGCGTATGAAGTCAGATTAATTTTGTTCAGTCAATGCACTGTTTCTCACAAAGTTCATCTGCATTTGCATATATCGTTCTAAACGAGGTGTTACTGTGATTCCCAAAGATACATTTCTTCTAGAATAGATCTGCTTAGAAGTATTCCCTCCTACCCCATCTTCCACAGGTTTCCTTTCCTGGTTATCCTTAAGACTTTATAGCTTAAAACAACAGAGAACGTTAAGGGAAATACCAACATATTATATGGTGAAACAAACGTAGAAAAACCAAGTTTCTGCAACTCTGTCCAGAGTCAAATAGGCAGTGATGAGCGTCTTCCATCTCCTTCCAAATTCCCTTTTCACAGCAATGCATCATCATGCAGATTTTTTACATCAAGAATATTTGGTCCGGCTCACTAGTTGGGTTACCATCAGCAGGGAAAAGCCCCCCGCCCCCATATTTGTAATGGTTTGATAATACCACATATGAACTTATGTATTATGACGTTATTTGTAAATGAGTCACTAAAATATACATTAATTTATTTTGAACCACTCGAAATTACTTCGCTTTTAGAAATGTCAACCTGATAAAAGTAGATGGGTGTTTTGGGCCTTTGGCTACCAAAAATAAAAAGAACGAAACAATTTTATACTAGTCTATGAATTCATCTTTGTTGGTAAAATTTATTTTTATTTGTTTGCCCCACTCTGAATTAAGATCCTGGCTCCGTCCCTGCCCATCTATGTGTTTGCGTGCAGGTTTGTATAGGTGTGCATGTTCCTGTGCCTTTACTTGCCACTCCTAATGCTCACAACACTGCATCTTTGGATGACTAGGAAACATGTCATTTGTGCAGGCAAACCAATATATATGTATAGCATGGGAGGTCTTGCTGAATACTGTGTTGTGCCAGCGCATGGTTTGTGCGTTCTACCCGATACATTGCCATATACAGAGTCTGCTATTTTGGGATGTGCAGTTTTTACCGCCTATGGTGCTATGGCTCATGCGGCTAAGGTTCGCCCTGGGGATACCGTTGCCGTGATTGGCATTGGGGGTGTTGGCTCAAGGTAAAATGCTAAAATTTGTTATCGTGAATTGTGTTCTTAATTTTCACTATTTTTCTCGGCCAGTTCATGATTTAGTTACTTACCATTCATGAGCTCTGTGATACTTAAATACCTGAAAACTTTGTGGGTTCCCTATCAAGTTGTTTATTTGTGTGACATCTTCCTGCTAAAAGTGCGCAACCTTGATGATTGAACTATTCATTCATACCATTTATCAGTTCATCAAGACTGACTACAATGGAACTGTCAACTGCTGAGGTGGTTTTGATTTTTCATTTACTCCCTCCATTACTTATTCTTGATCATGTTTGGGAATTTCAACATTTTAAGGTGAAACTCGATCTATCTTTTATTCATAATATCATATTCTTATTTCTAATTTTGCACACACTTTTTTCGATCTTTCAAATACATTTACAACTATTCGTAATGGATAGCTTTGGATAGTTACAAACATATTTCTCTGACTTTTCGATATGAACCTTGGTTTTGGGACATCCAAAAAAGGAAAGGACCATGAATATGGGAAGAAAGGAGCATTTATTTTATAGGGAAGGATCTTCTTACAGCCTTTTTGTTTTCTTCCTTCAAACAAGTCTTTTTGGTTTGATTCGATTTTGTTTCTGCGGTGAGCCATGGGAAGAATGGGCTGAATTGCTAGTCCTGGCTGGAAAGGTGGACGTGTCAAACAAATTGGTTAAGGCGGGCATCTTTCTTTCCTTGCAATCAGGATTTCTGTTGCATCACTTCCTAAAGCAATCTTTTTTCTTTGTGCGTATGTAAGTTTCTGAAAAGTTTGAGAGGAGGCTAGACAACGGGAGGCAAGGAAGATTGTTCTAAAGACGGCAGACTAAATTTCGCACAATGAACTCTATTGAGCCTCCTGATGTGCTTTATATCTATAGTTTGTTTCTATGAATCAGCACCAGTGCCCAAACTTGGAGGGCTTTAAGGATTGTACTGTTGAATGGATAATATAATCCCAAGGGTAAGTTATCCAATCAGATTGACGGTGAGGGGATTAATGATACCTCATCCCTCATAGTAGTATATATATCCCTTGATTCGTGGGATTTCATAGCGGTCAAATATGTAATCCCTACCTGCATAAGGTCAACCAAACACACCATGTGGTCCCCATGGATATGTGTCCAATCCCGGCGCTCAAACTAGAGTAAAAAACTGGGGCCTTAAGATTCACATTAGGTGTGGGAGAAAATTCAAGGAAATAGATATCAGTTGGTGAATTGAGATTGTGTGCTTACATCAGGAGGGGAGTTTGAGAATTAGACAGTTAGGGTAGTTTAATGAAGCTGGGTAATGGCATTGGAGATTTGCCGTGAACAAACTTTAACTGAGACTTCCTACCAGGCGTCGTTGATATAGATCGGCTAGGTAAACAATAGCACTTCGTTTATGCATACTGCAGGGTCTTAGGTCATCATGTTTGAAGGCTTTTTGTAATACCCAAAATCTTTACTTTTTGAAAGAAACTAATGCCGTTCAGCTGTTTCTTACTTTGCTCCTGCTATATGTCTTGATTATATTGAGTGTTAGAATGTGCACCACAATATTGCAGCTTTGCCTTTTCTTAACTAGCTTCAAACTTGTCAAATCTGATCATGTTCTCAGATTCTTATAATATGAATCAATTATTAAGCTTTCAAACCTTCAGGCGGAAAATATGACTGAGCATCCCTCGGATTGTTCTTGGTTTGGTGTATCCTTGAGGTTGTGATATCACTATTACATCTGGAAGCTTTAGATGTATTTATGGCTATTTCCTCATGTTTCACCAAAACAAAAACTTAAAGGTTATGACAGAGTGTCTTTGAGTCTCTCAATTATTATGAAGGCAACTTGATTGGTGGTAAGTGATATATTTGATAGTTCCAGTTCAGATAGTGTAGGAATCATGATACGAAACTGCATACGTTTTATTACTCAAATTTATCTCATTGAACTTTGGTTCCTAACCATTTATCAAGTATTCCAACTCTCTTTGTAGTTGGTGGTGTTGGTTTTTGGGTTCTTTAGTGGGTGGGGTATAGGAATAATCTTTGTACAGTGTTTTCATATTTCCGAAGTACAATTGCTGCTGTAGATTGCATTTCAATATGAATGAAGCTTCTTTCTACTAGATCACAACTATATTGTGTTGTCCAGTTGTTTGCAGATAGCACGGGCATTTGGTGCCTCTGAGATCATCGCAGTTGATGTGCAAGATGACAAACTGCAGAAAGCTAAAACGCTTGGGGCTACTCACGCCATAAATGCACGGAACGAGGACGCTGTTGAAAAAATTCGAGTACGTGGACCTTTTCTTGATCTTTTAATTTTTATTGCCTAGACCTACCCAATTTGAAACTAATGATGCCTATCTTATTGAGTTCATAGTAAAAAAGCTCTGTTTTGTCAATGTTTTTCAATTGAAATTGCAAGCGAAATATCTGAACAGAGAGTTGCCATAGCTTTTCTTTTTGATAACTTGGAGTCTTTTAACTCATAAACTTGAGGTTTCTTATCTTTGTTTTTAAGAGTCATAGCTGTCATAAAAATTAATTTCAACAATATTCCTGACTCAGGCAAATAGCCGAGCTTGTACATCTTTGGATTGAAATTGCTTCCATCCTTTCAAGCTTAATGATGAAATGAGTTGTCTCTTTGGACTAAACTTGCATTGACTTTGATTCACACTTGCATATATTCCATATTGTTAAAGCCTTACAGCTGTAGGAGTACTTCTTTATTAGTTGCTTTATCTTTCTATTTTTCATGAACAGGAGCTGTTTGTGCATAGCATTATGCTTTGCCATTCATCCTTAGGCTTCATGTGAAGCAAATTTTTAGACTTGATCATGTAAATTGAAGTAGCTTTGTCCATATTTGTCTGGACTTGACAATTGAAATTGTACTACTCCATTTGTCCCCATCTGTTTGTCCATTTCAGTGTTTATTGTGTGAATCCACTGTAAGACTTGTTTCACAATTTGCTTTGGTCCATAGTCTTATATTTTGATCATTGGTAATTGTAGTACTTCCTTTGTCCATATTTGCCTGGACTTAACAATTGATATTGTAGTACTTACTTTGTCTCCATTTGTTTGTCCATTTTCAATATTCTGGACATCTCGGAACATTATCTATATTTTCTAATTTTAGTTTTGAAAATTTTTGCCATAAGAATAGTTGACATATTTTGATTGGTAAAAAAATGAGGACGAAGGTAGCACTATTTCTTTGCCCATGAAATCACCTTTATTTTTCAGGCATTCTGAGTTAACCTAATTTGAAGAAACCCATTTAGCTAAATACTTGGTCTAATGGACTTTTTTGCTTTTCTGGGCAGGAAATAACCGGAGGAAGGGGCGTAGACGTTGCAGTGGAAGCCCTTGGGAAACCACAAACGTTTTTACAGTGTACCCAGAGTGTAAGAGATGGGGGAAAAGCTGTAATGATTGGGCTTACAGACTCTAGTGCCAGAGGAGAGGTAGATATAAACCGGCTGGTTCGTAGGCAGGTGAGTTTTCTCTTTCTGGCAGTGGTCAATTTATTCCAAGATTTAATTGCCCTGTTAATAACAAAGGAGAGAGAAGCATGGTTTAAGATTATCATGAGATTAAAGAAGTTATTAACAAAAGGAAAGAGGCGTAGTTTAAGTTTGATAATCATGGTTATATTTGCCATTGTCGGCCGTGAGGAGTTCACAAAGAGAACTTTCTAAAACTTCCAAATATGGATACTACTACATTTGAAAGAGAAGAGATTACATTACCGAAATATAAGAAAGAACACTAGATTATTAGCATCAGGTTGAAGCTAATTTACGTTGCTAAATAGTCCAGTCAACATGTTGTAGTTTAACATCCAGAATGACTTTGCCAAGAGAGACAAAAAAGACATCGCAATTGATGAAGTGGCGAAGTTTACTCTCACATTAGAATAATCATCAGGAAAGTTTCTTGCAAGTACTAATGTAGTACTACTTCCATCCCATAATCTTTCTGTTCCTTTTTGCAAGTTGTGCTATTTTCAGATGAAAAAATGAAGCATTTCCTTGCGTAATTGGTGCAAAAAAAAGTAGAAAAGTTATGCACCAAAGTGTGCTTTATTTTTTTATTTGTCTAAAAACTAGCACAATTTTCTAAATGGACAAAATTATGGAACCGATGGAGTAACAAGTTTGGGTATGATGAAATTAATCACGGATTGTTACAAAAAATGTGTGTATATTTGTCAAGGAGCAATGGGATTTGAACAAATTTTGTCATTATCCCCACTCAGGAAAACCTATTGAATGGTCAAATTACTCCTTGGGGTCAACACCCTCCTCAGGAAATCTGATGCGTGATATGAATATGTGGTGCCTCCCACCTATCCTCTAGTCATTTAAATAAATAAAACCCGGATGAAATTATCTAAACCAAGTTAAAATTAAGGGTAAATTACATTTAACCCCCCTTAACTAACACCTGTTATCGCTTTACCTCCTCTAACTATAAAACTCAACACTTAACCCCCTCTAATTATGTAAATCCTAATTCCATTAGACACCGTTAACAAAAAACGCTCAATTCCCATATTACCCTCAATTAGCAATGCATCATTGTCCAAAACCCAGCCACCATACTTAACACAACCAATCAAACCTTAACCTCCTTCCAGCCCAACACCACTACCGATTCACCTCCTCCCACTTAACACAACCAACCAAACCTAACCTCCTTCCAACCCAACACCACCACCAATTCACCTCCTACAACTATCTCCTCACCCGCTGACCTCTCAGCCAACCTTACAGGCAGAATTGTTTCATCGCCGCCACTATCTCCTCCATTGTGACGTCAGAGAAACCTAGGTCTATCTCATCCCGTTTCTCAAAGTAGTCCGGTCAATACCCTTCAGATTCCGACGACGCATGATCTGAGGGACGGCGGCGAACAACAAGATGAATTGGAGCTCCGATTGTTGGACAAAGGTAGGGTTGACTAGATTCCTGCACCAGTGCGACGATCTGTTCTTAGATCCGAAATTTTTCTCTCTCACAAATGAGCTGTACACAAAATACATATAGATAGGAGAGAGAGAGAAAGAGGGAGGGGGGGGATTTATGGAGTCGTGAACTGAGTGACTCCGCCAACTGAGTCAGCCTTGATGACGGAGCTACAGCAATGGTAGCGGCAGTCAGCTCCGGTTTGATTTCAAAAAGAGAGAGAGTAGCTGGCCTTTTGGAGAGAGAATGGAGTGGGCTTTCGATTTCCAACTGCAGCTCCGATTTGGTCAATGTTGGTGCAAAGGAGGTGAGGTTGTATGGATGTGCAAGGGAGGGGTAAGGCTTGGCTAGGCTATGTATATGTGGAAAGAGGAAAGGGCAATAATGATCGTAATTTTTGAATGGGAGGGCATGTGACTTGCACATGACATTTACCATCCAATTCTTAACAGATTGCAAATGGATGAAGGGTTTCCATTAGTTAGAGGGGGTTAACCGTCAAAAATAACAGTTAGAAGGGGTAAAGTGTCTCTGAGCCATAGTTAGAGGAGGTTAAGTGTAATTCACCCTAAAATTAAACCAACCAACCATCCAACTTCCATGCCAGGCAATTCAAATTAGCAATCTAAGTAAAGAGCAATAAAGCTAAAGAATGCAAACACCGCGATATACGTGGAAACTACTTAAGGTCAACGCACCCCAAGCATAAAACCGTGGTCTAACTACCAAATTGCTATAGAACAAAAAGGTGTACAAAGTGCTTACAAGGGAGGAATTACAAACTAATCCCAATAGCTCAACCTAACTCCTCAACTTTGATGTAGCTCCCCGAGTCCCTTCTTGATCCCATAACCACCACAAGTCCAACACCTCAATCTCCACTCACCATGGCTCCAGTATCATCTGGCCATGTAATTTCATAGGCATGAATGTATGGATTTTGAAAAGTGAAAGTTTTTGCAAAACAAAATCAACCTAGAGAGTACATGGGAATTAGAGTATTTCTCTATATCAAACTAAGATGATCAAATACAAGATTTAGATCATCAAAATGCAAATGAAATCACAAGTGCAAAAGAGGGAATGCTTTCTCTCTCTAAAAGTGGGTTGATCTAAAACTTGTGACCTAAAATGGTGAAAAATATGCTTATATATGAATTAGGTACGCCCTAAACTTTCCACCAATCACAAAGCAAGGAAATATGCTGGAGCACGCTACTAAAACGCGTGCAAAGACCTTAGTCATACAAGGCACTACTAAGGCACTAGCTCTTTGAACCTAGGTGAAAGAGTAGACATGTCAAAACCTACTGGAAAGGGCCTTAAGAGGGCATGACACCCTTTAGAGGTGCAAGCTTTTGAATATGAAAGCAAGCCTAAGGAGCTCAATGCATTCTCATGCCGATACACTTACATCACCTATAAGGCCTTTAGACCAATTTTCTTTCAACAAGGCAAGGCCAATAAAATAAGTCTAGTTGCACACAAGAGAATTCTACAAAGATTGAGGCATTTGAAAAAACGTATGGCGCATGGAAAATGTTAGGCTAAATGCATATGAGATGCATATACCTTTCCAATCGAATTTCCAAGCAAAATGCACAGCACAACCTTCGCAAACAACTCTTGAACCAACGGGTGGAGTATCTAGTCTAGACGAAGTAAAAATTCCTCCTAAACCCAAATGGAAAAAGAATGAAAACAGATCCCAATGAAAAAAGAATGAATACAGACCCGAATGGTTTGTCATATCCAGAAATTGCCAATAATATTAACAATCTTCCCCTTTGGCATTTTTGATACAAAACCATTCAAACAATAACTCATTACAAGGAAAAAAATTCTAGTTAGCTAGAGAATCTCTAAAAACTCTTAACTATCTAGTTACCAAAGCTTCCATGAAAGCCACAATGATCCTGTAAAGACAACTCAACCAAGGAACAAGCATGCATAGATAGAATATGATAGCAATAAAGAGTTAGCGCAACAGAAATTTCACAAACAAGACAAGCTATCATAAACAAAGCAATGCAAATGGAAGAGTAAACCAAGAGAAGTATTTAAAGCATAGATAAAGCGACCCTAGTCACGGGTGCAAATACTAGGATAAAACATAAACGCCCTAACCACGGGCTCCAACAAAAGCACTAATAAAATAAAGTAGCAAAGTATCAAGTAGCAAGCCTATGCTAGGACAAATACAAAACGTACCTAAATAAAAGAGATTGATAAAGAGCTACCAAAATAAACCTCGCCGCCACTCATAAAACTACTAAACTACCTCACAAGCATTCAAATCTTTCTCCCCTTTTTTGTCCCGCGAAGCAAAAAATTACCCAAAAATTAGAGGAAAGCTGAGGTAGCACTCAAGCATCAAACTCCTCCCCATCATTGTCCTCCATCTCATCATCTTGAGCCGAAGACGAGTAATCAAGCTCAATACGAGCTTCCATCCAATTGAGTTGTGTAATTATGGAAGTCATATAAACTTTACGAAAACTAAGCATTATATGCATCTATCCCTAGACACTGTGTCATAAGGCTCCAAGTGAGCCTCAAACTCATTCAACCTCACATGCACCCTATCAAATTGGCGCTAGCGATATTCCATCAAGTTTGGTGGATGAGGAGCAAGTACAAGTACAAGGGCCATCTGAAGACATTGGAACATCAGTGGAAAGATTTTCAGACTTAGGAGGATGAACATTTTGATTCCATGGTGGATTGTAGACAGGAGGAGGTGTAGTGGAGCAAAAACAGCCACAATTGGGGGATACTCAGGTTCAGGAATGAACTTAGGAGGGGTGGCACTGGCCAAAAAGTTCACTTAAGCTTTACTAAGGCTTTTTTGGTTTTAGAAGTGATAACACGCTTAGCAGTAATGGTGCGGTCATTGTCAAGCACACTAAGGTGCAAGACGCACCACTAACGCGCTTGTGGCGTGCGACAAAGGGTGCTAATGTATCAGATGCATTATTGACGCACCCATGAGGCCCAAGCTCTCTAAAGTTGAACTGAAAAAGAAACATACTTACTTCCAGAGAGGGCCTCACGCCACTAAAGCCCTCTAAGGGTGCTATCAATGACCGCACTATTACTCCTAAGCGTGCTATCACTTCTAAAATTGAACGCCTTAGTAAAGCTCAAGTGAACTTTTTGGCCAATGCCACCCCTCTTAAGTTCATTCCCGAACCTGAGTATCCCCCGATTGTGGCTGTTTTTGCTCCACTACACCCTCCTCCTGTCTACAATCCACCATGGAATCAAAATGTTCATCCTCCTGAGTCTGAAAATCTTTCCACTGATGTTCCAATGTCTTCAAATGGCCCCGCACCAGTTGTTGTCCTTGCTCCTCCTCCACTAGACTTATGGAGTATCTCTAGCGTCAATTTGATAGGGTGCATGTAAGGTTGAATGAGTTTGAGGCTCGCTTGAAGGCCTTTGACACAGTTTCTAAGGATAGATGCGTACAATGCTCAATTATCGGATAGCTGATATGACTTCTATGGCAACTCAATCGGACGGAAGCTTGTATTGAGCTTGATTACTCATCTCCGGCTCAAGATGATGAGATGGATGACGATGATTTGGGGAGGAGTCTGATGCTTGAGTGTTACCTCGGCTTTCCTTCATTTTTTGCGGTACTTCTTTACTTCCCGGGACAAAAAGGGGGAGAAAGATTTGAATGATTGAGAGGTAGTTTTATGAGTGGCGGTGAGGTTTATTTTGGTAGCTCTTTATCTCTCTCTTTTATTTAGCTATATTTTGTACTTGCCCTTGCATGAAATTGTACTTGGCTACGTTACTATGTTAGGTACTTTTGTTGGAGCCCATGGTTAGGTTGTTTATGTTTTATGCTAATATTTGCACACGTGGTTGGGGTCGCTTTATCTATGCTTTAAATACTTCTCCTGGTTTACTTCCATTTGCATTGCTTCATTTACGATAGCTTGTCTTGTTCGTTAAATTTCTGTTGCGCTAACTCTTTATTGCTATCATATTCTATCTATGCATGCTTGTTCCTTGGTTAAGTTGTCTTTGCAGGATCATTGTGGCTTTCATGGAAGCTTTAGTAGAGTTTTTAGAAGGTTCTCTAGCTAACTAGAATTTGTTTCCTTGTAATGAGTAATTGTTTGAATGGTTTGGTACCGAAAATGCCAAAGGGTAATATTATTGGTGATTTCCGAATATGACAAACCATTAGAGTCTGTAATTCATTCTTTTTTCATTTGGTTTGGGAGGTGTCTTTACTTTGTCTAGACTAGATACTCCGCCCGTTGGTTCATTGATTGAGGATGACTTACAGCGGAATTCAATAGGAAAGGTATATGTATCTCATTTGCATTTAGCTTAACATTTTTTCATGCATCATAAGTTTCTTAATGTCTAAATCTTTGGAGAATTCTCATGTTTGCACTAAACTTATTTTAATGGCCTTGGTTTGTTGTAGGGAAATTTGTCCAAGGCATTGTGTGTGTTGGCATGGGAAAGCATGGTTTCCCTTAGGCTTGTTTACAGGTTCAGAGCCTTAATAGGGCCTTGGTGGGGAGCTTGCTCATTCTTGCAGGAGTATTTGTTTTTGG
This sequence comes from Rhododendron vialii, assembly GCF_030253575.1. Lineage (NCBI taxonomy): Eukaryota > Viridiplantae > Streptophyta > Magnoliopsida > Ericales > Ericaceae > Rhododendron > Rhododendron vialii. The sequence continues at coordinate 8,974,740 of NC_080565.1, read as the reverse complement.
AGATTCAGAGACTTGGGGCCTTAATAGGTCCTTAGTGGGGCGCTTGCTCTTCTTAGCAGGTTTCTAAGGAGGCCCTTGCACGTGCCTTAGTAATGACTAAGGCCCTTGCACACGCCTTAGACATATCGAAGGTGCTATTAGATGCATGACGAGGAAAACTATGATAGCTTCATCTCTAGACTAACCAAATATCCAACCTTCATGCCAAGCAATTCAAATTAGCAATCTAAGTAAAGAGCCATAAAGCTAAAGAACGCAAACACCGTGATATACGTGGAAACTATTTAGAGTCAATGCACCCTAAGCATAAAACCACGGCCTAGCTATCAAATTGATATAGATCAAAAGGTTTACAAAGTGCTTACAAAAGAGGAATTTAACCCCAATAGCTCAACCTAACTCCGCAACTTTGATGTGGCTCCTCGAGCCCCTTCTTAATCCCATAGCCACCACGAGTCCAACGCCTTGATCACCGTTCACCAGGGCTCCAGTATCACCCGGCCATGTAGTTTCATAGGCATGGATGTATGGATTTTGAAAAGTGAAGGTTTTTTGCAAAACAAAATCAACCTAGAGAGAATACATGGGAATTAGAGTATTTCTCTAGATTGAACTAAGATGATCAAATACAAGATTTAGATCATCAAAATGCAAATGAAATCACAAGTGCAAAAGAGGGAATGCTTTCTCTCTCTAACAGTGGGTTGATCTAACCCTTTTAACCTCAAATGGTGAAAAATATGCTTATATATGAATTAGATACGCCCTAATCTTTCCACCAATCACAAAGCAAGGAAATATGCTGGAGCACGCTACTAAGACGCGTTCAAGGGCCTTAGTCATACAAGGCGCTACTAAGACACTAGCTTTCTAAATCTAGGTGAAAGAGTAGACATGTCAAAACGTGCTGGAAAGGGCCTTAAGAGGGCATGACACACTTTAGAGGCGCAAGCTCTTTGAATCTGAAAGCAATCCTAAGGAGCACAATGCATTCTCGTGCCGATACACTCACGGCACCTATAAGGCCTGTAGATCAATTTTCTTTCAACAAGACAAGGCCAATAAAATAAGTCTAGTGCACACTAGAGAATTCTACAAAGATTTAGACAAACACCATATATGATGCATGGAAAAATGGTAGGCTAAATGCGTATGAGATGCATATACCTTTCCAATCGAGTTTCCAAGAAACATATACCTTTCCAATCGAGTTTCCAAGCAAAATGAACGACATGGTCTTCGCAAACAACTCTTGAACCAACGGGTGGAGTATCTAGTCTAGACAAAGTAAAAACCCCTCCCAAACCCAAATGGAACCAGGATGAATACAAACTCCAATGGTTTGTCGTATCCAAAAATCGCCAATATTATTAACACCCGAACTAACTAAAACGACCGCTTTATTTTAAATTGTTTATTTAGATTAATTTGGCTGAAAATTCTGCATACACCTATTTAGTTTGGGTTTCTTTCCTTAATTACTTAGTTTTTCGCATCTTGGGGTTCTTTGTCTGTCCAAATTCGACGTCAGTTGACAATTTCTCATAGATTTGACTTTTCAAGGTTTGTGCTTCTCATAAGTTTGAGCTTTGTAAGTTTGTGCATGGTCATTCTGTGTATTTTTCTGATCTATATAGCGGTAAATGCTAAGCACAATGCTCAGGGAAGTGTATTGAAGTTTTAAACTTTCTGACAAAGTTGGGATGTCTTAGCATAACCAATACAATATTCAGTTTATTACAAGAAGGTTGATTGTTGTAAATTTGGATTTATTGCTTGCATTGTTGTTTGTTGACTAACCCCACTTGATAAAGTTTCTAGGTTCAGACTCTAAGTTCCATGGCACATATAACGTAGCAATTTTTATACTTCTACTTTCTTTTCTCTTTTGTTTTTTGCGCTCGAAACTGTTTCTGTTGCCAGAATTATTTTTGTTGTTTCAGGCTAGAGAAGTGCTTTTAGGATGGATAGCTGTCTTTACCATTTCTGAAGAGAATCTGATAGTGATAGTTCTTGTGACTGAAAATGGGAGATTTAGTAATAGGTCCACTGTAGACATTTCATAAGCTCACAAGTCCACTTAATAGTTTTGTAAAGTCACAAGTCCACACAACCTAAACCCTAGGGTACCCTATGAAAGTGCCTAAACCACTAAAACCCTATAATAGGAAAGTGTACCCTAAAACCCTATAAAAGTGCCTAAATCCTAGAATACCCTACCTTAGAGTACCCTATCCTATAATAAAAAAGTGCTCTCTAAAATCTTATGAAAGTGCCTAAACCCTAGGGTACCCTTACTTTATGGTACTCTAAAATGGACTTGAAACCTTACAAAATTAATAGGTGGATTTGTGGGCTTATGAAGTTCACATAATAGACCTAAGACTAATTTTCTTAAAATATTTTGGTGCAGGTCAAAATAATTGGCTCATATGGGGGCAGAGCAAGGCAAGATCTTCCAAAGCTGGTAAAGCTGGCAGAAAGCGGTATCTTCAATCTCAGTGCTGCTGTTTCAAGAACATGCCGGATAGAGGACGCTAACGACGTATATCTAGATCTCAACCGAGGTAGTATTATTGGTCGCGCTGTGGTGGAGATTATGTAAGCCCATAGGTTTGTTCTCTCTCTTTCCTCCCGTCTGTTGATGTGGCACTGAACAAATCTGAACAGATATCTGTTTATCCAGGGAGAACTGAAATTTGTGTGCAATAATGTGCTTTTAAGTGAGGCTGTGGCCACCGGGGGCAGGGGCTATATTTTACCAATCTAATTTCTTGTCTTAATCGCAATGATGTCGAGATTGTATTTGTAATAACATTCTGTTTCACTTATGTACTAAGGCATCTTGTTGTAATCTATTGTGCGTCTATACTTTTGCTGTTATTATTAGCAGAACTTGATTCTTGCAAAAGGCCTGATCACAACAATCTTGCAAATGGAGGCATTTGCCAATTGATCACCCCTCCCTCTAACTGCTGAAAATATTGGATGAGTTTAGTGGTGAACAATAAGTCATAGGAGGCAGTAGAACTTGTGTTCAAACCTCATAGTCTACTCGACCATTACAAATCTTGCTTATGTTGAGAGCTTGCCGAGAAGGTCTAACTGCACATGAAGCCTGTTTGAGTACGTGAGCAAAAAATCTACCCCTCCCTATGGCAGATTAATCTTATTGATGAGTTTGTGGAACCCAAAGAAATAGTTGAAAGTAGAAAAGTCTTGGCATTGAAGTGGTTATGAAGCATCCAATTGCACTCCCATTCTGATAGAAATGCAGATGGTAAAGGACAAATTTTTTATTGCATCAAAAAGCATTCAGAATATTACATTGTTTGCATAGCAAAAGTTACAGCATCTGAACATTAAGTACAATGTGGCCACTCAAAACAGCAGCTCCATATTGCCTATCAGACAGTTGCATTATAGAAGAAACTCGCGAATCCGAACAGGCCTTTTTACTGCATTAGTGTAACCCTGTTCAAAAATAAAAATATGCAGATTACCAGATCATGGGTTGTATTCTCTCTCTCTTTCCCCATTACTGCTGGGAAACTATCAAGAAAGTTAAACTGGTATATTTGAAGATTTGAAGCTCTATAGCACGAACAGGCTACTTTCTCCCTTCTGTAGTTCTCAAGTACACCAAGAAACAGAGAGTAAACCATGAACCCTTATATGCTCACTTAATTCCGACATCAGATACACATTTCGAAGTGCTACATTAAAAACTAACTAATTGTGATATCAAACCTTGGTCTATAATGAACATATGCATCTGGGTTTTTTTTCCGGGTTGTGTGGGGTAAAAGGAGAGAAGATGGTAACTCTACCAATTCTATGAAGCATAAACAATAAACCCCAACCAACCCATGCGCAGTGTGTACAGGCGGGTTTGTGTTTTGGGTTGGGTCGAGGAGAGGTGAGTTGGGTGTGCAGGTTGGCGGGATTTCTGCAGACCCCAATTAGTCGATTACTAACTGAACTTTACTAGAACGCAACTATCGAGGGATTGTTGAGTAAGCAAGCATCAGCATTGATTGGCAACCTAAGATAGCCTTATATTTGTCAGACAGGGTAACTATACAACAAGCATTTGTGTATCACGACAATAAATCTTTCTAATCTTTTCAAGAGGTGGGGGTGGTGAAGCGGTTGATGGTTCTGAATGATCCATGGTCATCAATTTGAATGGAACTAACGATGTTATGCAGCAAAAAGTGGTAGTTAACTGAATGAATGAAGTCCTATGCATGCCCTTACTCCATCATTTAAGCATGTGGAGGGTGCTCACTGAGTAAAGAAAAATCGAAAAGCTTTTTATGATATTAATTGAACTGGGGATTACCCCCCTTTGGCCCAAATTTGTTGGTCTTTTTGACGGAGTCTTTTTTGGTTATTTTTCCTTAATTTTTACAAAATTCGGGTTAAATTTTTTGGAGTAACTGTTCGTCTCGACGAGAGGAATGAAAAATTATAGCAATGTAGACCAAAGTTGAAATAAGTTCACTAAAGACGAAAAAGACAATCTTTTTTGTCTTTATCGTCCTCTTATATATAGACATTTTAAACTTGGGTCTATATTTTCATCCGGTTTGATTCCCCCGTCAAGAGGAACGATGTGATGTAAAAATTATGACAAAAATCTTTTAAAAAAAGTAACCAAAAGTTAAAGTAATACCGACTGTCTTTACCAAAAATTAATTTAGTCCAAACACACTCTAAGGGCATTAAGAGTTCATTTCTGATGTAAAGAAAACGCCCTCTTATTTCTGTTCAAAGTCTGAACTAAAGTGAGGTATCATGAAGTTTGCGGACACAGAGCAGTAAATCTACTCCATGTATAGTTTGCAACGGTACATAAAGCAATGTATAAAGTGGTTGGTTGTTACCTCATTGAATTTAAATAGCAGAGGACGTGAATCTCTCTCCGAGGTTGGTGGCTTATTCTTAGGATTATCAGCATTTTCAGAACCTTTGCTGCTCAACTTTCTAAACCTGGTTCAAAAGACAAATTATGAGTCTACTTATGTTTCCAGGTAGCATGTGAATTAACCTCCCACTGAAAAAAGCATGACGGATTTCAAGTATAGAAATGTAGAGCAAATGTCAAGCTGTCACAGACACCCTCCCCGCTTATGCAGCCTCATAGATAAGAAACAGAAAAATCGATGGAAATCACAAGGGCTACATCATTTATATAACTCTTGACAATTTTGGGAGAACAAAAAATTATCAATTTTGGCAACATGAACTATAAATAAAACATGAAAGAGTGACACCATGGTGCATTCAACCAGGAAAAAGATTGAAAAAAAAAACTCTTTATTTGTCAACAACTGTATACACATAAGGAAGACATTTCTTTCAGTAATCTAGTCTTAAAAAGTTGAACATAAATTCAGAGTATGTGTTAAAAAGAAAAGGGCAAAAGTGACTACATAGCTGGAAGAATTTTCGTTGGGAAAATTGAACGTTCTGGCTAAGATGTCAAAAAAGCATTCCATTTTACACTGTAAATCCAGTATAAACAAAATAAAAGGGAGAAGTTCCAAACCTTAATCAAGTTCAACTTTGTAGATAGAGACTTGCGATACAAAATACATGCTCCGTTACTCTAATTTCTAGAAAAATCTCAATCCTTTTTATCAAAAAAAAACTTCATCATCAGCACATGATCAAAAATTCTCTTCTTCTTCACAAAGACGTTATGCCTCTTCCAGTAAAATGAGATTTTCCTTGAGAAAGAATATATTTGCATTCTGAAGTTAGACTTCTAAATGAGAAATTATTCGGCTCTTACGTGACAACTCCCGGAGGCTAGAGCTCCAGTGAACCATTTGACCACGTGTCATACGCTGTTTCATGCTCTTTTTCCTAGCCCATGAACCCTCCTTCATTTCTGAAGTACTAATCCATCCAATTACATTTCCACCTCCCTTTTCTTGTAAATGCACACCAAAGCCAGTCTTTTATTGTGTTCTGAAAATTGTGCTATGTGTAGTTTTAGAAACTGAATCAAAATATTTGGAGAGCATTTTTAGTAAATGGAGTGCGAAAATCATAACCCTTACTGAAAATACTACCACAAGTGAAGGTTCTCCTTGCACTGTCATTATTTGGTTTTATCCCAAGCTTCTTCTTCTTCTTTTTTCTACCTTTCTCCCAACTTAAATGGTCATGAATACGGAATTGTTGCATTCAATAAATGGGGCAAGACAACAAACAGCTGAATTGTAAAGTAACACCAAGTGCCAACCTGTCATTCTGTTTTTCACTAGTTCAGAAAGATATCATGAAATAAGTTCTTTAAGTCGAAAAAGATACTCATTCTTATCTATGATTCCTTGTTACGAACTCATTTACTTTTCCACTTACAGCATTTGTGGCTATCCTCAAGTGTCATGAAGGTTGCTCATACCAGTAACCAAGTACATTCACAACAACATTTGTCAACCATTCTCGAGCCAAAACTAAAAGCAAACCATACACAGCTTTGGTCACAGAAAAAAAAAAAGCCTAAATCAGCTTCAGCTTTATTTTCAAAAATGAAAAGAAATAGGTCAGGTTGTTCCTCTTTTGTCACTGAGTACGCTATTATGTTTGTAGGCGCTTATATTTCCATTGTGTGTTAAATGTGCACAATTTATGGGTAGCTGCTAACACCAGAGCTTGGGGTGGGGGCCGGTTGGAATGTGATAGGAGACATAAAACAGAGGACAAAGAAATAAATTACAAAAAGGGAAAAATATACCTGTCAAAGAAGTTGAAGGATCCGCTAGAGGGCTTCTTTGAAGGTCCTGGGGAACTCACTTGTACATTAGCTGTGGCACTTAAAGTAGATCCTGAAGCTGCTGAAACTTGGTTAGTTACCAACTTAGATTGCTTCAAATTTGATGTATTCTTGGCATTTTGCATGTTTTCAGCACATGAAGTTGTTGCACAACCAAATGCAGAAGATTGTGCTCGGCCTTTTTGTTCCCCAACTGGTGTCAGGTTTCCTTTGCTGCAAACGTCAGTTGGATCCATGGATTTGCTGATGCTTCCTTGCAGAATTTTTTGCTTTTCCACCTGAGGTTAGTTTGTTATTTGCATGATGTTAGTTTGATATAACACTCCGCCCTCTGGCTCTAATGATAATGGGGTGCACTATCTCGTAAACAATGGTGCTTATCATTAAACAATAGAATTGAATTCAAATCAAGCTATTAAAAGGACTTTCGTCAATGACATTTTAACTGAATGACATGAATTGAGATGCAGTACATTCCTTGCACAAACAGTCAATCGTTTTTCTTAACTAACAGACATCACAGGGCTACATAACTAAGGACATTTGAGTATTAACTTAAGCACCAACTCCTCTAAAAGGCTGAAGCAGTTAGAGCGGGACTTTAACCATTTTTTCCCAGCAAATGGCCAACATCCCCAGCCACTATAGTTATGCCATATGTATTGTTTTTCCCCTCAAGGTATGGCATCCAATCCAAAAGAAACAAGATACTGAAGCCAAGGGCAGGCACTGCGATAGCGAGTGGGGCCTACCACCTTCCCAGAGTTATATTTTGATTAGCCCCAGGTATGTATTGGTCCTTACTATTTACCAAATTAAAATAGCATTTTGTCCCCTTCAAAGGCTTAATAGTGTTACTAGCTGGTTAAAACAAGATAAATAAACCAGCCACCGTCACTAGCCAGGGGAATTTAATTTTTTTGCTACCTCAATAAATTTTATAGAGAAGGCATCGAGGGAATGGCACCCAAGTACATAAGAAGGCCAAGGACAAAACAGTCCTATACATCAAGAAGCCTGAAAACAAATTGAAAGTAAGGCCATGCACTACAATCTAAACTCCAAATATATCCATCAAATCAAGAAATTGTTCAAGGGTTGAATTGCATTCCATCAAATCCCAACTGTGCAAGCCAGAAAGAAAAGACTCTTAAGCCTAACTATAGGCCTCTCCAACCATCAAAATATCTACTATTCCGCCCTCTGTAATTTAGCGACATCAAGCAAATTGGAATCCAACTCAAAAGCTTCCATCTTCATCTGTCCACTCTAGCATTGAACCAAATCTTGAATCAACTCTACCCTCGAAGGTGAAAGAACCCACGATCCCACCATAAAGAACCAAGCCAAAGCTCCATCACTACCGAACAGTGAAAGAAGGGCGCCACTGATTCTCCATATTGTAAACACATTCAACAATGACTACCCTCAACTTTCCCATGCCGAACGAGGTCATCAAGGGTAAAAATCATGTCCTTAGCCACACAGCATGTGAAGAAAGACCTCGGTTGAAGCACGAGTGAACCATATGGCTTTTCAAGTAAAGGATATGTAAATACCTCCAACAAAGACATGATAATAAGATTTCAACTAGAAAGAGCCATATGCCGCCAGAATCCACCTCAAAGAATCCTTCCAAACTTCAAACCGCACAAATCATTAAAATTTGCCCAAAAGAGCCAACAACTCATCCAACTCTCAATCATGTATCTTCCTGCGGAGAGAACTATACCACATCACCATCTCCCCATGCGTCTAAAGATAATTTGACACTGCCGCTCCCCTATCTACCGCCAGGTACAGTATACGGGGATTAGCAATCAGCCTCTCACCACCACAGTAAACATGATCCAAAAAAGAGTTTAGAAAGAATGTTCTTGTTAGAGCTTGTCCCACATTGGTTAAATATAACCTCCAAACCTAGTATATGAGCCAGGGCAGCCTCTCCACTCATTGCCAATTGGTTTTGAGTTGGATGCTTGCACATCTACAAACTTTTACACTACCAAAACACAAGTTCACAATCTATTACTCCTAGCATCCTGTTAGAAACTTGCAAAATGTTACTCCCTTTTAAAGTCACCTCATAGAAGGTTTAAAAGATTAGCATGAAAGAAGCTCCTTATGAAACAAAAAATTACCATTGTTGTTCACCATTTGTTATTTTGGTGAAACATATATGTCGTGCGACACAACTTGTTACAAACAATTCATTGAGTTGCATCACTTACCTCATGCACCAAGACTTGCTTCATAGCTGCGGCAAGAACAAAGTGACTAGATGAATAGCCCTGCTCAATACCAAAATAGAAGGGCATTTAGACAAGACAATAAACCTCATCTCATATGTGATACCACAAGAAAAAACACTAACCTTGAAGTTTATTAAGTCACCAATAGGAGGATCAAATGAAAGCATTGAAGCCTCCACAACTGCTTCATGTCTAAGGATACTGGGTACAGGATCAGCCTTCTGGTTTTTATAGGTCATAGAATAGGAGACCATTGTATTCACCAATTGAATCATATCCTTTTTCTCTTTATCTGATAGTAAGTGAACTGCCACCTGAGAAAAAAAGACACCATGCTGTTTGAAAACAATAGCACTAAGAAACTCCAAAGCCAGGGATCATCCCACAAAAGAAATTAAACAAGAAATGCCAGCTTTCCAAACAATCACATTTCAGTAGTAAGCAGGATTGCTAATTTTGTATATGATAAAATTTTATTGTTCTATGGTAACAAATCCAAGCTGAGCAACAAACTGCTTAAATGAACGGTTAACCTGCAGCACAGTGGCTTAAGCAAAGAGCACTTGTGCTTTTAAATAAGTTAACATCAAGAAAGTCAAGTTGGTACCCCACGGCAATATCAAAGCAAACTTGTTAAGCTATACAAAACAACCACTCATTCATTTTGCTAAATAATTTTACAATGACTCCCCCAGAGTGTAAAAGTGTACATCCAAAATACTGTCCTTGAATCCTCCAACTTATCAGTCCGGTGGCATACAACAAAACTAAATTGTTAGGTATTTAATCCCTAGTAAAGAATTTACCACTTATTCAATTAAATAACAAGGGAAGGGTATTATTAGGCCATATATAGTGGACAAAGTAGAAGAAAGGAAACATTAACAATCTAGCATACACACAATAACAATGAGAAAATGTCATCACTATAAAACCAATATAACTCTTTCATTTAACCTCACATGACTTCCACGGAATAAACATGTCACTCTAGGTCAAGAACATTGCCTATGTTTACCTCTACAACTCTCTACATTTTATATGTAACTTTAAATACGGGGGCAGTCTAGAATATCTGTAAAAGCATTGGGGTGCACCTATTAACTTTCCAAAAACTCATTGAGCGACGAAGCACATCGCAAGGGCATCTTGAAACTTCGTAGGGGGGTCGCTAACTCAATGGACACTTGGATACATGTCCAAGTCCAACAACAGGCACTTCATAAATGCACTCCATGTACAACAATCTTAGCCACCTCCTGCCTTGCCCAACGAAAGTATCTACTTGTCCAAAGTTCATGCTACATTAACTTCAATATTGTTTAGATCTGATTTTTGAAGTAAATTTAGTTTAAGAGCTTGTAAAGGATCATATTTACTTTTTCCTGGAGGAAAATACACATGCATGCAACAACAAATTGGCTCATTCAAGTAGAAATCTGACAATGTTGTCTAAAAGCAAACACTGATGATGCATGCTGATGTCAGCATCAGGTGCTGTCACCAGACACAATGACCTCTGCTCCTGTGGAAGTGCTGATATACCCTAGTAAGTATCTTGGTATTCCAACTTGGTTGGCTCTTTTTTGTCAAGGGATTTACTGGTTGGAAACTGATTGATCTGGAATTCCAACAATTTGACAGCTTTGTGAGATGCCTTGCTACTAGCTGAATAGCATTCACCTGTTCTACTGGATTTGAGCCTTTTTTGGGCATAGGAACTACATGCAGATCATATAAGTATACGCTGATGAGTTTAAGCAGATGACCGTTTATATGAAAAGGCGACTGTCACAGTGGATGCTGTTACAGGTGAGTACATGACTTTTTCCCATTCACTTTTTTGGCAAGTATGGCTACTATTCTCAGTGCTCTATGGTCAACTGTTCAATAGTTCATTGTTATTCTTGCTGACATTGTCCCTTTTTCCCAGAGTTTCTTGGCCATTTTTGTTGTGGTACTTGTGTGCTTAACTGGACTTGGAAACCCGTCAGAGGGATATTCAATGCTCTGCAAATACTAGCAGGAGTGGTGGTGATAGAATTGGACAGGATTGGTGTTTGGGTTGAGAAACCTACCCTCCACATCACCACTGTAAGGTTTAGGTGATAAATATTGCCACGTTTAGTCAAGGTCCATGCTCTTGTTTGTTAAAAAGCAAAGGACTAATAGGCTGTCTGAATGAAATACACAAAGATCCCACATATTTTCATCAGGAATCTGAAAGCTCTGGTTTTGACTTGGCTTCTTTACTTCTAAACCCAAAACCTTGTTTTGTTCAATTCTCTCCGCAGGTATCTTTTGTTGTTTAAGACATTTGCCAACTCAATTGTTCTCTCAAGCCTCTTGCCTAATCGCGAAAAGGAGGCTATACCTGGTCATAGAGTGGTGTGATAGGAGGGCCTTTTCTTTTTTCATGGATAGCACGGAAGAAGTGGCAGATTTGTAAAGGTACAAGGGTGGCAGTGTGGCCCTTAAATCATTCCCAGTGGTGCAAGAGGTTTCAAGGGGGGCCATCCAACAAGTGCCTCATTTGCATTTTTGTAACAAGTGATGTACATTGTCTTTGATAAATGGAAAGCAAATAAAGGGCAAGTTCAACATAAAAGGACAACAAAGGAACAATATAGGTGAATTACCGGCCTAAGAGTTGGTGGTGATAGAATATGCAGTAACGGAGATATTGAATCTTCTACAAAGGATTTTGTTGACAGATGCCTTGAGATGTGTGGCGAAATTTTGTTGTGCCAAGACCGTAATATGTCCATCTTTTCCATCAACATTGTCCGGTATCTGTTGATCCACAGCAACATGCAATGGTGAGACTACTCCAAATCGTCATAACCTTCTAAACAGAAATAAAAATACCTCTGGAAAGACTTTGGCCATTCAATATTTGGTCTCTCATTTTGTGCTACCAAACCACGTACAGCGATTGCGATGGCGGGTTGATAAACTACAGCATGTAAAACGGTAGTTCACATATTTAACTTGAAATATATGCTTAATAATGGAAGGTGAATCCTTATATACCTCATTTCCTACCTTGAAGGGACATCTTTTGTGTACGCATAATATATTGATGAACTAAATCAGAGACGCCAAGACTATGCAAGCATTTGACCTTCATTTACGTGCTATGTTAGACATGTGCACAATCATAACAGGTTTTTCTAATTCCCTAGCTTGAATAATTACACAATATAACAAGGTGTTTATGGTAACTATGACTTACAGTCTTTCGCATGACTGGATCATGATAATGGAGCTGCAAAATATTTTCGTGGATCCCATCAAAAATTAAGTCATAGTCACCACTGCACAGTAGACAACCATTCAACAACCGAGATAGATGACATTTCACTAGAAGTCATGAAAGAGAAAACGAGCTTTTTAACTTGAGTTCTTAACCTACCGGCTAGAAATCAGGGAGTGAACAAATTCAAAATCTTTAGACATGCTGCTGCAGCCATTACCGACCTTCCTTTCGCGTTTCTCTTTTCTCTTCTGAAAAATCTTCAGAAACAAAAGCAAAGAATTTCAAACTTAAAATTGAAGATTAAAAGTTAGACAGCGAACATAACTACATAACTAAATGTTTTACCTCTTTCCAAATTTCAAACACACTTCTTGATGTGTCCTTCCGGCCAACCACTTGAGAATCAATCTCTAACTAAGATACAATTAACCATAAAAAATTATGTTTTCAGGAGGTGAATCAAAAAAATTAAACGAGTCAATATAATTCCCAACAAATTCTTTATGAGGAAGACACAATCTTCCTCAAACAATTCAATGAAAGATGACAACATCTATCATGGTAATCAAAGGCCAAACGGAGCAGGCATCATATAGTCGAAAATGGGAACTGTCAAAACAAGTAGTCCACATCAATGCCTTTTCCCATGTGGTTAGGGGAGAAGGCCTTGATGTTATATGCCACGCAAACCCATAGTGGTCATCTTCAGGTAAGACTTTCACAGTGAAAATTGAAGAATCATTACTGATATCACACATTTTAGGTAGGAGCATAGCACAGAATAAATGATATTATTTAGGCTTCCTGTAAGGAAATTGTGGAAGAGTAATTTCCATTTTTTAACAAGCAAGTTATACATTCCCAACCAGCAGAGGCTAGTCCCTCATTCCCATTTTTTTCATCTCCCATGGGAATTCTAATACTTGAAGAAGACGCACAACAAGCACTTTTGCATTGAAATGAAATGAAAAGGTATAGCTTCAAAACTACTCCTTGAAGATCAATTTCAAACGTATTCACTCTCAAGTCTCATTCATTTGTAAAGAAGATTAATGGTATGTTTTGGAAATTTATACTTTTCACAAGTGGGCTTATATTTTGGGGGATCACAAAATGGAAACGATGAGTAATTTGGAATGTAGGGAGAACAACTCTAATTACTTGCAGGTGGTAACCTGCCCAAACTTCCTCATTGACCTGAGAAGATTTATTAACTAATAAATACGGCACTCGATCAGGATCGGTAATTTTCATACCACGTTGAGAGTTTCCTTCTTCTTGTGGAGAAACTGAAGAGTGTTTAAGCACGAGCGTATGTCACAATCTAACAAGAAGAAGCAAACAACAATGTCATGGGCATAATATTCAGAAAAGTCGAATTGCATTGCAGGCATAAACTTAATTGAAGAGTCACTCTCGTGTGCCTAATTGTTCTTCAATGTTGTTCGGAATTAGTCTAATTTGATATCTTTGCATGTTGTACGATTAGGTACAACATGTCTCTTTTAACCTTGTTTCATAAAATTAATGGTACTTCAATAAATTTCTCAAAATATACCTTAGAGCCACATTAACTAACGAAATCGAATGTTTATGTAGACATTGAGATCAAAAGCATTTCTGCATTTTCATATTTTGTGATATCTAATAAGCTTCGATTAGCTAAAAACCCGATGCTCAAATAGAACACCATTGCTTGGGTTTCAATTTCTCATGAACTATATGCTGAAAGAAAGAATCAACTCAACTATTTTCGTTCTTTGGTTTTTTCATCACTGTCCACTATACAAGTCATTTTCTATTTGGAAACTTCTTCCTTGGGTTTTTTCTCTTTCTAAACACTGCCACATATTTTTCGTCCAAGCAACCTTTATTTCAACGAGGGAAGAAAAACTAGTTCACAAGATTGATGTGTCATGGCAGTAGAGCTATTACTCACCAGTATACTCTGCAAGTGCAGTAAGAGCAATGGAACTTGTCTTCAGTCCTTCCTTGTTACATATATATTTGAGCCTTCAATAACCAACAAAACAAGATTTCATAATAAGAATGAGAGAGCAGTGAGGCTCCACATACAGTTGCAAATGTCAATTGTAGGACCATCACAATAAAGGCCAACTAATGGTCCAGCACAATGAAGACATGCTCTCATGCAGTCTTGGGTTATTAACATCAGTCACTAGTACAATCCTATGAGTCCCAAAGTACTAACCAAATACAGAGCATACGTAAAAATGCGATTTTCCAAAAAAAAAAAAAAAAACTTTCATAAAGAAAAAACGGACAAAATAATGGTTTTTAGACACAAATAAAATGTCAAGTCTTCCTTGTACATATGGTACCATAGTAGCATTTCACCATATAGCTAAAGTTCAGCTCCATAGAGTGATGGGTGATGATTAAGGATACAATGACACATTCATTGCAGTTTTTTATTGGATACACCTTTTATCAGTTTGCTATAGCATTAACAGTCTCCATGCTATTCTTGTTTCCTCTTAGTATGAAATTTTTTGTGAATTGCCATCTGTGAGATAGATTGATGGGCTATGGAGGCCCTGATGGTGATCCAGGATACCAACGAGATCCTAAAGGCTTGAGGTGCCGAAGGCGGAGGAGGAGAGAGCCCAAGGCAGATCCTAGAAAGAGAGAGAGGGAGGCAGTAGAGAGACCAATAGCAATAGTATGTAATGTGTTGGACAAAGGCAAGGGTCCTTTATGTAAGAAAGAGATGGCTTGAAGTCCAGCTGGAATGAGGACACGTGGAAGGTCCTCAATGGCTGGTCATCTGAATGTCGAAAGCCTATGAGACCAGAGGGCATACCCATGAAGTCAGATTGATAGTGATGTGTGATATAAAGGGTTTAAAGCTTGCATAAGATAGGTAGACCTAGGTCTAAAGGTCTAGCGATCAAAAGTGAGTGATAAGGGTGTCAGGTGGTAGGTATTATGCGAAGACCAAGAAATTGTCCTTTAGCCAACAGGTCTCCTTTCTCTCTAAGACTGGTTTGAAATCCAAGCTTGGGCCTTTAGGCGATCCCTTGAAGCTCAACCCTCTATTCCATAATCCTCCTTCAGTCCCGAGCAACTTGGGCCCTGCCTTCAGCCCAAGCATAAGCCTTTTACTTCAGGGGTGGGTTATCCTTTAGCCGTTCCCCAAGGGTCTCCTTCGGCCGGGTTAACCTTCGCTTCATAAAGTCGCCTTGTTTCCTACACATCTTGATACTTGGTACCATGTACCCACATTTTTCCTCCTGCGCGCATGTCCTCACATGCCAATGAGAGCGTGTGTGCATAGAGTTCCTCAGACAGGCCTTTCCTTTGTGGAGTTTCCTTTGCTTGAATTGCTTTGTGAAGCCAGACTTGAGGTACTAACACACAAAAATGTATATATCGTACCGAGATCAAGGGAAAATATAGAAATTTTTCTGAAGGCCAATTTCATAGAAAAACAAACAAAAATGGAACCCAGATACAAAAAGTCATGGCACAGACACAGACAGACATGGACATGGTTACGCTGAGATGACCATTTCAAAATAGATAGGTATGCTCTATGTACCTATAATGTGTATCTACCAGTATAGAAAACAGGAATGGGAAAGTGGTACGCAATATGTACTAACTGTACTATGATAGGATTAGGCTTCTAGATAGCAAAACACGAACTTGCTTCTTTCAAGTGATAAAAACAAATTTTACATTCTATCTTGCAAAAGCTTCGCTCTTCGTAGATTTTACTTGTTTACGTTTGATTTTTCAATAAAACTTTGGGGATCGCTTGAAGATAAAAAAGAAGCTATTAATTTCCCTATCATTTTCTTCTCCATTGAAAAATTCCTCCAAGGATCCATATAAAAAAAAGGGTACGAACCTCTGTTTCGTTGGATACATGCAAATGGCAGGGTTCACTTGGCACTTGTTCTACTGGCCCAAACGTTAGAATCCTTCTATAAAAATAATTGGACTAATGATCCAAGAACAACTAACTATTTGCACCAAAAACAGATATTTTTCAGTACAGAAGTATTATATACACAAATTTAACTTGCTTTTGTTCATGCAATAATTGTAAGAATAAAATTCTGAAAGTCCGAAGTAAATATGAGTAATGAAGTTGCAACGTGGTTGGGGAATAAGAACTATATAACTTTAAGTCTTTAATCAACTATTAGGAATGGCCTCATTTTATGGTAGTATATCCATAGAAGGGCTGGTTGCCAAACCACCCAACTGACAGAACACCTGGCTCCAACACAGGAACCAGTTTCCAGACGATTTACAGTGAACTAAGAGTTTGAAGTAAAGCAATGTCAAGCAACATTGGTGAACCAGGTGATGCTTCTAACATTGGCGGTCAAGTTTGATACCCATCAAAATAGCAAAGTTGGTAAATCATTACCTGCTTACAACACGACTCACGGATGGTTGAACGAATATATGAACCCTGCGACCAAGAGCAAATCATTTATTATCAGTTATCAAAGTACAAAAAGTTCTGCTTTGCAATGTTTTATCAGACCTAGATCAACAGAAAATTCAAAGCCACATAAATTACTTATTTGATTTCTGAAGGCAGACTTGAGGTACTATTCTTTATTACTCCATTACATCCTATACTGTTGGTGTTGGTCCTTTTCAGGGGTTCAACTTTTTAACGGGACATGCAATTAATACTCTCAAGTTCAAAGGAAAAAGTTTACTCCCAAGGTTACCATTTTATTCCCACTTTGGGCAATATTCATAAAATAATCTTTCAGAGTGATTTTGGAAAAATTTACAACCTTTACTTCTCCAAGAAGAATTACATGTTCGAACTTTCCAAAGTTCAAACCACTAACAACGACGCACAGAGGGAGGATCTTTTTAATTAGATACCATACAGCATAGGTTACGCGTCATTTAACTAGTTATTAATTAGCATCACATCAACCCTAATAAGAAATCAACAGCACAAAACCCTCGCATCAACCCTACAAAGAAATTTCCAGGCAGAGAATCTATTAATACCTAAAATACAAAGATGAAAAGAAAGAGAGCTTCAATTCTTAAAATGATGACTAAATACAAAAATTATAAATCAAACCAAACCAAACAAACCTTGTTCCCCAATCAAAAGGCCTAATCTTGTTCTTACCACTCATCAATCTTAACCTCATCATATCAGCTGCGCTTATTCTATTTATGTATAGTCTCATAGTTAACAACATTCTTTTCTGTGTAGAATCATTGACTTTATTATGTTCTCTAAGAAAGTAATCTCAATTTTATAGGTACCTGTCGATCGCATATTGTACCATCACACTCCTCCAAGATAAAACTTACTTTGATTCCATGAGTTACATGTTACCAAAAATTGAACTTGGATGGCAAAGTTGTTGATACCTCACGGTTTATCAATCTTCACTGAGACCTTGATTCTATAAAATAAATGTTACGACAATTACATTGGATAGACTCAGTCATTCCTACTCATTCAAACCCTTTTGGCTTCAAAGCTTCTCTCAGAATTTCTAATTCTGCATTAACACCCTTTTTAGCTTCATCTGCTAACACAAATATCAACGAACACATACACCATATGACATCAAACTAGACGTGCAAAGTCAACTCGTATATCACCAGAAAAAGTAACAAAGATTACAATTCTTTGTCTAATCCTACAACACTTGGAAGTACGATGTGTCTCCTACGGGTGATCCAATTACAGTCACAGTCACATCCTATATGTCCTTTAGCACACTAATATACTCCTTTGTCACTCTATTTCTCTTCAACACGCTTTAATTTTTTTATTTTTTTATTTTGATAACCGGATGTCCGGACCAACTTGTGCGCACGTCAACTAATTCATGGACCCCAAAGAGAACAACCGGGCATAACCCCCAGTGGCCCTAAGGTATGGAATGGTTGGCCACCGTGGGAATGGAACCTGTGACCTCGTGGAGAAGCACTTATTGCTTTCTCACAACCACTTGGCCAAACCCCTTGGGGTTAACGCGCTTCATATTATATCTCCATGCACCCTATCACAAGCTTTTGCTAAGTCTATGAAAACCATCTGAAGATCTTATTGTTCTCTCTCTTCATTTCTTTGTTAGTCTCCTTTTGGTAAACTGCTTCCATGATGTATGTATTCAAACTAATTCTTGACACCATTCTCAAGATAAGTTGATTGATGAAAGGATTTTATACAAAGTTATTTCTACAATGATACTAAAATCTGATAAACATTTAACATATGAAAGATTCGGCCAACCACGACATATGTACATTGGAATCATCACGAAGCTGATATTTAAGCACATATAGAAAGGAAATAGCGTAGGTACACCATGTTCTTATTACGAGAACTTCGCTAATTTTGAGTATAGGTATTGGATTGTATGGTCTTATCCTACTACTAGTCTGTCATCATTGAGACCAAAACCAAACAAGGCAAGGGTGGTAGCTGTAAACAAAAGTAACTTACTTTGCCACTTGGCGCAAAGGTCTCAAGGCTGGTGCATATAGATCATTACATATGCAAATCACCTGCATATCACACCCATCCATTTTAAGCACCATGAAAATGATTGATAAACCATGTAAGACAATTTGAATCTTACAGGTCTTGACAATGATGCACTTCTATGTTTCTTTCTTGAGGACGTCCTTCCAATTTGCCCCTCCTTAGATTCATCTTCTTTTCCAACATCAGACTTTCTCTCAACAGAGAGCTGCATCAACAACATATGTACCATTGCTACTAAAAAAAGTAGTCCACATCACAACGCACAATAAAAGTTGACTATGAGGAAGTGAAAAACCTATTTTCATTATTCTTAACTGGAAGAGCAAGATAATTTTAAAATGGTGAAATTACACATAGACCCCCTCATCTATACCTATATCCTCTGGACACCCCCCCTAACGTTTAAAATTTGCCCAAACAAACCCCCATCTACTTGAAATGGAAAATTCGCTAACTCTGTTAACGGAATGACAGAAATAACGATGCTAACCCTTAAAAATTGCCCATGCTAACCCCTTCATCTATGATAATTAACCAATTCAAAACTCATGTTCCAAATCCATCATCCCAATTCCGATTGCCCATTTTGAACCCTCAAACCCAGCCCAAATCTCTACTCCTCAAACCCAACCCAAACCTAGACTACCTCTACGCTTCTACGCCTCCCGCGGCTTCACTGCAGTCGGCTCCGCCCACTATGTCACCGTCACCCACAACAGCTTCTTCGATAATTGCTAGAGCTACGAAACTTTGTTGGATTCAAGATTGAAATAATGAGGGCCCCACAAACAGCTCCCTCGCTCGCTAAATTGCAATTCTCTCTCCCCCTCTCTCTGTATATATATATATATATATATGGCTAAAATTCAAACCCAGTTTTTTCATGGACATGGGTAGTTATTCGCAATTGTTAGAAGTTATTCCTTGGCCATGGGTAATCATGAGCCAACTTATACTTGCCCATTAGTCAAATGGCCTTTGATAGATAACGACCGTGTCCCACTTCCCCTTTTGCGTGGGAATTCCAGATCCATCAAGCAACTCCATAAACCATGGGCCTCTTCCATTTTTATCCGCATAACAAAGCCCAAAAGGCCAAGTCTCACAATATATTCGGTTTAAAATTAATTGGGCCTTCTTTGCATCAATGTGGCCCATTAATTTTAACCTAATAAACATCTATTTAATGGCCCAATTTAATTAAAGCTTAATAAATGGCCCTCCAACGCTCATTGTGGGGCATTTCCCAACAACTTAATTTTTGGAGAGAATTGGTGACTTAACACCAAGCTTTCAAGGTAGAAAGGAAGGAAAAGGTGACTAAGCTTATTAAATAAACGAACTTTTAACTGCATGGGCTCTCGAAACAAAACAATATTCTGCAAAAGGGCTGCATAAGTTACCATCTTTAGAATAACCTCCACAGCACCCTTACCATCACCAAGAGCTCCATCAATTTCATCAATTACCTACACCATAATGCAGGCAATGTCATGAAACCATATTATTAAAGCTTTTGGTATATGGCATAACAATAACACTCACCAAACACTTGGGCTTCATGTCAGCCATGACAGAGTTCATCTGAACCACATCGAGAATTTTTCCTTCAATTGTTGAAGAAGACCGATCATCACTTGCATTAATCTGCTTAAGATACCATTCTTAAGGAATAGCTTTTGCAAATATATATATATATATATATATATATATATATATATATATATATATATAGGAACTCTTACATAAATTCCAGCACTGGGAAACTGAAGCACTACAATATGCACAGCAAACATTAATGAAACAAGTCAAACAAACAAGAAAACCAAAAATAGTCTTGACACTTCAGTGCACATTGAACCTGTGTGGTTTTTTAATTATAACTTCCCAGAAACGTGCCCATCAGAATTTAAATCCACCAAATACATCTCATACTCACCGCACAACAATTAATGTATAATAACATAAATACCACCAAAGCCGGAGCAAAAATAAAAACATAAGTACCACCAAAATATTATTTCCTCGTTATCCTCTTTATGAGATGTAAATCTCACCTGAATAAAAAAAAATGCTTATAAAACCTTAAACCAGGATCTAGTTTATGTCTATACAAGAGCATGAAGAAACACAATAGCACTGCAATGCTATCATTAAAATGCTTTTGCTTATGCGTGTCATTAGAAATGTACCTCAACAACCCGATATCCACAGTGTCTTGCCGTTACATGCGCAAGGGTCGTTTTTCCTAGACCTGGAGGCCCACAAAGCAGAAGAATCTGCAAAAATTACCAGGTTTGCTCATAAACTCCCTCAACATTGTAAATCTAAACATGAGAAGAAAAGCACAGAAAACAAAAACATATGGCAATTATAGAAAGGAACAAAAAGAAGCAACTTTTAACTATAATGTCCACACTCACACACCTGCAGGGCTTTCTAGCGACCTTTGGAGGAAAAATAAGAAAACAGCATGCAAGTTGGATTGATTTCTTGAAGATTGCCAAGCAGATTTCAGAAGGGGTATAAGTATTTTACTAGATTCACAATAAATTTGCCTCCTACGACACCCTTGGGGAGCTGCAACGAGTCAATAACGATGCACATTTCAGCTGGGATTATCTAGATCCTACAGTTTGGTCAACAATCGGCAATTCTAATTTGTGCAGCTATTCCAGTATGTATGCTTCTTGATTGTCAGTAGCAAGTAGCAAACGCCCCTACCCCTACTCTGAAGTATAGGAATATCCATATTGACAGTGGTAGACAAAGGCTACACTCCCATACGATATAAGAGGACTTTTTGAACACCCTCCCTCACATGCAACCCTGTCACATGGAGGTGCAGACATCCATGCATACAGAGAAGAAGAATGCAAACATCAGAGAACAAATGCAGACAGACTTCAACTCATGACACTTTAAAATGAAAGCTCCGATAACATGTTAAGTGTGACTAATTTCCCAAAAAACTTGAGTTGTGATGTAATGGGCCCAACAATTGGTGTCAAATATTTAACATAACAGAGAAGATGGTTGCAGAAGAAGGTGATCATGAACAAAACGCAAGGAGAGAGAACAGGAGCAAAGCATCGTAATTAGTCGATGTCCCTTTTCCACTAAAGATTCCATCTGTGACCCTTATAAGGCCCCACAACCACGTATTACAATTCAAATTTATCCTAATTAACATACTATAGCGTAAGCCCAAGACATTGATGCTAATTTTAAACACATATAATTCTAAAACAAGAAAATATTAAACACATAATTCTAAAACAAGAAAATACAGCAATATTAATTGGAAAAGACGTGATCAAATTGCAATGACTAATAGGTCAGATTACAATATCATCTTGTGGAACTTTGACAAACTAGGTACAATCACATGGTTATATGACTCATTATATTGGAGTTCAACTTAGTTGAGAAGTGGGTATATGCAGTCATGGACAGAAGAATGTGTGGGAATAAGGGGTCACTTGAGCCCACTCAATTTTTCAAAAGTTCCTTTTTTGCTACACTGGTGAACTTAATTATACTGAGGTGAACTTAATTATACTGAGTTGACCAATTACACTTACACCATTTGCCCAGGCATCCTAATAACAGCAACTAAATTTCCCCATCACTCCTTGCAGTCAAAGATGCTTCTGTCACTCGCAAGTCACAACACAGTGTTCTTCCTTTTTCAATGTTTTTCTTGTGTATGTAAACGGACAAAAGCATCTTTACTAGTAAATTCTAATGGAGACTATTATGCATTGTTAGGGAATATAAAATTGATGGGGTCTTATGTAAGTCAAATTCATGTCTTACTCGAATTTTCTCTTTTCTAGTTCAAAATTTTGACCTCATTAACTTAAAATCCCGGCTCCTCCTTGAAGACAAAGACATCTCATAAAAAATAATGACCAATGTCATCAGGGAGTTGGAGATTTTGTTGCAAATCAACGCATGGTTGAAGAAGAAAGTTTCCCAGGGTGACAGTCCATCCAATAGGAAGATGAGATGAACCAAATGAAGCGACCAACCAGGAAGATGTATATGTCTTTCTAATCAATAATTACATTAGAATGAGGCAAGGTGGCAATGAGTATTCTGGTAGCTCTATGGGACATGTGAACAAAAACAAAACCATTGTCCGTCTAAGTATATTGAATGTTGTTGTATTGTGTAGTACATTTCGAAGGAAAAGCAAGGAACTATACTAATAAAATGAAAATATAGCTGCCGATCAAAAACTAAAATGAAAATATAGCCGTCTTAGTATATTGAATCATGTGCATACCGATGCTCTGGACTATCAATGAAGGAAGCATGGTAATATGCACAGAATTTGAATTGGGTCTCTTGGCCTGCCCTCTTTGATGCCATTTGGCTTTGATTTGGGGGCATAGTTCCGCAGCAAAACAGGTATAGGGGGGCCACTGATTCAGTGGTTTTCTGAGAGCAGCCACTTTGTGCATATTGCCAAAGGTTAGGTCTGTCTCCAATCTTCCCCCGCTCATACCCCCAATGATTGGGGACTACATGGGTTATGTTGTTGTTGTTGTTAGTATATTGAATGTTGTTATATTGTGACTTTGTGAGTACATTTCAAAGGAAAAGCAAGGGACTATACTAATAAAATGAAAAAATATACAGTATATATCAAGCCTATTTCCATATCTGACCTTCCGCTCTGGTGGACCAGTAGGTCCTGCGCCCTTGGTCTTCTTGTCCCATGACTCCGGAATACCTTTGGCATCATTGCTTTCTAGACCCAAACCATTGTTAACTTCGAAATTTCCATTACTCAGTGTATGGTCTCTATTATTTCTTGAAAAGCTCCTACCAGCCAGTTTCTGATGCTGGGCAATCGTTGAATGGCGTCTCAAAGAAGACAAAACCTCATCTGTTGTTGTCCTTATACCAGATCCAAAAACACATGAATCCCACTGCTTCAACCATAGAAGGACCTGGGAACAAAAACGGTGTAAGTTAACAGGAGCATCTCATAAGCAAAATGCTTTCAAACTTTAATTCAGCAGAAACTTAAGAGTTGATAACAAAACTACAAAGAGTATGGGTACCTCCCGATTGGTCTGTTCATCACTAAGAAGTTCCATAAAAGAATTTGGAGCGTATTTATCAACCCAAAGCTTTTCATTCATCACTGGTGTTTCAGGAAGGATTGCATCAGACAAACCTTCAACGCTGGATTGAAGAGCCTGTAGCACCAGAACAAGTATCAAGCAAAATTCTTAACACATGAAGAACAAAATAAAGAGTCCTAGCAAGCATAGCAGTACTACTTTGTCTTTGCCATCTTGAAGCATTATTAGGACTAATTTGCTGGTTCAGGGGGTTAAATTATATATCACCTCAAAAGAGACTTGAAAAGTCCAAATGTAAATTGTCAAGTCCCCCCAAAGAGGAAGAGGCAGAGAAGTGAGCTCTACAAGATTTTGGGGAGCAACTATATGGATCGAAGCAGTTCTAAACTTCAAAATTCATCACATACTAAAAATATGCAGCATTGTCAAAATACTAGAAAAACTTCAAGGACTTTTTTACCACATGTATTCTATGTATAAAACTCATTCCTTTTTTTTATGAGTGGCCTGGAAGAGCCTTGATTTAGCAGGGGAAGAAGAGAAAAAGTTAAGTAAAACAAAAAAATTTGTAGAGTTAATATTACTGGCTTCTTAGTGTATGAAAATTCTGGTGAAGAAACCTAAAGTAGAAGGGCTGCTTAAACTAAAGACATATTTTTGCCTTTCATGCCTGAATCCTATGGGGTCCACCCTGCATACTAGTCTTCAGACCAGTGTTCTAAAACAAGGAATTAATCGTTGGCGGGGCCTATCCGATTAGGTCCGACTAACGATTAATTGCCGATTATTAATAAATATACACCGATTAATCGCTCGAAGGTGGCCAGCCGCCCGACTAGCACCTAGTGACTTTTAGGGCATTGCTTCAGACCTTTGTGAACTGCTTCAACATCTATAGTGCACATGAACTATCACATTTGAAACATACCTTTGTGAATGCCTGTGTTTCTGCCCTCTGAATTAGGATGTTGATGGGTTCAGAAATAAGACCTGCAAAGTTGATGAACTTATCATAACGTACGGCAAGGTAATGACACTTTGCCAATACTACTATTAAGCGAGGAATGGTATGACCTACTTTCTTCTGTTTCTATCATCCAACAAAGGACTAGTTCCAAACTCCACGTAATTTCATTTATATTCTTATCAATGCATGAGATTGCGAATCCTCACTTCTAATGAATTTCATATGATCTCTGGATAGACCAGAAGATCCTTTCAATTGGTTAGAATCAGCTACGTGAATACAACTAGTTTCTTTTTTTTCTTTTTTGCTCGGCAAAAGTCAGCTTTGTTAGTTTGTAGTTAGTGAGGTTTGATCCCTATGCATGGGAGTACATACCACTCGGCTGCTGCAACTAGATTTTGTTGTTGTTACACAGCACAATACATTTAAGTCATAGCTGCTACATACCATTCCTCGTACTTTTCTACAACTTTTCACTTTCAATGTGTCTCCTCGTATGGCATGTCCTACTATCATCTAGATTCATAGGTCATAAACATACACATGGCAGTTGTGGCCAGGATAGATATACATGGGAGGTGAACAAAATGGTGAATTTTTTTTTGTAACCAGGTCCAGGCTAGCTTACGCGCACCTCAACTAATCCAGGGGACCATAAACCCACCGCCCACTAGCGGGCGGCCAACTTAAAGCCGGAGCAAATGCTCCGTATGGACTGACACCAAAAGAGTTGATAGTAACCTAAGACCTTAGGAGGGAGCAAACCCCTAAATCCCGGGTCTTGACCGCCAAACCAACCCTTGGGGTTATAAAATGGTTGATCAAATCCACTACTGTATATCATTTCCAAAAAAAATTATTAAATAGGAGTAAATCATACCACCAGTATGCACTTTGAAACCCATTTTCTTCAACCCATTCATCTCCCCCACCCTACTACTCATCTTGGCATAAACCCTCTCCCCATCCAATCCAGTCACTGGGACGAAATCCCCGTCAATCTCCGAAGCAAATCTCGACACAACCCTCTCCTCCTCGACCACCACATCCTCCTCAACCATTCCACCCCCCTCCTCAGTAGGTGGCGGTGAGTACCGAAGCCAATCTTCTTCCGCTCCCTCCCCCTCTTCATTTTCCAACCTCACATCATCACCCCTTTTCCTTTTATCCTCCGACCGGGCCCCTTCCTCCGTAACCGACGAATCCTGGCCGTCGGATCGGAAGCGTTTCTTGATTTGGGTTTTTGCGGCTGGTGCGGTTTTTGGAGGGATTGACAGGGTGGGTTTTGGGGGTTGGGGTTGTTGGTGATTTTGGTGGTTGGATTGGGGTTGGAATTCGTGTTCGTGTTCGTCTTGTGGGTAGGGTTGTGAGGGGTCATCGAAGTCTGGGTAATCGTCGTGGAGGTGAGAGTTGGCTTCGAGCCATTCGAGCTCGTCTGGAAGAGGAATGTCCATGTCCGCATCCATTTTGGGGATTACTGAAGTGGGAGATGTGGGAACGGCGTAGAAGGGAAGAGAGAGAGAGAGAGAGAGAGAGAGAGCAGAACAATTGTTTTTGGCGGGAAGGTTAAGGTTGTGTTTGGATTCTGGAACGGTGAAAGAAAGAAACTTTTTCTTTTCTTTTCTTTTATTTCTCTCTTGTGGCTTTCTCAACATTCCCACTTTGCCACTGCCTCCGCCCTAAAATAAATGTTGGATTCGCAAAACGAGGACTTAAAAATATTACACAAAACGATGACTTGAAAATATTACATTTACTACAAGAAAAAAAGGACTCAAGCATATCTAGTAAATTATTAAAAAAAAGTTTGATTTTTTCTTTAAAAATTTGTATTTTTTTAAAATTTTCATTTTACAGACCAAACACTTATTTTGTGACGGATGAAGTAACTCATGCCCGCCGGCTTTCATCAATTTTTTGGACAAAAGTGTTGGATCCATAAAAGGGTACATGAAAAAGTGTTTCTATCAATCTTTTTCATGGACCCTATCATCTCTCTCAATTTTGGATACCAAGTGGATCGGGAAAAAGTTTAACAAACTTGATCAGGATGGGGTTCGGGTTTAGATTACCCTACCCACCCTGAACTATTTTTTTTTTTAAAGGTGAAGTTATTTGTACCCGAAAACATTTATCATTACGCTTGAAAATCATAATATTGTTATCACGATACTAAAAATATTCTCTCTTTTTTTACCTTTATATTATCAATATAATGCTAAAATACCACCGCATATATATATTTTTTTTCTTCTATTTTACTTTATGTTTATTGTTTTTCATATTTATTGCGGGCCAGAGCAGAGACAAGAACACCTAAGAATTTCACGGTCGGGGTCAAGGTCATGTGGTACATAAGGCGAACAAAAACACACACACACATAATCTCCCCAAAAACCCGTCTTGTTTTTTGTCCTTTTTGGGACATGGATTGAATGTTAATAAAGGGAAGGACAGGGATTGATTTGATGAAATTTCCTCTAAAATGAAATGAATAAGATTTCTATAAGAGTGCCTCCAATGTCATAATCAAAACTACAATATTTCTAAAGTTAGTAATATTGATCTAAATCATAGATCACAATGGTATAATCAAATTTAGTAAATCCCTAAACCAATAACTAAATTTTAGTTTTTGGATAACCAAAACTAACAATGTTTTCTCTTTGGATTATCAAATTTAATGATTTTTTAGAGATTTTATTTTTGGCCTTTAATGATTTTTTAAAATTTCTTTTGTTCAAAATTTTAGTACTTTTGTAAAAAAATGACTTGAAAAGACCTAAAAAAACTACTCCTTCCGTCCCAATTTTTTTAGTCCATTTTGGAGGTCCGTTTCACTTTTTAATTAATTATATTTTGCAATCTATAAACTTTTAGGTGATTTTGAAAACGTCATTTAAAAGAGTTTATTGAGATCTATCAAACAAGATCCATATTGCATATAAACAGTATTACCAATTAAAAGTTATACTCCGTACTAATTAGTTTTTTATCTAATTAGGATAGAACGAGGGACAAAAGAATGAGAACAAAATGAGCACTATATATGGAGTAATTCTCTTATCTTATCAATTCTCTGGTGGAGAGGGGCTTGCGGTCAAATCTTGACAAAAAAAAAATTAGACATGTCAAATTCAATAAATGAAATTTTGTAGAATTGAAACGTGCAAAGGTGATTATTTTAAACAAGTCAAAAGTCGATAAAACATGTCTTCCTTTTTATCAGGAAAAATAATAATAATTGTCGAGAAAACGATGTTTATATTCTACTAGAATTCTGTTGTATTTGATCGAATAACACCTGTCTTGGTTAGACATCTGGTAAAATGAATTTTGAACTGATAGCTGAATGAATTGACTAGGTACTGATTATCAGTACCTAATTTACCTAGTTTTCTCCATGAACGAAGGTTCATTTGTTATCCTAATCAGTAATTGCCTATGTGAATTGGTACGTGAAATTATTTTATTGCCCTCGTTTAAAAAAGGTTAATATGTTAGCAATTTTTTGTTGGTAGGTCTACATAGATCATAAAATTAAACATGGTATGTTGTCGAATAAGGCTTGAGTGATCGGGTATTACCCATTCGTTTGTAATCGTTTAATTAATGTGACCGGGTAATAGACGCATCTCTATTAGTTCTTATTTGGGCCATATTACATACGTTTAACTGGTGCGGGCTTATTTTATTGTAGAGACCAATTAAAAGAGCCCAATATGATTGCATTTATTATTATAGGTTATGATGGGAACCAGGGCTTATAAATATGTAGTCAAGTCTCCACTTCAAACCCTAACCTCTTTTATCATATCATCCCATCGTGTGTGAGACTAAAGTCAAGATCAAGAGAAGAGCTTTGGAGACAGAAGGGCTTTGGAGACGGAAGACGAATAACCACATACTAAAGTTTTTCATTCTCCATGGCGACAGGTACGCATTCGGTATTATTTTCTTCAATGGTTTGACAAGAGATTTTCTTGGTTTGACATGAGACTTGGGTTTAGGGTATTTTGGGACAAGTTACACTTCTAAAGAAAATTTATTGGGCAATCATGAAGTAGGGGTTTATCATTCTGAGGTCCCAAGTTCAACTCTCATGCACTGCGAAAAGCCTTTTGGGCCATCTCATGTATAAAAACCCTTTGGTTTAGCAAAGGCTGGTGGAGGCTGAAGAGATTAGTCCTGTAATGTGCGTAAACTGACCCGAGGACCACTTTTCATTACAAAAAAAAAAACATATGACATGATCTCGTGGTGCTTTTGATAGGTAAAAAACGACACTACGCACCACGTGGACCACTTCTCTCTCTCATTCACGTAAAAAAAAAAAAATTATTGTTCTCATCACTGACTTCGGCTAAATTGACATGACTTAAATTGCCGAGAGTACCACATAAATAACGTCACATGATTCTCCGGCAATACTAAATTACAAACATCTTGCAACAATTTGATCCCTTTTCTTCCTTGATAAAACTATCTTGGCTTGCTACTGGAGGTAGTTCCATAATTTTAGTTCAACGATGATAAAAATATGAATAAAATTTGTTGTTTACAAAACTCTTGGAAACAAACATATTTATATTTGGTTGAAAATTTATTGGGTTTAATTTATTTTGTTCTGTTGAGCTATGAGCCAACTTAAGAAATGTGCCGACAATATTAAATAAAAATCTAATAATATGTTTAAAAATAAAAGATCTTTAGTGCGCTCGTGTGAACCCTCTCAAGCGATAGTAGTGCCGCCACTGCTTGCCCAGTGTTATTTTATGCAAATGTGACAAAATTGCTCTAATGATGAATCCTCTCAAGTGATGTAGTAAAGCTGGCAAAGTTAATTTTTAACCCCAATTCAAACAAAATGCTACGAACAAATAAAAAGTATCTGAAAATTATCCGGAATAAATTATTTATGACCGATAATAAAGATTTATTACCTTGTTCCGATAATTTCCGGGTATTTTTTATTTGTATCTTGCATAAGAACCAATGGATGCCTTGAATCATTTCATGGTGATATGAACTAGTAGTAAAAGATACTAACAAGGTAATGCTCATGTGAAAATCAATGACTATACCATTTATTGCTCGAAATTAACTTTGATTTGTAAAATGATTTGTTATCACTTTTTAACTTGGAAAAAAGTCATTGGACTTTGGAGGTAATTATTACAGTATTTTTTTATTTTTTTTGTGACGTGATTCCAAGTAATGACTCTAACCTTTTGGGCTTGTCGTGATGCCAGCTGTTTTTTCTTTTCGGGCATTTTATATGAAGTTAATTTTCTATCTTTAGTTTATATTTTTATGCTTTTACAAGACAAAAAAACATGATATAAAAATAATACCCCAATCTTATAAAAATTAAAAGAAAACAACAAAAAAAAGACCGTGAAAAAAAGTTCCTAAATATTTTGTCCAAACTCACCCTTAGAAATGGCCAATGACCGAAGTCAATGCTCTAAGCATCCTCCGTACTTCTATTTTTGACAAGCAAGATTATTCCAATTACATTAATATGGAAATAAAGTACAGTAGACCTAAACAATGAAACAATATACAACAAATAAAACAAAAGAAAAAGAAAAAAGAAAAGCTGCGTGAAATCAGACGGCAGGACTGGACCCATCAATCACACTTGTGAAGATGGGTGGAGTGGCCAGGCAAGACCCACAACCCCGTTCGTCCTTACTTCTTTTTTTACTAAAGCTCAAAGTTTTAGTAAAACCTTTAAAAAAAAAAAACTATTCAACCTTTTACTCAAACCTATATAAAATTGAGTTTACTCAAATTTTGAAAAGCATATTTTTCCCATTCCATATTCACAACAATGCATGTAATGAAAATTTAACTCAAATTTGTGCTTACATCCGGGTTTGCCCATTAACATATTTTATATCAAATGAAGTTGTTATTCAAATTTTTAGTAATAAGGGTTGGAGAAGCTCTAATCCCGTTCAAATTATGTGTGACTCACGCATATTGTTTTTGTGAAATTCGGTATCACATAAAGTATACTGCACTAGTAATAGTAATATTTAAAACAACAATGCTAGGAACCCCTTAAAATGTATCCCGAAATCACCCCGAACATGTATTTATTACCGCTAATAAGAGTATATTGACGGTAATAAATAATTCGGGATAATTTCGGGATGTATTTTTTATTTTTTTTTGGGTACCTAGCATTTTGGAAAAATTTCAAAATACTCCCAACCTTTACACCAAAATTCAATTAGACTTCCAACCTTTTAAAAACTTCAATTTTACTCCCAACGTTATCTTCCGTTAATCAAAACGCCCCCTTCCGTCCGAATGACTAACGGATTCCGTTAAAAGCTTCCTTAAATAGCGTCCCAATCGAATTTCGATGATCTAAGCTGCTCAATGTGTTCAAAACGTGATTTTAAGGGTACCTCGTGAGAAATAAACAAAAAAATGACCGAAAAGGGCTTTATCTGAACAGTTTTTTATTAAATAGTTCAATAAAAAACTGTTCAAATGAAGCCCTTTCCGGTCATTTTTTTTGTTGATTTCTTGAGGGTATCCTTAAAATCACGTTTAAATCATATTGAGCGGCTCGGATCATCGAAATTCGATTGGAAAAGGGAAGGTGCGGATCGATCCGAATTTTGTTCAAGTCCGGACGTCCGGATTTGCTTCGATCTGCACCTCCCATTTTCCGATCGAATTTCGATGATCCGAACCGTTCAATGTGATTAGAACATGATTTTAAGGGTACCAGTGAGAAATCAACAAAAAAAAAGACCGGGAAAGGCTTGATGTGAGCAGTTTTTTATTGAATTATTCAATAAAAAATTGTTCAAATGAAGACCTTCCCGGTCATTTTTTTTGCTGATTTATCACGAATACCCTTAAAATTATGTTCTAATCACATTGAGTGGCTTGGATCATCGAAATTCGATCGGGACTCTATTTAACGGAGTTTTTAACGGAATCCGTTAGTTAGTCATTTGGACGGAAGGAGGCGTTTTGATTAACGGAAGACAACATTGGGAGTAAAATTAAAGTTTTTAAAAGGTTGGAAGTCTAATTGAATTTTGGTGTAAAGGTTGGGGGTATTTTGACATTTTCCCTAGCATTTTTGCAGGAGTATTAATAAAAAGAGAAAAACAGGCTGTTACAAAAAACAAGGGCACCGCTATTCGCAGCCCTCTATTTACTCCCGTAGCCCACTAAATTTCGGTAAATGATTGTTGAAAATCATAAATAACATTTCAGTAAATTGCTGTTGAAAACAAGATTATATTTCGGTAACTACATGTCGAAAATATGTTCAACTTTCGGTAAACAACTGCCGAACATGCATTTTCGGTAAACATCTGTTGAAAAAAATATTATATTTCGGTAATTGGATGCTGAAAATATATCTCAATTTCGGTAACTAACTGTCGAGTATAATTGAAAATTTTTAACGGGCTATGGGAGTAAATAGAGGGCTGCGAATAGCAGCGCCCAAAAACAAATCCCGGGTCCTGCTTGCAGTACACATACTCCTTGAAAATTCAAAAGAACCGTGTGAGTGAGTCGTTGTAGGCAGAGCAGACAATTCCGATACTTATTTCTCAAACTCCCCAAAATTAGATCCTTCCATCCATTGACCAAACCCATCCCCATCTCGGCATCTCTCTCTCTCTCTCTCTCTCTCTATTTCTCTCTGTCCTGTCAGAATCTTTCACAATTATAATAAGCCAACATTTTTTCAAACAAAACTGCAGCCACCGACGACCCTCGCCGATCATTCCTTCCCCACATATAAACCCTCCCGGGCCTCTCCCTCCGATCCGATCGTTTCCATTTCCCAATCCCCCCTCTCTCTCTCTCTCTCTCTCTCTCTCTCTCTCTCTCTCTTCCCTTTGCCTAGGGTTAAGGGTTTTCGCTGTACGAAAAGCAGAGAGAAGAAATGGGCCAGCAGTCGCTGATCTACAGCTTCGTGGCCAGAGGAACGGTGGTCCTCGCCGAGTACACCGAGTTCACGGGGAATTTCACCGGCATCGCATCCCAGTGCCTCCAGAAGCTCCCAGCCACCAACAACAAGTTCACCTACAATTGCGACGGCCATACCTTCAACTACCTCGTTGAAAACGGATTCAGTGAGTCCTATCTCTGTTAGATTAGATTTGACCTAATTTCGTCGTTTATACTTTATATTGGATGTGATCCGTTTGTTGAGTCATTTGCGGCGATGAAATTGATGTTGGTAAATCTGTTTTGATCCATAGGTTGTTGTATGATTTGAAGTTTTGAACGAGTAACTATTCAAATAATCCCCATATGGGGCAATAAATAATCAAATCTTTGCTTCGGGCAAGGATTGACCCGTGACCTCCTGTATTGAAGTGTACAAGGGTGGCCAACTGAGCTAACCCCAGATGGTTATGATTTGAAACATTTTGATCGTATAAGAATTTAAGTTGTTTGGATCACGTCTTTTTGTTTGTCCTTATGGTGTGTTTCCCCGTACTCGGAATAAGATCATCTATATCTACTATGCCTTTTGGCTTGATCTTGGGCGCTGACACCATACTTGGATGAACGGATGAACCTTGTGGGGCCGTGGGCGAATCCAAAGATTGGTGTTGCAGCTACTATCTGATGAAGTAGAATTGTGTTATGTCATGACGACACATTCTATTTTACTAATAATAGGATCAATTAATTAGAACCAGTCAGACTCTGTAATTCGGGAAATAAGACACGCAGTCAAATAAATTCCGCTATGGGGTTTTGTTTGATTGTTGTGGTAATAATAGCTCTGTAGGGATTCTCTAGGAATTACTTGGAAGATGAGGGTATTGGCTTCATTAGCCACAAGAAGTTGGTCTCCACGAGTCATTCGCAGAGGAACAGTAAAAGAGTTGGTTTAGTATGTATTGCAGATAAAACGGTAATTTTTTGCACCAAAAATGACCAATAGTATATGAGATCAGAAATCAAGGCTTATGAAGGACGCAATGATAGAATTGTAGGTGGAGGTGGTTGCCTGCTGTTGTTTGTTCTGTTGCCATCTGCTGCGAGTTCTGATATATTAGTTCTTATGCTTTTCAGTTTTTCCATGCTTCTTATGCTTGCATGGTCTAAATCTATTTTTGTGGAGGAGCCCATGGCAAGAACTCTATCAAATGAAATACATGTAGAAGGCTTGAGCATAAGTTGTGCTGACCAAAAAATGCTGTTGCAATGTTACTGTGTTGGAATGGCGATTTAAATTTTGAGACGAGTCTATGATGTTTCCAGGGGTCATCTTATTGACTGATTATCTTATGCATAGTTACGAGCTGTGAGATGGAAAAGCTTTTATGAGGCACTTGAGATTAGGCTTCTTTGATTTGCTTATTTTTATTGCTATAATTCAATTTCCTTCCCCAATGAACTGTAATAAACTAAAGCTTGTAACTTCCCTTGTTTGAGTCCCATTTTTCCTATTTAGGAACTGATAAATGGCGTGCTTTTATGTTCTCTTTGGTGCCTGTGCAGAAAATTGGTGATTTCCTATTTTTGAAGTGCGATGTGATAAAAGTGTATTTGTTGTGATATCATGCTCATAAATATTTATCTGCTGTGATGATAGCATATCTTGTGATGTGCTCCGTCATTTCCCAATCACATACTTGTGGTCGAAATGGATTCTAAGCTCGTTAAAGTGCTATAGTATGACTTTTCACTTCCGCTCATAATCCGATAAGGAGTTACGGCTTGTTGTAAAAGAAGGAATTGAGACTAGAACAACGAGAAAGTGAAGAACCCTTCGGTAAGTGTAGGAAAATAAATTGATGGGGGACTCCTTTGACTCTGTAAACCTGATTGTTCCAGCAGTCCTTCAAAACAAGGTCAGAATGACTCCCAAAGACTCAGGATTTTGTGCCCTTCTAACCACTTTTTCTGTCTCCAATCGGCGAACAAGGAATCTAGGAAAGAGCCACGTAATGAGGAAAACAATTGGAAGATCTTCCTTAACCAACCACGGAGCTAAGTGTGGGATATTTCTTAAATCTTCAAAAAAATGATGATACCCTTAACTTTTCAGTACTTGTGGGTATAAATGTAATATCCCTAAGTTTTGGAAAGTTTTCTCTTAGTGACTCTCTTTTATTTATTTTTTGTAATGGGAATCCAAGACATTCAGATACTACTTTGTTGATATGTACAAAATAGCATCAGTTCTATTGATTTGGTATGTATATGCGATTTATTACTGGAAAAAATAAGTGCTCCTAAAGTTTGTGCATTAACTCCTTCCTATTTACTTAACATTCTGCTGAGATAAAGTATGTGCTCCCCAATTCTTTTGCATTAACTCTTGCTTAAGATTTTCACGGGACAAGATAATCTGCTTAGTTGAGAACTTTGTACTTTAGATTTACTGTTTCCTAACGAAATACTTTTGGCAAACAGACATTTGGTGATTTAGACGAATGTGCGGTAATTGGGTCCTATGGATAACTAATCCTATCCCTCCAATTTAATTCGGCAACCATATCTGCCCTTAGTATGTTCATGTTGTGCAGTTCTCCTTTCTGTATGTTTCACTCTCAAACTTCTTGTTGTTCTCTGTAAGCTTAAGTTTTCAGATCTGTTTTATTTTAGGCAATCTATTGCAAATTTTGGTGGTTTGAATTGGGCTACACTGTTTCACGTTGTTTTTCAGTTTCAATACTTCTCATACCACATTTTACTTTGCTATATGGCATTAATTTTGTTATTCGTGTTGGGCATTTTAGCCTACTGTGTTGTCGCGGTTGAGTCTGCTGGCAGGCAAATTCCCATTGCCTTTCTAGAGCGAGTTAAGGATGATTTCAACCAGAGATATGCAGGCGGAAAAGCTGCAACTGCTGTTGCCAAGAGCCTGAACAAGGAGTTTGGGTATTTTTCCTTGTCTTTCTTGAGAGCAAGCAACTTTGATTTTTTTTCATAGCACGTGACCTTTTTTTCTCCTGACATTGAAGGCCTAAATTAAAGGAGCAGATGCAGTACTGCGTGGATCATCCGGAGGAGATAAGCAAGCTTGCAAAGGTGAAGGCCCAAGTTTCTGAAGTCAAGGGAGTGATGATGGAAAACATTGAGAAGGTAAAGAGGTTTTGCTCTGGGGTTGTCTTTTAACTCTAATTTGTGTCATTTTGTATGTTTCTTTGTTCATTTTACTTTTTAGTTTTTGTCTTTTGAACATCAAGTTTACATTACGTGATCTAGAGTAGAACGTTATGTAAATGACTTAAGATAGGACTAAAAGACATGATAGGTGATGAACACATGGGTTTGTCATCTCACTTATCATTTTATTGTGACACGGATGTAAAAATCAGAGCAAAAGGTTTACTTTAGGCTTTGCGTATGAAATCTAATTGTCAGTATCCAACTATTTGATTTCTGATAGTTTATTATTGCTTTCCAAGTGGAGACGGTAATGATATTCACTATTGTTTTAAATTTTTTGCTTCTTTAATAAGAAAAAGTAGTGAATTTCTGTAATATAAATTTTTGGTGTCTATTTCCTTAGAATCTTTGGCTGCAACCATGGTGCTTATTTCTTATCATTCGTAAAGATGTGAATAAAGGCAATGGGTGCAGTCTTTTGGACCGGATCAAGAAGGATATCCGAATCTGCCAGTAATCACTAGACATTATGCGGATCTTAATGCATTTTATGGTTTCTGATGATTCTGCATATGCTTCTTTCTGATGTGGATAGTTTTTTTTTTTTTTTGATAAGTAAAAGATTATATTACCAAAAAGGCATAAAGGGAATTCCGCCCATATACAATTGAAGGCCACAAGACAAAAAGGCCCTATACACTTGGACTCCTACTCGACTGAAAAAGCTCAAACCAATCTAAATATTGGTCAAGAGATGGAAATGATATGTGGATAGTGATAAGCTGATAACTATAGATTCTGACATCGTGGGAGTTGATGGGTGCAAAAATATTTAACCTATGTATTCTTCTTGCTTGATATATTGGAACGTTTGAGTTGAAGAAATATGTTCTTTGTGCAGGTTCTTGACCGTGGAGAGAAGATTGAGCTGCTGGTAGATAAAACGGAGAACCTTCGCTCTCAGGTAAGCCTTAAACAATTTGGATACATTTCGTCTTGTAAATTTTGACTGTAGGAGATCTTTAGTTGGAATATTGCATGAACTAATTGTTAATTTGTATTAATGACCTTGAAGCTGTTGGAGTATTGTTGTGCGGAATGTGAGTGGTTATCTTGAACGGCCAATGCAAATAGGTGTTTAAATGGAAAGCTAAAACCAGAGTGACAAAAAAGAAGTTAATTAACATAAACGATTGATGTTTTGGAACGTGTGCTGCTCTGCCCTTCAGCTTTAATTGTTGTGCCAAAATTCCAGCTTTGCCATCATTGAGCCTTCGTGAGGATAGACATGCGAATGATGCCATAAATTTTTTTTATGTTCTGACTTGTTTAGTGTATAAGGGATATTATCGTGATAGAAATGTTTGTTTTGACCTTAGTTGTTCCGGTAATCAATAAAAAGTGGGCCAACTTGACTTGATACCTCAGCTTATAGCTCCCTCTCGCTGATAAGCTCTCTAGCACTGCAACTTTTATCATCAATCTTCAGTGCTGTAGCAAACTGCTTCTTTGTGAGACTGTCAAATTGGCTCGATGACTTTTGCACTCTGCTTGGAAACCCTTCTTTTTTACCCAAGGCCAAAAGCAACAATTCCACCATTGCTATTTTAGCCCATCCCATCCCATCCTCTCCCCCATCCCATTTATTTCCCACCCTTTCGAATCACCATTGAATGTGTAGCTCATTCACCATTGAGGCCTCAATATGGCAAGGAAATTCTGTTGCTGGTTGGGAGTTGGGACTGATACGACATTGATAGAGTCGGTGAGAAACGATTAGTTGTAGGGCTTCATGATGGTTTCCTAACTGTGGGTGCAAGGGTGGTGATGATCGTGCATGTAAAACAGCCCTGATGGCTTGACAATAATAAGGTTGCAGGAATGATCGCTGGATATGATGAAATTTGATAGGGATGGTAATTCTCCAATCTTGGTCTATTAATAGAGAAAGTTACTGTTTAAAGACAGGGATAATACTTGTATAATATTTGTTTGCTGGTATCAAATGCATGCAAATCTCGGGACATTTTTTGGTAGGGATGTTAGAAGATATGGGTGTTTATATGAATAAAGAGGCACAGAGAGAGTTGCTGGATACCTCACAAGAAGCCCTAAGAATTGTTTTGGTGTTGGATAATATTACATTTATTACGGAAAAAAGACAAAAAATGCAAGGCTTGTGTTCTTTTAGCAGTTAACACCTCCAGCTGGCATCTCTGACACGGAGGGCAGTGTTGTATTTCTAAGAGCTCACCAAAACTTGTGTGGAGATCAGTGGAGGCCACTTTCCTTTGCCTGTAAATAAAACAACAATCAGAATGGTGACACAAATTCCCTCCCCTCCCCCTTTCTGTGCACCTGTGTAAATGTCTTATTTGTTAAATTGGAAAATAATTTGGGTAGAAAGTAAGTACAACTACAGACTCCAGTCCCTTGCTCTGGTTTTCGTATTTTACTTTTTCGACTTTCATGCACTTGAAGTTGACGTGATTCATACCATCGTTGAATTGGTTGTATTTCATGTCAGGCGCAAGATTTCAGGCAGCAAGGGACACAGATAAGGAGGAAGATGTGGTACCAGAACATGAAGATAAAATTGATCGTTTTCAGCATTCTCATTGCGCTGATTCTCGTCATTTTTCTGTCCATATGCCATGGCTTCAAATGTGTTTGATCAAGATTGTCCTGCTCGATTGGTTCTCCGTCTTTGTTCTTGATGTCGTACCTACAAATTTCCATCTCTAGGGCTACACGCCTTCCCTCTCTCTCAGCCCTTTTGAAGGCCCTGAAATTCGAATTGGGTGTATAGAGATAGTGCAGGAGTTTCTCATCTTCGGTAATGGAATTTTTTGTGCGCTAGGTTATGTTTTTACACGTTGACGTGACATTTGTTGGAACCTTAACGAGGATTATGTGAATGACCGCGTATATCATTTACTCCGTACCTTTTAAAAATCTGTATCTTTTCTTCTCACCTACAAATCTTATATGACAATCAAATCTTGAAATCCATGCAGTCGATATATTCGATTGGAGAACGGCAAGTGAGGTGCCGTTCTGCGTAGATTTTTGGGATTTTGTCTTTATTCAATTATTTTTTGAGAAATTTATAGAAATCGTCCTTCTAGTATCAATTGTAATTTTTTTGACCTTCAAATTTGGTTTTCGTACCAAGTTGTTCTAATTGATAATGCCTGTCAGCTAAACTGGACAGAAAAAATCAGATGTTATCGATTGGACCAATTTGGTACGAACTGTAACTTTCAAATTGTCATCGATTTGATTTTTTCTGTTTAGTTTGGCTGACAGAAGTTATCAATTAGACTAATTTGGAATGAAAAACAAACTTGAAGGTCAAAAGAGTTGTAATTGATACTTGAAGGACGAAAATGAGATTTGGATGAAACTAGGAGGGCCATTTATATAAATTTTCCTTCTTTTTTTGTTTTTGTTTTTCGTGTTTGTTACTTTTGAGCCTAATTTTTGTGATTCTCTGATTCGTCTTGTCAAGACAAATCGAAAAAGTAAAAAATTAGTTGACTTTTACCTAAATATTTTTTAAAATATCCAAGATAAAGCCGGCTTTTTGGACTTTTTGGATTTTTGGGATTTATCTTTAGATTTTTCAAAAATATTTGGGTAAAAGTCATAATTTTTTTACTTTTCTGATTCCTCTTATCAAGACGAATCGATAATTCATAAAAGTTTGTCGTAAAACTAACGCACGCGAATTTTTTTTTTTTGAATAAAAACAAACAAAAAATGCCCGAAAATTCCTTAGCGGAACGCCACCTGAGGTCCTAAGGGCAGGGGGCTTTCTGGCCAGAGAAATCTCTTGTTATCTCGTCCCAGTATGCTCCCAATTCTTACGTCGTGTTAAGGGTGTGACGAATCCAAAACTCCTAACAGTGGATGCTTTTTCGACTACGTAATCTTGTGTCCCTCCGAATTTCTCTCAATGAGCAACCGCATGTTCATCGGCAGCATCTCCTTGTAAAAGCGGTGCAGAGCAACAGGATTGGCTCATCTCGGTAATCGACAGTTTGAATCTTAACCGAGTAATGAACGGTTCAAATTTGTATACGCTCAGATTCGATCTGAGCCATCTGTGCTGAGATGAACGGCCGGATTAGCCGCTCGGCAGCATCCCCGGGTCCTTCATCTTGGTTAGCACTACTGGTGAAGATGAATACAAGACTGCCATACAAAGTCTAATCAAGAGGCTGATATAGGCTACTGGTTGTGGGCACGAAGTTAATATCATCGTGAGGGAGGTTTGAAACGTCGTTAGTGCAAGGTGGAGTTTGGTACCTAAAAATATTTATGTACCTAACTAATACACAAGAATAGTTAAGACAAGATCAAGGAATGGGTGAGGCCCAAGCACTTGCAAAGCAAGTTTCACTTTGTTTTCTCCAATTGATTCAATTCAAAGAAAGTTGGGCTCAAGCTCGAGTTTTAGACTCGTTTAATGAGCTAAGCTCAACACTCAAAAGCTCGACTTATTTGTATTGGCTCGGTTCATATAAAGAAGATCTTTAAGTGAATTAGTCAGGCTCGGCTCGTTAAGGGAGTTTTAGGCTCGTTTGCACCCCTAACCACAATCAACTAATCAAACAGTTCTTTTCGGGGAACAATGCAAGACAACAAAGAAATGCAACTGGATTTATTGAGGACTTTGCTATATATATCTAGATACAATCACAACAGATATCCTCCCTATGATACACTACAACTCCCACTTCAGGTGTATTTTGGGTATTAACAGACATAGCATTGCACTCAATACATTTGACACATTGATTTACTTCCCAAGCCAATGTCTCTGCCATGCTATTTTTTCACATACCGACATGAGAGGACTAGCTTGTAACTTACAAGAACAATCTCAAATATTGGCGTAAGGGGAAAAAAAGAAAAGAAAAGAAAAAAGAGAGAGATCAACAAGCCAATTGATCTCTGTATGGGGAGATTTCCTCAAATATGGGAAGTCTTCTTGATCTGAATGGGGTCCACTGGTTCATCAACTGGTCAAGCCCATCAAGAAAGCTATCTTCTAATAAGCTCAGGTCGGCAGGATTGGAAGACAATGACCCTGCAGATTCCCATGGTTCTAGTTCCTTCATCAGTTCCTCGACCCGGTTTCTGGATTTCGGGTCATCGGAACCTGAAATCTTGCCTTGCAATATATCTTCAAGAACGGATCGGGCCTCGGCGTATTGGGTTTGTTTGATTAGACACATGCACAAGTTGCAGGCCTTGTTGGCTTCAGGGTCGATCTGCTGGGCTTTTCGGTACACGATTTCTGCGGCTGCATAGTTTGCTTGTTGCATATAGGCCCAACCTAAGTTGCCCTGCACTCAATGCATACAAGAGGCTCAATTAGAACAGTAACGGGAAAGATTGAAGGGGCCAAGGGCAATGACAAAGGGTTCGTTTGGAAGCAGATTGCACATATTCCC
This sequence comes from Rhododendron vialii, assembly GCF_030253575.1. Taxonomy (NCBI): domain Eukaryota; kingdom Viridiplantae; phylum Streptophyta; class Magnoliopsida; order Ericales; family Ericaceae; genus Rhododendron; species Rhododendron vialii. The sequence goes on along the minus strand of NC_080565.1, from coordinate 8,933,276 downwards.
TTTAAGCCATCCATGTAACAGAATAGTTTGATGTCTACATACATCTGCTTGCAATTTCAGAGAGAGAGAATCCGGATAAAGACAGTCAAAATGCAGAGAAGGATTGACAGAGAAAGAAGAAGGAAAAGGAAAACAATTATTGAGTAGCATGAAATAGGTTACAGCTGTCAAGTAGCAGGGCATAGTTTTGCTCCTAGTGAGCAAACTCAGACTACCCATTTACAGGAAAAGAAAATACGGCTCTCCTCCGAGGTTTCAACTTTCATTATTGCTTCGTAATCATAGGAAAAGAATGTATGGCTCTCCTCCTAGGTTCAACTTTCCTCGTAGGTCTGTAATCATCGAACAAGAAAATATGGTTCTGACCAATAATGAAAGGATATGTAAAATCACATATGATGAGTAATTCAACGCTGCTAATCGTAAGGGTATTAGTCCATACAGAGCTTTGCTAACTCCGCAAGTAGACGGAGGGATTGGTCCCCCAGGATTAGTCAAGGTGCGCATAAGATGGCCAGGATACTTGAATTACGTTATCAAAAAAATTGTAAGGGGATACTTAACACCACGTTTCTAAGGTAGTGTAGTGTGTATCCAATGGTTGGCATGATCGGTTGTCCAATCCAAATTCCGGAAGCGCAGTTCCCATGGGTTTGTGATCGAATCCCAAGTCTGATCCGGCCAATCAAACAGTTCCTTAAACCTTAATAGTTAATTTTACCCCAAAAAAGGGCATAAAGAGAGAGAGAAAAAGCAGGAATAGAAAATATATTAATAATATGGTCTCAAATTCCAAGCCTAGATCATGAATAACTACCTTAGTTGAAGAGAGCTCCTAAAGTGGCGCTGCTCCCACCTCAGGAGCGCGATTCTGCGCTCCCAACTAAGGAGCTTGAGGGAACTCGCTCCTTATGAAGATAAGAGCTTTTGTATGATACTGGTATAGAAAAACATTGATTTATTACTTAGCTAAATTGGTCTTCTATTTAGCTCATATATATAGCCCAAGTCATGATATCTTGAAAAGAAAACCATAAATCTAACACTAGCCCATTACTTAGACTTCAGGTAGACTTGGCCCCTATTTTTAACTCCCTAAAATGCTTGTGGTTTTAAAAATATACTACATTATTTTCGTAATATATGCGCACATTCCTTTCACACTCCCAACCTTGGGAGCTTCTATATTCCCCCGCACCCACTTTGTGCAACTAAGATAACTACCATCCTAGGTTAAAGGAGCAAAGGAGGTAAGCATCACTCCTGCATATTACGTCTTTTCCTCTTACTGCACGAAGTCAAAGAAAGATATCTTTCTGTCTGTTTTATTCATTCAAAGTGATTCAAGGATGATAAACCTACATCCTTTTTTTGATGATAAAACAGACATGTAGATTCTGAAGATTTTAATGACAGAAAAACCCCCAAAACACGGGGGTTTTCAAGAATGAGATGAATACCAGTATCCTCGAAGTCTCTTGCTTGACAGTGACCTGGAACTTCCTTCCGTGCGAGCGAGCTGTCTTGGTGGACTTTCCGTTGAAAGCTTCTCCTTGGTGAATCATCCTAAGTTTTTGCTTCAACAAGTCAATTTGCTCATCTAATTTCCCACATTTCTGCCAAATCCGATTATGAATTCATTCAAAGGAGAGAACGATGGGAAAAAAAAAAAAAAACTTACCCAAAAAAAAATGATGGGGGAAAGACGTCGCATAAATGTATTACATGTATAACTTACTTTATCGAGAAAACTAGGTGTATTGAACTTACTTTTCTTTTTCTTTTGGTTTGTGTTCCTGATAACAAGCCAAACTGTTGCGCAACATCATCAGGTCTTGGCACAATATATCAGCCATTATGTATCGAGATTATGAACCTTTGATGCCAAGTTACTTATATATCGAGCAATTCAAGTCAATATTGGCTATTTAAACACCTTAATCCCGATATTGTTAGTTAAGACCCTGATTATAAGCTAGAAACTTACTGATGTCTTTTAAATGAGGAATCTCCTTACAGCGTTGTGCAAACCCGTGGAAACCAAATTATAGTAGCTTTGTCTTATAATCCAATAAACTAGGTCCAACAGAAGATACAAAGTCGGATTCCCAGCTAACGAGCATTAGAGTTTTATCAGGAAAAAGCAGTACCTGACCTCGTAAAATTCGTTTACCAGGAACACGTTCACGGTAGCAGTTGCACACAATTTCAAGTGAACAGATGAAGGAATTTCGATTACACCAAAGGGGTAAGTCATAATTAGATAATTTCTCCAAATCATTTACTTGTTCAGAACAGAAAAAAATGAAAAAGGACAAACAAAAAGAAAGAAAGGTGGAAACTCGATTTATGCAGTAGTTAAATAACAGTTGAACACAATTTCACTTGAACAAATGAAGACATTTTCATTACAGAAAACACGTAGTCAAAATCAGATCATTCACTTTCCTAAAATGCATTTAAAAATGAGAAAGCTAAAAGTAACCCAAGAAAGGCTGAAAACAGATTTACTCAATTTCTTAAGATTAAGAACACAACATATTTGCATATGCAGCAGCCAGCCGGAAAAGTATCACTTCCCACTACAGTTATCCACTTCCATGCATCTACAAAATCCCCTATGAAGGAAACAAAAACTTGAGAGAAAATATCTTATTCTCAAGATTGATAGTATGTGTATGTGTTTACCTTATATAAGTCAAGAAGGACATTGTCAAGTGATTCCTGGGCTTGCTTAGAGCACTGGTGCCTAAAGGACTTGATAGCTTCAATTGCTTCTTCTGCCCGATCTTGTTGTTTCATGACCACTGCCATGTCTTTAAGGGCACTATCTACCCTATCTCCAGTATTTATCGCCTTCCAAAACAAAACTATGGCTGCTTCTGGATCCTTCTCAACTAGCTGAAGTCACATGGACGAAAAATGAGTCATATTCTATTCAGCGAGAAATGAGATAAGAGTTACAAAGCACATTCAAAGAGTATTACAAGGTCAAATAGAGGTTTGTACCACACAAACTAGGCCCGTAAGGCCAAACATAATGGTCAATGCATTGACAACAATTGTAGTGTAATCTATATATGAATTCTCTGTGGGCCCATGATTGTGACTCCCTAAACAAGGATCGTGCCATCTGATATATGTTTACTTCTCAAGGTGTAAACATGAAGGCAACGTTAGCATCGGCCATCAAGGGATACGATTCTTATGGCTGACCCGTGATCAAATTCAATTGATTCTTTAAATGGTTTGGCCTTTTTGAGAGGAAAATTGGGTTTGCTTAACTATGTGGTTTCAAATGGACCTCCCCATGTAATAAAGGACACTACACTATTTAAACAACTCGTAACAAACATGATGTTAGGTTTTCTAGTTTATTACCCTCGAACTATGTACAATGCGCAATAATAGAATTTGAGTGACTAGTAACTTCACTATATTAGTTATTGAACCATAAACTTCAAGTACAATATACCTAATAACAGCATCTTCATTTGGAGTCAGATGTTTATAACATCAGTTTTGTATATCTTCTAAGATAAACTGTAACATGCATACATTTATTTACAAAGGCAATAAGATTATGTAATTAGGTGATATAATAGCGGGAGGAGTTATGTGGTGGATAGAGTAGCTTCCTGTTTCGTAGGATGATAGGGTGGCTGGTTTGTATCTTTTCTTGTATATCATCCAAATTAAGTCCTTAACGATTGAAAATGAGCAATTACAGGAAGTCTTCATTTGTGAAGAAATAGGCCAAGTTGTCCTCCATTTGTTCCCGTCTCCTCTCTCTCCTTTCATTCTATTTTTTCTCTATTCAGAAAAGTACGCATTATAAGTACGCATTATAAAACTAGACAGATACGTAACCAAAGTATTCACCAAATATTTTACTCACAAGGAAATTTGGACTTAGAAATACAGATGAAGATAGCAGGCTCTACTCAATTCAACTGAAGAAGGTGGAATAAGTTGGACTTGAGAAAAATGTTGCAACTCATAAAGTAATGAATTAACTTATTAGGAGAATTAAGAAACAAGAACTTTCACTACCATTATCGTCATTGAAAAAACAGGTTAACAATATGAGTTAAATTTCCTTAAAAAAACTAAGGTACAAATAGGAATTCCAAGGGTTAGTGGACAAAAAAGGTATACATTGTATCTACCCTAAATCATGCACATCATTTTCCACAAATAGAAATTTTGTGTCTATTAAATGAATGGATTTCATCTCATTCACAGCTCCCAATTAACACGGTGAATAGATGTTGGGGTATCCAGTCTTTACATCATGTTGCTTCCAAATTTAGCATTTCATAAACAAAAATAGGAATGCTTGTGGATGCAGAAATACTCCAAAGAGGGCCTAGTTCAAAGAAAAAAGTAGGGCTTTTTTTTAAGAATGGTCCCCAAAGTATTTTCGAATTTTCAATTTCGTCCCCATTATACAAAACATGTCTATTGCATCCCCAACGTATTTAATCCGTGTTATATTGGTCACCATGGCACACGCCGTTTAGAATTGCCGTCTAAACCAAGGGTGTTATAGTCTCTTCCACTCTCCAACCTTTCTTCCCACTTTCCCTCTAATCTGATGGCTCTCTCTCTCTCTCTCGACCTTTCCTCCTCTTGCCATCCAAGCCTCCGCCCTCCTCCCCTCACTCCGGTCCATCTCCCTTGAATTACCTGTGATGATGGCAGTGATGGAGCTCAAATCGGCACCCCGTAACTTGATCGGCGGTCAACTCGGAGCCGTATTGGCCACTTGGTCCCATTGACTCGATCAGGCACTTCACCTTCTCGTTTTATTCTTTGGCCTTTTCAAAAGCACTTACTGTTTGACTTGTTTTTGTTGTGTTATCGACTTCGGCTACGATTTTTATTTATTGGCAACTACCCCTACGGTTTGCAGTAAAACAGAGAGTTGGAGAGTTTGTGGTACTAGCAGTGGCGGGGGCAGGGGTATACGCAAAGGCGGTGCCGACGGTGTTGGATGCCGCCATGAGGGAATTTGCGGGGACGGAGGATATGATTCGGGTTGGGGGAGTTTGTTTGGGGGTATGAGAGGGAGAGGTTCGATTTGCTTGTGTAGACAGTGCGTGCGAGAGAGAGATATAGAGAGGCTGGTGGTGAGAAGAGGTGGTGGTGACAGGCTTGGGTGGGTTGGGGTTCAATAAGACTAGGGTTTTGAGGTTGAAGATGAAGTTGTGTGGGGTGAAGTTGGTTTAATGATGAAGTTACAAAAATACCCCTGCACTTGATGGTAACACAGACGGAGTTAGTTGTAGGGACCATTTAAATACACATTGTAAACATTAGGGATGCAATAGACACGTTTTAAACAATTGGGACGACATGGAAAATTCGGAAATCCATTGGGTAACATTCGTACAAAAAACCCTAAAAAGTAGTAAAGAATTGATGTCTCGACGCTGATGTATCAAAGCTCATTTGGATCAGCAGGTCTAATTAACAAGCCAAGTTTGAAGTTAGAACTATTTTTCAAGCTTGTTAAGTTTTTAATCCAATATTGAACAATTCACGGGCTGGTTGCTTTGGCTTGGCTTGTTTATCCGCCCTACCCTAATCAGAATGCTGGCCTCATCTCATTGAGTTGACCCACCGAGACCCATACAGAACTACGACTCAGTGAGTCACCTACGAGCCGGTGATCATACGGGTGACAGGACACACAAACCCACCAGAAAGAGTAGAAGGAAATTCATGTAACTGCTCATTTTCGTTAAGCCCACCAGTTCATTAAATCTATATTCGTAAAAGGCAAAATCTGTCGTATTCATTAATACACAGTCATGTGCACAAATGCCTCTCATGCATACGAAAATTGATTTTAGCACTCCAAAAATTGATGGAGGGGTCCAAAACGACGCCGTTTTGTGTATCAAAATAGTTCAGTTTTGGAGCCCCTCCGTCAATTTTTGGAGTGCCAAAATCACAATCCCAATCAGAAAAACCCATGCAACTCAAAGTTCAATTGCAGCTTCCAACCTCAAAATTGTCATTTTCCAAAAACACAACTTTTGAAAATAAAAACCCATCTCATCTTCCAAACAAGTTTTCTCTCTGTCCTCTGCAAAATGAATTCAGAAAACAGAACCTGGAAACTACAACAATTAAACAGTGCAATCATTCCAATAATTCTCCAATAAAAATTATTCAAATTTCAGACACATCCACAAAGATTCACCAATTTCCAAGGAAAGCTATGATCACAATAACCTGCAAATGGGTCATAATTATTTGATCCACACACACATATACAATGATCAAGAATGTTATACACCTGAGTGTACCTGGACATGTTTTGCTCTAACATACGGGCTGTCACCAGGAGGAAGCTTGTGAATGACGTGGTAAGACTCTTGTTTCTTCAAACTCCCTTTCATTCTCTCTCTCCCTCTCCCTCCCCAAAAGCTGTTCTTTCTCTCTCTAGAATGAATTGGGTGTTCTGTATTTCTATATAGGAGGGATGAGAAGGGAATTTGGACGGAATAACAGATATTGAGATTGTTGAATGGGAAAGCAGAGGAGGAAGGAAGAAGTAATCTTGGATATGGAGAGATTAACAGAAAGAAAAGGGTATTATCTGGATCAAATGAACCTGGACATGGGTTCGTCCAGGTTCTTTGCTTGTTGAAATCTTCCCCCAGTCACGCGACATTTTGTTTTGTTTTTTGTTATCTTCGAAAACGTGTCCAATCTCGTAAACTAATTGAGAGAACCGGTTATTTATTTATCGGTCTTGCTATTGTCAGCCCAATGGGCTGACGATAAGCATACTATAAGACAAGGAAAACACGCATTTCTATGTACTTTTTATACTCATTAATACACATTCACACTCTCACTATTATCAGCCCACTGGGCTGATTTTAGAATTTTCCTTTATTTATTTATTTACTATTGGGAGTTGAAAAAGACTGGAATTCGCTAAATTGAGTATAATTAAACAGAAGGATAAAAAAAAGAGAGTATAATTAAACGGAAAAAGAAAAAAAAAGACTTAATTGATTATAATTACTACTAATACATTTATTTCTAGCGCTAAATTGAGTTATTAAAACAATTTGTTATTCTATACTTAGTACTTCGTGGAATTTCGCACTTTGATGTTTTAAAAATGCATTTCAAAAGTGGCTATTTAATGTGTTTTAGAAATATGTTGGGAATAATTTTTAACTATTAAAAATACATAATAAAGTGCATTTATTAAAAAGATAAGGTGCAAAAAGGATGCCCCAAATTTGTAAAAAACAAAAAATAAAAAATCTAGAAAATTAAGATTGGAGGTTTCAATGCTTTTGAAGGTACAACACATTGAGAAATTTAAATAATCATCCCAATTAGTTATACAACATAAGTATTCATCCCGTCAACTTTCCGTCTTTCCGCGGTTATGTTTTGATCATTTTAATGTGTGAATTACCCTTATTACCATTTTATTATGATACTAGTGTAATGTTCGTGCTTTGCACGTTTCTGCGTGCTCATTAATTTAATTGATAGTGTGGAAGTTAATATACATATGTTATTTTTATTCATACCACTAACTGTATACTTTTCTAGTAAGTTTAATGGTTCAATCTCAACAACCATCACTCAAATATCATAAAATGACGAAACCATGATATACTCGAATATTTTGTAGTTATGCTTTAGATAATCAAAATGATACCAAAATCAAAATTTTCCAAAAGGAAAAAGGTCAAGCTACTTCGATTTACCTTCATCTAGAGCTTGAATTGAGCGAAAACAATCACCACATTATGCCCACCAAAGCCAAATGAGTTAGAGATACCTGCACGAAATAAGCAAATTTGATTAGTGAATGTTGAAATATTATTTATTCGCAAAGCAATGTTGGAATATGAGGAATTTGGATAACAAAATGTTCAAATATTTGATTATTATATAGGTTGCGAGAGATATATTATCTTCATTGCCAACAAAGCAAAAACATGTAACAAAGGCACTTAAAGGTCCTTGGTTTTTAACGAATAGACAACATGTATGGATTAAGCATTATGCTTCTGTAGTTTCATAATTTTCAGTAAGAGGGACTAAAATACATACCAACATGGACTTCATGTTCTCACGTTTGAAACAGTGTCAATTGTGATATCAGACTCTAAGTTCTGCAAAATTAGAGAACCATAAGAACATGAAGTGCATCATAAAATTGAATAATTGAGAAAATTTTAGCATAATTAGAGGAATGGGCTTTCGGAGCAGTACACATTGGTTAATGGTTGGACGCAGCTAGCTAGTGTTGATTGCTTTTATGATTGCAATAACTTCCAATCCTCGTGCAACTCCAAGCGCATGTATACATTCAACAATATGGATATAGCAATTTCATGCCAATAAATTTATGCAATACTAAATTAAACAACATATGAATTAAGAAAGAGATCAGGACCTTCTGAACAGTGATGAAGACGAATTTGCAGCCGAGAATCGAGAGAGAGAGAGAGAGAGAAGGAGAGAGGTTTGTATATAGATTCAATACCCTTAAATTACGGAAAAGCCTTTCTTCTTGACTAAGAAAAGGACTTAAAATACCTAAAATACCCCCGAAAAATCTTTTCTTCTTGACTAAGAAAATGAAGACTTAAAATACCTAAAATATCCCCGAAAAACCTTTTCTTCTTGACTAAGAAAAGGAGGACTTAAAATACCTAAAATACCCCCGAAAAGCATTTTCTTCTTGACTAAGCAAAGGAAAACAAAAATACCTAAAATACCCCACCTATTAAATCTACTATTGCCAAACTACAAGAGTAATTTCATATATTCATGAAATGGCTATGCTTGCCACTTTTCTCCCTTTTGCCTTTAAACTCAATATCAAGCTACATAAAATACCTCAACCTCTTAAATCCATCATCGCCAAATTAAAAGGGCAAATTCATCTTTTTCACAATGTACCTCATTTTCTTCTTGACAAAGCAACATTTGTCATAAATTAAGGGGGAAAATAGTGAAAAAAGTACTTCAAAAGTCAAAAGTAAGCCATAAATTAAGGGAAAAAAACACAAAATAAGGATAGCCACTCAATTTTCTTCAACAGGATAAGTCCAAAATACCCTCAAAAGTCCAATACAATCCCTTTAAAAACTACAAGGGCAAATTCATCTTTTCATGATGTGGCTATGCCAAACACAATTCCCTATTTTGCCCTCCAACAAAATACCAAACTACAAAAATATCTCTTTCATCATAAATAAAGTAGGGCATTTATGTCAAATCCCATTATGGCTATGCTTGGTGTAGCCACTCTCCGAACAAACTACAAAGGCAAATTGGTCATTTCACCTAGTGGCGTGGCTTGCCATCCTACATTTTTTATTTACAAGTGTATTGATTGATAATGTCACATACCAAACCCACCCAAACACCAACACTTGCAAGGGCAAAATGAAAAGAAAAAGTTTGGAGGGCAATAATATAATTTCACACCATGCCTTGGCTTACCATGCTAGGTTCTTTTATTACAAGTGTATTGATCTGTAATGACCCGAATTTTCACTTCAATTTTTTTTTTCAAACATTTTATTATGATTCTTTTACTAAAAATTATTTGATCATTTATTAAAGTGATTGTATTATAATTTAACTCTAGAAGCTAGCTATTAAAAACCCTTTGATATCATAGGATTTTTATTTTTATTCTTTTCACATCTTAAACCTTGATATCGTTGTACCCAACTATTATAGAACCCCAACCTTTGGTCCGTGATACTAAAAATCTAGGATATGATTAGATTGGATTTTATTACATATGATTTGATTAGCTTGGATTAGATTAGGATAAGATTTGAGTGGATTTTATTAGATATTGTTTAGATTTTGTAAGATATTATATAGATTTTATTAGATATTATATAAGATATTGTTGGATTATATAAGATTTGATTAGATATTATTAGATATAGTTGGATTTTGTTAGATTATATCAGATTCTCTCTTGATTTTATAATTCTAGATTTTGTTAGATAATATACGATTTTGTTAGATTATATAAGATTCTCTCTAGATTTTATTAGATAATTCTAGATTTTGTTAGATTTTATTAGATTATATAAGATATTATAAGATTATGTTTAGATATTATAAGATTACATTAGATTATGATCATGATTTGGAATGATTTTCTAAGATTTTATCTAGATTCTTCTTCTTACTAGTATAAATAGGTAAGCCTCCTTCTCACACCACACTTCACTTCACTTTTCAATTGTTAGCTTAGAGAGAAAATAGAAGGGGAGAAAGAGAAAGAGGGAAAGAAAAAGAAAACTATTCTCTTTATAGTCTTCGATCAAGCCAAAACGACGTTACTCCGTCCGCATTTTCACCCGACGTACTCCATAGTCGCTCTACCGCCAAGAAGAATGGTAGAAACCTCCTTTCTGCTCACCTAAGTATAATGTTGACGTGCTACATGTTTAACTATTTATTAATTATTTTTATGATATCACATGATTAAATTGTTTAAGTTGAGAAGTTGTGATGTTATAATTTTTAATGTTGTCAAAAATAGAAATGCATGAAATTAGTGATTTATTATCATCGCATGATTGTAGCAAGCTTTGAAAAAATAATGTGAACGCGAGAAAATGATGCATGATTACGTGACACGAGAAATGAGAAGTGGAATACAAAAAGTAAAAAGAAAATGAAATGTAAAAGGATTGATAATTGTGTGAGCATGAGAACCCGATGGAATCTGGAAGAATGGTTAGCGGAATCATGGCTCGGGTGTGTGTGTGTGTGTGAGCATGAGAACCCGATGGAATCTGAAAGAAAGGTTAGCAGAATCATGGCTTGGGTGTGTGTGTGTGTGTGAGCATGAGAACCCGATGGAATCTGAAAGAATGGTTAGCGGAATCATGGCTTGAGTGTGCGTGTGTATGAGCATGAGAACCCGATGGAATCTGAAAGATGGTTAGCGGAATCATGGCTCAGGTGTGCGTGTGTGAGCCTGAGAGCCCGATGGAATCTGAAAGATGGTTAGCGGAATCAGAGCTTTTGGGTGGCAAAATTTGAACTTAGCCTGGGAGCCCGGTAGGTCCTGAAAGATTGTCTGCGGAACCAGTGCTCGAGAAAGTAAAATGAAAAGTGGAATCGATATTTCAAAAATGATGACACGGTTTACGATAAGCTGCGATAACTCTGAAAGATACCGACACATTTGATTATTTTTTGTGATGCTAATTTTTTTTTAGAAATGATAAATTGTTATATATTATTTTTGTTAGTATATGGGACATAGGGGTAGGAGTTAGCTATTGGGCTTAATTGCTCACGGTGTTACTTTTTGTGACCCTGGCATCTTATGCTAGAGTTTAGAGACGAACAGGGGGATTTTACAATTTGGAAGAGTTTGGTGCTGAGCAGAATAATGTAGAAGAAGACGGTCATCCAGAGAAGTGAAAGTTACCTTAGTACCCCTCCCTCATCTATTTAAATAAGTGTAACACGAATTTGAGAATAATTTGGCTTGTAATGACATTATATTTCGTTTTATTTAGTAAGTATTGAAAAATTTATTTAATTAACGTCCCCTAGAATCGGGGCGTTACAATATCTACATACATATATACATGTTTATTGTTTTCTAAATTAAGGGGATTGGGATGAATATCTATCTTTGCAATCAAGTGAGATATCAATGGAGGTTTTCAAAAATTCAAATGTTCAAATTACCGAATCCCACTTATTCTTGTTTCCATTCTGTACTGATGAATTCTTACGTTCAAAGTTCAAATGGATATATAAGGTTTCCTGGATGGAGTTTAGTCCTACTCCAAACATTTGAGAGTTGGCATTCCTTTCCGTCCTTCTCCATCATTTCCACAAAACACGATATGTGTATAGTCCTTCTCCATTGATATGTTGTATTCTGTGTTTGATCGATTGTGAATCATTTGCAAAAAATACCCACCATTGTATATATTCATCGAATCATATTGTACCACGAAATCTGCCTATTTGAATCATGGAAAATTAAATATTTGAGACAAATTATCACATCATGGTAAATTATTTGGATCGTTTACCATGGATTTGTTTGTTCGTATCATGACACATTTATCGTATCTCTTACTATATCCAAATATATTGGGTTCTTTCGTTGAATCAATAAACTAGACCATTTTGCCATGATTTTCGTTTACTATATCATGATTGTTTGATTTAGTCTTTTTTTCGAATCAAGTTAACGGAATCATTCATGAATTTGTACATGTATGTTGTAACTGACAATTTATCTTCCATGCAAGTTTTTACTTCCTTACCGATATGGCGAGTGAACTAATAATCATGGTGTGTCGACATGTGGACAAGTTTGCGGCAATCCGGATAAACCGATGACAAGATTCCGTCACGATGGTCCAAAAAATATGTGACAGGTGGTTTCATCTCGACTCAGAATCTGTCATCTTGAACTACTCTCTCATTGATGACAAAGACTTAATCTTGGACAATGACGACAACTTGGTCATGTTCGGACTTGCCGAGAGTGCTGCCTCGATGATATAATGGTGAATGTCAGTGATGGCACAAATGGTTTTATGAACGATGCTGTTGAAGTTGGCAATATAAAATTTGATGTTGCTAGTGGTTCTAAGGGGAAGCAGGTCATGGTCATTAATGACGACGATGTCATTCCATCATTTTGCTCCCAGAAAAAGTGAAATTGCTATCCTTTAATATGTCGGAAGGGATTACCGCAGTTGGTTCGAGGGTGGGTTGTCGGATTTTAAAAGCGTGTTGCAAAATTATGCGATCAAGGGGAGTTTGAATATGCATTGGCGAAAATGACAAGGTGCACGTGACCGCTCATTGCAAATATAGGAAGGATAAAGATTGCATGTGGCATGTGCATGCCAGGATATGTCCGGCAAATGATTATTTTTATATTAACAAGGTGGACCTAGATCACAGTTGTGGGGTTTCTGTACTGACACTCAACAACCCACATGCCATGGCCAAACTGGTTGCTAATTTAGTTGGAGATGATGTGTGGGCCAAACATGGATCACGATCTATCAATGTTGTGAAAGAGATTAAAAAAGACTATGGACTTAATATTTCGTACCACTAGGCATGGTAAGGAGTTGAGAAGGCTAGGTGTTAAGTGTGCGGAGATTATTTGAAGTCATTTTCGTGTTTGGAGTGGTACATCGGTGCAGCCAAGAGCACCAATCCTGAGAGCCGCATCGAGTTGGAGTCTAATGAGCAAACCAAACTATTCAAGAGGCTGTTTGTCGCTTTTGGTGTGTGCGTACATGGCTTCAATCATTGTCGCCCCCTAATTTTCCCTGACGCAGGCTATCTTAAAAGGTTAGGGGCAACAATGATTGAAGCCATGTATGCACGCACCAAAAGCGACAAACAACCTCTTGAACAGTTTGGTGCGTGCATACATGGCTTCAATAATTGTCAAACCAAACTGTTCAAGAGGCTGTTTGTCGCTTTTGATGCGTGCATACATGGCTTCAATAATTGTTGTCCCCTAACCTTTTAAGATGGCCTGCGTCGAGGAAAATTAGGGGGCGGCAATGATTGAAGCCGTGTATGCATGCACCAAAAGCGACAAACAGCCTCTTGAACAGTTTGGTTTGCTCATTAGACTCCAACTCGATGTGGCTCTCAGGATTGGTGCTCTTGGCTGCACCGATGTACCACTCCAAACACGAAAATGACTTCAAATAATCTCGAACACTTGACCCCTAGCCTTCTCAACTCCCCACCGTGCCTGGTGGTACGAGATATTAAGTTCGTAGTCTTTTTTAATCTCTTTCACAACACCGATAGGCCATGTTCGATATTTGGCCCGTACATTATCTCCAACTAAATTAGCAACCAGTTTTGGCTGTGGCATGCGGGTTGTTAAGTGTTCATACAGCAACCCCATATCTGCATGTGATCTAGGTCCATCTCGTTAATATAAAAATAATCGTTTTCTGAACATATTCTGGCATGCACATGTCATATGCAATCTTTACCCTTCCTATATTTGTAGTGAACGATAACGCACATCTTGTAATTTTTCGCCTATGCATATTCAAACCCCCGCTCGATTGCATACTTTCGTAACACGTTTTTGAACTTCGACACCTCACCCTCAAACCTTTGACCAACTGCAGTTATCCCTTTTGACCATCAGAGGATAGCAATTTCACTTTTTTGTGGGAGCAAAATGACGGAATGACATCGTCGTCATCAAGGACCATTGCCTGCTTTCCCTTAGAATTACTAGCAAAAACGAATTTCATATTTCCAACTTCAACGACATCATTCATTAAATCATTTGCGCCACCTCTAACATTCACCATTATATCATTGAGGCAACACTTTCGGCAAGACCGAAGATGGTCGTCAAGTCGTCGTCGTTGTCCAAGATTAGGTATTCATCATCAACAAGTGAGTAGTTCAAGATGATAGATTTTGAGTTGAGATCAAACCACCTGTCATATATTTTTTGGACCATTGTGCCGAGATCTTGTCCTCGGTTTATCCGGATTGCTGCAAACTTGTCAGCATTTCAACACACCATAATTAGTTCACTTGCCATATCGGTAGGGAGGTAAAAACTTGCACGGAAGATAAATTGTCAGTTACAACATATATGTACAAATTCATGTATCATTATGTTAATTTGATTCGAAAAGAAGACTAAAACAATAATGATATATTAAAGCAAACAGAACTCATGGCAAAATGGTTTAGTTTATCGATTCATCAAAAAATCCCAATATATTTGAATATGGTAAGAGATACGATATATATGCCATGATACGAACAAACAGATTCATGGTAAACGATCTAAATAATTTACCATGATATCATAATCTGTCTTGAATATTTAATTTACTATGATTCAAACAGACATATTACATGTATGCCATAATTCGAATAAATAATTTCATGGTAAACGGTCCAAATAATTTACCATGAAAATGATACGAAAAGACAAACTTATTTCATGGTATATGGTACAAATAATGTACCATGAATTCAAAAACCATTATAACTACAATGGTGGATATCTGCTACAAATGCTAAACATATTTTAATATTATTAATTGAATCAAAATATTACTCATACTGGACTCAACACTTATCCAAAAGAACCATTCATAGCGTATATAATCAACCATGGCAAAATGTCAAGTTCATGAAATCATCGAAAAATCCCCATCTATTTGGACATGATCCACCATGAATCAACCATGATCCGATGAATAATTATACATGCAATGGTGGACATCTTTTGCAAATGATTCATAGAGATCGATTAAACATAAAATACAACATATCAATGGATAAGGACCATAAACATACAACGTTTCGTGAAAATGTTGGAGTAGGATGAAGAGGAATGCCAGTTGTCAAATGTTTGAAGTAGGACTAAATTTCAGTTAGGAGACCTTATATATCCGTTTGAACTTTGAACATAAGAATTCATCTGTAGAAAATGGAAACAAAAATCAGTGGGATTCGGTAATCTAAAATTTTGAAAACCTCCAATGATATCTCACTTAATTACTGAGATGGATATTCATTCAAATCCCTTTAATTTAGGAAACAATAAACGTGTAAATATATCTAGAAAAATATCATAATAAAAGAGTAATAAGGGTAATTCACACATTGAAATGATGAAAATATAGCCATGAAAAGAGGGTGGATGAATACTTACATTATATGGCTACTTATGTTATTTAAGTATCCTAAACACATTTGTATAGAGTATTCTAGTGTTGTGCCCGTTCGATACAAGAGATCTACGCAAAAAATTCACATTGGTTTAAGAAAAGAACATCAATGTGAATTATTTTTTGTCACATTCATCGAATGGGCATAACGTTAGTTGATAGAAAAAATAGTTTAGAAAAAAAATATTTGATATAATTTATAAGTACTGAAAAACTAAAAATAAGGTTATATTATTTATTCAATCAAACTAACTCCAAATTCCCCTTAAATCTCTCTCCTTTTCCACCACCACCTCTCTCTCTCTCTCTCTCTCTCTCTCTCTCTCTCATTTTTATAAAAAAATATAAAAAATTAGGATTGGGGGTTTGAATACATTTGTATAGAGTATTTATATTTATTGATTGATAGTCTACACATTTCTACGATCTCTCACACCACCAAAAAAACGTGGTTACATATGGTCACATAATACTCCTAAAAAATATTATATTCTCATATTTTTTAGATTATATTATTATGTTTCTTGTTTAGTCTTGGTAATTATTCATCTCATCATCATCTTCAACCCCAACTCAAAACCATTCTCCATTACAACACTCTACCTCCACCAATGACTCACGAATTTGGAAGGAATTAATAATACCAGATATTGAGATTGAATGGGAGGAAGAAGTAATCTGAATGTGAGAGATTACCAGAAAGAAAAGGGTACTATCTCGATTCAAATGAACCTGGGAAAAAATGAATCTGGGCATGCAGTTGTCCAGGCTCTTGTTTGAACTTTGAAAGTGTCCAATCTCATAAACTATTGAGAACCGGCCGGTTGTTTTTGCAGGATTTGAAAAAGACTTACCAGCCAAACAAATAAGGAAAATAGCCCCAAGGGGTTGGCCAAGTGATTTTTGCAAGATTTGAAAAAGACTTACCAACCGAAAAAAGAAGAAAAACAACCCCAATGGGTTGGACGAGTGGTCTTGGCTGGGACTTAGGTGTTTGCTCTCTCCTATGATTTCATATTCGATTTTTTTTGCCAGCAACTCTTAGGGTCATCTCACCTCCATGCGTTAGCTTGTGAAATGGCTGTGGGAGGGGCCGTAAGGATTAGTCCAAGGTGCACACAAGCTGGCCCGGGACATTGTGTCTTACAAAAATGAAAAAGAAAAATGATTTTCAAATACCCCATTTAAATGAATGTACTATATTTTTTTTTGTCTTTTAAAGAAAAATTACGCACTTAAAGTTTAGAAATGGATTGCATTCATAAAAAAGAAATGGAAAGTGCGAAAATCATTAGCCAAAAAATTAGAAAAAGAGATTGAATGTTTGCTTAATACATTTAGTTATAAGTGCTAAATTCGGTCATCAAAAAATCCCATATTTTATTTTATCTATAGAAAAAAACCCTTGCTCTACGTCCTATAGAATTTTGTATTCTACTTTTGTACAAATTTATTTGAAAAGTGTGTTTTAAAAATTAACTCTTGTGCATAACTTTAAACACTGGAATAAGTAATAGACTGTTGATAAAAAATATAAAGTGCAAAAAAATTTCCCCAACTACAAAACTAAATTCAAAAGAAAAACATTATAAAAAGCAATCCCACTTTTCAAAGTGCTTCCCCAGAGAACATTGGCAAAGACTAATTTAAAATTATGTGTCGTTCTATCAATTGTTGTGAAATTTTAATATACTCGCAAGCGCACGAATTATACTATAGTACAATAATGCAAAAGCGAGGTTGAATTTACAAGGACTTGTGGTTTTTTATATATAGGAAAACTAAAGAAACTTAAACTTATTGAACCCTAATTATAACCTAGTGAACATAAGTGTGACTAATTTTATAAACTAAGAATTAAATAAACAATGATAAAAGAAAACAACTAAACTATCACGTCCATAGTAATGGAGTTTTCGGTTGAGAAAAATAAATAGGGCTTCGGAATCCACACCCATAAATATCGATTAACTAATCTTCTGCAACGATTATAATTTCTACACAATAATTTAGGGGCTAATCTTAATCATCATGGATAATATTTTGTTAAGCCCTTTTTAGTTATAACAAAAGTACGTTCCTCCTTTGCTTCAGGTTTAAGCCAAAATCATCAATTGTGTTTATATGAACAAATCACAATGGATATCTCGTACTTAAATATTAGCTTTTTGATAAACCAAGCAATTTAATTAATCGGGTGATATCAAATCATGAAAAAAAAAACTCATTCTGATTGAATCGAGTTTCAACTAAATCAATCTATTGAGTCAAGAACAATAAACGATAAACACTCATATGCATAAAATTAATCAACAAAACTTATGGGGTTTCATCCCTAACCCTAGTTTAGAAATCTAGCCACTAATGGATGAAAACGTATTTAAGCATTTGACTAAAATCCCTAAAAATAATAAAGCTCACAATAATTTCTTTTGCTCTTCTGTGCTGCTTCTTCTCTCAGCCGTGTTCCCTTGAATTTCGTCCACGACCGCAGCCGCGCGGTATCTCCGTTCAGTTGTCCCCGCCGTGAATGCCCTAGTATATATTCTCCTCTTTTATAGAGATATATCTACATTGCCCTTTTAAAAAGGGAGAGTTTCTCTCCAAATTTCCTAATTATATGGGCACCGAATTAATCAACTAAAGATTTGTTTCCTTAAATCCTTATGCCTTTACATTTCTAGTCAAGCATGCACACTGTTATATTGGGCCCATATCCCGTTTTTGCACAACAAAATTATGAAAATCCACTAGAAGCGCGCGACTGGGCGTATTGTATGCGTTAATTGCCATTTAGCTAATAAGCCCGTAGATATCGAAGCTCAACAAGTGATACTTCCTGATACTGTATTTGAAGCATTTGCTCGAATTCCTTATGATATGCAATTGAAACAAGTTCTTCCTTTCTATTGTTGGTAATAAAGAGGGTGCTGCCCATGTTAGTGTTGCCTTCACAATTGTCGTCCAAAGCCAAACTCTTAGGATCAACAATTAGCTTTAACCACAACTTATATATTTTGGCATCCAACTTGGAGGCGAATCCCTTGCCGTATGTGATCACATGGAACTGGATTTGACCCAAATTTTGTTAACTTCCCCTGCTTTGACGATGAATGAAATTCCTCAGACCGATTTCTATTTCGCCACTCGCTCGAGTGATTAATGCAATTTTAAAGTCTTACCTTTTGTCCAAAATGATTTTTTAAAAATTCACTACCACTGCTACCAATTCCTGCCCTGAATCATCTGATATCGTTACATTCGACAGCTATTGCAACTCGTCTCGATACCAGTATTTAAAACCGTGATGGTGAGATATTACTTGATCCGCGTTGAATATTACTTTTAATATGTGATTCGTGATAGTAAAATCTACATATCCAACCGTTTGATCATTAAATTGAGGTAAATAGCATTCTTTGTTAAATATTTTCGTACAGAGTTATTTTCTTCTTGTCCTAAATTTGTCCTCTACTTATTATTGAGCTCATTGTCAAATTCAACTCTAGTTTCGTCACTTTTATAATCATGACATGATATATCCTATGTTTGGTTAAATGTCGTTGTCTAGATTGCTACTTGTACAAGCTCATGAGATTGCTTCTATATTGCTCTATGCTTAAAGATTTAATTGTGTCAAATGGGTTGAAATCCAATGTTACACATTTAAAAAAAAACAAAACAAGATTAATGCATTTCGAAATCATATTAAACACTATCTGATCAACTTGATTTTTGACGTGGTCGATGATCTCAGCGAGCTCTAAAAAGTGAACGGTTTTGATCATTGTTTTGGGCCCGATACTAGCCCACAAAGGACTCAAACTGGACCAGACTGAAAAAGAGATGTCATTATTTAATCTAATTTGCAGGGTACCCTCCCAGATGAATCATGTCGCCCATATGCTTCCTTTCGGCCTAATTGTAGGATCTCAAACACGTGCTCAATTTTTTTTTAGGAAATAGAAACTTACGATATATTAATAATAAACCAACTAATACAAAGAATCCACTGGTCCGAAGAAATACAAGAAACAAAACTGAAATACGAAATAAAAGTCACAAAAAGTCAGCTACGATGCTAAAATTCAATTGATCCGCTCGTGGAGATGGGTGCATAAACCATGATTTGGTTGGAAGCGCTCATTTATAAGTTGTGTGAGAATGATTATGCCTCCCCAAACAGGCTACCAACAACTATTGAATCAGGAAAAGTCTACAAAATATTTTGCACAACATGAACAAACTCATTAGATTATTTATAGAGTCTACCATTCAATAGTCAGTCTATTGTGCAAGATATTGTATTATCATAATCTACCATTCAATAGTCAGTCTATTGTGCAAGATATTGTATTAATGATAATCCCATTCAATCTAGAAGTGCAAAATATCATATTAATAACACATACCATCCAATATAGATGTCTTTCTATTTCCGTATTATAAAGGTGAAAGTTGGGTGCATGGCATTCAAGTAAATGGAAAATTATTGAACATGCACTAAGGGCCCAAGGCAACAACCCAGCCACAAGAATTTAACGAATTTTCCCCCGATTGTAGTTTTTGCTAAATAACTCTTATTGGGAAAAATAAAAGAGAGCATACAACTGAAAAAGTTATGTATCAACCACAAGCAAGGGCCGAACAAGCAAAAGGAGGAAAGAAACGATGACCAGTAATTTAGTATATAAAAGTTACTCATTTCAAGCGTATCATCTGGTTTTACGATATACATTCATCTCAAGAGAAAAGGGGTAGTCTGTGCTCGCCTGAAGCGAAGGAGATGATACTCTTCTTCAGTGGTGATATATGCTGCACCCCATGAAAGGCAGCAGCTCGCAATACATTTAGAGGTCCAAAATCAACAGAGTATGCCTTCTGAAAACCATCCAGTATTGCCATCATTGTAAGATTTGCCAATTTCCTATCTGCTTCGTACCTCTTCAGCAGAGATACCTGTGTCGATGAACCAAGACAAACCCATCAAGCAATTATAACAGTGTAAAATTGTTGACCACAAACTCAACAAACTAATGGTGTATGAACAACTTATTTAGTTATTTTCTTGCACGTTACATATTGATAA
The DNA here is from genome assembly GCF_030253575.1 of Rhododendron vialii. Classification (NCBI taxonomy): domain Eukaryota; kingdom Viridiplantae; phylum Streptophyta; class Magnoliopsida; order Ericales; family Ericaceae; genus Rhododendron; species Rhododendron vialii. Next base: position 8,912,441 of record NC_080565.1, on the reverse strand, counting down.
ATGAGAACAGAAACCATATGCACTACGCAGCTATCAAACATCAAGATCCAGGTACGAGCCATTCAGCAGGTTTAATAATGACAATATTTTACTAGGTTAATTACACCATTGAGACGCTGTGCTCCCCGAGTTTCTATTTCATCAATTTAGACACCACTTTTCTGTTATCGCTATAGTCCCTCCTCAATATTCCATGAGTATCTTAAACGAACAAACTTGAGGGAGTCATGAGAAACATTTTTAGAGTATCATTATCCATGTCCTACTTCAGTCCCCCCTTGTTCTAGTTGCTGTCTTCTTTCCGTTTGAAATACCAAAAGAAGATAATGGGTGGACTAAACTGAAAATGAAATGAGAAGTGCCAGGTTCTAATTGTTGAAAGAAACTACAGGGACCAAAGTGAAATCTAACAAAAACAACGGGGACCAATGGTGTAATTTAGCGTATTTAGAACCAGAAACTACTCCAGCCAGAATTACCATGATTAATTCTCAAGATTCAGGTACTTTATATATATATATGTATATGGTATATACTCCCTCCGTCCCGATTTAAGTGTCCACCTTTCCATTTTGGGTTGTCCCAAAATAAGTGTCCAATTTCAAAAATGGATGGGTAAAACTTGGTAAAATTCCTATTTTGCCCTTCTTTTTGGAAATCAAAGTACGTGTATTAAAAAAGTCACATTTAATTCTCAAGTCAAACAAAACAAGTGAAGAGTTTCAAGATCCTTCACCGGTGATTGATGAGAGCCTCTTTTTTGGGGTGCAGAATCTTTTTGATTTAAGTTAGCTTTGAAACAAGAATTGCCGCCAAAATTTTATAACTAACTTTTAAACTCACAACCCTTTAATAGAGGGGCATTTTTGGAAAACTATTGTTTTTAGGGTGTAATGATTTTGTTTACTCAAAAAGTTGGATTTTCCATGGTGGACATTTAATTAGGGATGGAGGGACCAAGGGAGTATAGGCTTACATATACATATATAATGTTAAATTGTTCCAGGTTTAATGTTAATATAAAATAGAGATATTGTACCTCCCCGACGTCAGTCCCTACTTTGACACCCTCAGCAATGGTTCTTGAAAGAGCAGCTGCATCTCCAAAACCCAAATTAACCCCCTGGCCAGCCAAGGGATGAACAGTGTGCGCAGCATCGCCGATTAGAACTACACGTCTAGACGCATATTGATTAGCATGCATTAGAGATAGCGGAAACACCATTCTTTCTGAAGCCAGCTTGACCACTTTTGGTGGAACTTCAAAACACTCACTAGCAGATGACGTCACGTTTGCTCTAAGCCAAGAAAATATGCTTCCATCACCAAATGATTGCGACTGAGGACGTGGGCCATATCCAGAATCCAAAGCATGATTTAAAGCATTGACAAAATCATCCTCGCTCAATGATTTGCGGTCCAATGACTCTTTCGGGTTCATAGTCCAAACAATATTGCTGAACTTATCACCTATTGGCAAAAGTGCAATTGGACCTGAAGGTAGAAATCGTTGCCACGCACAATAGTTATCCTCTTGATGTTCCACAGTACAGATGATGGCATTCTGTGAATACTTCCATCCAGTTGTTTTGAATCCAGCTAATTCCCTGACACGTGACTTGGAACCATCTGCTCCAACCTGTAATAATGATTCAAGAGAATTGATTCCATGCTTAGTTTTAAGAAGCAAGTAAACAGTGTAACTTCACAACTCCAGGAAAAAAACAAGAAAAACCTCATCTATATGCAAGATGAAATCGTTAATTTCCACCAACAATTTATCTATATAAGGGAAGAAGAAGATGAAATTACCACCAATTTTGCATAAAGGCTATTGCCATCGGCCAGTTCCAGCTTTGCTAGACCTCCACTAGTTGACATGGATGGCCCAGAAGATGTGCCATCCACCCGCATGGATGACAAGCTTGGAGCTAAATTCATTGAAGTTAACCTGGAAGGATATATTGTCTTCTGGGAATCTGTGTCCTGATAATATTCAATCAGTTAGCCTTCAAAGAGCATCCAGGTTTCAAAGATAGATCAAATCAAAAGATGCATTGAAGGCAACAACAACATTGGGAGACAAAAACTAAAATGGCTTTCTGAGCAATATGATCGTGGAGCCTAAAACTATCAACAAAGCGTTCAGATCTCTCAAGGTGAAAATTGGAGATAGAGCTGGATCTCTTGAAGCAGGCCTAACCTGTGTCTCTCTACCTCATACACATACACTCTTTGGCGCTTGCATAATTAGTACTTATTTAGCACCTCGGTATGTGCAATTCCAATAGCTAATACTCCACCTAACCAATAAATGATTGAAACACGAATACACATAAAAGAATGGGTAGATTTTTTCCATTTGGAAGCAATAAGTGCTAAATTTTATCATCTCTTGTTAAAAATTGTAAAATAATTCGATTCATGTGAACGAGTTGAATCGGGAAAAGTAAAAAGAATATGGATAGAATTTGGAAAAAGTCCATTAAGTGCAAAAAGTCTAGTAGAATATGACACTCTAAGATAGGGGTGAGGTGAGCGATGTTACACGGTTTTGTTTAGAACTCAACCCCAAGAGCTAGTTATTGAAGTGAGGTGCCCTCACGCTTGTATATTTAGGCTCCGTTCCAGAAACCTTAAAAAATAAGCAGCTTATTTCACATTTTCAAACTAAAAAATAATGTAAATGAAAAATAAATTTTCAATTTTTTTTGCATTGTGTAAAAGATTTCGATGAGATATTTCAAACAAGATCCATATTGCATATTTTTAGATTTCAATAAGTCCATAATATTTGAGCTTGAAATTGTCTTCTTAAAAAATAAGGGCTTTTTTTGCGTTGCGGAATGGAGCCTTAATATTACTTTGGTACCTAGGCAACGTGGGACTTCGCTTCACACTCTACCATACGCGCAGCGTACTCACTCGGCAGGACCTGTCACATGCAGGCCAAAGACACGCACCCTATCCATCTCTTGTGCCTAGCTCTGATTCCATGTTACATGGTTTTGGGGTTAACCTTGGCTTCAAATTTGAGGATGTCAATTTTTTTGAAGGCTTACGTGGCAATTTGACATGATGAAGTTGACATCTTCAAGATGTCCACTCCAACCATCATCTCAAATTTATTATTTATGAAGTTTTGGAGAGTACAGCAATGAGAGATAAATTTTGACATCAATGTCAAATTTGACATGAGAGAAGGGATGTCAAATGAAATATAAGCATTTGACATTTGGTTAGAGTTGTTTCACATGCCAATTCTTCCACTTGGCATGCCATGTAGATTTGACATCCTTGGTTGGAGATGCTCTAAGTTCGACCCAAGTTCAAACATTTCAAGATTGGAGAATTTTAAAGCTAACTAGGGTGAAGTACCTGTATGCATGACAAAAGAGATCTATGAAGCACCTTATTCTCCACCACACATCTGAACCAGAAACCAAGACTAGCATCATCTGCCATGAATTACATATTGCAGAAGTGAAATTATCCGGTAGCTAAAAGTGTTCTTACCCCAGTACTTCTTTATCTACATCTCTGGCATTGTATCTTGTGTATCCTAGGCCAGTATAATCCCAAACCTACATCGTACATAGAATCAATCAAATAATATGTGGAGAAGGAATTATAGCCGCAGTTATGAATCACAAGTTCTATGTGCAAACAAGCCAGCCAACGAGTAGCTGACATGCCATAGACAAGGTATGGATTCTAAGGCTATGATGTAAATGAGTGGAAATTGAGAAAAAAACATATATTTAGTCGTGTCCAAAATGCACATAGATTATAAACTACTTTGCTCTAGGCAATCAAGACCAATAAACCAGAAAAATCTGCACTTGAAAAACTCACGGGGGTAAGTACAACAAAGCAAGAACTGAATGTTATACAAATAATATCTTCATTTGATTAAAAACCCCTGGGTAAACCTATTGGGTCGGTTGACTACCATGCCATCATCCCATACCCTTTTTCCACCATTCCCATTTCAGATGTCAAAATTAAGCCCATGCCGGGACAAAGGGAATATAATGTTGGCATATGACCCATGTAGGATGGTCTTGACCTTAGTCAAGGTAGGGTTGCAGAGGAGTGAAAATCTTCGTATGACACCACGGGCCTAGAGATGACTGAGGAGAGAGAGAAGGAGCTAGACTGATAGAGAGAAACACAGAGCTCTAAAGTAATGCGAGGGGATTTAGCCTTCTTTTTGCAAGAGTGTTATATGGACCTTGCTTAACTACCTTAAAATGATAACATCATAAGGTGCATCTCTCGGAAGATTCCCAGGTGATGGTGCCAAACGGTTCGTTAGAAGGTCATATCAACTTAGTCAGAACCTAACTTGATGAACAGTAAAAGGTGGTGTGGCTTCTCTCTTAGGCATAATTAGCCACTTAGCCATGTATGTTGTTCTGTGAGGTAAAAGACTAAGGCAAATCTTCCTCTATAGCTTCCAACAGGCAACTGGCGCCCAACATCCCCAACCACTTTGACTCAAGTTATTTGCTTGTTTAGGAATCCTTTAAGTCATACCAAAGGTGTACCAAGGTGGTGCCGTGATGAGCACCTGCGGAGATCGCTTGGAGGAGACGAACTACCACGTGGGTGCTGTGGTGAGCATCCTGTGGTCATCCACGGTCCATAACTATATGTTTAGCAATTGGTCACTTTGCCATTTTAGCAATCTGATCCACCATGATGTAGTGGTGCAATCTTATGAGGCATTAGTCATATGGGGCAGGGTAGCATGTACCTATAACCAGGGGAAATAACCTTTTTACTAATAGTAGGGAAATCATCTTTGTTAAGAGAACAAATACAAAATCTTACGTACACAAGGATTTAAAACAACCTTCAACGACTTTTCATGTTGTAGAACAAATATGGACAATACTACAACTTTAATGGATCAAATTCACTAACCTAACAATAATAGGGATTTTAGGAAATTGAGTGGGTCAAGTGACCCCACTTGACCTTTACTAGATCTGCCCTTGCCTACAACCCACTAATGAACTATAAGACATTAAGACCCCTTGCTCTTTTGCATTACTAATGTGATAAAGACACATGCACGCAAGTCCAAGCATTTCAACTGTTGTACAGGATATCTAGATTAGGATTGAGTTTTGAATTTGATGATGGAAAGCCCTACATACAAATGAAAACAAAATTTCATGAGCAATACACACAAAATACCAATTTAAGACAATTGTCGATGAACTTAAAAGAACATATTATCGAATTGAGAAAGGTGATATGATTACCTGCATCTTGTCAAAATAAGTGTGCCGATGCTGCTGAACATATTCCCAAGCACCAATATCTGCTAATTGGGATTATCATTAGGGTTCAAGTAACAAAGATATAGCCCCATCTTTGCAGTATCACTTCTATCCACATATCAGAGACAACACCGCCATTACATTAATACAAGGAAAGTGGCACCTGATGCCAGCGAAGAAAAAACATATAAAGGCATGACATCTAACAAAAAAGATTGGACAATTCTACTGCGATCTTTAGAAGGTAAAGTAAATGAATAGCTCATGCTTCAGTACTACAATTTGTACATTTCAGTCATAACAAGAACTGATTTTGGAAGTCCAGTGCAAAGGAACAACTATCAAATAGCGCAACAACATGGTCTCAACTTCACGATTGAGCTAATTGGTTGTGCGCATTAGCATTACAGAGATTACGAGTTGGAAACTAGATCGCATTTCACTATTCTTCTCAAATACACAATTCTCTAGATGATTTCAAGCAGGTAAACATCAAGGATAAAGCTTCCAATATCATTATTATGTATCTTTACTATTGTCAATGGTACTCAACAACATATGAAACAAGTGTCATGACATACATAATTCTGGTAGGAAAGTACTTTCATCCCAAAGGTGTCAGAGTTATTTGAGGAAAATTGTGCGTTTCAGGTTCCTTTATGCAGTCCTCATCAAAGAATGATTTTGCAGAACAACACTCCTATCATCAGCAAGCAATACATGAAACCAGTCACTTGATACTGGCCATGTTTATCTAAGCCAGTCCCACCAATGTGTATATGTTTCAATCTTTCATGCATATATCATATTACACTGGAATCATGATAAGCCTCTCTAAAAGTGCATGCAAAACAAAGAACACGAGATTTTGAAGGTTAATGAGAAAATGCTTATCTAAGCCAGTTACACCAATGTGTATAGGTTTCAATGTTTCATGCATGTATCATATTACACGGGAAGCATGATAGGCCCCTCTAAAAGTGCATGCAAAACAAAGAACATGAGACTTTGAAGGTTAAAGACAAAATGCGCACAGAAATGCTAACAAATGGATACCTTTGAAAAAGGAAATAGTTGCAGGGGTGACGGTACTGACCCTTGGATCTGGGGGATCATCTTTCTTGAAACATTCTTCCTTCCCCAAGGTAGGATTGCTATCAATGATGGCGACAGTCAAATGTTTTGTCAACGGTGTGCTTGCTGCAGGCATATGGAAATCAGATGGCTTGTGCCTAATTAAAAATGCAATTAGAAATTCAATGCAACATGAATTGTTTGAAAATATCCTCATACTGCTCATGAAAAAACATTGAGCGGTTCATCAAGGTGAAATAAAACAAGGTAAGGAGTAAGGACCCGTATGTTGAACAAACAAGGCAATAGAAGCCTTCCTATTTATCATGATAAGATGATCCATTAGAAAGTACAACATTTGTGCAAAACATGAACCCAATATCCATTCATTGATAAAGACAACACGTATATAAACTAAAGCACCAAGGGTATGCATCCTAATCCAATATGAAGAGACCACAAACCCAGGAAGGCCACGTAGTTAGTATATGCCACAATTACACAACATAAACTAAATATGTAAAGTAATCAAGAAAAGACTCTACGAAAGCTGAATATAATTCTTTCATCCCAGAACTACCAAAAAAAAACATTTGCTGCAAGCTTTACTTGATGATGGGACATCCCTTGATTTCACTCGCCCACTAGCTGTAGGTCCTCAGCTTACTCCTAAATACCAAAACATGCTGACCAGTGATCAAGGCCATGGCACACTGCACTTTAATCGGGAGCAGGAGGACAATCCATAAATCTTTGTGGTTTGGCGGTAAATGACTAGATGATTCAGTGATTGTATCTACCTTGACATGCAGTTCAAAATCGCGAGAAAATTATTCCACCTAGCCAGATTACAAATTGTACTGGCCAAAAAAGGTATGGGCTAAATAGCCTTCCAAGGGAAATCAGAAGGTCTCTCTTTAGACATCCGCCAAAAAAGGTATGGGCTAAATAGCCTTCCAATGGAAATCAGAAGGTCTCTCTCTAGACATCCTAATCTGCCACTCTATTGAAGGACTTCCACTAGGTTTCAGCTATATAGCACCGACACTTAGCCGGAAGCAGCGTACTGGTGGGTGTCAGACAAGTGTCGGAGCGCATGTCCGACACGTGTCAAAGACACTTAATCTCAAAGTGTCCTGATTTTTTCCAATATTTGAGGGTTGGACACTCTCCCAAATGCATCGTGTCCCCTATTTTTAAAAATTTGCAGTGTCCCATATCAACAAGAAAGATAAATCAAGCAAAAGGTGCACACCATTCTAGCTAACAGTCCTCCATTTCCCAAGCGAGATGGGGCTTGGAGATCACCCAGCCAACTATAAGGGCCTCTTGTCCATAAATCCTTACTAATTCTAGAAACAGAAGACTTCTCACCAGAGATAAAGTAAGAAAAACCTCGTATAAATATGCATATCTACATTAGGTGGCAGGTGGCTTTTAGTTTAAGAAATTCGCTTTTGGAATTTCTGACCAAAGGATAACACGTAATAGCCCACTAAAGAGTAAGATCTTTAAAAAGGAATGATGCCCAGGTCCTCCATTTTTTTATTCCTTTTTCGAAGTCAAAATTAATTTTGTTTCGGCCAATATATGCATAGAACCAATAAAAAGCGGGATAGAAATAGCACTGCAATATGTGCACTCAAAATTGTAAACCATTTGTGCAAGAATGATTTGTTTTGGGGGCACACATCAGCGGATGAGCATGTCATACTAGCCAAAACAGCAGCAACAACAATAATAGATGTACATAAAGATGAATGAAAGCAAGGACATCAACTGATTAGGATAGTTTTTGGATTACCTAGGGAACAAGCTAGAGCCATGCCAACCATGCCTCCTCCAACGATAGCAATGTCATGCTGCCGAACAGTATTTTCTGTATCCTGTTTGTCCTACAACATTTGAAGAAATTCTTACTTGACAACTTTACAAGATGGCAAGATATAACAATTACATAAGAATAAAAGCAGTAACAGAATACAAATTAATAGTTTCAAACTAAGCAAATCTTTTAACAACTAGTAGGATACAATTCTGGCATCTCATAAAAATACAAGAGCACTGAAATAATATTTAGATGAGGAGCAAATAGACTAAAATTTTTGTGTTAGCACAGTATTAAGGAGAAACAAACACATGAAAGAAACACAAATAATTGTCTAAGGTCCGACGTATGACAAAGCATAAAAGTAAGAGATTGATCTAAGTACATTTCTTAGTAAAAATGAGGCAGGATAGGTGGGCGCAAGAGCACAAAGAAGAGTCTAAGGTTGGGAGCACCTAGGGGAGTGTCTACCTTGTGTAGCATAAAATTGATGAACATGCTTGGAGACATGTTCTAAGGTTAGATAGACACAAGAATTTGAACCTAATAAACATTTTTTTTGAACCTAATAAACATGGTTTGCACATTGCTTTAAGTCAAGAAATTCCCAATGGATCATGCAGTGCATTTACTAACTGAAAACCCCTTGTCACGTAATTCTGAAAATGCACTTTGAAGGAGTTTGAATATCACTCACCATCACTAGAAAGAGCAGAAGTTGAACACACATAGTGGAAGGTGGTTTTGGCTAAACCCTAACTGGAAAAGTTTGTCATCAAACTCTGAATTTAAAATCTCTAGCACAGTTCACAGTCCAATGTTTCAATTTGTCACCTAATAAATACTCCAAACAGAACACTGATTCAACAATTTAGAGCAGCTAGAGAAATGACACCTATTTTGCACCAAAAACAAAAAGTCCACACCAATCCTGTATAAAATAAAGAGCACTGAGAAGCATCTTTGCCTCCACGGTCGTTTTCAATTTTCATAGTTGACATTTCGAAAAAAAAAAAAAAAAAACTCCTAATTCTACAGGGTTGAATAACAATCTTAATGATTTAAACGGGTAAAACAGAGCTAGGCCCACTCATAGTCATACGTATCCACAAGCATAGCCTATAAACAAATGCAGAACTAGGGTTGGATCTTGGACATTCAGACACATGAGGAGCAATGAATTTATGCTTCCAGATGAGGAGACTAGTCAAAGGAAGATCAACAATTTCATATATATCAGCCAGCTAGATTAGTTCGGTAGTTCCTTTTGGTTGGTTACTATAATTTTTTCATCCACTTCCTGCAAGACTTAGCAAGACGATCCGCCTTATCATGGGAGGAGTAATGCGTTATCATCCTTTCCCTGTTTTATCTTCCAGTCAAACGGAGTAATGCTGGTAAAGAATCGTAGGAGATACATAAAGAAGGAGAGCACCTAGCTAGCGAAAGAAGCCAAGCTGTAATAAGCCACTTGAACTAAAACATAACTATGGAAAAAGAACTGATGCTTTTTCAAAACTTGTACAGAGCATAATTAGTAAGGTCTGAACATTGGCAGGAATACAGCCCCCATTGTTTTCAGAAATGGTCAATACCCCAGGCTAGATTCTCTCCCCTGGAGTTTTCTCCGCACCTGCCTCAAACCAAGCAAGAGACACATCTAATCTACTAGCTCAAGGCAAAATGCATCTAACTCAAAAGTTTCTGGTGTATTGAACTGTAAGCTTCTACAAGTTCAAATTATAATGAGATCAAAGAATGTCTTATGATCTCTTCATTCGGGATAGGTTAGCTATTTAATTCCCTTAAATGGAAAGAAAAATAACTGAACCTGCTCCTGTCCTGCATGACAACCAAACAGAGGTGACAAGATTCTTCTTTGAAAATTGCACAAGGATTTTCAGTTACAATAAGCAGAATTCAGTTGAAATTTATTGGAGCCAATAGAATAGGAACTCAGATCATAAGTTCAACATGAGTTGTACGTAAGTGATTTTTGGTTCTTAGTTGGCGCAGCATGGAGAAAAAACATACAGCGAACATCACCACACAACTTCAGTGGACATCATCACATTATTATTTTCTCTTCGCCTAATGTCACAATTTCCTGAAGTAAAACTGCTGCCCTAAATGGGAATCAGGTCTATCCGTCAATTATTCTATCTTATAAACAAGACATTCCTCAGCTTTGGCAACAAAATTTGAAGATTTGACGCACATGTAACAGCATAACCAAACTAAGCCTTATGTACCAAACATGTAGCAGCACAAAGTGATCAAATTACAACGTTAATTCTGAACCTCAAAGTAAGAAAATGAAAAAACTCTTGGCACTTAAGTTGATGATTTCAACAGTAGCCTAGATCGTTCGTCCAAAAAATGGGAGCTTATTACACCATATGCCCTAAATTGTGGTACAAGAAGACAGGGGCGGAGGTATGTAGGGGCCCGGGGGGGCTCCGGCCCCGGCTCCCCGAGCGTCCAAGTTTTTAAATTTTTTTTTCTATACTTGATTTTAAATATTATTGATAATTATTCGTGTATAGTTACTTATAATCTTAATAATTTTGTATCGATTTGATAAAAAAACTGGTTATTTTCCATTCTCATTTCTCAATTTCTTTGATAAAGAAAAAATAAGCACGTGACAGTTGAAATAGCCTAAAGAATCAATTCAATGTACAAATGTAATGAACTGAAAACAAACATCTTATGATATAATAATTATACGTTCCAATAAAAAAATACTCCCTCCGTCCCAATTTAATTGTCCCTCGTTCTATTCTAACAGGCTAAAAAAAGAGTTATATCTTTAAATCCGTCATGAATTTCATATCGAATATGGATCTTGTTTGATAGATCTCGATTAGTTCTATAATACAATGTTTTCGAAATTACATAAAACATTATAAATTACAAGACATAATCAATTGAAAAATGGCATGAATTCCAAAAAATGACAATTAAATTGGGACGGGGGGAGTATATGTCTGTTAAGCCGCCCCCCCCAGCAACAAAATCCTAGCTCTGCCACTGCAACAAGAGTAGGCTTCGAATATTGGAAGGTAGTATTGTCTAATAGCTATAGGCTTTTACAGATAAAAATGCTGGAAGATAGTTCTTTCAAGCGGTTAACGTCCACTAAATCAAAATATTCTTTTGAAATTTTCTATGCAACACCTATTTTCAGGAGCACAATGACCGGTTTTCCACATTTGGTATCGCGGACTCTCTCCTAAACCCCATTCTCATATGATTATTAGTTCATAACAAATGACTTTGTGGGAAAACCACAAGGGATCACTTCGCATCCCTATATTTACCATTATGGACAACGATATAGCATGTTTCAAAACATGCTTTCAAAAATGTAAAATGCTCGGGGTGTAGTATTCCCTGGTAACACAGGTAAGGCGTTCATCAATAGCAAACAAACAAGACTAAATAGAACTTAAGAGACCATAAAGGCTAAAAAAACTTACATTGCTGGCTTGGGAACTAGATTGTTCTGCAGCTGCATCATTACAAAACGTCTTCCTCCCAACTACTCTCAACCCACGTCTATTCGAAGCAATTCTTCTCACAAGCATTCTGTATGGAAGACACAAGGCATTAAAGAACACTTAAAGAAATACCAATAATCTTCATCAAGATTTCCATAATCTTCAGACAATAAAAGGCACATAAAACAGCACATTCAAATGAAATCTACAATATACAATATTCGTACTAGGTCAACCACATGCTATATGAATATAGAATCGGAACATTTCTGCATATAAACCTGTGTGTACATGAAACAAGAAATTAGGGCCTTTCTAATTTCCAAATTCCCCATATAATCGTTTTGCTTTGAACAGGTGCTACAGAATACGACTGGAGGTTCTACTTGGCCATGATTTTCACAATTACTAACATACATTTACTTGTTGAGAAAGAAACCGCGAAGAAATACACCAAAAGCAGCAAACTATATATTCGTCCAAACATGAGTAAACGTCTATGCATAGAATAAACATGGTAATTGAGGGATGCGAACCTATTCATTTCTGAGAATCAAAGAGCTCACTGCGTACACGCTTGGAGAGAGAGAGAGAGAGAGAGAGGTGATGATGTCTGTAGTTTCTCTCGTCGCCGTCGGTATGTTTTTCGCATAAATCGTTGTTTAGGAGGTTTATGGTACGAGTACAAGGGGGACACAAACCCCGAGTACAGATGATGAGATCCTCTTATTTTGTTCAAAATATTTTTTATAGGATATCGGTAGAAACATTTATCAAACATTCAGTTTTGTTGAATTTAAATTTAAATTCTAAAACAAAGTTGGATATTTTGTATATATCCCTAACAATATTGAATTTTGCTAATTTTTTTAAGGAACCCTTTAAAAATATTTTGAACAATTTTAGATCGGTGACCCAATATCATCGGTACTCCGGTCTGTCCCCACTTTGCTGTACCCGTAGCATCACTGCTTTGTGCTAATTTTTTAGAGGCGTTTCAAAGTCATTTTTCTTATTAAAAAAATCGCAATATTTTTCTGATTCGTCTCAACGAAACGAACCAATAATTCTCAAAAGTTCGGCATAAAATAACAAATGTGAAAAAAATTAAATAAAGACAAAATTCAAGAAGCTCCCCAAAAAGTTAAGGAGAACAATACCTAATTTTTTGACGGATTAGATTAGGATCAAATTTTTACAAATATAACATATAGTTCAAAGTTTTTAAAAAAGTTCATACAAGAAGATGCTAAAGACAATCAACTTTTTTCAAGTTTGACTTTATATTTTTATATTTTTTTTATTGAGACAAACGATGTAATGCAAAAATTTAACTGAAATTTAGGAAAAATCAATCATCGGCCAGAAAGATTCTAAAAAGTTAGCCAAATAAGGGAGCTGTATTCTTTTACATTCATTTTCTTAGGAGAATGATCGAACGAGCTGAGCAATACTTTGTTCGAGCTTGATTCGAAGAATATCGAACATCAAAAAGATCTTTAATATTGATTTGTTTATAAAACTAACCAATCTCAAAAGAGTTTTTAACAAGGAACAAGAGCTTGAACCCGAGCGGTTTGGTGCATATATCATACATACCCCTGGAGGACGATGTTAATTTTAGTGTTGAAAAAACCAAACATATCCAATAACTAATGAATTGTGCTACACACATAGCAATTTGTGCACAGATTGTGCATAGGTTTTGTTATAGGGCCCATCACGGGTCTCACACAAATCATCCAAGCCGTTCATTAAATGTAAAATATTTTTTCAAGGGTCCCTGTAAAAAATAAGCTCAACCCATAGCTATAGGTGCTTCATCCAACCATCTAATTTTTCATTCAGATTTTCGGATAATGAAAAGTTATATGATTGGATCGAGTACCTATAGGTATCGGATTGAGATTATTTTATACGATGACCCTTGAAAAAATGTTTTACATTTAATGAACGGTTCGAATGATTTGTGTAGGACCCGTGGTGAGCCCCATAACGAAATCTGTGCACGGATTGTATGTGTGTAGACTTTCTGATAACTAATGAAGGTCGGTCAACCTTCGGTTGGGTTAAAATGTTGGTATTTTACCAATTGAGAGGTCAACTTAGGTTGCTGTGTCTTCTGTGTTTTGGCAATTGAATTTTTTTTACAAACTGTTAGGATCGGAACACACGTGCACACGATTTACGAATATAAAATAGTAAAAAAATTAACACGGTAATATACATGGTTCTCCAAAACCGTATTCGTCCACGGGAGCAAGAGAGCAGTCTTTTATTGATGATCACAGTACAAAGAATTTTACAATAGAAAATATTTATACCTCATCTATTCCTACCCTTGTAACACCATACCATACAGCGGGGAGTGTAGCCCTCCTGCACCCCCAAATTACGGAACGTCTAGGCCGAAGTTTGGATCTGTGATAGGCCAGTTGCATCGCTCCGTTCCGTTCAGTTTTGTTGCTCTTCGCTCCGCTCCGCTATACTTGTAATTGGCCCTTATTATAAAATTTCTCGGTACCTCTCACATACGAGCCACAAGTCCTAACAACAAGCCAAAAAAAAAAAAAAAAACGCTCATCAGGCGTTTAAGTAGGAGTCAAAGTTAATTTCATCAAGTTTCTCATAAATTTCTATTTGGAATTTTGGATTGAACAAAATTATCTCTATCCACATATTTCTTCCACACCCATTTAAAAATTATCTTCTGAACTGTCCTTTTTTTTTTTTTTTTTGTCCGAGCAAACCAAATCATCCATTGTATCAAACACAGCCAAAGCATACACAATACAATAAGGGGTCACTGGCGGTCCCAAAATACAAAACTAACAAAAGAAAATAAAAACAAAAAACAGAAAGAAAAATAGGGGAAAATGAAGGAAAAAAACCAGCATGGAACCACGATGCTGGAGCCGGACCCATCGAACACACTTGTGAGGAGAGGTTGGAGAGCCCGAAATTGAGAGGCCAGATATAAACACGGAACAAGCCCTCTTAGATGACCCGCCGCTCCAACTCGAACTCTTTCCGCCGCAGACTGGAGCCAGACGCCATCTTCATTGCCGGTACGCTCATTCCAAGAAAAACCATTGCCGGTACGCTCATTCCAAGAAAAATCAGATCTAGAGCCCCAGATTTGGCTCTTGAGTCCAAAGGGAAGAGTGGGAAATTTCAACTCCCAAATGAGAGAGTTTCAACCACCGCACATCCTTGAGCCGGGCGAGTGGAGAAGGAGAAGGAGAGGAGAGAGGCTAGAGATGGGAGATTGAGTGGTGAGGAGGAATGAAGTGGGTGGGGGAGGGGGCCGAAAGAAGGGGGAGGCGGGAAAGGGGGGCGGCGGGGAGGGTGGGGAGGAACCCACCCCCGACTCTCTCTCTCTACCTTGCGTTCTCTGAACGCCTAACTTCTTGAAGTGTCTTAAATACTCATCACTAACAATCAGCCACCGTTGTAAGCCACAGTCTTAGCCCTCCCCCACCCCTATATCACTTGGGCTCGCGAGCTTGGAGGTGACGGGGCTAGGATGGCCGCTCCCGGCCCAAGGATTATTGTTGGGAAAGAGGGCATTTTTGAACAAGTTAAAATTTAATTGGGTGTGTAAGGATTTTGGGGCTAGAAAGAATATTTTTTGGGTTCAAATAGGATTACCCTTGTCATTAAAAACCAAAGAGAGTTCAATTATCCCAATTTCATTAAAATTGGCTTATCCATTTTGTAGTCATTTTCCCCAACTAATAATAAAAGAAAAGGATGTACTTTTCCATGCAAAATTTTCTTTTTCTATTTGTTTCTTTTCCTCTTCCTCCCAAATCTGAGATCAAAGAAGATTGAAGAGATGTTATTTTTTAGCATTGCAAGGTATTATGTGCAAGCTAATTAGTGTAGAGATAGTCATCATGCGGTCTGGAATTCGACTTCTACCCGCTTGGTAATATTTTCAGAGTGAAGTCAGTTCATATGAAACTTAACAGGCATTAATTACGCCTCTTGCTTGCAAACAATCTGATACCTCCGAACTAGTTGGTTCATTCGGCCTAATACCGTTTAAAAAAAAAAAATTCCATTACAACCACAACACACATCATATTTTTGAACTTTTGCAGTCATATAACTGGAATTCCAATTCAAAGGAAAAAGGAATTCTGAGAAGAAACCCTTGATATGAGAATAGTGCTTCAAAAAGAAAGCATTCAAGCTCAAGCACATCCAACATAAAGCTAGTAGTTTAAGTTATCAAGAGGGTCTACTAGTTTAAGTTGTCAAGAGGGTCTGGAAAGAAGGAAGGCTAAGGCAGTGTTTGGACCAAGAAATTGTGCAGCGATCAGCCAAAGGAAGAGAAAAGGCAAGAGAAACATGCTTTCAGATTTCAATCTTCGAACAGAAATCCGTTACATTTTCTTTTCCTTCCACAAACCCTTTTACAAATCCTCGAACGGAACACAGCCCTCAGCGAATGAACAAATATATCTCAGCAGTATACAAAAGCAGTGTATCACATCAGTAAATCACAAATTTTTTTTCCCAGCTTTTGCAAGAATACATGAAATGTAGTGAATCAAAATGAAACCATAAACAAATTCACTCTTCCAAATTGGTGACAAGCTTTAGTAAGAACCACAGTTCTTTTCAATTTTTATACCCCCCACAATAATTTACCAGATTTTCACCCTACCAAACGATAATCGTTTCAATATAGAAGCGCACCCCCACCAACTGTTGATAACGAAAGTGAACTAAGTGGAAATGAAACAAGTATCGCCATTGGTACTACTGATTCTGATTTCTTGCTTTCTTCGATTTGCTCTTTTCTTGCGCTTTCTTTTTCTTAGCTTCGGCTGTAATCCATGTGTAATCAGGAGGAATCGCAAACGGATCCTGAATATTATCTATCTTACTGCTTGAACTACCAGTGGAAGAACTAGGCCTTTGGTAAGGGGATTTTATCCACTGAAACCACGATGAATTCGAGGACTGCATCATCGTCATCGCGGGGCTCTCTCGGCCTGCAGCACTTGGACTTGACGGAGGGGTCGCGAACTCGTCCAGTGGTTGTAACTCCTCAAACTTCGTAAATGTAACCAACACTCTGACAGTGGGAACCACTGGTATAGCAACCTGAAAAGTCATGAGGAGTTCTTAGCAAATAATACAAAGGGAAGCTACTGCGAAAATAGATTGCAAGGCAAAAAAAAAAAAAACCTTCCATGCCTTGTAAGAGCAAGTACATCAGATGCTGTAAAGAAGTTTTTTAGCTATTGAAAATGAGAAAAATTCACATGCAACAGATTAGGTAAAGAGCTCTGTTGAATACATTTGCTACACTTCTTAGCTACTTTTAGCTACTTTTGCCGAAGGACTATTCATGAGGAACTTATTATTTTACCTCCCCCCCCCATGCCTTTAGCAGAAAAAAAGACAATAAAAGTAATAATATTTTAATAAAGAATAGGTTAAATAGAAAGTGTTGGTGTAGTGTTAAAAGAGATGTGAGTAGGTAAAATGAAAAATATACACTGTTCCCAAGCTTTTTTAGCAAATAACTGATGTACTTGCTCTAAGACAAATAAACTTGAAAGTGAAGTGTGAAGAGTTTGAAAATCTCGTACAGTCCAAATAGGACTACAGTGAAATTCAAAACTGTATTCTGGTTAGAAGAGCAGGTTACCAGGGTAATTTTGACCACTTCCCCACCCTGAAAACCTTTTTGACTTGTAACTGATCCAAAGTTGCTTCCATTTCCCTCAAAACCATTACCAGGCAAGTGAATTAACCATGTAACAGCCAAGTGAAAAAAATACAATTCATTTCCATCGAAACTGACAAAATGTTTCTGTTTCTCGGCAGACCGAGATGAAGCATCAGTGGATTCCAGGAATTCCAATGTGTCCACCGACGCATACCGGAATGCACTAAAACAAGTTGATATTCCATGAAATATTGAGTTGTTTCGACACCCATCAGAAAAATCACAATAACAATTTAGTAGATTATATAAATTCCGTTAACATTTCCACTATATGTCAGAAATGTTGTAACTATGGTGTTGGACACGTGTCCGCATTGTAGGTAAGTTTCAATTTGGCCCATAATTTTTTAAATGTGTCAATTTTGTCCTTGAGGTTTCTGATTTGTTTCAATGTGATTTCTTCTAACTACCAAGCTCTCCTTGAAGTCTATATAGTTGTATCTTATATATTTTGAAATTTATATAGTCATATCTACTTAATAAATCTAATTGTTCTTGAAATATTTTCGTTTATGTAACCTTTTTGCTTTTGCCAATACATAGAGTCTATTGAGCATAAAAATTTATTTTTAAATTAAGCTAAGTGTATATGATAGATGATTCACACAAGCATTTATTGATTAATGATATTAACACAAACACATACCTAGGGGCCGGTTCCAAATGAGTTGATGTCTTACGGGAACTCTTAAAAACATTTTTAAGAATCTAAAAAAACTCAACGGTTCCGATCATTTGCGTGGGAGTCCAAAATGGATCCCACGCAAAACTTGTGTCAAATGTTTTGCCCATGGAACCAGCCCCACACACACACATATAGAAATCTTCAGGTAAGGACCTTAAGATAAGGACCTTATATGCGGACCTCCCCATTTCTCGCCTTTCCCGATCGGATTTCAATGATCTGAGCCACTCAATATGATCAGAACGTGATTTTAAGGATACTCGCGAGAAATCGTAAAAAAAAAAAAAGGATCCATGAGGTCCTTATAAGAAGGGAACTTATATATATACACACACACACGAGCAAAAGGAGCTGAAAGGTCAGAAGCTCTTAAGTACTGTTTTCTTCTTTCGATTAACGATATTACTATTATTTGCAGCTGATTCTGTTTCTAATTACAGTATTTGTTTATCTTTATTAGCAATTATGTGCCTTATTTTGTTTATTCTTTCTAATTGGTTTTTATTTATTTATTTATTTATTATCTTTTCAATAAGTTCTTCTCATAGTTTTATACTTGCATTAAAGTATTAGCTCGTTCAATTATTATCTGATGGTGGTTCTTCATTATATCTAATGCTCCTGAATATTACTTATATGGTGGTGAAGGTAAGAATTCGGCTCTGATTTTCAAAAGGAAAAACCAGTTTCTTTGTTGTTCTTGCTTGTTTTGGTAGCAAGTCCAGGCCGGAACAAGGACTAGTCGACAGTTGTTCAACTGGTTGAACTTGGCTGTCCGCTCCGGTTTCAAACATTGGCCTTGGAAACCGATAGACAGTTAAATTGAGCGTATTAGCAGTTGCAGCAGGCAGATGAAGTTGCTCCGAGCTCAGCCGAAACATGGTTCTTATATCTCATCTATAGAAATTATATTTCAAATATTGAAAAGAATGGTCCATACAAGCTTGATCAGCTAATCCAGTACAGAGACTACTGCCAAGATGATAATTTACAAATTTAATTTGCACCGTCACATCGTTTGTTTTCTCAATAAATTCAAATTGTAGAGCAAAATATACTTCAAGTTGGCTTGGAATTTTTTATGTTGAAAGAATGAACGTAATAATGCTGTTCTAATGTTTGTCACTCGACAGAGAAGATGTGAGTCAGGTCCCGTAACACAGACTGCAAGGTCCCATTCTAGGTCTGCTGAGGTAGTTGGGATAACTCCCATTCCCTATAGGGCTACTGCTGGATTATTTCTATTTTCGAATAAACTCCGAGATAAAAGTTGCAAATCACAGGTCTAGCACTTAGGAGCAGGGATCTCCTAAGATGGTGCCGCTCCCACCTTAGGAGCATGCTCCTGCGCTCCCAATAAGGAGCTTGATGGGAACCCGCTCCCTAAAAAGATGGGAGCTTTTGTACGATCCATGTATAGAAAAACAAGGATTATCACTTTGCTTTATTGATTGGTCTTGGATGAACTCACATATCTAGCCCAAATCATGATATCTTGAAAAGAAAACCATATATTGTTACACTAGAATATATCTCACACTTACGGTGGACTTGGCCCATATTTTTACGCCCTAAAATGATTGTATTTTTATAGTGTATATTCTACACTAAATTATTTTGCAATATATGTACATGTTCCTTTCATGCTCCCAACCTTGGAAGCTTCTATATTCCCCCGCTCCCCTGTTCCGGTTCCCGCTCCATGCAACTAAGGTTTAGCAGCCATATCTGAACTTAGCTTCTTAAATTGAGGACACTGCCCAGCTAGTTTGTACCAGTTTTTCTGTCATTCCGTCTTTCTTACTGGTAGAGCTGGATGGCACAGTGGGTGATTCAGGAGGAAGTGAAAGATCTATAGGTGAAGAAGCAAGCAGCCTTGTAGAAAGAGAACTACAGCTTATGGTCGCATCGACTCCAATTGATAAATAGTGCTTGAAATGTCATCCTTAGTCGAACCCACAAAGAGGGGCCACCTGTCCACTAGCAAGCCAGATCCCTCCCACGGCCCTTCCATATAAAGGAGTGCCATATATATCTAAAGGGATCCCGTTCACGCCTTACATTTCTGGCAAGGCTGCAATTCTCCATTGCCATCCTTCTCTCTCCTAGGCTGCCTGAACTCTCTCTTCCAACATCTCTGGCCATCTTGAACCACTAAAGGGGGCCTCATCTTCCCAAAGGGAAACATCAGAATATTCAACACCTTATGGATACACATCCTAGAACACATAGGTCCCACTTGCATTAATGTCACCCAACTGTCAAGTGTCAATCACAATATAGCTATTGTCCTAAATAGATTTTACAGGTGCCTGCAACCTGATATAATCACTACATGAAGCAAAGTATGGGGTTTTACTCAAGAAAGCACTCAGTGACAGTTAATAAGCACCTTGCTTTCTTCAAGAAATTCTGCCGGTAAATTGGTGTAAAGAAAACAAGGCCAGTGACTCCAGTTTCAGCCACCAACGGCCCAAGCAATTCGTGTAATTTTATCTTGAAACTAAAATCTAGTAGATTCTGCCTTATAATCGAGAAGGAAGATAATACAGGAGGGTGTGCACGAACAACCTTTTGTACTTCTCAGAGTACGTCTATGTGCAAGCATACAAAGCAACAAGAAAAGGGGCTTCCAACATTTCTAGTTCTTCATTTTTTAACTCCTATTAACGGATTTTCAGTATTGCAAAAATCAAACGAACGAGGCTAGCATGCATAAACAATTACGTGTATCTATTTTTTGACAATATCAAGAAAGTAAAATTGAATGTCCACATGCTTGGGAAGGGTCATCGTTCCTAGAAGTCCAGTGTTGTTTGAGGGTGTGATATTGAAAGAACCTATGGCAAGGTTCTTACTTGTAGGGCAAAAACAACCAAATCTAGAAGGCAACTACAACTAAAAACTGCCATCACAGACTGGCTGCTTGCGAAAAGGTAAGAAGTTTACCATCTCCATCCCAGACAGATAAATAAATCCATTTTCAGGAATTTTTCCTGGATTGTATCACTATCCAAACTCAAAAGGGAAATACTCCCTTGGGAAACCAATAGGAAGGCAACATTCGAGCACATAAACAAAACATGATGAGATATCCAAAGAAAAGATGCATCCTACAGGTTTTGTTCTACTAGTACAGCAAATATATGCGAAGCCTATGAACTGAGCAAAGAGAATATCAAGAAATTCAAGCATGCAAAATTTAAACCACACTAAATTATTATTTACATACCTTAACCGGAAAGGTCCCCAAAGGAAGTTTTGTCGTAAGAAGTTCCCTCAAGCGACGTACAGCCTTAACTTTGTTCGCCAGTATGTCAAGCAATGGCAGGAGTTCTTCAGTCCGCAAAGGAAAGTTTGGGCATAACCAGAGGACAGGTCTCAAGCCTTTCTTATACTCATTTTCACGGCTTCCATCCTTGCGTCGGCTCCCACTCTCAGAGTTCATAGACGAATACGGTTTTGCATCCCTTCCGCTGACAATTTCTACTGAAACTGAATGCCTTGCCGGTCTGTTCTGGCTTTGTGATGGTGAATCCCCAAGAAGATCGCTAACATTCTCTTCCACAGATAACGAAGCTCTTGGTGGGGCCGTCCTCTTCTGCCCTTCATTCTTGGTATCCCGTTTTCTCCACCCTCCAAACCATCCTTTCTTTTCCTGCTTATTCTCACCATTTCTAGAACTACCCACGTCCTCAATGGGAATATCACGTTGCTCATAACAACTATGGCGGTGGGCAATAATTCCATCACCATTCTCATTGCTTAATTCTGAAGAATCCAACTTGAGTGCAGCTTCAAGTTGCCTTCTCTCCTCTTCTGTAAGAATATCATTAAGCTCTTCGCTTTCTGTTTCATTCTCGTTCGAGGACGAGAATAACTCGTCATCTGTCATAGCCCCTGGGACCTTCCTGGACTTGATGCTCACAACCACATTATGCATATCGTACAGTTTAGCCTTCCAAATACCCACCATTTCTGTTTTCTCCTGTCGCCGCCACGTCACCTGTGGCAAAAGAACTGCTTCGGTCACATCTATCCCCGGACGGATTATATTTGTCTGAGACATCGCAGCCACTTCTTGCTGCACCTCCGTGTCGCTGGCAGGAGCACCAGCGCCGTCCAATGCGTTCATTACTTCCTTATCCTTGTGCGATATCATGCAAAGGGACCCACGAGGCACTTTTCCATCCTCAGACCCATCGCCAAGAAAAAGAACCGTCTGATCTGACCGCTGTATTCTGAAACCATCAAAACCAGCCAAAGTCATATCCGCCCTCAAATTCGCACCCCTTTTCCAGATTTTGTAGGTATCAGAAGGAGCAATCCGCGATATAAAAGGAATGACAGAGCTCTCAAAATGGAAAGTAATTTCCATGTAGAAATCCCTCATTCTTCTCATAGTTCCAGTCAACCGCGGCAACCTTCTACACCATTTTGCCCAAGCCAATGGCTGGTAGTGCCTAACTATGATTCTAGCAATCCCTTCTTGTCGATTACATATGGCTTCTTGGAGTGCACTCCACCCTTGCTCATTCTGCAAGCTCCAATCTGCTCCAGCAATCATAAGCATTTCGGTTGAAGTCTCATCGGCAAGCTTGACAGCCAAATGGAGAGGGGTTTCGCGATTAGGTACATCACGCCTATCAATAACGGCTGAGATTGCTTCAGCCTTTTGTTCTTCCGCAAGTGACGTTGATTCAGTGCGAATCTCGGAAGGGTCACAAAACCGGGGGAGACCTGCCAGTATTTTCTTAAGGCTGGCATAGTCTTTCATGGCTATGGCCCTATGCACAGGACTATGAATATACTTGGAAACATCTATAGCCGCCATCACTCAGAAAATACTAACCAAAACCAACTCAATCATCCAAAGCTACAACAAGAAGTAAGCAAACCCTTCTCCCAAATCAGTACTATGTGATGAATGAGCAGGTACTAATTGAATCCAAAAAGAGACTAATTAGCAGGTTCCTACTTTTCCACAACAAGAAGAATGAGAACTGCTACAAACTCAAATCCCAATAAGACCAAGTACTAGGTTCCAACCCCAACCCAAACAGCAAGTTCACCAGTTCAAATCACTGATTTCACCATATAAAGCAGACCCGGAGACCGAATTATCACCAATTTGAAAAAAATACCACGCAATCTTTTTTCACAGAACTGAATCAGACCCAGTTGGAATTACACCCTAAAGAACACAAGGAAACAACATAGCCTACACAGTTACAGCTATCACAAAACAAAATCAGAGAATCTTTAAAGGGGGCCCAACAGCAGAAGATCCAAAAGGGTCAACAAGTCTCACCTCATCGTTCAGTTAGTGAACCCCACCACCTCTCTGCTTCTCTCACCTCTTCTGGTCTTCTGCAATTAGAAAAATAACAAATAGATCCCTGTGATCCAATCCAGATCAGACAAGGGCCAAGAACATGCATGTGGGGAGTGGAATTTGTAAAATTTTTTTTTTGTTGAAAGAAAGAACCGACTAGTAAAGAAATACTAGAAGGACTGGGGAATCTCACAAAGTTGAGAACCAAAGAACGGAATACCCGAAGAAAAGCATAGAACAAAACCCCACCAATCAAGAAAACAGTAAAACTGTTTGTATTAAAAAGGAATAACCCAAAAGCAGAATCATGAAAAGGAACCGAGACAGCAAGTATTCATAGTACAAGAGAGAAGCAAAGAAGGTTTTTAGAGAGAGGGAGAGTACCCATGTCTACAGAGGTGGAGAGAGAGAGAGAGAAACGCGGAAAGGTTAAATTTGGGGCAAGGTCGAAGTTGGAGGGAGATGGCAGAGTCAACATTAGGAAAGATTGGAGTCAGAGGGGTAGTTTTGGAAGATAATAGAGTCAGAGGGGTAGTTTGGGAGTTACAGAGAGAGAGAGAGAGAGAGAGAGAGAGAGACCAAAATATGGGATGGCTGCATGTGAGCCTGGAAAAGAGGGAACCTGCTTTCTTAAAATATCAATATTTTAAAAGTTCTTTTACTTTTCTTGGTCAAAATTTCCTTTTTTAAAAATGCATCGAGAAAATAATTAAAAACTTTTCTTTTCTTTGAAGGAGGATTAGGAGCATGATTAGGGTAGTAATTATGCTAGGCCAGTTGTAGGGTAGGCTAGGAGTAATAGGCTGTCAGAGCGATGGGGTCAGATCTGACCCGACCCGATCCTATAGACTTGTTGACTTTCATAGGTCGGGTTTTTATTGGACCCGTGAATGGTGGCCCAACTTTATTCCTCTCATAAATTAATAAAGTTCATTTATTAAAGATTGGAAAAAGACACCCTTTCACGGGAGTGATTAATCGGTGTTCTTGAAGCACTACGTAACGATACTCCAGAAACAATTGATCTTTTCCCGAGCTAGGCTTGAATGTGTTGCATCCTTCAGATGCGTGCTATCCTGTGCATATGAATGTGGTCTGAACCATTCATATTGTTCGACTTGTTGAATCTGTCAGCAGTGTAAAAATTAAGATTGATCGAGCATTGTTATTCCTGTAATTGAAATGCATTTTTCTTCTGGTAGTTATAATTTCGGAAATAAACTTAACGAAAAAATGTGTTTTGTTCATATGGGTGCCCGATTGATCTCATTATCCGTACGATAAATTTGATCTGTCAAAAAACATGAACAATTTAAATCACACTCAAAAGATTTTATGCAAAATTATTTCGTGGTTTGATACCGCCACATTAGTTTTTGAACTTCAAATGTTTAGAGCATCTTCAGCAGGAGATGCGAAAGTTGAGATGGATAAGTTTGCGTACACTTTTGGCATCAATTCACAATTCAATTAATCTGTCTTCCATCATGTCAAATGTGACATGGCTTTGAAGGTAGGTCCAAACATGCTAATTTTAATAACAACCTACTCGCATGCCAAAAAAATTTTAAAAAAAATGACCGTTTGAAATTTAAAAGTGTGTCGTTTGAGAGGTTTTTCCCCCTTTAGGTTGATGAGCTCTATTATTATTATTTCTATAAATTGGACATAAGGGTTGGAGTAGGATGGAAATTTTCAACACGACACGAACTTGACATAAAGTTAGCGAGTTCCGGTCAACTATTTCTGACACACAATACGAATATGACACGACATGATAACACGAAAAGCTAAACAAGTTGGGTTAGGATTGAGAGAATTCTGACACGACACAAACACAACACAACGCAGGGTTGAAATTTATGAAAGGACAGCATAGCATGAACCGAATATGAAGTTAGCGGGTTAGAGTTGGCTATTTTTTACACAAAACACAAAAATATGACATGACAAGGTAACACAAAAAGCTAAACAATTTTCAAGAAAGTTGGTTTTTTTAATCATTTTTTATCCTTTTCGTGCAATTGAACAAGGCCATAGTGTCCTATGATCCTCTGTACTTCATACACGATTTTATGATCTCTCATATCGATTAGGAGAAAAGCAAGAATATCGACCTCCACACTATACACAAAACCATATATCAAAGCAGTAAAGATTGCGGTACAACAAAAAAATAAGCAAAGTTGGATGATTCGTAAACGCCTTTACCGATATCGGATTGAGATAAATTTTTACAGGGACCATAAACAATATGTTTTGAACAAAATGAGCGGCTCCGATCATCTTTGTAGGACCCGAGATGGTCGCAAAATCCATCTGTACATGCTGCTGTACAGTTTTTTGCTGTACCATTAGTAGCTCTCATATGAAAGGCGGTATTAATTTTGTCAGTACCAATTATATAATATATATATATAACGGATATTAAAAACAATGGTAACATATGAAAGGCGGTATTAATTTTTTTAATACGAATTATAAAAAAAGAGAAGTCATTTTGGCACTCCCCAAATTGATAACCACATTTCCAAAAAGAAGTGCCAAAATCAATCCCTTGTATGTTTTCTGATCTCAACTTATTCAATTACTTATGGTCACCTAGCTATAATTATGACTGCATATAACCTTATGCGTCAATACATTTTGAAAAGGTAATAATATGACAAAAAAACTAGTAATTATAAAACTGCCCTTCATACATTTTTTCTTTCACAAATAAAAAAGGTAATCATGTAATTTTACATCACTACAAAACAAAAAAGAAGTACATTTAAATAAAAGGGAAGTGTGAAAATCAATTCCAAAAACAATTATATTTCTAATAAAAATTTGAAACGTAAATAGGGAACTAATACAATGTATGCAATGCATCAAAGAGCATTATATCGACACCCCCAAAGCCACTTTAAATACATTAAATAAGCACTATAACTATAGTAAAAAATCCTTTAACACTATACATATATTTTCAGAATATATTTTACACGTTCAACCAAGGTTAAAAGTTACGATGAATAAAAAGGCTTCCTCTAAGATTTTTAAAAAAATAAGTACTAATTTGTAATTTTCAAGCTTAAAAATAATAGACTTATTAAAATAATTTTTTGTACAATATGGATCTTGTTTGATAGATCTCGATGAGATCTTTTGAACGATGCAAAAAAAATTGAAAAAATTATTTTTGTAAATACATTATTTTTAAATTTTAAAATTGCAAATAAATACTTACGAAGTATTTTTTAAGAATCCTTAGCGGGATAGGGTAATTCAAATCAGTAGCAAAAATTTCTAAACCAATCAATCGTCATATTAGGTCATATTATGCTATTTCAGTCCGTTTTAAAAGAGGTGGATCTATCCAATTAGCCCATTTGTGGCCCGGGTTCATTTTGTTGATTCAAATCGTTCAAATAATATTCAATCAATCACGTCAAAAAAAAAGGTTGATTGGACATCGGGTAAAATAATTTCGGAATGTTTTTATCTTGACATGAATGGGTTAAATGGGTTCCGATTTAGTGTTGTAATCTTGTTATATTCTAATATAAATGTCGTCCGAAATCATACCAAACGATATCGGAAATGCATTTTTCTTGAGATGAATAGGAAGTTAAATGGTTTCCAATTAGTGTTGTAATCTTGTTTTTGTTCATATACAAATGTGTTCTAAAATCCTATCACCTGGTATCCAATCAACCTAATTTTTGGTGATACTATTGTTCTCTACAAGCTCTAGGATATGGACGGTTTGGATAGTCATAGTAGGACCGAAAAATGCTTACAAATGGGCCAACTAGACGGTCTAGCCCGTTTTCAGCTAATTCTTTGTTTAAATAACGTGCATTGTGAAGCAATGTCCGCCCAGCTCGCTTCTTGGCAACTCCAGCTTTGAGGCGAGTTGATATAATTATTCATCTAATAATTTTACAATCACACACAAATACATAAACACTTACACACACTTAGGGCTGCAAACGAGCCGAGCCGAGCCGAGTTTTAGAGTGTTCGAGCTCGGCTCGGCAAAAATTTAGTTGGCTCGAGCTCGGCTCGAGCTCGTGACGAGCTGCTGGGCTCGAGCTCGAGCTCGGCTTGATATGTATTTACGGAGCTCGAGCTCGGCTCGTTCGGCTCGTTTATGAAACAAATATATATAAATATATATATAAATAAATATAAATATGTAATATATATATATATATATATATGTTATATAATCGAGCTCGCGAGCCAATTCGAGCCGAGTTTCGACTAGCTCGAGCTCGGCTCGTTTATGAAACGAGCCCAGGACTCGAGCTCGAGCTCGGCTCGTTTTTGTCTTGAACCGAGCCGAGCCGAGCCGTTATCGAGCCGAGCTCCGAGCCGCTCGCGAGCGGCTCGGATCGTTTGCAGCCCTACACACACTGTATACCTCCAGTGTGTGTGGGCCTATCCGTTTTGTGAGTATGAGTGTGTGTAAGTGTTTGTGTGTGATTATAGCAATAATGTTATTCATCTGCTTGTTGGTAGGACGTTGCATATTTCAAATCAAATTAACAAAAAAAAAAGAGAAAAACACACACACAAATGTTGTAATTTTCTCACTCTACCAAATGAAAACCTATATTTAAACCCATTATAAGAAAGGAAGAGGGAAATATATTACCAAAAAAAAAAAAGGAAATATATTATTTCTTTTTTTTCCTTCTCCCTCATTTAATTTCTCTCTTCCTTTCGCTTCCCTTCCCTTCCACAAATTCCAAATGTACCATTTAAGTTAATATTTTTATAATATGTAATTGAAATAAAAGCATTCATAACAAACTAGGGTTGGCCGAACACTTCTAAATGGTAGGTGAGGGGTCAATCCTTGCTAAAAGCAAAGATTTGATGATTTATTTTCCTGAATGGGTTTTTTCGTTTACTTATTTGTCTCCTTCATGGATCTATTAGTTGATCTTAGGTGTGATTGTGAGCTAATTCCTAAGGGAGTTGATAATGTCAAAACTCTCTTTGTTTCTGTCAAAACTTAAGGTGTATCTTTCATTGCACGACTTAATTGTCCTCTACTATACTTACTTTACGAAAATGCCCCTTGAAATTCCTTGTCTTTCACATGGCTGTTCTTCTCATCTCCAACAAAACTCCCAAAACCCGCCGGAGGTTTGCAATGAATGGTACATCTTGAATTTTGGCATGAACAAAAAGAGTTCTAGCATTACCAATTCCCTATTCCTAATTGAATGTAATTCAGATACATGTATTCAATCAATTTCTTACTTCTTGTAATAAAAAGA
Source organism: Rhododendron vialii (assembly GCF_030253575.1). NCBI lineage: Eukaryota > Viridiplantae > Streptophyta > Magnoliopsida > Ericales > Ericaceae > Rhododendron > Rhododendron vialii. The sequence continues at coordinate 8,883,700 of NC_080565.1, read as the reverse complement.
AAAGAAATAAAAAAGCCAAGCTATAACCAATAATTGCACTAAAAACTAAACATATACTACTACTATATACCATGTTACTAGATTATAAACAGTTCTTACAGAATAGCAGCAGACACCAGCCTAGTACTGCTTAGTAGAACCAAACAATTCAATTCCAAAATATGCTTTGTCTCTTATCCTTTATGCTTGGCTCGAGATAAGTGGGGAGCACTATGATGCTTCCTGTAATGTTTATAATTAATGCTCGAGACAACCCTATACCCTTAACTAACAACCTCACTAAAACACCACGAACCCGACAGAAGTACAAATCACCTTTTCCTCTGTTTTTTGACACGATGGGTTTTGTATTGTTTGATTAAAATTCCAATCTGAACTATGTGAGTTGTTGGTGCTTTCGGATACAGCAATGGTAGTGCTAGATGTGCCGGGTGGATCCGGTCAAGTTTCCTCCCCACCAATTTCGTCCATTTTTGTGTGTGGATATTTTGGATACAGCAATGGAGTACTGTTTTGGATATTAATTTTGGACAGCCCCGAATCAAGAAATAGACGAAACTGGTCGGAGGGAGACTTGACCGGATCCGACCTTGTGCTTGCTAGATACAAATAGAAATGCACAAATTTGTACACAAATATATGAATTGCCGGATGCACGTGATTCCACAGACAAAAGGGGGCTCCACAATTATAGTTCAGCGGTGACAAAAATATGTAAAGCAGTTCTATTATATACAAACTCTATATAAAATTAAAGCACTTACTTTGGTTGGAATTTTTTTGAGCCTGATTATTTTGTTAAGGTATGTTATCTATGTATTTGAAAATTTTAATGAATTTTCATTTATCTTGACTTTCCACGAATAATTCATTATATATCATTATATACAATACTAAAGAAAAATTGAATTAGTGGTAAAAAGTTGCAAAATTTTAATGTTTTGTTTGAATTGGAAGGTTTGCTTGAACCTTCTCATTATACGGTAGAGCCACCCTTATCGACACAACAAATGTGTGATTGCGCAGATACCCACCTGCTACAACGCAATCTTGCACACGAGTGACCAATTTGCGAACTCGTGACTACCATTGCGGCATGTCATATTGATAATATTGTTCGTTGCGGCGCATTTTATTTTGGAGTTGTCACTTGATTTCAAGAATCAATAAACTATTCTGTTGAGATTCTCATGGTTTGATGAGGGCAATGTGTTGAGCACCATCTTCGCCCAACTAAATGGCTGACCTCTATTTCTTTGAACCTCCTTTACGTGCTTTTAATTTGATTGTTTATTTTAATCAATCACATACACAAACATTTTGATTGAAAACCCATACCTGTTGGCCTCAAAGTTCAAATAAAACAATAAGCTCAAACAACAAAGGACCTAAAAGTCCAGATGGTGGGACGAGCCCAAACAAATGAAGGCCCCAAATAGCACCTAACAGCTACAACCCTAAAACCACTGGCGCCGCACTAGTCCGCCGCCAACCACCACACAGACGCCAAGCACAAGTCTAGCTATGATGGCCTCCACTCGGCAAGACTCCACACTCCCGGGGAGGAGGGAGAGAGGCGGTGCCTCCCCCCAGGTGGAGATGTGCGATTAGGTTCTAGAGAGAGGGCTAGCTTATTGAATTCTAGAGAGAAAGGGGGCTCTTGATAGCATCTATTTACAAGAAAATCTTTGCTCATATCTGTCTCCACTTTTTTTCTTTTTCTTTTTTGTTAAAAATTGTTTTTTTTTTAAATATTTGGGTAAAAGTTTAAAAAAATTTACTTTTTCCGATTCGTCTCAATAATCCAAAAAAGTTTGACGCAAAACTAATAAACGCGAAAAAAATTCAAATAAGAAAAAAAACGAAAAAGTCCTAAAAGTAAAAAAAAGCTCTTAATGGGAGGGGGCCTAAGGCCATCCACAGTAGTATAATCAAATGCCAATTGTTTTTAAAGTTAACAATATTGGTGCAAAAGATTACTCACAATGGTATAATCAAACTTAGTAACATCCTTAGAAATAATCAAATTTTGGGCTTTGGATAACCAAAACTAACAACCTTTTTCAATAATCAAAATTTGTGGATCTTACACCACATAAGTTAACTAGTTCCAAAATTTGTATACACACGTGTTTCAACTAGTATTTTCTTCTTCCCTTCTTTGCCCACTCTTTTTTTTTTTGGTTAAAAAAATAAAATTGAAGAATAAAAATTTTATGTAGCCAAGCTTTTTCGCTACTCTATATCTTTTTTACTTCGCCAACAAACTATTTCTCTTTCTTTTCCTCTAAAAGTGAAACTCATATCTCTCGATCATCTACAATTCAATCCATCGTCACCGGATTAAGGTGTTTCACTCTTCTTTCCTGTTTCTACTACCCACCCCCGAAAAAAAAAAGAAGGAAAAAATCATAATAGGGGGCAAGGAAATCACCGATTTTTTTTTCAAAATTAAGAAAGGGAATCGATATATTTTAACTCATAAAAAACGTAATTGGAGGAAAGTAAATAACGGGAAACAGGAGGGAGAGAGAATGAAATTGTAATGGACCCCATATTTTGATTATGAACTAAAAGTGACCATAGTGAAACTTAACATTGTTAAGTTTAACAACCTATTAAGTAAATAATCAATAGCTAATGTGTCAACTTTTGATTATCCTTTTTTGATTATACTACTGTGGATGGCCTAACGAAGTTAAATTACCGGTTCTTCCAATCATACAGGCAAGTCGTGCATTGAGGGCTAAAAGGTCGTGTGCTTTTTATTACTGGGCGTCGATAGCTCATGGTCAAGGGCGGAGGGATTAAGGGTCAAAGGGGGTTCCTTGACCCCACTGAGGGAGAAATTATTCGTTGCCCCAAGCGTAATGCCAGGTGGTGCCTCCCACTTTTGTTTTTTTTTTTATTATCCGCAGGTGCTTTCCACCTTAAATATCTACTGACACGCGTTTTCTTTTCCTTTGTCCTACTAGACACAGCCTTTTCTTTAAAATTAAGTGTTTCAAATTTCAATCCGTTTGAATGGGTGAGAAAATTTTATTTTTTTATCATTTAATTCTAAAGGGTCATAATTAAATTTTCACTATAGGGCTCTCGTTGATTAACCCTAAGAAAGTCGTAGAATTAAATATCTCTTAGGACTAACCAACGAGAGCCCTAGAGTCAAAATTTAATTATGATCCTTTAGAATTAAATGATCAGATAAATAAAATCTTCTCACCCATTCAAACGGATTGAAATTTGGAACATTTAATTTTTCAACCTTCAGTTTATATATTAAAAAATATGGTTAAAAAATGAAGTGCTTCAAATTTCAATCCGTTTGAATGGGTGAGAAGATTTTATTTATCTGATCATTTAATTCTAAAGGGTCATAATTAAATTTTGACTATAAGGCTCTCGTTGATTAACCCTAAGAAAGTCGTAGAATCAAATATCTCTTAGGACTAACCAACGAGAGCCCTAGAGTCAAAATTTAATTATGACCCTTTAGAATTAAATGATCAGATAAATAAAATCTTCTCACCCATTCAAACGGATTGAAATTTGAAGCACTTCATTTTTTAACCATATTTTTTAATATATAAACTGAAGGTTGAAAAATTAAGTGTTCCAAATTTCAATTCGTTTGAATGAGTGAGAAGATTTTATTTATCTGATCATTTAATTTTAAAGGGTCATAATTAAATTTTGACTCTAGGGCTCTCGTTGGTTAGTCCTAAGAGATATTTGATTCTACGACTTTTTTAGGGTTAATCAACGAGAGCCCTATAGTCAAAATTTAATTATGACCCTTTAAAATTAAATGATAAAAAAATAAAATCTTCTCACTCATTTAAACGGATTAAAATTTGAAACACTTAATTTTAGAGAAAAGGCTGTGTCTAACGAGACAGAAGAGAAGAAAACACGTGTCAATAAATATTTAAGGTGGAAGGCACCTGCAGATAAAAAAAAAAAAAAGGTGGGAGCCACCACCTCGCATTGCCCTTGGGGCAACGAATAATTTCTCCCACTGAGGTGTTAAGTTTTCATTTCTTTGGAAATTTAATCGACTTGTCCCATATATAAGATGTATTCTTGCCCTGAAGAGTAGCAAAAATTACAGCAGATTGCCCTTTACTGCTCAAGTGTTTTTTTGTCTTCTTTCCCCAACTTGGAAAACCTTAGTTGGGTTTGACATAGTCAAACACAATTATACATTTTGAATAGATTTTTGGAAAATGATATTGGCACTCCAAAAACTGATGCAGATATTCTAAAAAACAAAGGAAAATGACTTCAGAATTACACTGATTTTAGAGTGTCTGCATCAATTTTTGGAGTGCTAATATCATTTTTTTAAATTTTTACTTAAACTACTTTATACAGTAAAATGTTTAGCATTTCAGTGTATTTTTTGCGGCATAATTGTAGATGATTATATATTACTTAAATTCCTTTTTATTTGACATTTCAGTGTATTTTTTCTAGATCATCAAGTACAAAAAAAGAGGTGGATCAAAAAAAAAGTACAAATAAGGGAATTTATATATTGTAAATAATTGATCCCACTACCAATAAATTCTGGTGCTAGGTTACCGTGGTTTTTCATGCCACGCATTGAAGGTGACGGAGTCCCCGAGGATGCTGGGGCAGAGAACGGAGAGGATGCAGTCGAAGAACTACTAGAGTCACGGAACTACAAGTCTTACAATTAGATTAGATAGGTTGTTCTCATACTTCAGCTGCGTTCTTGTAACCTTATAAATGTGAAACTTATTTCGATATTTTTTATTTTTTATAATTTTTTATTAAGCTTTTCGTCGTAATTTTTGAGATTGATCATTTATTCGATAAGACGAATCGGAAAAATATAAAAATATTGACGGATGTTGAAAAAAATTTCAAATAAGATGACACTTTGATACTTTTTTTTGCTTTGGTCATAATTTTGTAATTTTTAAACTACTCTTGTTTAGATGGATGATTAATCCAAAAAATATTATGCAAAACCTAACAAAAATTCAGAAAAACGAATAAAACACACAAAATGAATAAGTAAGTTAAGTTTATAAGAACCCAGGTTTCGTCTTGTAAACCCGGTACTCGCGTATTTTAACTTCGAGAACTTTATTCGTGTAACAAATGGACTGCAATCTTATTAACTTAAGTTTCCGCACTAGATTTATCTTCAACGAAATGTTAAAATTCTTCCGCATTTCGTGAAATCTTTTAATTAGCGAATCACATTTCGGGGGTGTTACAAGATTCTTGTGGCGTTTACGGACTTGAACCCGTCAGGAAAGCATGGTGTTGAAGCATAACATAGCAGTGCACCGGGAGAATAATTATACTCCCTTGTGTCTCCCTCTAGTTGCCACATTCAATTGGCCATGATTCCACGAAGTTGATAGGGACCAGATTACATAGGGAGGGACCGATTATGAATGTTTTGTAGAATTGTTTCTAAGAAATTAGTAGAAATTGATGAGAAGAAATTAGTTTTTAATCCATAATACATTCAAGCTAATCTGTCACTTTTGGGGGTATCAAACCAGCAAAATATTCCAGTAATTAAATAACGCTGTCAAGCACATAAATATCATTCTTAATTTAAACACGAAAAAGAAAAGAAAAGAAATCAACCAAAGCAAATTCGCCACACAAGGAGCAATTAAAGAGAATCCAGAAACAATGCTAATGGGTGTAGCCACATTCAAGTGCACAAACTGTGCAGCACCACAGTCTCAACAGTGAGCCCTGGCCCGAACCCGAAGAGCACACCCCACTCCAGCCCCTCGCCGGTGGTCTTGAGCTCTTCCTCGGCCGACTTCCTCCTCATCTCATCCAAAATGAATAGCACGCACGCGCTCGACATGTTCCCGTATTCGCTCAACACGTGCCTCGTGGCCCGTAATTTCTCGGGCTTAAGGCTCAACTTCAATTCCACCTGGTCTAGAATAGCAGGCCCGCCGGGATGTGCGATCCAGAAAATGGAATTCCAATCGGAGATGCCCAAGGGCTGAAAAGCCTCGGTCAAGGCCTTTTCTATGTTCTTGGAGATGAGCCCAGGAACATCTTTGAGCAAGTGGAAAGTAAGGCCCACTTCGCGGAGATGTCCATCGATGGCCCCATCGCTATCGGGTAGAATGGTTTGGGCCGCAGAGACCAGCTCAAACAATGGCTTCTCAACTTCGGGTACCGGGTCCGCACCAACAATAATAGCAGCTGCACCATCTCCAAAGAGGGCCTGGCCAACCAAACTGTCAAGGTGGGTGTCACTTGGCCCACGGAAAGTGACAGCAGTGATCTCAGAACACACGACTAGAACCCGGGCGCCTTTGTTGTTCTCTGCCAAGTCCTTGGCCAGGCGGAGGACCGTACCACCAGCGAAGCAACCTTGTTGGTACATCATGAGGCGCTTGACGGATGGGCGGAGGCCGAGGAGCTTGGTGAGCTGGTAGTCGGCGCCCGGCATGTCGACACCACTGGTGGTGCAAAAGACCAAGTGGGTGATTTTGGATTTGGGCTGGCCCCATTCCTTTATGGCCTTGGTGGCAGCCTCTTTGCCTAATTTGGGAACTTCCACCACAACCATGTCCTGCCTAGCGTCCAGGGAAGGCGCCATGTACTCGCACACGCTGGGATTTTCCTTTAAGATTTCTTCGGTTAAGTACATATAACGCTTGTTGATCATGGATTTGTCGCCTGAAATTTGATGGAGCAGCACAAAATTATTGAAGGAAACTAATAATTCAGAATTTCTTTAGTTCTCATATAATTTAAAATCAAAATCACCATTCTCTGTGTGTGTGTGTGAGAGATAGCGAGCGGGGGGTGGCAAAAAGTACTGGGCTACTGCTGAAGGTGAAAGCAAAGACAGGGGATTACATTTTTGGGATGTGAATGTGTCCATTTAATTTCACCACATTAACAACAAAACTAAGAATGGACACTACCAAAATACAATGCATCTATCGCATGCACAATTTTAAATAGAAATTCCCCAATTAGAAAGAAAAGGAAATAAATAGAAGAGAAAAATATAAACATAAGTCAGTAACCGTCACCCTAGATTTGTTAATTCAGTATAGAATTTCCAAATCCTTTTCCATTCACATAAGAAGTACATGTACCTATTTAATCTACATACATCATCCAGCAAGTCACATGCATGTGTGTAAAACCATAAATTCCGGTCGCCGGGAACACTAATGGGGTGTTTGGAAGTCAATTATTTTTTTGGATTGTCGATCACAGATGTTAAAATTATGATCAGAGTCTGTAAAACTATTTGGATGAAGAACAAATTTTTTGTTTCGTGTACAGAAGTACTATAATTGAATTCAAGAAGCTCGTCCGAAGACGATTCGTGAATTCGGCATTTTCCAGTTCATTTTTGCATATCCAATCGGAATATATGTACGATCCATAATTCAAAAAATGGGCTCCCAAACACCCCCTAATTAGAAACATGAAAATCAATTACCAAAACTACGTACAGAGGGAAAGATGGTGATATTTCACTTACACATGCGTTGGAACTTCTCTTTGAGCTCTGCCTTGTGCTCGCTGTTAGTAATCCGAAAGTAGAAATCCGGGTACGTGCTCTGATCAACGCAATTAGGCGGGGTCGCGGTTCCGATCGCCATGACTGTCGCTGGGCCTTCAGCCCGTTGCGCCTTCCTGACATCCTCGACGGTGACCATCTTTTCGCCGGAAAAAATTAATTTAGCGGTGGCCGGAGTTTTTGTGGTTTGTAGGTGTTAGTACAAGCAGCTTGGAGGGGTAGATAATTGTTGATCAGCTTGTGACAAAACTTGGTGGTAGTGTGGGTGGTATATATATGTGACAATTAGAAATGGTAGTTTGGAATCACGTGTTATGACTACTTGGAGAGGCCGGCTAGCACGTGAGTTGGGTTTTGGTGTATCTACATTTCCCCCATCAAAAGCCTCCACATGATATGGAGATTCTCGTACCTACTCCATAATTCATCTAATAGAGAAAACAAGGGTTGCAACTAGCGTCAAGGATTTCGATTCAGCGGTGACAACAGAAGTACAAAATCGTGCATGTCCTTAGTGCCTTCTGTCGTAGTGCCACTCTTTAGTAGCGAGGCTCTTGGACCTGCGTCAGCTGGGCTAGCTCCCACATCGGGAGTTTGGATATTATGTATGTGTGTGTTTAAAGAATTCATTATGCCTCTTTCTAGTTAGCAATGCCTAGGTGAGTTGGTATGTAAAATTACCATGTTACCCTCCTTCAAAGCAAGGGGTTGGAGTTATTAAAGGGGTGTGTGGCATGACTTGCACCTTCAAATTAGAAAAAAACAAAACATATAGAGAGTTTTAGAATAAGTTGACGAAGACAACAAACACACAATGTACACGTGCTTACATTAGTATTCCGTCCTAGAACGATCTTTTTGAGCCTTGAGGGTTATCAAAATGAGAATAAATTCTTTACACCGTCGGTGTAAATATTTATTTCCTCCAAATCAATTGCATTGTGACACATGTCAAAACAGTGGTCCCAATTAATAAAACATGGTGATGTGGCGCAATGCAATTGATTTGGAGGAAACAAATATTTATACCGGCGGTGTAAAGAATTTATTCTCTATCAAAATTAGGCTTTGGAAAAAACAAAAGATGATTTCTATCTGACACTTCGTTTATAAACATGGAAAGGGAAAGGGAAATGATTTTGCCACTCTATTTTTTGTTAATGTCACTCCCCTGCAAATATATTTTTGTACAAAAAATACATTTGCAGGGGAGTGGCGTTAACAAAAAAGGGAGTGGCAAAATCAGCAGCAAAGGGAAATTACTTTCTTTATGTTGGGTTTTTTTTTGTTTTTGTTTTTGTTTTGTAAAGATTTTCATGAGATGAAGAATCACCGAGTTCCACATAATAGATTGTTTTAAAATTCATTTGCTCCGTATTAGTAGGCGATTTACCTTAAAACATGTACTATATATTTTTATATGTATTATGGATGATTAACTTCGGAAGATGTGATACTTTAATGTTTTTTCCCAGTATTATGGATGATTAACCTTGAAATGTCTACTATTTTTACGCAAATATAATAACTTTACCCTATTATCATAATGGGATGATTTCTTCTAATTTTGCCATCCCAAATTTTAAATCATTGCTCCGCTTAGTTGTGGGGAAGTGTTAGTTAGGTAAGGTGGTCAAGACGGGTTGGCGAAAATGGGATGAAGAGGGAATGGGCTCCCAAGAGCGGTGTAGAGCGGTCAATCTAACCGGATCGGTCACTTATCTTGTCAATCAACAGCTTGGGTCTTAACCGAGTAATGAACAATCCAGATTTGTATGTCATTTGTATGCGCTTAGATTTGAACCGAGTCGCTCATGCCGAGATAAATGACCAGATCGATCACTCTGCACCCGCTCAACAGAGAGCTGCTCGACAGCATCCCCAAAAGACTCGCTCGACAGAAAACTGCTCGGTAGCATCCCGGAAGTGTAATGGGGCAGGACTCGGTGTAATTGTTTCGTTTTGGATTTGGTCATAAAAGGTGTGACCCTCGATTTTCACCTTTTAAGGACGACACGGTAATTGCATGAACCAAAATTGGAGTCTTGGTTTTTCGAAGGTGTTCCCGTCAAATAACCATCTATTGACCATTCCGAACTACAGTATTGTGCACATGAGCAGCCAGCGTTTGTGACAGGGGCAGAGTTATCCGGGCGTCCGAATTTTAAAAATTTTATTTTGTATATACTTTATTTTGAATATTGTTAATAATTATTTGTGTATAGTTACTTATAATCTTAATTTTAGTTTGATTTGATAATAAATCGGTTATTTTACATTGTTATTTCTCAATTTCTTTCATAAATAAAAAATAAGTATGTGACAGTTGAAATAGCCTAAAGAAAAAAATTAAAATAATTGGTATATTTTAACTTTCAATGTACAAATGTAATGTATTGGAAAACAAAAATCTTATGATATATAATAATTAATAAGTATACGTTCCGAAAAAAAATATGTCTATTAAGCCAGCCCCCAGGATTAAATCCTAGCTCCGCCACTAGTTTGTGAGTGACATTTTTCCCTGCAGTGTGGTACTTGTACTTATATTTAAAAAATTTACAAATTTTAGCTAGGTTCGACTAAATTGGGCTTTTCAAGTTGGAGCTTTATAAAAGACTCGAAGAGCAATTTGGGAAAGTCCAAGCGGAGAATTGAGAACCAACGGGGGTAGTTCAGTTGGTTTGGACTCTTGCATAAGTTACTGTTTACACTATATATTCACCGTTTGTCGATGATCGACCGAAAGTTGGCGAATATGAGAATGCAACCTATTTTATTATTATTAAGTATTCATATTAATATTATAACTAGTATTAATATTTCTTTTATTATTGTTATTTGCATGAATGACACGTGGCATGCTTTTACACTTTTGGAAGGACACCTGACATGCCCCTTCACACTTTGAAGTTGAAGGGAAGTTATTCGGACACTTAGAAGCAAATTAGAAGAATGAAGAGTAGTGGAAAGTTTAGGAGTTATTTCCTACATGCACATTTATTGTTTCCTATAAATAGTCTTTTTAGACTCCATTGTAAATCCTCTCCAACAAATCAAAGTCTATCTTTATTTGTTTTAATTTTTGGCACTACTAACCCATTCGGATTATAATTAGGAGTAGGAGTAGGATTTCATATTCTAAGCTTAACTTAGGATCTTTGATGTGTCGCTCACGGCGATAGATCGATCGTTGAAGATTGATGGAAGAATCTCTTCCATCCTTCTTCTTTCTTATCATCAATTTCATGTTTGACTCGATCGTCATTCCTCTTTCGGTGAAGTCCTAAAATACGGAGTGGAGCCATGGGTCCGCCTTTGGAGACAAGCCACATTCGCCCTTTTCTTTTTGTTGTTGACTTGTTGCTTTTGTTTTCGTTCCCTGTGATTTGCTCCGGAGAAAGAAAATATTGGTAAACAATAACAATGAAGGAGAGGGTAATGTTCATCCTCTTAAGTGGAGGGTAAACAAAACTCAACTCCGATTACCCACTTTCTTTCCAGAGTAGTGCTCTGAAAGCAAAAATGTTCTTGCCTCACCACTTTGTGACAACCAGAGCAAGTCCTCTATGGATTTTGTCCAACCACGCTATGACTCTACGCCCTAAGTCATCGGCAAGTTGCACTCCCCCTTTTCCCTCATCTCCCTCCTTTACATCATCACTTTTTATCGACGCGTAAATCGCTACCCAGCTACAACCACGCCAATTCAATTCCTCGGTAAAAAAAGGCTTAGTCGATATTCTCTCTGTTTTTCTGGCGTAAAATTCAAAAGAAAATGTTATACTCTGCTATCGTTTATGTGCGTTGTTTGTCTTTCATGTAAACAAGGTGACGGTGTATTGACAGCTAATGCTTGGTGGATAGAGACAAAGTACGCTAAGTTCAATTGCGGTCACAGGACACTGCATCTTAACAAGTGAGATTTATTTTTCTAATGTTTTGTTTGGTTTTTGATTTGAATATTGTTTTTGGATAATGAGTGGAGATAGAAATGAGAGTAATAATTAGAGTGAGAGGTAAAAAGTGGAGAGAGATAAAATGAGAAATGAGAGTAGTAATATAAAAGTAAGAGAGAAAAATGAGAGTAATAATTGAATTGAAAAATATTTATTTGAGTATAATAATAAAGTGAACAAGGCATAAGTCTTTTGATTAATTTTCAATTTACCAAAAAAAACCCGATGATTGCTTCTTTTTATCCAACTTTGATTGTTGAAAATTTTATTTATATTTTATATAATTTAGAGACTAGAGTGTCTATGTTAGTTTATTCTCATCTTGATTAATTTTTAGAATCAACCCTACTGTTCAGATACATTAAAGGTCATCATCGGATCGGGCTGGCTCAACCCGCCAAGTCACTCTCTAAACCCGTCCACAGACTGGACTGAATGGGCTTTTTCTTTTTTGTGAGCCGAGCTATATACCTAAAATTGAAGCCCAGACCCAGCCCACAGGTAACCCACTTGACGGGCTGGCGGGCGGGCTAGAATTGTATTGGGCCATAGGAAACCACCATTCATCTTTTCGGTACTTGCCGATCTGCGTTTTCCGTTTTCCAATTTGCGTTTTTCCCATTGGTGCTTTAAAATTTCAAGACTTGAGGCCCCTGTTCAGGTGAGAGACTTCAAAATTGAGGTGAGATGAGATGAGAGTCGGGTGACAAATTGAACTCAAACCTATTAATTAACCCAGACACACTCATTAAAAAATATACCAAACCTAGCCCATTTATTAATTGGGTTAGAATGAGTCCAACTATCTAACCCATTTATTACTAATTAGATTTTAATTGGGTCTTAACTGGATCAACTTAAATGACTCAATAAGTTATGAATATGACCCAGCTAATTGAACCCCTCTCAGGCTCTGTTCCGGAACAAAAAATAAGTTCTTATTTTTTAAGAAGGCAATTTCAAGCTTAAAAATTATGGGCTTATTGAAATCTAAAAATATGCAATATGGATCTTGTTTGGAAGATCTCGATGAGATCTTTTATACGATGCAAAAAAAATTAAAAAAATATTTTCATTTATTTTATTTTTAAGTTTGAAAATGTGAAATAAGCTGCTTATTTTTTAAAAAAATTTTTGGAATGGGGCCTCAGTCGATCTCCTGATCGAGTATTAATGTGCTTAACTGCTTATACCCTCCTAGTCAAACAGAGGGACTTTCCTCTTGTATCTGCTCCACTCACTCACTCTCTCTCTCTCTCTCTCTCTACTTTCCAATTATCTATCTCACAGTACAAAACAAGAAACTACTCAATTCTCAGGTTCTCTCTCTTCCAATATAGTACAAAACAAACCAACTTTCCAATTCTACCATCTCTCTTTATCGTTGGCTCCAGCTGTGGTGCTCCCAAGTAGTTTGGGAGCACCATACTTCCAAATTGTACTCGCACTTTTTTCACCATTGGATTGAAGAACAATAGATCTCCACCCTTGAATTCTTAAAAGCCCAACAGGTTACCACCCGGTAACACTTTTCCCTTTCTCTTGGGACAAATTATTCAGTGCTCCTGACTTTTGTTACTTCCAACCAACCATTCATGTTAGCATTGGGCTACCTAACAAACTATACATTGGCACTTACAGTTTTGCTGGGCTCTTTTTCTTTTATTTTCTTATATATTTTTTCTAATTGTAAATGTAGTCACATGGTGCACACTCTTGTTCTCTTGGGCCAATGATCATTTACATGAATTTTTGGTATTTTTTATTTTGGTATTTTTTTCCCGTTGGTTTTAAGAATGGTTTGATAAATTTACATTAAATTTTTTTGAATTAATCATTTGTCTGCCTACAGAGTGGATTATTCTTATTTATCCAAAAAAAATTGTTAAATTTTAAGAATAATTCGTTCATCTCGATGAGAATAATAAATAAAAGAATAAAAAACATGAGTCAACCTTAAAAAAATTGTTTGTTTTTATTATTTTTATCTTCAGTGAACTTTTTTAAGCGTTTGGTAATACTATTAAATAAGGATGGATAGAGGATAAGATGGTAAAAGAGAAGATTATGTGATTGGGGGATATAAATTTAGTATGGATAGAGTTGGAGGTGACTATAAATTGTTCTACTACAGAGGGACTTTTGCCTTGAGAAAAATAAACATTAAGAACTACAAATAAATAGTTCAGATCATTATGTGCAATCGTGGTGGATCCAGTTTTGCATCACATGAGGGTTGCATGAGAGGATCCACACTCATTAGTATCATATTGTTTCAATCCATAATAACTAATAAGTACTACCATATAAAGTGGTATGTATTGTCATAAACAATGGTAAGCGTAACCTTAAAAAATTATAAAAACATGAAAATTAAAGCTTGGTTAGATTATTGTGAAACACTTATTTTTGTGAAAGCCCATGAGCTACCAATTAAAAGACTGAAATGGCTTCCAATTCAAGAGCCAGGTAGCGATGATTGTGGCGTGTACACTGCCAAGTACTTTGATTTGAAGCAATTTAATGAGGAAGAAGCCGCTAAGGTATGAAATTAGTCTTTTTATTCATTTTATGTTTACAATTCGTTTAGGCCACTCATTATTTCTAATCTTTGGTTATTTTATTAAATGTAGTTGAAATTCACTTCTGAAGAGGGTAGGAACAACTTGGTTTTGGACTTGATCCTTTGTGGGGAGAACATAATCAGGAATGAAGTCATCCGAAAGGCTCAACAAAAATATCGCAACACTAGAAGGATAACTTGATAGCGATTGGAGTTCTTTTTTATGACAAATGTAGTTAAAATTCAGTTATGGAGACAAACAATGATATGGCAAATGCTGCCTTTTTGTGAACTTGATGATATGGCAAAATTCTACCATGTTGTAAACTTGATGAATGTGAGGTGCCTTGGTTGCTTTTGTTATAAATTTGATATGGCAAATGCTGCATTTTTGTAAACTTTGTGGCTCTTGGTGTTTGGTAAATGGTGATCTTGGTTAGTATCTTTTTGGTGTTGTTTCGTGTGCCATGAAAAGGTTGTACCATTTCAATACCCATATGTACAGAAATCTGGGCACACCCATACTTACAGAAATTCGGGCATACTTCTTATTTCTATAGCAATACTTACCATATAAACAGGGTATGCTTACTAAAATCTGGGGATTCTTACCATTTCAATAACCGTACTTACAGAAAATCTAGGGACACCCATACTTACAGAAATCCGGGCATTTTTCTCATTTTTATAGCAATACTTACCATATAAATAGGGTATACTTACTAACATCTGGGGATTCTTATCATTTCAATAAACGTACTTACAGAAATCTGGGCATACATCTCATTTCTATAGCATTACTTACCATATAAACAGGGTGTGCTTACTAAAATATGGGGATTCTTACCATTTCAATAACCGAACTTGCAGAAATCTGGGCATACATCTCATTTCCATAGCATTACTTACCATATAAACAGGGTGTGCTTACTAAAATATGGGGATTCTTACCATTTCAATAATCGCATTAATCGAACTTACAGAAATCTGGACATATTTCTCATTTCCATAGCATTACTTACCATTTGAACATGGTATGCTTGCTAAAATTTAGGCATTGTTACCATTTCAATAATACTACTCACTGCCTTTCCATGACTATAGATAAGTTCTTATTCAGATCATTGCCTTAGTTTACTAAATTAAAAGATTACAATAAACTTCTTATCCCTCTATTCACTGACTTAATACAAACAAAAGGTTACATTTATCCTTCACAATCCTTGTCTGAAATCATCTTCCCATCCTCCAATGTTGCTGCCATGGAACTGGGCTTGCACACTATCGGGATTTGTTGACAGTTCAACTTTGAAAATTAGTGAATGGACAAATAAATAATAGTTTATCAGCTAACTAGATAGTAAGAGGCTTACCACGAATACAGAGAACTTATTCTCCTAATACTTCCTAAATACGATTTCATCAGTGATAAAAATACCATAAAAAGAGGTATAAAATGCAATAGGCAACGATAAGTATAACCATAAAAAACATAAAAACCTGGGAAGCTTTAGATTATTGTAAAACACTTATTCGAGATTCTTCAACTTATGATCTTTTGGTAAGTTCGTATGAGGTAATCATCACAACTACATTCAGTTTGTTCTTTAAAAAAACTTACTTGGTCAGCTTCTTCAACTTCTTATGGAGGTTCTTCTTAAATCTTCATTTTTTCTTGGACAAGAATAGAGATGAATGGGAGTTAGAGGAGTTAGAGTGGATAAGTTTGCAGGGTTTAAGGTAGGTATGGAGAAACCTAGTACCATAAATGTCATAATTGGTGGTAGGTAAACAAAGCAATTGGCAAAACGTGATCAGTTTGTGTGGTAAAAATGGTTTAAGCATATAGTCGTTTTGTCCTTATTTCATGGTAAGTATTGTCAACCACGTAGTAAGTATTATCAACGAATATTAGTCCATCGTAAAAATTCAGTTGTTGTGGTATCTCTAGCCTTGTACTTTGGTAAGTAAACTATTTTCCATAGTAAGTATGACATTAATGACGTGTAGGTATACATTTATGTATATCATCATCATTAATATCATATTACCTACCACATGAAATTTTATTTGGATCTATTTTATTACTTATATGATAAATTAAATAAAAGCATTTATATTAATAAAATTACTTTTAAAAAATGATCAAATAAATGAGATATTTCAATTTACTGGCTCACTAGTGGTTATTCCTACATTAGCCAAGTGATCAATGTTAACCTCAAAGACTGTTACTCATTCATTTGCTAAGTGATCAATGTTAACCATCAAATAACCATTTTTGAAATTTGCTAATTGTGTAACTTGAAAGATTGAAATAGATAAGTCTGTCGTTAAGCAATTAAACAAATTAGCCAACTTACTTTAGTCAATTATATTAATTTTCACTAATCACTATCAATCAACATCATTATTAACTACCCTATCTGTCAAATATGATCTTAATTGATTCAAATCGTTTGATCAATTGGCTGAACATATAACCAGATCAATTAATTACAAATGAATCAATCTTCATTGATTGATTGCTGCCAAGTATATTAGTATCAATATTATTAATTGTTAGATTTGCACAATATATCATATTGATCACTATAAACTATATTAATGAAATTGAATAGCCTAATTTCATTAAATACTACCATAAATTTAATTAAAAATCCTACAAAATTATTCAATAGCTATTAAACAAAAATATATTTATTGTTCAATTCTGTTGTGACAATCAACTTGTAGCGTTATTTTATAATATATATTCATTAAATTTGTAAGCTATCAAATTATTAAATAAATATCCTATTTTTTTCATAATATTTAAAACTAAGTTACTTAAATATATCTATAATAAATGACCATTTAAAAATTAATTAATTAAAAACATTTATAATGTCATTTGGAAATTATGAAAAGTATTTTTCAAATTTTTTTTAGATAATTCTTCTAATTATATTTTCATAACAAATTAAAATTTTAAACTAGATTTATAAATGAACACCATTTTTTAGATAATTCTTCTAATATATAAATCCCTAAAATCTCCAAATTTTCCCGCCAAATAAAAAGTTACTATTTTTTTTTTTTAATTTCATGGTAACTTGTTACCTAACCAACCGGTTGTAGTAAGTATGCCTGTTTGTATGGTAAGTTTTACCTTATACAATGGTAAGTGTTGCCTTACCAATAGTAAGTATTTCATGTTTCTGTGGTAAGTAATCTTCCGTTTTTTTGGTCAAAACCACATTGTTTTTACCAAAATCACTCTACTTTTAGTTTTTGGTTTTCATCCAACGACTGTGATTTATCTATTTTCAATCCAAAGGCTATAATTCATTGGGAGTATGGTGCTCCCATACCACTTGGGAGCACCACAGAAGTTTTGCTCTTTATCCCTTCGAATTGGGAAAAAACTGGTGGGTTCCACGTGGGATATACCCACCCGGTACCGAAAAATATCTCGAAAAATAAGTACTTATTTGTAATTTTATATTAAACTTAAAAATAATAGGCTTATTGAAATAAAAAAATATGCAATATGGATGGATCTTATTTGATAAATCAAACACTGCAAACAAAATTAAAAAAATATTTTTGTATGTCCATTATTTTTAAGCTTGGAAATAGGTCATTATTTTTTAAGTACTTATTTGAGAAAGCGAAACGGAGCTAAAAACGTTAACTTTTTTTTACCATTTTCTCTCTCTTCTCTTATTTCATATTTTTTATGGTGTTGCCAGATCGTTTATCATACTATGGCCTGTTCCAGAAACCTTCTTAAAAAATAAACAACTTATTTCACATTTTCAAACTCAAAAATAATGTAAATGAAAAATAAATTTTCAATTTTTTTTGCATCGTATAAAAGATCTCAATGAGATCTTTCAAACAAGATCCATAATGCATATTTTTAGATTTCAATAAACCCCTCATTTTTGAGTTTGAAATTGCATTCTTAAACAATAAGGGCTTTTTTTGAGTTCTGGAACGGGGCATCTATATGCTTAAACGAAAGTGATGAATGAAATGACTTTTATTTATTTCGAGAAATGGGAGAATGATTGATGAGCACAAGGACGATTTAGCTTGATTGCAAGACGGCGATAATAGTCATCATTTCCCAACAAAGGCATCCAATGCAAAACAACGAAACATGGATAAAATATTTTACGAAAAAGTATTTTACGTCCACAAACAGAACCTAAGTGGAACACTGGAACTCACAGGAGCCATGGATGTACTCAATTACCATGTCAGAAATCTTTATAACATACATGTAAAAAAGACAAAGCCGATGAATTGGGTCAATTTAAATATTTTGTTATCATGTAAAAAAAAGAGATAATATGGTAATTTTAGTGTACTTGGGTATTTTATTCATTTGGATGTATAGGGTAATATGGTCGTTTCAGTGTACATGGGTGTTTTATTCAATTAAAATTGGGAATTGACTTTTTACACTTCCCTTTTTACCACATACTTCATTTTTTGTCCTTATTCATGTGAATTTACCTTTTTACCTTTTCATAAGTTTACTTTTTTACACATTAAGGGGCAATAGAGTAAATTCATACAAAAAACAAAGAGGAGTGTATGTGATAAAAAGGGAAGTGTATAAGTCAATTTCCTTAAAATTTAAATATTTATGTAGTTGGGTTAATGGGCGGATCGGGTTTAATTTTAAATAAATGAGTTAGGTTGGATATGGGTAATTGAGCTTATAATTAATAGGTTCTAAATGGGTCATTAACTCAATAAAGACCAAACCCACTTGTAACTTATCTAATTTGACCCAAATTCTCGCATTTGCTATCCTTAAATGTAGGGGTGTGCAAAAGACCCGACCCCGACCTGAAGAGTTTCGGGGCGGGGCCGAACATGTGGTTCAATCAGGTCGGGGGCGCTGTTTTTCTTACCCGACCTGACCTGACCAATTCATATAGACTACTTCGATTTTGGTTGGACCCGACCCGACAAAAATTCGATCCGACCAAAAAAATTGGTTACGCGGACGGTTATTCTGTAACAACCCGATATTTTTTATTAATAATAATATCATATAATTAGTATTATTGATAATAAAATTAATTATTTCCTTAATAGGATATATATATTCAAATAAGAATTTTCCTATTATAATTATCCTATTTTAATTAGTTTCAATTACTAGCATACATGCATGCGAACTCCTCCCATCTCTCCCTCTCCTATTCAGTTTCTACTTCCCCCCTAGCCATAAATTCGTCCGTATTTACGTCCATCTCCTAACCCAAGAAATAGAGTTTTATTTAAATACAAACTCGTCACCCTTTTCCAAATTCTCTTATATATACCCCATAACTCCGACCCTAGGGCACACCACGCCACTTCCCACATCCCACCAGTCCAGAAGAGAGAGAGAATTCGGAGAAAACGAAGCTCCAATCCATGGAGTTTTAGAGAGAGAAAAGTGGGTTTCGTAGCCACGACCAACCGAGACCCGAATTGATCATTCCAATCACTTCCCTCAACCCCGAGCATCCCCAAGCATCATTCAATTCGAGCCCAAGGTCCTCCGATCGCCAAAACCGAAGTTGTCTTCTCCAAAAACTCAAGATTCGTTTTAAAATCAATTTGATCCAAACCAAGGTACTATAATCCTATCCAACCTCTTCTCTAAGTATATTAAGTGTTTTTAAGCTTAACTCTATGCCCTAAATGGACCCATGCATCAAAACCGTGACGAAAAACCAAAAAAATCAAATCTGCATCGAACCTTGCGGCCGCAACCTGCGGACCGCAAGAACCAGTCGCGAGTTTGCGGCTGGGCTCTCCACCGCAAGGTCAAACCAGTCAGACCTTGCGGTTTGACCTGTTTTGTTTCGAATTGACTTTTCGACATCCCGAACACTGTTTTTGACCCCCGAACTATTTTTTCTAGACTTTTCACACCTCAAAGATCATACATTGTTAATATCATAATTTATTTATTTATTTAGATATTTATTAATTATTTATTCGATATCTTTCAAGGTTTTATAAACGAAAAATAATTGCGACCTACCAAACAATATTTTTTACACCCAAACTATTTTTCCTAAATTCCTCACACCTCAAAGATGTTATCTTGTTAATTTCGTACTTTTTTATTTAATTTACTATTTATTATTATTTTTACAGTGTTTTCCAATTAAAATTTCCTTACAACCTTATAAACCTTATTATAAATTCTCGAATAATTTTATTTAAACTTTTTACCTTCCAAAGATGAAACGTTGTTAACTTCGACCTATTTTATTTATTAAATAATTTATTATCCATTTATTTTACTTTTAACAACTTTTATTCAATCTTTTTATTTAAAATAATCTCGCGACTCTCCGAACCCAACTTTTGACACTCAACTGGTTGCATATGACCTTTAGGACTCTTATTAAGGTCATGATAAATATTCTAATATTTTTATCTAATTAATATATTTAATTAGTTTTTAATTAATCTATTATCTTAGAATTAATTAATAAGAGCCCAGAAAATTTTCTTTTTAAATTACTTTAAAACTCTTACTTTATTATTGACATTGTAACCATACAAGATTAAGGGCAACGACCCATCCATAAAAAGTTGCGTGATTTCATTATTTATTAATCGTTTTAATTATTATTGATTAATTGCATATTGTGCCGATACTTGATTTAAATGCTAGATTGGACCCTAGAGACATGAGGTGGTATTGCGAAATAGAATTCATCTAGACGATGCTAGACAATGGATAAACTGGAAAGTTTTTATTTTTATTTTTAGATTACCTATAGGCGTGATTTTGAGATGTGATGAAAATGAAACTGGTGGGTGTTCAGTGATAAATTGATAGACTGACGGGTGTCCAGTGATGAATTAATAGACCGGCGGGAGTCCAGTGGTGATTGTGATGTGGTTTGTGAAGTGGTACATAAGATAAGCGAACCCTAGTCGTGATTCAGGCATGATAAGCTTTCCCCTTGTTGTAGTTATTGGGATGCATACTCGGTTCATAACTTAGGTGCATCTGCGACAGCAAAGGGAAGTGATCTCATGGGACCGAGCATGGCTAGCGGTTGGGGAGGAAAGATTCCGCGGAGGAGATCTTAGATTACACGACAAGTTAATGGATAGTAATAAACTGGTTTATGTGGAACAAACTCTGTCTTGCTTTTTCGCACTACTATTATCCTGCTGCTTGCTAACTGTAAAGTAAGAGGGGTAGTTGGGTTGGATTATACTTCGGGGTGAACTCTTTCACTCAGGTACGGATTGCCTGGCTTCCGTGCTAAATTTTGCAGAAAATCCAGAAGAGGCGAAAAATCTCCAAGGTGAGCAGTATTATAGTGAGAAGGATCTAGAGGCAAAGGCAGAGGCAGAGGCCGAGCCAGAATACGCTTAGGATCCGTATCAAACTTAGAAGATGGCTCTGTTATTTTGTTTAGTTTATTACCACAAAGACTATTTTTAGTATTTCTACGATAATTTGTAATAGACGAAACTTTAGGGTGAATTATACGGTTTGGATTTTAAATTTTAATTCAATAAATTTTTAGAAATCAATATTTAAAACCTCCGATTTTATTTCTAAAAATCGGGGCGTTACAACTTAGTATCAGAGCCTTAGGTTCAACCCTCGGCCTTGGGTAGTTTGGGTAGATCACATCAGATTGAGTATTTCACTACAAGTTAAAAATGACACTGTTTGAAATATACCGAAACCTAACGATAAATATAATTTTCTTTTTTTTTTTAGATGGACCCCACGTTTGCAGACCAACTAGCCGATGAATGGAGCAGATTGCAAGACTTCTTGGAAAACACCGTAGGATCCGATTTCTCTTTTCAAGACCCTTACGTACCAGCTGAGTTCCCTATTATGTACGGCCAGTATCAGCAGCTGAGGGCGAATTCGCCAAACCAGAGGGTGGTATACATGGCTCAACATCCAAGCCCATGGAGAAGGGCTAATCTCGAGAGGAAAATCCGTGACATACTAGAAAGTATACCAGGTTTTGACATCAGGAGCGAACCCTATTACTCACATTATAGGGATATGGATAACCAGCCTCCGATTCCCACCCCAGACCGGAACCATAACTCTCCCAACGTTCAGGAGGAGGATGAGATGGCCCAGCTTAATGCGGAAGTAGAAAACCTAAGGGCATTCATGACAGCCACCCCAGATTTTCCGATGGGAGATGATTATTTGGCAGGAATGTTCCCTACCCTCTATCGTATGAGACATGCTCACCGAAGGATTTCAGCTCTTGCCGACGCCGTCACCCGCTCCACCGTTGAAGACCATGAGATACGAGGCATACTAACCTATATCCTTGGAGTACAAGTGGGACCGCGAGAGAATCCTGAAGAACCCCCTGAGGAAGAAGGAGATCCTGAAGAACCCCCTGAGCAAGAAGAGGATCCCGAAGAACCCCCCGAGGAGGAAGAAGACCCAGAAGAGCCTCCATTTCCAGGATCAGACCACGACTACCGTTTGGGCCCCTGGCAACTAGAGCAAAAGGAGCCAAGAGTACCAGAGGAAGGGCGAAACCAGGATGAAGAGATGGACAACGATGAGCCGGAATTAGAAGAAGATGCAGAAAACAGCACTGACAGTGAAGATGGATTTTTGGCAGAACTAGAGATGGATGATTATGGCTTGCTCTTACCCATAGATGCACCAAGATATATGGATGCCGAGCTGCAGTGGTGGCTGACTAGCCAACGGCTCAAATTGCAGGAACCTCTACCTACTCCAGCTCCCGTACCAATGGAAGAATCAAACAGTGAGTGTGAAGTCATAGATGCCGACCCTCCACCTCGTCCTAAGATGACTCCACCCGCAGGAATTCCATGGGTAGGACACCATTCTGACTATGGTCCGAACACTTGGGTCTACATACAGCTGAAACTGTTATACCCTTGCCTATTTAAGATCAGGGCACAATCAGCTTACCTAGGGCCAGTAAAGATCCAAGCCCCATGGTATAATGGATACTATCTCATCGCTGTACCTCAAGGATTCCGGGAACACTACACCGACCGCATCCATTATTCACGAGTCGCAAGGTCCCGCCCTGAGCAGGAACATCGTATCATTACAGAAAATGCCGACTTCACCGATCACGTCACCTATGCAGAGATACCCATCCGCCTAGAACCTTATAACTACCCAAACTCCAACCGGCAGGAACCACTATGACGAGTAACATGGCGTTGCTACGGGCTCACAAAGGACACCGTCGAAAAGCAGAGTCTTCTGGCAGAAAATTTTCTTATGCTTTTCGATTGATCGTTTTCTTTAGCAGTTCCTAGTTATTTCACGCACAGTATATTTTCTTTTCTTCTTTTTAGGAAAACAATTGGGGTAGTAGAAATTTTCTGGACATTTTTTTAAGGAAAATAATTGTGTTAATAGGATTTATCTCGACTTTTAGTTGCTACACATCTAAGTAGTGTGTTTTGACATAAATGATGTGTTTGATTTGTTTTGTTAATAAAAGAAAAGTTTCTTATGATGTTTTGCTTACACGTATTTAATAATTATACAAATATATATGTTCTTATAATAAAACCTCCCCTTTACTAAATTATAACATAACGGTATCTAGATGGAGGAAACGAGAGACAGCTAGAATAACGAGCAAAACAATGGACAAAATGGTGCCCCTCAACTCAACAACCAAATTGGGACTACCGAACTAGTCCAAATCATGCAAGCATTCATTACCGCTGCGACTGCAAATAACCAGAATCAGCGCGGAGCCCCGTACACACCTCGAGGACCAATGACCAAAAGTCAAGCACTAAATGAATTCTGCAAGCGCCGCCCGCCCTACTTTCAAGGAGAACCTAACCCCACAGCTGCGGAAGCTTGGCTAGCAGAAATCAAGAAAATTCTTGGAACCCTAGACATTCAAGAGGCCAGCAATCGAATTGCCCTAGCTACCTATCAGATGCAGAGTGAAGCTCAGGATTGGTGGGACCTGATGAAGAACACCCATGATGTGGCAGCAATGACTTGGGAAAGGTTCGAGGAAATTTTCCTTGACAAGTACTTTCCAACACCTGTCAAACAAGCACTAGCCTTGGAATTCATGAACCTTAAGCAGGGCACATTGACCGTGGCCCAGTACGTAGCACGATTTGAAGAGCTGTCTCGCTATGGTGCAAAAATCATACCTACTGATGATGACAAGGCAAGGAAATTTGAGTGGGGACTCAATGAGACACGCCGAGCAGTGGTGGCACAGACACTTCCCACCTACTCACAATTGGTGCAATGCGCATTTAAGATGGAGAGAGAGAACTTGGATTTCAAGACAAGGCGTGAGCAAAAGAAGGCAATACCTGCAGTTGGAGGACCTATCCGCACCAACCCTACCAACCGGGGTACCTTAACCTCTCAACCCTACCACCAAAACTACCCTCGCCCACAATCGATACAATCCAACCCAGCTTGGAGAAACCCCAATCCAAGCTTCAATCGAAACCTTAACCCTAATTTGAACCAGATTCAAGTACCAAACCGAGGCCCAAACCCTAATCTTGGACCAAACCGCAACCCCCTTCCCCAGAATCAAAACATAGACTACCGCTGTTTTTACTGCCAAGAAGAAGGACATATTAAGAGGAATTGTCCTAAGTTGAACGGCACTGGAAACTATGGAGGACAACCGCAAAATCAGGTCAGGACTGCAGGATTTGGGAATCAAAATCAGAACCCAGCTAGGCCAGTTTGGAATAGTAACCAAGCTGGAGGACAGAACCAGCCTCGTGGTGGGTGGAACCAACCGCCAACTCGCCCTTTTCAGAACAGAGGATCAAACGGGCCAATCCAGCCCAATGCTGGAAGAGTGTTTGCACTGCAAGGAACAGAAGAGGAGATGGACCCTGCAGTAATCCAAGGTACCCTCACTCTTTTTACTACATGTGTTCAAGCACTATTTGATTCTGGAGCTTCGCACTCATTCATATCTGCCACATGTGTATCTACACTTGGATTAGAAACTGAACCTCTAAAGACAACTATGCATGTGACCTCACCACTAGGGGGGTAAGATTCCGATAGTACTAATCTGTAAAGGGTGCGAACTAGAAGTATCGAACCTGCGGTTAACATGCGACTTACGAGTAATCGAAATGACGGATTTTGACGTCATACTCGGGATGGACTGGTTGACTGCACACCGAGCTGTCATAGACTGCCATCGAAAAATGGTGACAGCCTATTCGCCAGAAGGAACGTGTTTCAAGTTTAAGGGGGATAGACAAGACCCATCTGCACCCAACGTGCACGAAACAAAGTGGCATAGGAAGCTCGCTGGATGAAACAGACCGAATGGAGTTGGGCCTCCCTCACGTTGTCTGCGAGTACGAAGACGTATTTCCAGAGGAATTATCGGGATTACCGCCGCCAAGAGAATTGGATTTCACCATCGAGCTACAGCCCCAATCTCGATGGCCCCGTATCGAATGGCTCCAGCAGAACTACGAGAGTTGAAAACACAATTGCAGGAACTCTTAGAGAAGGGTTTTATCCGACCTAGTACCTCACCATGGGGAGCTCCAGCGCTATTCGTCAAAAAGAAAGAAGGAACACTCCGACTCTGTATCGACTACCACCAACTCAACAAAGTCACCATCAAGAACCGATATCCTCTACCGAGAATAGACGACTTGTTCGACCAACTGAGAGGGTCGACTTGTTTCTCAAAGATTGATTTGAGATCTGGATATCACCAATTGCGAATTCGGGATTGCGACATACTCAAGACGGCGTTCCGCACGCGTTACGGACATTACGAGTTCATAGTCATGCCGTTCGGTCTAACCAATGCTCCTGCTATTTTCATGTGCCTGATGAACCAAATTTTCATGCCGTACTTGGACAAATTTGTGGTAGTGTTCATCGATGACATCCTTGTATACTCTCCAACGGAGAAAGAACACGAAGACCACTTAAGAATTGTCCTCCAAGTACTTCGAGACAACCATTTGTATGCGAAGGCCAGCAAGTGCGAATTCTGGATGAAAGAAGTCAAATTCCTGGGACACGTAGTGTTAGAGAAAGGAATCTCAGTCGACGACAGCAAAGTAGAAGCAGTCATGGACTGGAAAGACCTTCTACGGTATTCGAGATTAGAAGTTTCTTGGGATTAGCCGGTTACTACAGAAGATTCATTCAGGATTTCTCCATCTTGGGAAAACCATTGACGCGATTGACCCAAAAAGGAGTTAAGTTTGAATGGAACGAAGCATGCGAGAGATCATTCCAAGAACTTAAGAAGAGGCTGACTAGCACTCCTATATTGATCATACCTGAACGAGACGCAGGGTATACCGTGTACTGCGACGCATCCAGAGATCGATTGGGAGCCGTACTCATGCAAAATGGAAAAG
Source organism: Rhododendron vialii (assembly GCF_030253575.1). Classification (NCBI taxonomy): domain Eukaryota; kingdom Viridiplantae; phylum Streptophyta; class Magnoliopsida; order Ericales; family Ericaceae; genus Rhododendron; species Rhododendron vialii. The sequence continues at coordinate 8,857,224 of NC_080565.1, read as the reverse complement.
TAGTTGGCCGCATGAAAGGAACTATCCAACTCACGATTTGGAACTGGCAGCAGTAGTATTCGCCCTAAAGTCTTGGCGACACTATCTATACGGAGAGCAGTTCGAGGTATTTACAGACCACAAAAGTTTGAAATACTTATTTACCCAGAAAGAGCTAAACATGAGACAAAGGAGATGGGTGGAATACTTGGAGGATTTCAACTTCACAATGTCCTATCATCATGGAAAGGCAAACGTAGTCGCTGATGTGCTGAGTCGCAAGAACCGAGAACAAGTGGCTAGTTTAGCTATAAGAGAATGGAAGATGATGGAGGACCTTAACAGATTCAAACTGCAGCCTACCACAGAGGGCACCGACGCGTGTCTCTTCGCTGTAGTCGCAACCCCAGCCTTACACCAAGAAATCCTTTTAGCCCAAACCTTTGAACAAGAGTGTGATTTTATCAGACACCAACTCTCAATTAGAAAAGCAGCAGCCGGATGGACCATCCACACTGATAAAAGCATCGCTTTCAAGGAAGAATCTTTGTACCGGACATCGGTACCCTTCGGGAAGTAGTACTTAAGGAATTTCACCATTCCAATTTCGCCGTCCACCCAGGGAGCACCAAGATGTACCAAGACCTCCGCCGACAGTATTGGTGGGCTGGAATCAAGAAGGACGTGGCCAAATACGTCTCATCATGCCTCACCTACCAGCAAGTAAAAGTGGAACATCAGAAACCCGGTGGGACCCTACAACCATTACATATACCTGGATGGAAGTGGGAACATATTACCATGGATTTTGTGACAGGATTGCCAAGGTCTCCACAATCAAACACCGCTATTTGGGTGATAGTTGACCGTTTAACCAAATCCGCCCACTTTTTACCCATGAAGATGACGGATTCGATGGACTCCCTCAGCACGCTCTACATCCGAGAAATTGTACGATTACACGGTGTACCCGTATCCATCGTGAGTGATCGAGATTCATGATTCACGTCGACCTTTTGGAGTAGCCTGCAGAAAGCTTTGGGAACCGACCTTCGTCTCAGCACCGCATTTCACCCACAGACGGACGGATAATCCGAAAAAACAATCCAAATCTTAGAAGACATGCTCCGCGCCTGTGTTTTGGACTTTAAAGGGAGTTGGGAACGACACTTACCCCTAGTTGAGTTCGCCTATAACAACAGCTATCAGTCCAGCATAGACATGGCACCATACGAAGCTCTGTATGGGCGACCTTGTCGGTCGCTAGTTTGCTGGGCTGAATTGGGAGAAGTAAGCTTGCTAGGACCAGAGTTAGTCCAAGAGACGACAGAAAAGATCCAAACCATTCGCCAACGGCTCCTAACCGCGCAGAGTCGACAAAAGAGCTACGCTGACAAGAGGACCAGACCATTGACCTTTCAGGTTGGAGAACATGTGTTCTTGAAGATCAGACCACGAAAAGGAGTGATCCGATTCGGAAAGAAAGGAAAACTGTCACCACGATACATTGGCCCTTTTGAGATCCTCGAGAAAATTGGAGAAGTGGCGTACCGCCTAGCACTACCGCCATAATTGGACCGAGTTCACAACGTGTTCCATGTGTCAATGCTCCGAAAGTACATGGCACATCCTTCCCACATCATCAATTGGGAAAACATCGAACTCAACGAGGACGTCACTCTCGAGGAACAGCCAGTGGAAATCCAAGACTATAGTGAGAAGTGCATTCGAGGAAAAACCATTCAACTCGTCCGAATCCTTTGGCGACATCGAGGAATTGAGGAATCAACCTGGGAACGAACGGATACTATGCGCGCCAACTACCCGAATCTGTTTCCTCCTAAAGGTACACTCTAATTTTGAGGACGAAATTTTGTTAAGTGGGATAGGTTGTAACAACCCGATATTTTTTATTAATAATAATATCAAATAATTAGTATTATTGATAATAAAATTAATTATTTCCTTAATAGGATATATATATTCAAATAAGAATTTTCCTATTATAATTTTCCTATTTTAATTAGTTTCAATTACTAGCATACATGCATGCGAACTCCTCCCATCTCTCCCTCTCCTACTCAGTTTCTACTTCCTCCCTAGCCACAAATTCGTCGGTATTTACGTCCATCTCCTAACCCAAGAAATAGAGTTTTATTTAAATACAAACTCATCACCCTTTTCCAAATTCTCTTATATATAACCCATAACTCCGACCCTAGGGCACACCACGCCATTCCCCACATCCCACCAGTCCAGAAGAGAGAGAGAATTCGGAGAAAACGAAGCTCCAATCCATGGAGTTTTAGAGAGAGAAGGAAAGAGAGAGAAAAGTGGGTTTCGTAGCCACGACCAACCGAAACCCGAATTGATCATTCCAATCACTTCCCTCATCCCCGAGCATCCCCAAGCATCATTCAATTCGAGCCCAAGGTCCTCCGATTGCCAAAACCGAAGTTGTCTTCTCCAAAAACTCAAGATTCGTTTTAAAAGCAATTCGATCCAAACCAAGGTACTATAATCCTATCCAACATCTTCTCTAAGTATATTAAGTGTTTTTAAGCCTAACCCTATGCCCTAAATAGACCCATGCATCAAAATCGTGACGAAAAACCAAAAAAATCAAATCTGCGTCGAACCTTACGGCCGCAACCTGCGGACCGCAAGAACCAGTCGCGAGTTTGCGGCTGGGCTCTCCACCGCAAGGTCAAACCAGTCAGACCTTGCGGTTTGACCTGTTTTGTTTCGAATCGACTTTTCGACATCCCGAACACTGTTTTTGACCCCCGAAGTATTTTTCCTAGACTTTTCACACCTCAAAGATCATATCTTGTTAATATCATAATTTATTTATTTATTTAGATATTTATTAATTATTTATTCGATATCTTTCAAGGTTTTATAAACGAAAAATAATTGCGACCTTCCAAACAATATTTTTAACACCCAAACTATTTTTCCTAAATTCCTCACACCTCAAAGATGTTATCTTGTTAATTTCGTACTTTTTTATTTAATTTAATATTTATTATTATTTTTACAGTGTTTTCCAATTAAAATTTCCTTACAACCTTATAAACCTTATTATAAATTCTCGAATAATTTTATTTAGACTTTTTACCTTCCAAAGATGAAACGTTGTTAACTTCGACCTATTTTATTTATTAAATAATTTATTATCCATTTATTTTACTTTTAACAACTTTTATTCAATCTTTTTATTTAAAATAATCTCGCGACCCTCTGAACCCAATTTTTGACACTCAACTGGTTGCATAGGACCTTTAGGACTCTTATTAAGGTCATGATAAATATTCTAATATTTTTATCTTATTAATGTATTTAATTAGTTTTTAATTAATCTATTATCTTAGAATTAATTAATAAGAGCCCAGAAAATTTTTCTTTTAAATTACTTTAAAACTCTTACTTTATTATTGACATTGTGACCATACAAGATTAAGGGCAATGACCCATCCATAAAAAGTTGCGTAATTTCATTATTTATTAATCGTTTTAATTATTATTGATTAATTGCATATTGTGCCGATACTTGATTTAAATGCTAGATTGGACCCTAGAGACATGGAGTGGTATTGCGAAATAGAATTCATCTAGACGATGCTAGATAATGGATAAGCTGGAAAGTTTTTATTTTTATTTTTAGATTGCCTACAGGCGTGATTTTGAGATGTGATGAAAATAAAACTGGCGGGTGTCCAGTGATAAATTGATAGACTGGCGGGTGTCCAGTGATGAATTGATAGACTGACGGGAGTCCAATGGTGATTGTGGTGTGGTTTGTGAAGTGGTACATAAGATAAGCGAACCCTAGTCGTGATTCAGGCATGATAAGCTTTCCCCTTGTTGTAGTTATTGGGATGCATACTCGGTACATAACTTAGGTGCATCTGCGACAGCAAAGGGAAGTGATCTCATGGGACCGAGCATGGCTAGCGGTTGGGGAGGAAAGATTCCGCGGAGGAGATCTTAAATTATATGACAAGTTAATGGATAGTAATAAACTGGTTTATGTGGAACAAACTCTGTCTTGCTTTTTCGCACTACTATTATCCTGCTGCTTGCTAACTGTAAAGTAAGAGGGGTAGTTGGGTTGGATTATATTTCGGGGTGAACTCTTTCACTCAAGTACGGATTGCTTGGCTTCCGTGCTAGATTTTGCAGAAAATCCAGAAGAGGCGAAGAATCTCGAAGGTGAGCAGTATTATAGTGAGAAAGATCCAGAGGCAGAGGCAGAGGCTGAGTCAGAATACGCTTGGGATTCGTATCAAACTTAGAAGATGGCTCTGTTATTTTGTTTAGTTTATTACCACAAAGACTATTTCTAATATTTCTACGATAATTTGTAATAGACGAAACTTTAGGGTGAATTATCCGGTTTAGATTTTGAATTTTAATTCAATAAATTTTTAAAAATCAATATTTAAAACCTCCAATTTTATTTCTAAAAATCGGGGCGTTACATATTCCCCTCCTTCGGTTCGGGTTCGGGTCACAAAAAATCAATAACCGACTAGTCGGGTCGGATTCGAGGACGAACCCGACCCGTGTACACCCATACTTAAATGAGACTCTGAGAGTTGGGAGATTTTGAGGAAGATGGAGAAAAGAATAGAATGGAAAGGGAGTCTTGACCTGAGAATGGAAATGGAAATAACAAAAAGCAAATATCTACAAACCACCCGCTCGGCATTCTACACGTGGGCCTTAAGGCTCTGTTTGATAAGAGGTTTGAGAGCATCCACAATGTAATAATCAAAATCAAAAGGTTGCTAAAGTTAGCAATGTTTGCTCAAAAAAGTGCTCACATTGTAATAACCAAACTTAGCAACCTCTTAGCAACTCATCAAATTTTGGCATTTGAATAATCAAAACTAACAACCTTTTTGCCAATAATTAAATTTATTGGTCCCCACATTTTCTCAATCAAGTACACCCATCATTACATAAAAACCTTCTCTCTCAACAATGTTTCCAAAAAATTATTTTTAAAAACTGTTTTTTTTCCAGAAACTTTTAAAAAAATTTTAAAAAAATTAAAAGTGTTTTTACAGAAAAAAACCGGATTCAAACAGTTTTTTTTTTAAATAAAAAAAATGGTTTTTTAAAACTGTTTTCTTTTTGAAAAAAACTATTTTCAAAATTTTTTTTCACTAAACCATTTTCTTAAAAAAAACTGTTTTTCAAAAAGAGTATTCAAATTATTGTCAAAAAATTTAGTTTTTAGAATTTTGTAGTTTAAAAAGGTGATGTGGCAAGTTTTAGTTATCCAATTTTGATTATTACATTGTGGACCTCTACATTGCTAACTTTAGCAATGTATTAAATGGATAATCAAAAGATGATGTGGCAACTTTTGGTTATCCGATTTTGATTATTACATTGCGGATGCTCTGAGGGTTGAGATTGGAGTATTAATCACATGAAAGTATTAATACCTTGTTTGGTAACAAAAAAAGATCCGGACTATTAGTCTATTGGGATGTCCAAGCCGGCCAATAGGGGCATTAGGAATATCTCATGGGACTTGGTATTCATAATCCAATCTCAATCCTTTCTCATTACCAACCTTTTCTCATTATTAATTTTCTTCTATCAATCCAATTCCATCTCAAACAAACATGATATTAATAATCCTATCATCTAATTTCATCTCAAACAAATATACTCATTATCAATTCATTCTCATTAACAATCTCTTCTCATTATCAATTTCAATCATAATTCCATCTCCTTACGAATCTCATTCATCTATTACTGTTATCAAACGAAACCTGAAGGGTTATGGCTTTGACACATGTCCCTGCAATTTGCAGTATAAATGGCAGTTGACATGATGTAAGGGTGGTGTTCCACTTTCCAAAAATACAAGAGATAATTTCAAACTCAAATATAATGAAAATGAAAAATATTTTTTAATATTTTTTTACCGTTTAAAAGATGTTAACGAGATCTATCAAACAAGATACATATTAGTAGGAAAATTATTTGTGTAAACACATGATTTATGAGTTTGAAATTACCTTCTTTTTCTAGAAAGTACTTTTTTTGGAAAGTGGAACACCCCTTAGCTTATAAAGACAATAGTAGCCCTATTTCTATTTTAAATTACAATCCTACCATACAATTCTTTGGCGGCAATTTCTCCCTCCCTTTGTTTTCACTTTCCCATTTTTCACTAGTTTTCAAATCAGGTCTTCTGAGGGGGGACCGGATAAAAAACAGAGGAGAAATCCTTGGTCGCTTATTATTATTATTTTTTGGGTAAATAAGCTTGAAATAGAAAAGAGGCTAAGCGAATGTATAGTCTACAAGAGGCATACCCCAGGAGAAAAGAAAAAAGAAAAGAAAAGGATGCCAAGTGGCTACATTAACCTACGCCAAAGGCTACATTAATCTAAACCCACATGTTTCAATTCCATCTAGTAGATGGGAGAGAAACACATGTCCGAACAAATAATTGCGAGAATATGATTTCAATCATTGTACAACTACAAACACTTACATAATTTCATTCACATTTACATTGAGGCCCACACATACTCACTCACATTCACTTGTACATATGTGACATTTTTACAATTATTTGCATTCTCCACATTGATTTCATTTGCATTCCTTTTTCTTTTTGGGTAAATCATTGGCATTCCTTTTGTGCTGCTCTTATTCTACATTACCTATTGTTTTAAATTATTTTGTTGGGGGTAACCCTCGCCATTGTTGGGTAAGCTTAATTTTAAATATACTTATGCTTTCTTGGATATCATATTTGGAGTTGGAGTGACTCTTGTACTAGACAGATGATGCACATTTTTTTTATATGGCTTATCTCGGTTCTCCCAAAAATAATCTAAATTGCTTATTTTTTTAATTTTCTTTTTGTGGAGTCCAATAAAAAAATCAGCTTAATTGAATATCGGTAAAGATTTTTTTAAAATAAAGATAAAAAAATAAGCCACTCGACTTATTTAACAAAAACTAGGCACAATTTTGTTTGGTTTTGACTTTTGAGGAAAAAGTTTTGATGTAAGGCTCTGTTTGTTTTGATGTAAAATGTTTTACAATGTAAAATATTTTTCATGTAAAATATTTTTTCTGAAAACAAACTTCAAACTTTTATTTTTTGGTGTTTGGTTGGCACTTGAAAATATTTTCAGAAATTGACAAAATAGTGGAGAGAGAGAGGGAGAGAGAGAGAGAGGGGGGGCTTAATCGTTGGAGAGATTTGAGAATATTGGAATTGAACGTGGGTCATGATCGGACAATCAAGGAAACTGAGCAGTGAAAATTACAGCAGAGGGCAGTGGGTTCATTTCAAAAAATAACTTACGAAAGATTTAAGGGTAAATCATTTTCATCCTATTAATGAAAAATATTTTTTTCATTTTTTACACAATCAAACACCGAAAAAAATAAAGAGAAGAAAAAGTGGAATGTTAGAAAGCTGACTTATTGAAGCCTAAATGTAATGGGTGTTAATGAGTAGAGAGAGATAAATAACGAAACTTATCGAGAATCATGCAAAGAGCAAAAAATTTTCTCGCAACTTTGTTTGGTATTTCTAATAATTTTTTTTGGTTTCTGTTGCATCTTGGTTTTGTTAGACAAAAAATAAAGAGAAGAAAAAGTGGAATTAAATGAAAGTCTTTTGCCGGACAAAACGTACAGACATGTTTAAGGGCAAAACAGGCATTTAAAAAATTTGCGAGCAAGTACCGTAGACTTGTGAAAAAACCGCATAAAAAGCTGAAACGAAGGACTTCTCTTTTAAAAATGGTATTCTCCCCGAGCAACTGTGGAGCGCTGTCCATCGGGCTGCATCTAACAAAACCCATAACAAGAAGGGAAAAAAAGAATGATATTGGAAAAGGAAAAAAAAGAGCCGTTGCAAGGTGGTGTTCCAAATCTACAGTAAAAGGAACTTTTGAAAAAAGAAGGTTTTCAAGCTCAAAAATCATGTATTCACGTAAATAATTTTTCTACCAATATGGATCTTGTTTGATAGATCTCATCGAGATCTTTTAAACGGTGCAAAAAAAATTAAAAAATTATTTTTCATTTTCATTATATTTGAATTTGAAAAACCTTCTTTTTTCAAAAGTTCTTTTTGCTGTAGATTTGGAACACCACCTTTTAACACCTCCACTAGCACGTGGCCCCAAGTCCCCAAACACACAAAACAAACAACCAGGAAATCAGCCCATGTCCCAACCCAGGATGGATGACAATATCCTGACGTCATCTCAAAACGACGTCGTTTTGGGCGTTCCAAAAAAAAAAAAAAAAACCCAAATTTTCCTCAAACCAGTCGGCCTGCGACTACGAGAGAGAGAATAGAAGAAGAAGAAGAAGAGGAAGAGGAAGAGGAAGAGGAGGAGGAGGGGGACGCCACAGCCAACCCAAACCACCGCCGACCACCACCGCTGAAGAAACCAACGAAGAAGACGCCTCCACGATCGCCGACCACCACCACCAACGTACGCCGACGAGCTTCGAACCACAATCACTGATATCAATTTCGAACGCTCAAGAAGGTCTCAACCACCACCGCCGCCGCCATACGACAACGAAGGTATCTCTCTCTCTCTCGAACACTGGTATCAATTGAACTAGGGTTCCAATTTCAATTCGTAAATATTGGGGATTTTTACACAAAAAAATAGGGTTCCAATTTTACTGAAAGACTGAGGTTAAATGGAGCAAAATACCGCAACCCACCTACATTCTCACCTCACAATCAACAATTCGTGAGTTTGTTAGGTTCGAGCATTCAGTGATTTTAATTGGATGCGCATACTTCTCACTGATAATGCGGCATGATTACCTGCTTTGTTTAATTTGTAGGAGTAAGGTTTCCTTGAGTAAAATTCTCCAACAACTTGACTGCGACCTTTTTCTTTACTTGTCTAGTCAAAATGCCTTGTTTGTAGTTTATACATGGGCGTTAACTACCAGATGTGGAAGATTCGTGCTGTTCTTTGAGAAAGAAGCCTATGGAGCATGATTATGCATGATTACAGAAGTATGCCCTGGTCTCCTAACCTTTTTCCCAAGACAGTGCTACCTGATTCCGTTGCTTTAACTTCTTTATATCTATTTTGCCTCTCATCTCTAATGCTTATCATTTTTTGAACTTTTCTTTAGTTCATAACTCATTTCCCTGCTTTTGTTTAAAAGAGAGAAAATTTCAGGTCCAGCGCAACCTCCTTAGGGGTGCAATCTCAGTTGACTACTCTTGCAGGAATAATTAGAGCTATTGATCCAAAGCTTCATGAACACCTTTGTATGGGTTGATCCTGTTAGATGTTATTCTTTTGTTTTTATTGGGTGCGATATGCAATCAAGTCTCTGAATTTTGTCATGGTTTTTTTTACTTGTACCTCCATAGTTTGAGGAGGATTGCTTTAAGAAAGCTCATATCAGATTTTCCCATACTCTTTATATTCGGACTACCAAATTTATTCTCCAAAATAGAGGAAAAAGAGGATGGGTTTGAGTAAGCTTATATCAGATACACTTTTTTTTTATTTTTTATTGGCATTGAATGATACACTATTAGCCAATATTAGCTCAACATAAGTACTCTGAAATACATTTATTCTATGGCTTTGGCTCTAGTGCCCTGACCATTAAAACATGGCTTTGTATTTTCGAACTTCTAATAGTTCGATTTTGCAGAGGAACTAAATGGTGGGTAGTATCTGTTTACACTCCGTATGCTAATGGCACTTTTCCGGAGAGAGTTGTCAATTGTAGATGCGTTGTACCTTGGGGAGGTAAGGAAAAACTCTTTCCTTGTTTGATTAGTCCAGTAAATACAATTTTTCTATCCATTTACAGAAGATCCATTGTTCTGAGAGCCTTGACAAGAGATCAAAGCCAACGATTTTCAGTGGTCGTATGTTGGGAGCCTTTTTGCCTATGTGGTTGTATGTTGGGAGCCTTTTTGTCTTTCTATTGATAGGTTCATATTTTCAGGTGATGTGGGCAATGGAATATAATCCAAACATCTCTTCATTATATGAGGTTTCAAGGTCTAGATCAGATGTGGCACCAAATGAAAATGCTGTATCCAGAATGGATATTAAGCAGCTGAAGCAATATGGGAAATATGAGAGAAAACTTATAAAGACTGGACACGGGGACTAAAAGAGCGCCCTCATAGTTTTCCTCGTTGCAAGTCATTGAGGCCAAGAAAAAACGACTTCTGAAAAAAGCTAAAGGTCCAAACGATGTTGTCAAAGTTTACATTCCACTTCCCTCTTGTTTCTCTTCTTCACCTTTGCGATTAGACGTGTCTGAAATATAACTTATTTGAACCTACTTTTACAGATTGTGGGGGAAATAACGGCTAGTCTGGATGCGAAAAGGGCATTGAGAGACGCATTGAGGATCTAGGAAAAGTACCTACAGAAGGCAAGCTCATCCTTTTGTTTCTCTTTCGTTAAATCCTCATTCCATCCTCACATGCATGCATATGACTTGGGTTTCCACACATGGTTTGCTGCTTATAGTGCTTACCTATGCATGCAGGCCAGGCAATTGTAGCTATGCAAGAGGGAGGGAGAGCACAAAGCAGTTCCACAACTCCAAAATCCAGTTCCGCTTGGTGTTTGAAGCGTCCAGCCAAGAAGAGATGCTAGCTACACTTAGGATTTATCTTTTTAATTTTGCTTGTAATATAGCTTAGGGTAGACAACGATGATGATGTTTGGCTCATGGCCTTTGCTCCAATTTGACAATGTTTCATGGCTTGTTTAAAAAGATACAAGTTTGTACTCCATTTTTGTTGCTGTATTGGTTTTAGAGTGGTACATTTTGAGATAATGAGTGGTACATTATGAAATTCAAATATCACTATGGTGTCAACTTCTTGATTATTTTTTAAACAATGGGAATGTTGTTTTGCCATGAACTGCTGTATTGCCCTTTTTTCTGTTGTTACTGCTACTGACTGAGACGCTACGATGTCGGGCAAGATTAAAAAACAAGGGAAACTCTGTCGAATTTTTCAGAAAATACAGATATGGATACAACACAATACATCTTTCAAGATACAATACGGATATGGATACGACACAATACGTTTGACTAATATAAATACAATTTACACAATACGGATATTGGATGAATGCAATTTATATTAGTCAAACGTTTTTTTGTCGTATCCGTATCCGTATCGTATCCATATCCGTATCGTATTTTGAAAGATGTATTGTGTCGTATCCATATTTGAAATTGAGTTTCACTTTTAGTTTCTGGAGTGCTAGAAATTAAGTTTATGGAATGTCCTTCTTTCGTGTCCATTTCCGTATCGGACACGTGTCAGACACGGCTCCTTTTTCTCCTCGTCATCAAAAAGTTAGGATTTCAAACTCATTTAAGTATTTTTGTTACCTCTTGGCCCTCTTTTTCGACAACATACACACCAACGCAGGTGTCTAAATATAATTAGCATATGCGGGAAAGTATAGGTCAAAGCAGTTTGGCTTGCTGTTACATTTTTAGCATAAGTTGCTCATTACTGTAGCTACAAAATAGTGTAGCTACAAAATATTTCATGCAAATCTTGTAGTTTCTATGAGGCTAAGTTGTTTGCTGATTGACAAAGTTGGTGCCAATGCCAAGTTCATGATAATGCCTAGAGCTAGCAAAAGGGGACACAAGGTAGTTTCTAGTAAAATTTGGGCAGCACCTCCCCTATTTTTGATCTTAACCCGACGTCTCGCGTCTCGTTCAGTACAACAACAACAACGTGTTACCCACACCGGGCATTTATCATCCTAATGATCATTCACAAAGCCAAAGTCAAAAGATCATCAAGCACATTCAAGTTTAAAGTTTTGAAACAACAAAGAAAACCAAACATTGTCTTCAGAAAATCACGAAAGCAACAAAAAATAAATAGAGCAAACTCTGGCATTCACTAGAATAATGAGCGTAATACATAGTCTTTCGGATACAAAAACCATTATATGGGCATTACATTTATCCTCTCCCTTAAGCTGCAAGCAAAAAATAAAAATAAAAAGAACTACTATCACCACCCTCACTATCATCGTCCTCATGCTCTCGTCTTCCTCCTCCTCCTCACTACCCGTCTCCTCTTCGTCCTCATCCTCGTCATTGTCGGCATCGACACTGGAAGATGTTTGAAGCATCATTAGGATGTTCACAGTAATAGCTACAACATGAATGGGTTGTGGCATAATATGGGTCTTCTTGTTGTCCCTCATCGCATTTTCCAGCCAATTCCAGCACCTGTTAAAACACACATCAATTAGGCCACCTTCTTCCTAAACCATCTTGCTCAAATTCTGAAATAAGTTGATCAGTTTGCAAAATTAAACCTTGGGTAAATCTAATTTCCACACACATTTAAATGAGCAGTCATCTCAATAAGACCTTTGTCAAGAAAGGGAATCAGGTGGATGCACACAGACTCGACATTGAAATGTCTGCCATGCTGAAAGAACAGTTGGTTAATGTCTTTAGTCTGATGAAGGTATGTATCACGTGGCTTATTTGGTTTTTCATTTGAAGAGGTTATTGGTATAGCTACAAGGAATTCAACTTGTTTATCTTTTTTCCCTTGGGATTAGCCAGGATTTTTATTCCAATATGAACCAGAACTTGATGCTTTCCTTGAGTTTCTCATATGGAGGTTCTCCATTTGGGTTGATAAGCCTACTCCAGGGAATGCTCTTATGAATTTGAGGTACAGAGATGAACGAGCAATCGGCCTGGGAGGAAAATGGGAGGACCAAAACGACTACTGAGTAAAGTTGTACCTGTGGTTCAATTTGGATTCAAAACCCTAACTTTCAATTGAAATCTCATCTTTCAATTCCAAGCAGAAACGAAATAAGGAAAAACAAAGAAACCAAAACCCTAACTTTCAATTGAGAGAGAAACGAACAAAATATCGAAGAGAGAGAGACCTTGGCAGTGTGTGGTCGCGTCGGCAAAAATCGCCACTGGTGGCGGCGGTGGCAGTCGGTGGAGGGAAGGTCACCGGTAGTGATGGCGGTCGCAGTGGTGGTCGCCGGTAGCGGTCGCAATGATGATGTTGGTCTGGTGGTCGTCCTCGTCCTCCTCTCTCTCCCTTTTTCCTTTCATCGCGTGGAACCAAATGAAGTACTTTGAAATATTTTTTTTTTTAGGGACCCCCAAAACGACGTCGTTTTGGGCTATCCAGGATTGGGGCATGGGCTGGTTTCCTGGTGTGTAGACTTTTTGCAAAACAATGGGCAGAAAAGTGGTTGCCATTCGGCATGGCAAGTACTCCCCGTTCCAAATTTTTTGTCCGATCCGTAAAATGAAATGTTAAAAATAATATAATTTTTGCAAGAAAAAATCAAATTTTTTTTTAACAATTTACTAGATATCAATGAGTATTTTTAATTTGTGAAAAAAGTTTGTATTTTTTCTTAAAAAAATTATATTATTTTTAATACTCCATTTTGCATACCGGATAAATTTGGGACTTTTTAATTTGTGAAAAAAGTTTGTATTTTTTTTTGAAAAAATTATATTATTTTTAATACTCCGTTTTGCATACCGGACAAATTTGGGATGGAAGGAGTAGTACATGTGTGCTTAAAAGTGGGTTTGTGTGATTAATGGGCTATTCATGCTAGTGTCATGTCATTAACATCAGAGTGACAAACTCCCTAAACACCAATCTACGTTAACCACTTATATATCCCTCCCCTAAACCCTAAACCCCAACTCCTACCACCACCACCGCTCAACCACCCCACACCACCATGCAAGCCACCCTAATCTCCCCCCACTTCCCCACCCTCCCCACCAAATGCAAACCCCTCTTCCCACCTCCCACCGCCCGCCGCCCCTTCTCCGTCACCGCCACCACCGCCGCCGCGGCCCAAAAACTCAACAAATACAGCTCCCAAATCACCGAACCCAAGTCCCAAGGCGGGTCCCAGGCCATCCTGTACGGCGTGGGCCTCTCCGATGAGGACATGGGAAAGCCCCAGATAGGGATTTCCTCCGTCTGGTACGAAGGCAACACGTGCAACATGCACCTGCTGGGCCTGGCCGAGGCCGTGAAAGAAGGGGTGTGGAAGAGTGGAATGGTTGGGTTCAGGTTTAATACGGTCGGGGTGAGCGATGCGATCTCGATGGGGACCAGAGGGATGTGTTACAGCCTGCAGTCTAGGGATTTGATTGCGGATAGTATTGAGACTGTTATGGGTGCGCAGTGGTATGATGGGAATATCTCCATCCCCGGTTGTGACAAGAATGTAAGTGTAAAGCTTGGGTTTTTTTAATCTCTTGGATTCATTCTTGATCCTTGATATTTCCTGTTTTTTTGTGTGTGGTTTTTCTGGGATGGGAATGGGAGATTGTTTCAAAGTTTCAGTGTTTCTTCTGAAAGCATCTCCATTCGTATTAGCCAAATTGTCAATTGTATAGTCGTTTTTCAGTCAGTAGCGTGCTGCATTTTACGTTAATATCATTTTAGGCGTTTGATACTTGGATCACAACTCGTGATCACAACCATTATAGCTGTGTCACAAAATGGGCCACTTTTTGGCTAAGGATTTGGCAATGAGTTAGAGATGCCAAAGCCAAATTGATAGCAAAAAATGGTTTTGACATGACAAATACAGCTCACAAATCACCCAACCCAAGTCGCAGGGTGGCTCTCAAGCCATCCTCTATAGCGTGGGGCTCTCCAATGATGACATGGGGAAGCTCCAGATAGGCACATTGGTATGATGCAATTTCTTAGTGACACCACATGTCTAAAAGAATTCCTAGCGATATGCACATGTCTAAAAGGATTGAGACTGTTATTGGTGCGCAGTGGTATGATGGGAATATTTCCATCCCTGGTTGTGACAAGAATGTAACTGTAAACCATTGGGATGGGAATGGGAGATTGTGGCAATGTTTCAGTGTTTTGTCTTACATCATATCCAATGGTCTTAGCCAAATTGTCCAAGTTGGTCATTTTTCTGTCTGTAGAGTGCCATTTGTTTTTTTTCTTTTTCTTTCCTTTATTTTTCCTACAATGTTGCTCTGGTGCCGCTCTACGTTAGCTATCAATTTAGGCATTAGATACTTAGATCGCATCAAATTATCACAACCATTTAGCTGTCCCAAAAATGTGCCATTTTTTGGCTAAAGATTTGGCAAGGAATTGGTGATAACAAAGCCAAAAAATGGCTTTGACAACTGAAACCGTAAACTATTGGAGATGATCTTCAATTGTTATTTTTCTCTTGGGGGTCTGCTGTATTTAAGTTCTTGCAATGCTCTAGTGCTATTCAGCTATTGTTTTGCTCTTTTTTTTTAAGGTTGCCTTTCATTTGTGTTTTTTTCCTCTGCTGATCTATTTTTATGGTGTATTATGGTTGAAAGAATGTAGTTTGGTGCTTGTTAAACTTATTTTCTGATGGGTTTCCTGATTTTGCTCACTGATATTGAATTTCTTTGATTGGTTATCTAGGATTCGTCAACTCTTTTCTAGTATACAATGCGGCTCTAGATATATGTTTGCACTGTATTGCAAAAATAATTAGTTCTGTATTCAACCCGCACTAGTTATTGATGCCAGGCAGGCTATGTACTTGGGATTGACATATCTCGTGGGTGGACATGTGAGCCCTAATTTTGATTTCAAGCCTCTCTTTGTGTCTAGTTAAAGTACTTTCCTGGGTTGTTGCTGATCACAGTTAGATGATCAAGTACGACAGATTTGGAAAAAGTGGAAGCAGCGTTCCACTTCAAAATGTTGGAGGCTTTGACCTTTCAGTTTCTCAGTGAAAGCATACCACTCTGTTTGAATCTGCATAGAGATTTATATGTTGACAACAGGTCTTTGCAATGTTGGAAAAGATCTACAGTGTTTTAATGTTCATCACATCCTTTTGTTATAGCTGGGATTCTGGATCAGAACTATGTTTGTGCTTTTTCATAGGATTAAAGGAGTACGACTGCAGACTCTGTTGTATATGAAGGTCATTCACTATCAGCTGCAGTAAGAAAAATAAAAGCATAAATGCGTCAATTGTTAAACAATGAGCTAAGAATGCATAGTAGTCATGCCCTTGTCAGAAGACTGCCATTTCATTGTCCTTTATTTCCACTCTCCGTTAGGAAAAGCACTTTTGCTTCCAATACGACTTTATTTTAAGGATTACTGCTCTCTCTCTCTCTCTCTCTCTCTCTCTCCATGTGTGTGCGTGCTTTTTGGTAAGTATAACTCACTCTCCTTGTCTTGTTAACCTACCCAAATATCAGAGTTGTCATTCTTGATGAAATTTTACATGCTTAGATGGTTGATTTGCTTTCAATTTGGTTGTGATGCTCCTTTTTTTTTTTTTTGCAGATGCCAGGTACAATTATGGCCATGGGACGGCTCAATCGGCCAAGTATAATGATTTATGGTGGAACTATTAAGGTTAGACACCATACCACTGAAACCAAAATGAACAAATGGCAATTGTTTTACTTGTATTCCTAAAACTTAGAAATCCTAGAGGAGACAAGGGTTCCCGGCTATAATATAGAGACTGTAATTCTGATAATTGTTCTCCAAATGGCGATGACCATGTAATGCACTGTTGCATAAATCTCTTATCTAGGTGTCTTGTTTCGGATGTAGAAATCAAGGTATAACAATAACAAAGCCCATGTAGTCCCCATTCGATGGGGGTATGGGCGAAGTAGAACTGAAGACGGACCTAACCCTTGGCAATATATACACAAGGTAGTTGCTCTCAATTTTTTTTACCATTGGACTAGCGCCCCTTATACCTCCACAATATCAAGAAACTCAAGGGACCTTATGCCGTGGAACCATGCCCCCAAATCAAAACCAGAAGGCATCAGAGAGGGAATGCTTAGAGATCCGATTCAGTTTTTGTGCTCATTACCTTGCTTCCTCTATTTAAAAGGCCAGAGCACCAGTAATGCACAACTTGTTTCGTATGTAAAAGTGGAAAAAAAAAAAAACTACCCCCTGTTTGCTGACTCATTAAGAGCGTTTTGGGTGGGTTAGGTTTGGTATAGTCCTAACATTTGGCTATATATTAGGTTAATAGGCCGGATATTAACCATTGAACTGGCCCCCTCAACCTCGTTTAACTGACTTTTTGCGTATTGTAATAATGTTCACTCCAGTGGAAAAATGTGTACTTTTCATCTCCCATTAAGGATCAACCATGATCCCACACATGTTAAGTGTCTGTTTGGAAACACTAATGTAATGACAGATATAGCACTGCTAAGTGTTAACAGCACATGCATGATGCATCGATCAAATCATCTATGTTGGAGATGTATGTAGCTTGCTTCAAATTGATGTTCGTGTGCCATAGACATTCTATGGCATTTGGTTATTGTCTTTGTTTGTTTCTTTTTCAGTTAGCTCTTTTTGTTTGTTCAAGTTACTAGTTTTGACCCTGACGTTTGTTTTGGAAGCTTTCATAGAGGGGATGGAATTAGAGGAAATCCATGTAAAGGAAGATACACTCAATCTTTTTTTTTTTTAGGGTTGTGGTGATCCCTGACCCCAGTGGTGTTTGTTCTTCTAAATCTGCTTGGGTTTGTATAAGGCAGAGTGGTTCCCAAAGCATGTGCCTAGATGGTCAATTATCCAATGATTGCCATCTTGGGCAGGCTTCTGACAAAGGATTGGCTTTCTAAGTGGGGAATAGCTACTGATGAAAGTAGTGTCCTGAGTTCTCTCAGCTTTGGATCTTATGACCACCCGGTCTTTGAATACCTCTTCTCTAAATGGATTTGGGGTAAGCTAGTCTATTTGATTTCAGTAGAATCCTCAAAATCTTAGTGTGAAGCCATATGGGTTAGGAATCATGTCAAAGGTCAGGGTTTGCAAGGTTCAGTGTTAAAGTTGGCTTTCTCAGCAACTACATGCCGTGTTTGGGCAGAGAGAAATTGCAGGATGTTCAAAATGAAGGGCTGTTCTGCTGATGGAATGAACTTAAAGATTAAAAGAGCAGTGAGAGATTGTATGGCTGGTTGGGGAGAGTTTCCTCTACTAAAGAAATGTCAGTCTCAAGAGCAGTGAGAGCAGTGAGTTTTAGGTGTTCCTTCATAATGTATTTGTATCCAGGCTTGGCTTGATGCCCCAGTCCTAGATTTTGACCTTCGGTCTTTGCTTTTGTATTTGACTCTCAAGGATATTCCCTTGGCCCTTGTTTTGGTTGTGTTTCACAATAATATAATCTTTACCCCAAAAGAAAAAGAACTAATCTTTTAGCAGTCACTGAGGGATTGCAGGAAAGAGATACTGGCATTATGCCAACAGCTACTTACTGTTAATGTTCAAGATAGTCGTTTAGATACTTCCCTGTTCAATTTAAGTGTGAGCATGGATGTAGTATTATCTGTGATTAGTTTCTTGACATTGTATTGAGATATAAAAAAGCTTAGCAACCAACTTTTTTAGTTTGAGCCGTATAAAATATGGCATTGTTTAAATAAGACGTCACCCTAGCGATTTAGATATTATTTGTTTCTCCATTTTGAAAATTCAGAAGCTCTGGTTGATTGAAAACTGTTGATGATGGAATAAAGCATACCTTGTTCTGATTATTAAATTCGTTTCTCTTCCAGTCCTTTTGAATTTATTCCATTTGACTTATGCAGCCTGGTCATTTTCAAGGAAATACCTACGACGTAGTATCTGCCTTTCAGGTATGCGTTCTGATTTGCAGTTTCCAAGTTTTTTATTCAGAGTATTTCTATATGTTGTGAGCTGGGAATATTTGCATTTCTCATAACTTGAGTTCCTTACTGGTTGTTGACTGTTGAGGCAATTGGTTTAGAAAATAATTCCCATAGGCCTGTTTGTTTATCCGGATTGTAGCATCGGATATGGCCCATAAATCCAAGGAGACCACTTATCTTGTGTTTGATGGGAACTTATGAGGTCAATTACACACTTGTCGGGTTTACTACCCCACAATACATGGGATATATTGCACCATTGGGGATGTGGAATAAAACCTCCGCAAAACATGGGGTGTACCATGGGGATGGGATTACTTATTCAATCAGATTATACAGTACCAGTCCATTCAATCGAACGAGGCCTCAACCGGTTAATGGCCTCTGTTGCATCGCTTCCTTCTCTCACTGCCTGTTGTACCTGGATTAGTTTGGTTTCATTTCTCATATCAGTTTGCCTTTTTGTTACCATTTTTTATGAGTTTGCTTAATCTTTTGAAGTCTCTGCTGTCAATTAGTTTGCATTTCTCGTATATTTTCCAGAACCACTTTATTAACTCTCCATATGCAGTATGCACTCATACAAATCTTGGGATATGCAAGTCTCAATTTTTGCTCTTCTTTTTATTATTTCTCATGCTTTGCTGTATCCAGAAAATAGCATAAAAGCAGGTGGACATTAGGCTCTGGAAAAATCACATCAACAGCAATGACAACCCCATTATGGAAGCAAATCTTTGAGTTCATGAATTTATATCTTTCTTTAAAAGTCTCAGACTCAGATATGTTAAGATCCACTTATCCTTTGACAATGCTTGGGATTGCAGTTACCCATCTCACTCCCTGTATAAAACGAGATCTAGAAAATTTTTCTACATTTTAATGCAAAGAGGACTCGCCAACCTTATTCTTGTATTGGGTCTGGGTGACGTGGGCGAGATTGTGTTTCTAAGGGGGACATCCCTGGGGTTAGATTGGGGAAGGCAATTTCTTCAAGGGGGTGGTTTAGGTCCTTTAGGATCACCGTGGGAAAAAATCTCACTGAACATATTCTTTGGTCATTGATCAGTCAATGCATTTTTACTAAAGTTTTGGCCATTTTTAAAATGGACTTAACTCTACTACCTTGCGTTATCAGATGTACATAATTGAAAATGATGGAATGATCAATGTTAAGTGCTTAATTGGGGAATTTACTACATGAATAAAATGTCTATCAAACAAGTCACGTGGTGTTGCTTGTGCAACTACAGACTACCTTATCTATACACCCTACAGAGATTTATGAATTGTCATGACATGGGGCCTAATCAATAGGCTAAAGAAGATATGTTAGTCACCAACTTAACCATCGAACATCTAAGCTTAGTCATGAAAGCAAATACTTTTTTTTTTTTTACAAGTGCTCGGATGAATGTGATTTGACTAATGTAAATGAGTGTTGCCTTGTTGGAACTTGGATGTATTTATTTTTTCTTTCATTTGCTTTTTATTTTCTAAATGTTCATACTTCATGCATTTTTGACTATCATTCTCTGGGATCAACATCAAGCGTTTTAGATCATATATTCAGCATTTCTGAATAATTTTTTTCCTTTTTTTTTTTTTCCAAAACATTTCACTGCGCCAGATTCACTGATTTCCTAGCTATTGCTTAACTTGCTTATTTCTCTCTTTCGATTATCACTCTAGGTTTATGGGGAATATGTGAGTGGTTCCATAAGTGATGAACAGAGGATGAATGTTATTCGTAATTCATGCCCTGGAGCAGGGGCTTGTGGTGGGATGTACACAGCAAATACCATGGCCTGTGCTATTGAGGCAATGGGAATGTCCCTTCCTTTCAGGTACACCTTGATTCCATAATTCTCTTGGATTTGGTTATGAACATGATCTCTATTTGCTTCCATCGGAACAAAAAACCTTTCCCATTTATGAAGAGACTGAAACGGAACACAAGGGTTGTAACAAAAGTCCAGTCCGAAAGACAACACTATATCGTTAAACACAAAAATCAACCAGACATGTGTAAGAATAAAAATAAAAACAGTACAGTAAGTCCCAATCAATTGGGGTCGGCTGCATGAATCCATTTTTGCCTTTGAGCTCTGTCAATGGCATTGTGTTCCATGATATTGAGAACAATAATTATGTCAAAATAGATTTGGAATTTATTTAACTTCAAATTTTGTTCAACGATGACATTTACTTTCCTTTCTATAATTCTTTTTTTGATTCTTTGAGTGGAGTTGTTGGTTATCTGTTTCTTGATTAATTCTTTCCTTCTTTCTCTGGTTCCAAAAAGCTCTTCAACACCTGCTGAAGATCCATTGAAGTTGGATGAGTGTCGCCTAGCCGGAAAATACTTGCTAGATTTGATAAAGATGGATATAAAACCACGAGACATTATTACGCCTAAATCACTACGTAATGCAATGGCCATCGTCATGGCCTTGGGAGGGTCAACCAATGCGGTGTTACATTTAATTGCTATTGCGAGGTGAGGAATATTTAGTCCTTGACTTTTCTTAGACACTTGTATGTACATTCCATGACATGGCTAATGATAGGTTCATGGCAGGTCTGTTGACTTAGTATTAACTCTCGATGACTTTCAAAAGGTTAGCGACAGGGTTCCTCTGTTGGCCGATCTTAAGCCTAGTGGCAAATATGTTATGGAGGATATACACAAGGTGGGCACAATATCAATCGTTCTTTTTCCTGTTGAATAGGTGTTTTATGAAACTTGTTGCACTTAGGATGTCTAATATTGTTTTGTCATCAAATTATATGGACCAAAAAGAAAATTACTCCGTAACTACCTGTTTGTGGCTAAATTTTACGG
The DNA here is from genome assembly GCF_030253575.1 of Rhododendron vialii. Lineage (NCBI taxonomy): Eukaryota > Viridiplantae > Streptophyta > Magnoliopsida > Ericales > Ericaceae > Rhododendron > Rhododendron vialii. The sequence goes on along the minus strand of NC_080565.1, from coordinate 8,835,653 downwards.
TTTTTGTTACCTTACTCGCTTGGTTGCTAATAAAAATATTTTTCACGTAGATTGGAGGAACACCTGCAATCATACGTTATCTCTTGGAGCAGGGGTTTTTAGATGGGGATTGCATGACTGGTATAACAGTTTGGTATTTCTAAGTTTGACGTACATTTATGCCACTGGGGTTTTATTAATCCTGCTGTAGTCCTTATACAAAGAAAATATTTTTTCTTACATAGTCACGGGGAATACACTGGCTGAGAATGCAAAACTGTTCCCTTCTCTAGCTGAAGGTCAGGTAAAACGGGCTGGCACTTCTTTTCTTTTCTTTTCCTGAAAGTTTCTACGTCATATATTGTAAAGTTTGTGTTCATGTTATCAGTATGAGATTAAAAGTATATCATCTTTTTGTATCTCTACTAGCAAATAATAAGACCAGTGACAAACCCCATCAAGGATTCAGGCCATCTCCAGATATTATTTGGAAATCTTGCACCGGAAGGTTCTGTCGCAAAGATTACGGGAAAAGAAGGACTATATTTTTCTGGTGCTATTTTCTGCTCTGCATTATGTATCATAAAATTTTCCATTGTTACGTGCTGGATGTTGGTTAACTCAGGAAATCATCATTCACAATTACTTTTTGTATTCAACAGATAGTGATTTCAAATATTTATGTGCCAGGTCCTGCTCTTGTATTTGAAGGAGAGGTAGCCATGCTTGCAGCTATCTCTGAAGACCCTTTGAGTTTTAAGGTAAGAAAGACTGTTGAGGACCATTTAGATTCTTTTGGGGTAGCTGCGGCATTTAATGCAGAAATGGGAATCAGGGTGTGTTGCCCACCCAAATAGCTATTGACAAAATAAATTCTGAATGTCTCTCCCAAGTCTAGTGGATATGATTTATTAACCTTTTGATTTTGTTCACAGCATAGTTTTATTCCTGTTTTTTCTTACTGCATTAACACGATAGTTTCCAATAGCATTTTCCTGACTTTAGATTGTATTGTCTGCTGAGTATGATATCCTAATGAAATCTTGTACATACAGAGCACACAAATTATTCGTCTTGACAGTATTATGACTTACTTGGCAGGCAGACATATCGTCAGAATACATTTCATTTCCCAAAGATCTCGCTCTCATTTACTCTTCAATTTTTTCCCTCGTTTGTACATGCTTGATGAAGTTACGTCATATATGAATTCTCTAAACCACTTTCAATGTATCTTCGCATGTAATAACAGTTGGGGGTTGGGATAACAACTTAAGCTTTTGGGACTACTGGTAACTTAACATGGTATCAGAACTCAGGTTGCAAGAGGTCTTGGATTCAAGTCTCTCTATTTGTATTTGTTCCCCGTTTGCACTACGTTTCTCCCCTTTGCATTCTTTCACAGTATGTGTGAATATTTGCATCTCCACGTGCAAGACGGGGTTGCATGTGAGGGAGGGTGTTTGATGGCTTGATATACATTGTTGGGCCTAGGGGCGGACCCACCGTGGGGCACGTGGGGTCACGTGCCCCCACGCCCTTAATTTTTTTTTTTTCCAGATTTTGCATGTATATATATATATAGTCCGGATCCCATAAGGGATCCCGCACGGTGCTACCGTGCGGGACTCCCCTTTCCCGAGCCAATTTCGACGATCCGAGCCGCTCAAAGTGATTAGAACGTGATTTTAAGGGTACTCGCGAGAAATCAGCAAAAAAAATGATCGGGAAGGGCTTGATCCGAACAGTTTTTTATTGAACGGTTCAGTAATGTGTGGTGTAGTGGCAAGTGGCACTCTTTGGGAGCGAGAGGACGTGGGTTCGAGTCCAGTGGCACTCTTTTTGTTTTAAGTCGTACGTAATTTGTAGAGTTAATAATTTGTACAGTGGTAGGTGGCACTCTTTGGGAAAGAACTCTTTCTTTTTGTTTTTAGTCAAATTCTAGAACTCTTTCACAACCAATGTTTTTAGTTAATATTTGTACATTTTGGTCCCCGAAACTTGTACTTGTAGAGTTAATAATAGAAAAATAGATGAGCATGTGATAATTTTGTTTTAACTCATATAGTCGAGGTGTGCAGTTTGCCCAAGTAGCTTTTATTAAAATTCATATATACTTTAAAATTATCACATTATCATGAATGCTAAAATTATTTTGGTGTGAATGTGCTTAATTGTAACTCATATATTACGGCGTTACAAAGAAAATTGGTGCCCCCATTATGTCAAATTCTTGGGTCCGCCACTGGTTGGGCCCATGTCCTAACAGCTAAACTTTTGGGACTACTGGTAACTTTACTAGCTATAACATATACCAAAATGAAATTTGTCAGTAGTACCCCTCTACCTTTTTTTTTTTTTGGATCTGAAACAATCTCTCCCTAAAATACGCAGAAATTCAGGCATGCACCAATGTTACTCTTCAATTTTCACTCGTTCTTGTCTCCGGCGATTAACCCAATTCCAGAGCAGTCTGGTGATCAGCCTGTCCTGTACTACTCGAAGCAACTCATTGTTGGGTTCGAAAAACACTGCTTACATCATCTCGCATAGAATAGATATAATTGTGTCATTGTGTTAATGAATTTTTCGTGCGGAACTTTGAATTTAAATTTAAGATGTCTTTCCTTTTTTGTTTCAAAATAGGATATCGTGTGATATTTGATTTCTTGCTTACATTTTTCAATTCCAGGGAAAGGTAGTCGTTATTAGAGGAGAGGGGCCTAAGGGGGGCCCTGGCATGCCTGAAATGCTGACACCAACAAGTGCAATAATGGGAGCAGGTCTTGGGAAGGTTTAAAACTATGCAAATCTAATCCTTCTAGTCTCTGATTATTAAGCTACTATGTATCTCAAGTTGCAGTGAAAGGTTTATATACCCATGTTGGGATCTGGTGAGTTGGGATGGCAATAAAGGTAGTTGGATTATGGAGTGATTTATGTATGGAAAGGAAAAGGTAAGAAGATAATGAAGTGAAGAACTGAATTTATTTGTTTACTATTCCTATCGTTTTCATGAACGTGAGTATGTCCCTCGACTATCATTTGGTTCACAGTTCACTTGATACTTTTTCACATTATGGTCTGTGGTTGAAGGGGTTTTTTTATTTGTTTTTGGTGGCTGTGGTTGGGGGGTGGGGGTTGCATGGGTAGGTCATTGCGGGTCAAAATCAAGCTATATACTGTCAGGCTGTATTGAGTTAGCATAAATTGAAGTTACTGGTTTTCTTCTCTTCTGAACTAACGATTATTTTATTCGTCACTCCTGAATGGTACAGGATGTTGCGTTGTTGACTGATGGGAGGTTTTCAGGAGGTTCACATGGGTATGTTGTTGGCCACGTATGCCCTGAAGCACAGGTTGGTTAGGTTTTCTATACCTAGTTATACTTAATTTCTTAAATCGTAAAATGTTTTTCTTCCTCTCTTAGTTGTTTTAGATTATCCTCTCTCGTGCGTATAGTAGAGTCACCTGCTCATAGCACTAATTGGACTTACTTTATTTTGTTGAGAGAATGTTTAATAAAATTGCCCTATTATTGAAACGGAAACATGCTCGTTGAGTATGTTTATTTTCTAGTTGTTGGAAATGATTGTGTTTGCAATGTTATCAAAATTGCATAGGTTTGTGTGAGTTATAACATAACTCGTAACCACGACTGGCAGACTCTCCACCTTGTTTCTTGAAAGATGATCTGTTCTTAAGTATTGCAATGTCAAAATATTTTCAGGAAGGTGGACCCATTGCTCTCGTTGAAAATGGTGATATGATCACCATAGATATTCGGGAAAGGAGAATGGATGTTCTTTTGACAGATGAAGAAATGGCGGAACGAAGAAAGAAATGGATTCCCCCTCCAGGAAAGGCTGACAAAGGAGTATTGTACAAGGTATGTGAAAATTGGCTCAAATACCGTTCACCAGTAGTTGATGTTTTCTCAAGGTTGAATATTTTGTTTCCTTTTTCTTATCCAGTACATCAAGAATGTGCAATCGGCTTCAAAGGGCTGTGTGACTGATGAGTAGACACCAGGGGGAATCGTTAGAGAGGCATAGAGTAAATCAGCGAGCCCAACTTAGTAAAGCCACGACTCGGGTGCTTCATTGCGGCTCCGTAGGATATTTATCTCGGTTTTTCTGTAGTTTCTTTCCTTCTGGAAGTTTTCTAGATCTGTGTTTTGGGGATTATTAGGGTTTTGCCATTTTATTTCAACGTTGTTCTATTTAGGCCAATTAACTATTGTTTGCAATGAACTCAAATGGACTCTACAATATTTGCACTGTTCATTTGGTGGGTAGCTATTGGGAAGATGCGTGTCAATTGGCTAGATTTCTATTTTTTTGGGTTGTTCTGGTAACATGGTGGCGGTGAGACGATCCTCTTGACAACGATGGGTCTGATACCAGATGAATTACTCATTGATGAAGCAAAGACCGAATTTCTTTATTTTGATGCTTCTGTTAAGGGGGCATACGCCCATTTTCTTCCCATTTATCTTTTTGTTGTGTGCTTTTTCCGTTAATAGTTGTTTGGTTGCAGTACTTTAGCTACTGGGGGCCATCTTTGGCGCGGGATCAAGATAATGCCTAAAGAGTGGATTCATATTTGTTCTGACTTGTCTGATATTTTATTTGTACATAGGAATGTCCATCTCTTATTGAAGCTTTAATTGGTTTTCTAGTATTAAGTGTGACAGGTTTAAATGGTTGTGGCTCATATTTTAGGTTATTTGTTGTATTCGATATCCATAGTCATCAATTCGAAACACCGTTACTAAAGGAAAAAGTCATAAACAAAAAATTCAGGACACCGCAGCACCGGGTGCTTCAAGGATAAATGCCTTCGGTGCGAATAAAGAATGTAGCTAACTGGGTTTGAACTTGTTTTTGGCTAGTCTGAGAGCATCCTCTATGGAGATGCTAAAATTGTGGATGTTAAAGTCTCCTATCTACATCTTGTGGAGATTTTAGCCTCAGAGTGAACACAATGATGAAGTCATCCACTTGTTGAAAATAAGCCAACACTACATTATATTAGTATGTTACATTAAAGGCTCTCTTTGGAACTTCGAGGAAATGGGAAACAATGAAGGGAAAATTAGAAATTTAAATAGAAATAAGAGAAAAAATTAAACAAGTGTTCATGATCCTTGCAGTTCCCCCCCTCCTAGGTTTCGGGTGATCGGGATGAGGTAGATGCATGTCACCCATTCGGGGAGGATCAAATCAGACTTTTCTTAGGGGTCCTTTAAATTAGAAAGAAAATTATGCTGGAAAGTGAATGAGAGGAAGTAGTGTAAAAGAAAAAAAAGTGAAAAGAAATTTTATTTTCTTACATTTGTTTGGTTAAAATGATTTTTTTTTTGTGGAGAATCATGCAAGAAAATAGATATATTTACTAACTTACCCTTAACATACATAATTGATCATGATATAGATATATTTACTAACTTACCCTTAACATACATAATTGATCATGATAACATACATAGTTGATCATGATAGAAAAAGAAGTTATGAACATAATGGGAAATGTCATAAAATGTGACAACTTTCACAAGAAAATAAATTTTCTTGTGTTTTTAGTAAAAAAGTGGAAGCTATGTACTCATGCTTTAATGAATTGTACAAGAAAATCCACTTTCTTACACTTTCTTGTATTTTTATGCTAATCAAACACTAGAAAAGCGTCATTATTTTTCATTTCTTGCATTTTCTATCATTTTCACTCTATTCAAACGGACCCTGGATGTTTCAAAAATTTCTCTTCTAATTCTCTAGAAATCAAACCATGAGAGGGACAGATAAAATTTCTCTTCTAATTCTCTAGAAATCAAACCATGAGAGGGACAGATAAAAAAATTTGCAAATTTTTTATGTTTTCTCTTTCTTTCCATTTCCTTCCCCCCAAGTTCCAAATGGAGCCTAAAAAGAATCCCTTATTTTCTATTCCATGTACCCCCCATTTATAAATCCAATACAATCAATTTTTTTTTCTGCTACTTTTACCTGATTTCTAAATGCAACACAAGAAAATCAAAGAACTTACCAATATAACCTTCCTAATTTGCAACCCAATTTGGATTCTCAAATACCCTTCAACCTAAAACAGACATTTTAAAAATATCTTCTTCCCTCCCATCCAAGTTTCCAACCATCAGCATTGCTATCACCCCCTCCCCTCCCACCAATAAAGGTTGCGATCAAACAAAAGACATAAAAAATTAAACAACCTACCTTTGTTTTTGTTTTTTTTTTGCGCCATGTTTTTGAACCTTGCTAGAAATCCTATTAACTTTTGAAAACTAACATTTTAAGAGCTCTGGTTGCTTTGAAAGCTGAGGATTAACCTTCCATTGCAGAGTTATTATTCGAACTGAATTTTTAAAATTTCAGATGACGAATAACAATGGATTGAATAGGAAAAAGAAGGAACGTAACCGGAGAGAGAGAGGCTAGTGACTAGTTTAACCGGGGTATTTTGTTGCAGTACTAGTTTAGAAGATTATTCAAAAAGAAAGTTTTTTTTGTCAACGAAAAAGGAAGTTATATTGCTCAAAAATCGACACACTTTTCCATACAATTAATATTGCAAAAAAAAATTTCACGTAAGGATTCTTTGTTTGGTTCCCATACTTGAGAAATCCATTTTTCTCTTTTTACGTTTCTCAATAACTTTCTCTATCTATCTCTCCCTACTTATTACCACTCATTACATTAAAAATATTTCAAAGGCATCATTTTTTAATAAAAACCCTTTTTTAAAGTAATTGATTTTCTCAACAAACCCTATGAAATGGACCGTTCAAATTATATCACTGTCAACTTAGTACTTCTTTGAAATAATTTACAAAAGTAAACTGACACATCGGTTTATCACACCATTTTGACACACCATGCTAAGCTAACACTCACCCATTAAAAAAAGAAAAAAGCTCAAAATCGACTTGACTTCAGCGTCCCCATTTGAGTTTTCTAAAAAGAGAAAATTAGGATACATGAAACAAAAAAATGAAACTCTCTATGAAAACACACTGGACGGTCTAGATTCACTTTCCATGAATATGCACCATTCAGTGTGTTTTCATGGAGAGTTTCATGTTTTTGGTTCATGTACTGTACTAGGCCTCTTCTAAAAATGTTTAAAGTAGAGCCCAAAAGTTATATGTTAGAGGATTGTTTGGTAGAATTAAAAGTGGGAACCATGCTCTCTCTCTCTCTTCTTTCACTTATTTGGTCTCTTCTTTCCTGCGTCTCTCGCTTCACCTCTCTCACTCTCTCTCACTCTCTAGATGGTCAGTCACGGGATGGGTAGAGAGAAGTAAATATCAACAACTTTTTTGTCAGTACCAAAGACGTTAAAAATGTCAAATGGGGTGAAAAACCTCAAAAGTTTTGGGTTAATTGACCCAATATGAAAAACTCTGACCGTAACAAATCCCTAAATTGACCGGATGCAGATGCTCTAAAGCATCCCCATCTGACTCTTTTTAGTCTTTTAGATCACTTTAGTGTAAGACTTTAGTTAGCTGACAAGAGAATTAAAATTTACTTTGTTCCATTTGACATTTTTAAAACCATTTTTTGGGGGTCATTTTTGTGTCTTGCACTAGCTATGGCTCTCCTTCTAGAGAGCTTTAAGGAGGAAAAAGAGAGAAAGGAGAGAGAGGATGTGAGAAGAAGTTAAGAGACCTAGGAGGGGAGAGAGAAAAGAAGGCAAAAAATAGGATCCCACACTTAACACTAACAAAACTCGCACACTCGCAAATATGGGTTTCTCTATCCTCTATATGGAATATGGATATCGATGTATATACGTACGTATGTATATTTCGAGAATAAGCCCTTGAGGTTTTAGGTTGTCGGTAACTTTTTGTAGCCATGACCCGTTGATACTCAATGCAGTGGTTTGGTAAAGTGGTGCGTACATATCCGAGTTCATCATTCGCAGTACTAATTCAAGTTCATTTTCGTTTGGATCCTTTATCTGTTGTGTTACCCCCACAAACTCATTCTTTTTAGATTTTAGTTTGTAGATATACATTTATAAATATGTGACTGTATGTGTATGTCTGTAATATAGACGTGTGAGAGGAAGAAGACGAGGGTGTTGTGGTCATTTTTCGAGTTTTGTTAACAGATGTTGACGGTGCATTATAGGGTGGTTATGTGCTGATAATCGAATGTGAGGGAGTGAAACCGCACATGCGCCAAACCAGAAGGGATCAAACTGATTTTTTCCCCATAAATCAGAAGGGAACTAGAGCCAACCAGTCCGCACGTGTTTTATCTCAATACCAGTAATTCACGCTCCTTACCACCGCGTGAATACTACTTCCACCCCAAGGTACAACAACGTGATGCGGTGATTCTCGAAATTATACCCCGAAAAACACAGGGAGAGAGAGAGAGAGAGAGAGAGAGAGAAAGAGAGGGAGGGATTCTTCTTCTGGGTTTCTATCTATTTTGGATTTGAAGGGACTATAAAACCGTTAAAGGTACAATCTTTACCTCTTCTCTGTTCATCTGATTATCCAAATAAGGGCTTCCACTGAACCTCAGATTACTGGAAAAAGGTACAATCTTTACAATCTTTCTTGTTTATGTTAGAATTCGTTGATCCTTGATTTATATCCAAAAATTATTGATTACTAATATGGATATTTGCCTCAATAAAGAATTTGTGTGGTCTTGGCCGTATCAGTTGTGACCTAATTTTAATTTGGCCCTAGTTTATGTGTGATCTCGATGGGTCATTGTTCTTATAGGATTTGGAGTTGACAATCAGTTAATAATGAGATTATTCGAAAGGTCATCTGATTATTCACATAAAAAGGCTTGATTGATTCCCAAATTATTTTGGTTTTGGTAATTTTCGGCGTTATTTTTTATTGTTAGCTCTTTGAGATTCTGTGTTCCATGTTCTTATTCTTTTTGGTCATCAGACATTGGTTTATTCTATTTAGCCTAAGTAATTTGTGTGGTTTTGGTTGTTTCAAATTTGTTCTTTCTAAAAAAAATACAAAAATTCTCTAGCAAAGGATTGGAATGTTTATATCAGATAGATCTTTCAGAAAAAAATTCTCACAAATGAGAGGAACGGAGATAGTAAGGATTGGTGATGGCCGTAGTAATTTTTCTGATTTATGGACTAAGAGCATGTAAACCGATAGTTATGTATTTTAGCTACCAAATAATTCACTTTTGTCATTTTACCTACTCAAATCTCTCTCAACCTCACACCAACACTCTCTATTACCATCTCTATACTAATAAAATACTACTATAAAACAAAAGTACTCTTCATCTTGTACTTGGGTTCCATTGGAGAGAGTGTGAGAGAGAGAGAAACAATAATTGTATAAAGGTTAGCCCATGCACAGTCCTTCGGTAAAACTACCGAACCATTCCCCCAAAGCTACTTTACCTTGGCCCTTTTGCTACTCTGGTGCAAAGCTCTTTTGTGGTTTTCCTTCTCTATTTTACCTAATATTCTCCATATAACTAAGCTGATGTACTTGCTCTAAGGTAGGCTGGTACTTTATACAGGATATCGATTACATGGACACGAATCAGGTGTTAGATGTTTCTGACACTCCTGATAGATTGGCTAAACAGAATATGAACAGCAGAGGCTTCATTGAAAAACAAAGTGATTCTGCAGTGGCAAGTCATTCAGGAAAAACTGATTTTTTGGATGAAGGGGCTAGTTGGCTAAGAGGCAGGAGTAAACTTGTGGTTGATGATGGGCGTAGCAGAAGGCCGTCTTTGCAACCAGTGAAAAAACCTAACTCTGAACTCGATTTCACGAATTCATCATCTTCTAAAAAATTGTTTAGGAGAATGGAAGTAGACAAAATTGGCAATGATGAGAACAAAAGTTCTTTACACTGGCAAAGTAAAGAAGGGAAAGGAAAAGCTCTATGGACTTCTACCTCCAGAGGAAATGATGTAGTTGACTTGACGAAGCAGAGTGGGCCTGCTGAAGTACTGAAAAAAGCATTCCCAAATGGAGCATCAGAGCGTTGTCAAACCGGAGAAATAAGAAAAGGACCAATATCAGTTAATGGGTTCTCTCCTTTACACGGCATAGCAAATTCTTCAACTATGGCCCACAATGCTTACAAAGGAAAAGAAAGAATGGATGCTACATGCATAGGAGGTTCAGGTAATGATCGTGGAAAAGGTATCTCTGTTGATTCTGTACCTAACGTTGGAAAGAGTCTCGTTTCTATTCCCTCACCTAGAGTCCGTGGGCCAAAACGATTGGTGAGAAATGGTTGTATCTCTCCACATATTACTGAGAAGGCCAATCAGTTAGCTGGAAATCGCAGTAATGGTTCGACAGATGTACAGATTGATAATGGAGCTCTGGAGTCTGATTTCTCATCCAGTTTGATTAGGGAGTTGGTTTCTGAAGACAATAGTTCTCAAAGAAAGTTTTTTCCTTCAAAAGAGCCTGCTACAGAAACCACGAGGTACTTTGGTTCAATGTGATGACTTTTTAGGATTCATTGCAATAGCTTACTTTTCTTCTAAGGCAATATCTGTAGTTGTTGCTTACTAAGAAGCATGGACACGTCTACCGGCCTCATGTACCCAGCTTGGACCTCTCTCCGACATGGACACAACAAGGCACTCTCCTCGGACATGCCTAAATATGTGTTCAGTTTTGTATTATATCTTTTTCGCGTAAGACTCAATGGGAACGGGCTATGACCCTTTGAGGACAGGCTATGACACATTGGGGACACATTGGAGACACATTTGCAGCAGGTCATAGTGCATTTTTAAAAGTTGGACCAGATTTAGAATTGCCATGGATGTTGGTTCATTATTATTTAGTGACCACTGATGTATATATTTGGTGTTAATTTTGTCCTTTTATCCTAATCCGGCAATAGCAATATTTTAACTTTTGTATGATTTGTTAATTACACTTGTATGGTGCATACAATTCATACTCAACACGTCCCCAACGTGTCTGTGTCTCATGTCTGTATCCATGCTTCTTAGGTTGGTTGCGTTTCTTTATTGAGCAGTCAAGTTTTCCTAGCTTGTGGGTCGTCATTAACAATCTAACACTTTCAAGATATTGTAGCTGATTAATGCTGGTAACTCTTATCCCTCTTGTATATACTTGCAGGCATTCATTGACTAGCAATGAAGAGGTCAGTGGAACTTGCAATGCCAATGGGTGGCGAAGTACTCGTAACCACACAAAGCAAGTAAATCCCTCCTTATCTGATCAGGGTCAACTTCTTTCCCGAACACAAAATGACCAATCCTCTGTCAACCTACAAAACGAAAACAGTATGGTGAGAAGAGATAATGGGAGCAGAAGTAGGAACTGGCCCGGTGATGTCTATGATGTTTGTAATGAGAATGGGCCAAGTGCTGCAGCAAGAACTTCTAGTAAAAGGCAGAAGCACAACTCTGCCTCCAGTAATCACAGTGAAACCTCAACCTCTGTAGACTCGGAAATAATGTTTCTTGGCTCATCGGTGGAGCCATCAAATTCAAGGTCTACCAGGAGCAGGAATAGTCATAGCATTTTGAATCCGATTATTGAAATTGAGGAATTCTCTCCCGTAATAACGCGTGGATCCCGCAACAGACTTCATGGTACTAGTAATTCTGACTCACATGCTAGGGAAATACAGTTAGAAACTGACGAGATGTTGGCCCGTGAGCTCCAAGAAAAATTATATAACGAGGCGCCAGGCGTTGGAAATGGAGAGGTTCTTAATATACGTTTCATTCCGATTTCCATTTATCAACTTAGGGATTGATGCTTTATTGCCCTTGCTTTCCCCCTATTGACTTTGATTATTCGTCTCGGGACAGATTGATGCACATATAGCTTTGGCGTTGCAGCAGGAGGAAACTTCACAGCGCACATTTTCTAATGTAAGTCATGGGGTTTTGCATTCTTTTAGGCCTCTTATGATGAAAAGTTAAGGTCGAGATTGTGCGCCTGCAAAGGGTTTGAATAGGAAAAATTTTCACAACTAATTCTTGATTAGAATTTACCCCAGTGAATTGGTTATTCAGTTTGTGGAAGGGATAATCTTATTTCAGTTTTGTCAATACCCTTCTCACAATACCGTAGTAAAAAAATGGAGTAAATGACATGAACCCAACCACATTGGAAAATCATTGAAACAACAGTACCCACTTCAAAACCACAGACACCATTACCAGAGTAATCAATTCAAGTAGAACTAGAGTTTAAGTACATAGACCAAGTCAAAGAAAATTAGAGCATCCACATTGTAATAAGCAAATGAGTTTGGATAATCAAACTTAATAACAATGTTCAAAAAACACCCCACATTGTAATAAGCAAAGTTACAAGTCTTTTAGTAAATAATCAAATTTCACTCATTCCATAACCAAACTTAACAACTTTTATCAATAACCAAAACTCAATAACCAAACTCAAAACTCAATAACCAAACTCAAAACTCAATAACTCAAAAACACCCTACATTGGAATCGTCTCATCGAGACGAATAATTTGGTGTGGTCGGATGCGTAATTGAAATTCGTTTGTGATTGGACAAATGTGCATTTTGTATTGTGGGGGGTTTTTTGGTTAGGGATGCAAAAATAACCAATGTGGAGGTAGAGGTTGTTAAGTTTGATTATGAACTAAATGGATAATCAAATGCTGACGTGACACATTTTGATTATTGGTTTTGATTATTACCATTGCGGATGCTCTTATGAACCCACCCCTTTCTTGGTTCTAGATTGGCATCTTCACCTTTAAGCTTGCAATCTCAAACTCTGCTTGCAAGTGGCTCTGGAGCTATCTTGTTCTGTCTAGATTTCAGCTCCTTGTGACTCTGATCACAGTCAGCCTGCTGACAGGAATTAATGGTGCACTCAGAATGATATCAAGTAGGGGTGGAAATTAAGTAGGTTTTGGTATGGGTTTCTTTCCAAACTACCCATCCTATTAGCCGAACTCCAATACATTCCTGTACCATACCTGCATCGGGTTCGACTCCAAACCCCATCCCTGTCCTAGAAGAAACTCCCCCATCATGCTCCCGCTTAAGCATCCAATCTATGCCTTTTTCCTTATCCATATTTGGGTTTTGGTTGTTTGTTTTTTTTTTTTGTTTCATCTCTTTTGTGGCTAACTAAGAATAACAAAAACCTAACTTCTTAGACAAATGGAAAGAGGCAAATTAGAGTATAAAATGGAGCAACGTTTAGAAATGTACGCTTATATGAAGAGATATTCATGTTATATAAAAATGCGAATGCCTGTAGAGAACCTAGAGAAGGGTCTAAAATTAAAATTGTTCACAACCGATGACAAAGGGTTAGTAACTGTCTCCTTGTCCTATAACTAAGGTAAGCCAATTAAATTAAAGTGGAGAGGAGAGGATAGAGAATATATTGATTAGTTCATCTATTTTTTTTCCCTCTTCTACCAATATCTATACAACCTCTTTAAGTTAATTAAAATGGAACAATTCGCCGGAGTTTGGAAAATAGATGTTTAGCTATCCATATCTCGTATATTTTAGTCACATTTAAGGTGAGATACGAAAGCATGTTTATTCTTTAATGCTGTATTTTTTGGTTTAGAATTATACTGATTCCTGATATTATGTTATTCTGACAAATTGATAATATTGATCACCTCATGTTCTACAATATTTGATGTTACTGTCTATACCAAGTATCCTGTGTAAAGTCGTCAAAGGTTATTTCCTTGTGATTTATGCAGAGAGGCCCTGTAATTTCAAATTCCAGTAGACAGTCTCACACTCGATCTTCTCAAAACCCTACAATTCGCAGAGGCACCCAGGCTCGAGGTCGTGGCTCAACTAGATTGACAAGGTCGAGGAGTCGTTTACCCAGCCAATCAATTAGAACACCACATAGGGGAAGAAGGTCTATTTTTCCTCCAGACATGGATGTTGACATGGTATAGTGTTGCTATCTCTATATGTTAATTTGCAGTTCTGTTTTTCTGTCTCAATCGAAATGGTCATTGATGTTTTCCGTTAAGTTATATTCTTATTCTTACCTGACTCAACGATGATGAAATGAAGACGTGGTTGGTTGTGAAGATGATCTTTTATCTCTTGTATTCCTTGTTGTTATCTTGATGTTGTATTGGTTTTTCTTTGAGGTCATACTCTCGTAGTTCCCATTCAACTTCGATTTAGTCTTGTTCTCCACAAGTAACTAGTGTCTTGAAATTTTAAGTCTGTTTAATTTTGGAAAACATGGTTAGCAAATATGATTTCGGAAGCTTGAAACTCTATGCCAACCTTACTTGGGTTCATGAGATCGATTGCATTAACTTAGATGTTTGTTGAATAATGACAAAAAACTGATCCGTTTATGGCCAATGGGCCTCACTTGTGAGTGTATAATTAAGATAATATTGCTATTCTTGCTATTGAATGTTCTACGAGGAAAATGCTACCGTACGAATTTCCTAGTATCTTATTTGATCCTCTTCTCACATTTTATATGGTTTGGGTAATGCTTTAATGGACATGTTAATGGAGTTGAAGATGGGCCTGGATTCAGCATTCATCAATTCATCTACTTGAAATAGACTATGGTGACGAAGATGGAAATTAAGTTTTCTTTTCCTATCACCATGCCAAAATTTGAGACCATCTAAGTAACATCTTGAATTTTTGGATGCCATGCGTCAGTTTATCTATGCTTCTGTAGTCGTTCGGGCTTTATCACTTATCTATACTGCCGTAGTCCTTCAGGCTTTATCGCTTATCTAGTTATCTTACATGGACTTGGGAATGGTTCAAGTGTGTCGACCATTGGTATGCCACAACGTCAATTGGTGGCTTACGGCTTACCAATGGTCTTTAGTGTTGCTATTCTAGCTATTGGCTATTATACAGGGACAAAATTATCTCATGAGTTTCTTTTTTTCTTAATTCACTTTGTGCTCTCTTTTTCTGTACAAGTTAGATTCAACCAAACATTGATTTTATTTGTGGTCATGCAGAGAATGCATATATTGGAAGCTTTAGAGGCCTTCAGCGATATGGGAGTGACTGGTAACTTCCGTCAAGCTCAGAATGCTTTCAACGAGTAAGATTTCATTTTACACCATCATTCATTGATATTGACTATTAGGTTAAACGTGATTAAAATGGTTATGTCATTGTTTTGTTGGATAGCGATTGCTTCCTAGTTTTGTGTTCATTTTTGACAATTATTGTTTGTTGGAAGAAGCTACACTTGTTTTTGTTGTGGAGTGTTAGGAGATCATTGCAGTTTTAGCATTACTCTTCGCATTTACCTTTTTTAAGTCCCAGTTGGTTTGTCTTGGTTAAAACATCAGATTGGACATATCACAGTTTTGGCTGTAACTTTTCTGTGAGGATTTCACATGGGACGTGCATTAACTTTGGGGGGGATGTGGGGTTATTAATCATCTCACGGCTAAACCTCTGGCTCCAACTTAGAAAGAAGTAGAGTTGTGTACTGCTTTGAAACATGCCCTCAGAGCATATGAAATGCTTTGCTCCTGCACTGCTTGCGTAAGCAATGTTAAGATGAGTGTGAAAATTATCTACAAGCTTCTGAAGAGGAGTTTTTGAGGCTTGACAGTTTTTTCAAGAATCGAAGATTTTGGTTTATTGCCACAGGTTTGGTGGTTAAAACTCAACCCATTAAGCGTGAGGTTTTTTGTTCAAACCTCAGGGCAACCATTTTGGTTATTATGCAATTTTACCAAACTACCCCTTCCAAACCCCCATTATTGGAGATTAAGTTGGCTACCCTTGGTCACTGGTGTGGTGGTTAGAACTCCACCCTTTTAAGCTTGAGGTTATGGGTTGGGACATGGGGGCAACCACTTTGTGCATCAGGCTGGACGTATGTTTGGTGTAGCCAACAATCTCTCCAAAACACCCATTGATGGAGACTAACTTGGGTGTAATTAGGTTTTGTTATCATTTACTTATATTACAAGGCTTAGATTGGGCTTGGCATTGTTTGGTTCAGTTTGGTTTTGTGTACATTATAGTGAGTTTGTAGTGGGGTCCTTAGAACTTGTAAATAATGGTCATCGGGGATTAGAGTGTTTTGACCACCTTAATGATTACTGAAGTCAGTGCTCCTCCCAAAAATACATATACATGGTAGACCTCCGATTGAATTATGTGAGAAAGTTATTGGAACTTTACTTCTGTCAATCAGCATTCATTGATATTCAAATATTGTGTTGTTTCCACCATTTTTTTTTCCTTTCTGGAATAAGGTAAACATGTCACTAATAAGCAACAAGGAAAGAATTATGTCCTAAAACCTCAGCAAACTCAAAAATTTAGAAAAAAAAATGGCATAAAAATCCCGCTCGCTGGTCGCCACCCCTTCGAATTGGATGTTTTGCTGCTTTTGCCACATATCTTAAGATTTTTGGATACTGCAAACATTGCTGTACTTAAAGTGCTACTCAATGACCCAAGAAACTTGTCATATTTTACCCCTCAAAATTAGCTTTACAGACTATGGGTATGCCATGTGCCGTAAGGGGAAAAAGTATGTCAAGTTTATTTAATGGACCACCATGAAGTGTTCTCTGACATTTTATTAAAGTTGGGAACTGGCAGAGCCTTTTCGTTTATGCTATGTTTCTCATTTGATTAGGTTGTGTAATAGTGTAAACAGTTATTCTCAGTCCATTCTTTTATTTGATTTTACTATCTTAATATATTTGCAGAAATGATTACGAAACATTATTGGCCCTCGACGAGAATAATCACCTGCATGGTGGTGCATCTCTTGATCGAATTAACATGTTACCACAGTCAACAGTTCAGGTAATATACAGTCACGACTATATATTTGTGTGTTGGGTGGGGTGTGGGGTGAGACCGGCTCACCTTTTGTTTACCAATCTGTTGTCTTTCAGGGTAACAATTTTGATGAAACATGTGCAATTTGTCTTGACACCCCAACCACTGGGGACACAATACGCCATCTCCCTTGCTTGCATAAATTTCACAAAGATGTACGCAACTTCCATCTCCGTTAGTTTTTTACCCAACGTTTTCTTTCACTGGGGCGCTTGTTTTCATTCACTTCCTATTAAGTTTAATCCACCAAGCGTCTAACTTCTTCTTGGTCTTGCAGTGCATTGATCCATGGCTCAGAAGAAGAACGTCATGCCCGGTGTGCAAGTGCTCTATCACTTGATTATTAGCAACCAGTAACTTTTTGGTTCATGTTTTGTTGTATCGCATGACACAAAATTCGTGAGCAGTAGTATTCGAGGTTTCTAGGTAAAATCATGAACGCACTTCTTTCAGGGCCTCGACATTGATGGATTCTTCCTTGAAGGTCCACCCTTGCTTTAGTTTCTCTTTTTCTTCTAGGTGTTATTACAGACTAATTAAAATCTCCCCTAGTAGTTAGCTGATAATGGTATGCATTATACTTTACATTATGGTATTGAACCGCACCAAGTCCACGTATTTCAGAGCTATCTCCGATTCCTACTAATTAAGCACCCCATCAAGTGCGGGACTTGGCTAGCAGTTCTTGGGAACCAGACTGTATAAACAAGCCTCAACTTTCGTGATTTTCTGTGGGGTGTTGGTGGGGCTGGTATTTTGGGGCCTCTTGTGGCAAGAGAACTCTCTCAATTGGTCATGATGTCGGAAATTTCTTCCTTTTCCTGTTTCGCAGCCGCATCGGTTGAGAAGCAAGGGTTGCCTTTTGTTGTCCAGCTGCATGTATTACAGTACTACAATTGGTTTCTTTTCTAAACTTATGAAGGCTGTGCTTGGATCATGGATATCTGAAATGATGTACTGATGGAAATTGAAATTATTGAGAGCCAAAGATACGAATTCGGTATCTACACTTCATTGCCTTGTATATCCGCCTTTACATTTTCTGGTTCATCCGTACGTTCCCCCACGAAGTTCATGATACAAAAACAACCTAACAGAAATATCTGGTTTTATTCTCTTGCCATCATCATCATCTTGACTGCTGCAAGAAACCATCGTAATGAAAATTTTGCCAACTCTCCACCACCGTGCCACTGCCTGCCACCATGACCACCTTCTCTATTACACCACCACATGCAGTCATCACTTCTCCGCCACCACTCCTCAGTAGCCATTGTGCCACCACCAACACAAAAACATGGTGAGAATCAACAAAGCTCAAAGAGAATACTCAAAAATAATATACTCACAATTTGTCGTTCTTTTTTTACCAGAATTAAACTTGATGTATATATAAAAGAAAAACACAGTATAATAAAACAATAAACAAAACAAGATGATGATGATGCCAAGGCGTAGACACTATTAGTCCAAAAGGATAGAAAACAATAAACAAAACAAAATACATCAAACAAAAGAAAACAAAGAAAAAATCGTATGGAGCCAAGGCGTTGGAGTCGGACTTGTCGATCACACTAGGGAGGTCGGAGTGGCCAGGTATAGACACAGAGTAAACTCTCCCCGCCGCACCAACTTGAGCTCGTTCCTGCCGCAGACTGAAGGTTGAAGTCGCTGCAGATGCCGTTACCGTCGCCGTTGAACTGGTTCCAAGAAACCAGATCTAGAATCTTAGATCTGGCTCTTGAGTTCAAAAATAATGGGGAGAGGGAGATCGCAGCTCCCTAAGGAGAGCGTCTCAACCATCTCGCAATCATGGTAGGAGAGGTGAGCAAAAAGAGGGACCGGAGGGAAGAGGAAAACTGGAGGAGAGGGGGATTGAGGGGTAAAGAGGCATGAAGAGAAGAATAAGGGGGAACAAAGGAGAGGGGAAAGAGGGGCGGACAAAGAGAGGAGGAGGAATCCTCCCCAAGAGTTCTCTCTCTCTAGAACTCTCTACTGCTCTCTTCTTTTTCTTTCAATTTGTCGTTCTTTGTATCACACTATTTTTTTTATAATTAGATCAGCTCTTATTATTTGGATCCATCAACTTTTCAACTTAAAAAATTCAACATTTAGAACTTGATTTTCAATTTCTAGTTTTCCAATTTTACCAAATAGCTACCAAGTCTAGTTATGTGTGGATTGTGCTTATTGCCAGTTACCTGATTGTCACGCCCTCGATTTTTAACATAAATATAAGAGATTTTCTATAAATAAATCCTCACAATATTCCGTACGATACCCAAAAGATTCTTTTAATTCCATTCCCATAAAATAAAAAAATATACTTTCAAGTCCATAAGATCTCCAAATATTACATCACCGGCCTCAAATTAACATAAGTATCAAGTATCAATAGGGAGTTAAGGGTTACAATATTCCAATCAAAAGAATTACAATTTTAGTTACAAATGCATCTTTCAAAAGAAATTTACAAAGATGAATGAGTAACTATTTTGGTTAGCTTTCAAAAGTAATTTCCACACTCCAAACATTCCAGGCATGCAAGCTCTGGTTTCGGGTTAGCACCTGAAAATAATATAAAACTTGAGTTACACTAGCTCAGTAGAAAAGTCTACGCAAACTTTATATGCAAATGAGCTAAACAAAAGAACAAATGATGAGAAATCAAATGACAATGGTGGAAGCACAACTATCATGATCAAGTGTCCCAATATCTCCCATCTTTCTTTCATTAAAACTCATAAGTCATATTCATTCAACTTGTGTCTCAACATATTGTATCCTTTGTAGCCGAAGCTCCTGCCGGGCCAATTATGGGATCCCGATATCCTCTGCCAAGCGCCCACCTTGTAGGTTAGGCCTTGAGTGTTCAATATGAGCATTAGCTCTTGCCGGGCCAATTATGGGATCCCGATATCCCTTGCCAGGCATCCACCCATCGATGTGCCCCAAGTGTTCGCGTGTTGTTCACATACTTAAGTGTACCGTTCGTACAAATGTTGTGCAGGAAGCCCATATATATCATTCCATAGCTTTTGTCACACCCTCGATTTTCAACATAATCATAAAGAGATATTCATACATAAAACCTCACAATATTCCGTCCAATACCCCAAAAGAGTTTAACATTCCCATTTCCATCAATTACACTTCAACGTCCATATGTTTACAAAAAGTACATCATTGGCTCTATGGCCCAAATCAAAAAAAATGTCAAGTGATCAATAGTTAAGGTTTTCAATATCCTCATATCAAAGTATTATCAACAGGAGTTACAAATACATATTCCAAAAAGTGATTTACAAAGATGACTAAGTAACTTCTTCAAGGTTAGTTTCCAAAAGAATGTCCACATCCATGCACTCCCAACATGAACTACTGCCCTGGGTTAGTACTTGAAATTGATGTAAGGTTTGAGCTACACTAGCCCAGTAGAAAGCTCTAATTTAACAATATATGCAGATAAAATGTAGGAACGGTCACAGAATGAAAGATGACAACCAAAACCAATGGAAAGGGGCAACAATAGTAATCTGATTCCAACCTTTCATTTTCAAAACCAATCATGTGTCTTACTGAACAAACTTTGAAAACACCATATGTCAAGACATGTCTCGTACATGTGTCATGAGCCGAAGCTCCAACTGGGCCAATTAAAGGACCCCAATGTCCTCTGCCAGACACTTTACCCATTTGGGATGTCCTGAAGTATCAAATACGATCATATAGCTCATGCTGGGCCAATTAAAGGACCCTGATGTCCTCTGCTAGGCACTCACCCGTCGATGAGTCCTGAAATATTCTCATCGTGTCCGTAAAGTTTCGAAATCCTTTTATCGTCATGTTCATATCATTCAAACCCGACTTTGATACATAAAGTATTTTGTGAAATCAAATCCAAACGAGCATTAAAGTTATGCTAAACATCCGATGAAGTTATTAAACACGAGTAATCTAGTTAAGGGTCATTTGGGAGGTGTTTGGGTACGTTGGAAGTGATTGGGGACCAAAACGATGAAAGCTGAAGCAAAACAGTGAAAACTGGAGATAAGCAACATGTATCGATTGGTTCAGAGGCATTCCAGACACAAGAGTATCGATAACAAGGGCTGAAGGTATCGATAGCGAGTGATTTTCTGGGTTTGGTAACGTAAAGGTATCGATAACGATTACAAAAGGTATCGATAACGTTGTTGTTCAAGCAGATTCTCAACAGATTTTCATGGGTTTTTCAACAACAACAATATCAACAACCACAACAACGATCAATGGCTCAAACCAAGGCAATAGAAACAAGTCATAAACATATATTGTAAGTTAGAATTCTCTACTTCAAAGATTGAAGAACAAACTCAAAGATTTTCCAAACCCTAGCCCCAAATTTTGAAACCGGATGAAATGCACCTCCATTGAGCTTAATCCGACGAGAAACGAGCTCCAATATGCATAGGAATGAAAGATTGGAGGTGGGTCAAGTGGGTTTTAAGGTGGTTTGGTGGAAAAATGGATGAGAGGGTGAGTGAGAGAGAGACGTTGGAGAGAGGGAGAGAACGAGAGATTGGGGGTGAGGGGTGTGAGTGTGTTTCTCATACTCCTCCCTTATATACCCACACAAATGCATATTACCCATTCACCCAAATCTTTCAAACTCTTACACATTGAACCCCTCAAACAATTATCCAAATAATATTTGCAATTATCATTTACGAAATAATTTAACTTTATTAAACGAAATTACGAGTCTTTACAGCTCTACCATTTTGGACAATTTCAAGATACATCAAGTTGCACGAGAAGACAAGTAGTACTACCTAATTTCTTGTTATATGTATATAAATAATTAAGTAAATCCACTGAAATGTCAAAGGCCTTAGGAAAAGTGGGACTACAGCAACACAGGAAATTTTGGGATTTGACTGGTGATCTACTGGTAGGGAATAGGGGCTACCGGTACAATCAGGAAATAGTGTGAACAAAATTTTGCCATGCAAGGTTTCTACCGGTAGAAAAAGAAAAAAGTACCGGTAGGTGTCCAAAAAGTAAGAATAATTGAGTAATCCTACCGGTAAGGAATAAGTCCTACAGGTACAAACACAAGCAGTGGGTACAAATTATCACGACGACAAAGTTCTACCAGTAGAGAAAACGTCCTATTGGTAGGGATCCGAATTTTCTGACGATTTTTCACCACTTGACAGATTTTGATCCAATTCGAATAACAATCAAAACAAGTTCGAATAAGGTATAGAAACACTCAAATAACATATAAAGAGAGGTAGAATTTCCTACCTCGAGTATCCAAACCGAAATCAAAAGAGATTGAGCAAGCCCTAGCTTCCGGAATCTAAACCGAACAAAATACACCGAACCGATCTTTATTCAACGAGATACGAGTTCCAATACGCAAGTAGGAGATGTAGTGGAGGTTGATTGTTGTGGGTTTTGAATTTGGAGATGAGTTTTTTTTGGGTGAGAGAGTGAGAGAGATAGAGAGGGCTGAGAGACGAGAGAGAGAGCCGAGAGATGGAGAGCAAAAAAAGAAAAAATGGGAGAAAAATATCCCCTGGTATACGCTTAGGCACACAGGCACAAAATTACCCCAACACCCATATTTTTCCAACCTTTGCACATTTAATTTCCACATTCATACTCACGTCATTTTCACCCTTTTTCTCAATTACAAACATTGAAATTAAATAAAGGAATTTACGGGTCTCTACACTGATAATATGTGGGAGGGATGGCCTGGTGTGCCCAAGCCACTACAATCCCTCTTGTGCCCTTTTTCTGTCTTCTTTTCAGATTCGTATCTATGATCAGAACTGATCACTTTGTTTAAACTTATTGAGTTGGATGTCAAAATTAGATTATTGAGTTGGATGTCAAAATTAGATTGTTCGGCTGTTGACAGTCAAAGATTAGAGTAAGTTTATCTTGCAATTCATTTCTAAAATCATACTCCCTCTGTCCCTTTTTTTAGAGTTTAGTATTTCATTTCGAGCTGTCTCTTAATAAATGTCTACTTTATAAAGTTAGTGAATAAAAGTTTGTATATTTTTCATTTTGCCCCTAAAAGTAGATTCTATTTTGAAAAGTTAGTTAGTAAAAGTATAATAATGATGTCTCCATAGATGGTAAGTTGAGGAAGTAGAGGTAAAAGTTGATGTGAAAGGTGTAATGATGATGTCTCTTTAATAAGTTGAAGTTACGAAACTGGATATTTAAAAATGGTCGGAGGGAGTATTTGACTTTCAATTTTTCTAAAAAAAAAGTGAGGATCATACATTTCGATTGTAACGACCCGCTCTAGGAGGATTAGCCTAAACTGTCTTAAAGAAAGCTAAGCAACAAACTTAATAAAATTCTTTCCATAACGCAAGACAATGCCAACTAAGTAGATTACAACCGACTTCCAAAATAAAATTTACAAGAGAACTATACAAGAAGAGTTCACATTCACAAGAGCTACAACTCCGCAAAAAATTTGTATCATAAAATGTCCTACGCCAGAAGGACACCAAGTCGTCCCTCACCTCCACTCCTACAACCTGTCCGACCAGTAGTGGACCAAAACTCTACTTCAGTTACCTGGAAGGATTGTGAGTGTTACTACTTCATTCAAGTAAAAAGCATAAAACAATTTACACGAGCAAACATGGATCGAGTAATGCTTCTAACCATATTTAGCAAGAAACAAGTTATTTTTCACAAACCATTAAATAAGCACAATATTTCAAGAAGCCATAAGGTTGCTTCCCTCGCAACCAGGAGTTATGACGGTACCGTGACCCTGTGAACAGGGTACTTCCAACAATTTATACCCTGTTTGTGTACAGCAAACAGACAATTTATACCCTTCTTGTGTACATCAAGAAGAAGACAATTCTAACCAACAATACAGCTATGGCATGCTCTTGAAATAAAATCATGTTTCAAGTAACTGAATCCATATCCACAACCGTAAAAAAAATTTCCAACATTTGCAGAAAAAGTATAAGTTTATTTTTAGCAAGCCAGCTTCAATGAAATAGCACACTCACCTTAGAGATCCAAAAGACAAGAGCAAAAAGCCTTCTTCTCAACCTTGAGGTGGAGACTCGTTCCCCGATCCTAGAATATGAATGACATTACATTTAGTATATTTCGTACACCAACTCATGTTAAAATGCAAGTAAAATGCATCAATAAGTCCAGCATATGATCTTTTTTTTTTAATCTCCATCCCTAGTATGATACTGCATGAGACCAATGCAATAAAAATGATGGGTGATGTGCTTCAATGCTCAAAAGATGATTCAATGAGATTTGATACAAGAATTTCCAAGAATAAGGCTTAGACCATGACCAACATGTACTGTTCTGACCGTATCCGAAACATAATTGTGAATTGAAGAAAGACACTTTAACCATTGAAAAGTAAACTTCTTCCTTTTCGAATCGACAGGTCATTCATAAAAAACGGAGTTCGGGTAAACTTACTACGGCCTCGCGATTATAACTTAACAAATACTAAAACTGGTGTAGAGACAGATTTTGGGTCAACTTAAACAGAAAATCTGTTATTGCTCGGGCATAACCACAGCGCACGGGTTGCACCGTTGGAAAGCCCTACAAGTCTAGTTTTCAGCAAAGCAAGCGGAATGTGATTTCGAGTCTCGAGCTAGGAGATATGACTGTTTTCCCAACTTGTGTCAGTGCAGTCAGCAATGCGAGTTTCACAGCAGCAGTTCGGTGCGTGATTTTAAAATTTTTCCCCTCTTTGAAATAAATTCTGAAAATTTTACCCAATCAACTAGACATGCATATCCATCTCCAGTAAAAATTTCAGAAAATTACAAGGTCGGCAAGTCAGTGAGAAAAATTCGTTAAGAACATGACAGATTCAGTCAAGTTCAAGCTCTAATTGACATGCCCATAAGCCACACGAATTTGCTAGGTTAAAATCCATTCTCTTATGAACCAATTAGGATTTAAACTACAAGAATATGCAAGTATATACATGTTTGATCAAAACCCAAAACATAGATTAGGTATAAAATAGGGTTTACCTTCAATTAGATTTTCCCCAATTTTTTTCCCCTTCTTCTTCTTCTTCTCACTCTCTCTCTCTCTGCGTGATACAAAATAAAACGGTGGAGGGGTGTGGAATGGTGTAGAATACCGTAGAAGCTAGGTTTATTAGGGAAGAATTATCCCATGAGGTTGGGTGTATAGGTTTAAATGTGCCATAACTCATCTCTACCCTTTATTCCACCTACCAAGTCAATCTCTTTTAATTAACTTAATTAAACCCTCAAATTTAAATCATGTATTGCTTAACAATTAATGAATGATATGCGAATAATAACACAACTCGTGTAACAAATAGCATGACCTATGCAACATAAAGTTAAATGACATATGCGATGCACGTGTATGCTCAAAACGGGTGTTACATCGATTCCTACCAAATCTTTTTACTGTAGGGTGGCTGATTCGGCCGTTTATTTTAGGCAATAGGCGGCTCAAATTTTAATCCGAATAATGAATGGTAGTCGTTGGTGTCAAAATGGACGGCCGATAGCCCCTGCAGTGCTGTGCTGTGACCATCGCATGCTGTGAGGTGAGCAAAAAAGGGGTCAAAACACATTGCATGGTGTGAGGTGAGCAAAAAAGGGTTTTATTTTGACCCTTCGAAAACTGTATTGACTTTTGCATGAAAAATGGACCAAGGGCTCCGTTGTGCTAGCCGTTCGTGCTTTGTTTGAGCTCGATAATATAATCCTAATCGTTCACTATTCAGAGCTCAACGCAAGCAACAACCACCTTGGAAGAAATCCAGATGCGCATTTTCAAAGTGTTTACATTGATCAAAGCGCGCAAATTGGCCATTGCTATCTCGCCCTGATCTGCCCTTTCCTGCATGATTGCCATGTTATGCTCGAGGTTAGTGAGAATAGTAGCCTGATCTTGAGGAGTGTCAGCCATGATGAATGCTTTAGTGAACTTCGGTGACGACGTTGGAGAAGGAGATGATGGAGGCATCTCGTGTGGTGTTGTTGGCGGTGAATCTTCCCTTGACAGTGCACCAGCCAGAGCTTCCGTTGTAACTAACTGAGGATCCAGCCTAGTAAGTCTCCTTCTGTACGGACCCGGTGGACGTTACCAAGTAGGTTTAGCTCTTCTTTTCGGATCTTTCGTTGGCGGTGCAATGGTTCACGGCTTGACAGTAAAACAAATGAGAACTCAGTGGTACTCCTGCAGCAAATTATTGAAAGAATAGAAAGAATGAAGAATGCAAAATGACATCGTCGTTGGTGTCCTCCCAGACTCTGCAACTAAAGGTGAGTCTGTCTCGTGACATTCTGACACTGCCAAAAATCCTCAGAATTTCTTTTCGACGGTGTATCCTCGTTTGAATCGACTAACACTAAGAGATGTCAAAATAGCCTAGGCCTTTGACTATTCCATTCTCAAAGTTTCAACTTTTGAAGTCGGAACAACTCGGTGTAGATGACGTGATACCATAACCGAGGCGGCGTAAGCAGCACTGTGCCGGAGCCTGAGCGGTGTAAGTGATTAGCACTTTTAACCTGGGTGGTGTAAGTATCATGACATTCTCTCCGTTGTTCCTGATTTTTCTGTTTGAAACCTCGATCGGGTATTAGACAAGAGCTTAGAAAGTCTTGATTTCCCAAAGTCTTGTTGATCCAATGATTTAAAAAAAATGATAACGTGCAACATCGAGATGCACGACTCGTCATCGGGCCAAGGTCGCGTCCTACTAATCATAAGACAAACTCGATGGAAAGACAAACCTAAAAGCTGCCCTAACATGCTCATGTGCAAAACGGTATGTATGTATAGTGCATGCGATAGGGAAAGCGATAACACATAGACAATATATGGAGTTAAATGCAAATAACCTTACCCTGCGGGTACCTGTCTTATTTTGGAGGGTTCTAGTGCTTTCTATATGAAGAGGCCGATTTTGGTTTGAGGGGTTCCTCTGACTAGAGTCATGATATACCTTTCGCTGCAACGCGTATTGCAGAGCAACGGTCGAACGGTAGTATGACTCATCATCGTCCAAGGTTGTTGGGCATTCGAAGACCCCGGGCTCTAGTAAACTGTGCCGGTTACCCAAAATACCTTAATAGGACTAGCCGACATCGATGCACATGAAAAAAAGCCAAAAGATTGATTAATGAGAGAGAATCATAGCGTTTGCAAAATGCCTTTTAAAATTTAGCTCACTTTTATTAATCAATACTTGGAGAAAACTACACAAGTGAACAATCGAAAACGTCGCAGTTCGGATTGGTCGGATATGGAGATCCTGTTAAGTTACCAGTCCGTTCTTCAGCAGCGCGAAGTATATTGTTTTGACTGACTTTTAAAGAATTATTCTCAAGTGTATTAAACTCGAAGTATAGACCAATGCAATAAGGCCCCAGCAGAGTCACCACTGTGGGCACATGCCCCTAACGGGCCCTGATTTGGAGAAGTGTGGCGAGACGCTTCGATTCAGAGTCGCCACTCGGGTTTTGCAGTATGCACCCAAGGAACCGAACTAGAAACGTTCTGCTACGTTTTGATTGGAAAAGGTTTTGTAGACTGGTCCGTCATCACCTTTGATATCTAAGGTTCGGGAGCCAGGTTATGAGAGGAAAAGGGTTTTAAAGCACCTTTCTTGCCCAATCCGGAGATCAGTCTCTACTCAGACATTTGTAAAACAATTGATTTTCTCTCTCATTAATCATGTTTTAGCCAGTTAGGGCAGGGGAACAGTTTAAAGGGATTAAAACTGTAACATGTTGGCAGGATGTGATAAATGACATGCTTTGCTTATTGGAACAATTAGTATATAGGAAGAAAACAGACTCCTGTGGGAGTTGAAGCAGACTGGAAGGCATTGTTCTTGGAGCCACGTGCCCAGGAAGAAAACGGCATGCATTGACCAAGTCACTGCATGCTAATCACACTTGCGTACGACACTATAAGACGTGCGTGCGCTAGTAAACCTAAGCCCACAATTCTTATTTTCAACCCTCTGGGCTCTAAAAATGACCAGTGCACACCCAGGACAAACCAAGCAGTTCTATATATAATTTATATGCAGATACAGGCAGTTTTAAAAGGATATAAAGCCATAAGAAAGAATAGAACACTCCTTAAACAGTGAGGGGACAAAACAGAGGCCAATGCCTAGTTGCCATGCAAGGGCCAGCCACTACATTGGGATACACTGGCGCACGTACGCAGGTAGAATATGGCCGTACACTGGTGTTAGCCTCCTATCCAGTGCTTGGCTTTG
Source organism: Rhododendron vialii (assembly GCF_030253575.1). Taxonomy (NCBI): domain Eukaryota; kingdom Viridiplantae; phylum Streptophyta; class Magnoliopsida; order Ericales; family Ericaceae; genus Rhododendron; species Rhododendron vialii. The sequence continues at coordinate 8,807,511 of NC_080565.1, read as the reverse complement.
CATTTTCTAGGTTCTGGATCATGACCAGAAGGACCCCAGAAGCATTCCATAGCAGCAAAAATGAATATTGACAACTAAAACTAGCAGTTCAAACCAAGGAAAGCAGTAGACTTATTCTTAGCATGCTTCACAATGATAATACAGAAGGAAAGAGAGAAAATCAATTAGACACTGATCCCCACGTTAGTACTGCGCATACCACCATGACTGGCGTACGCGAATACATGACTGGCGTGCGCCAGTTCTAACTACACACGACTTTGAAACTTTGCTAGCTTTAGGGCTAGGGCTAGTATTGATTACCAGTCTTGACCCTGCCAGCCCCCCTCAGGGATCAGAACAGAGCACTGTCAAAGGTGGTATACCTTTGGTTTTGAGTTTGTTGAGGTGATTGAGCTTTGAACTTGAGGTTGGAATGGAGAATGTAGTGCATGGATGTCAGTTGAAACGGATATATGAGGGCCGTTTATCACTTCTTTTACAAAGAACAATGAAGAACAAGAGGTTGGAATGAATTTAAGGCTATTAACTCCTTGAACTTGTGAACCCCTTGCACATGAATGCAAGGGGGGTATTTATAGAGGAAGGAAAGGGAGGTAACCAGCTGAAATGGGGCTGGTTAGCTTGGAGTGGGGGGGCTTGCTTTGCATTAAATGCATGTGACAAGTGATGGGTGGCTTGTGAGAGGAGTAGGGAACATCCCTTGCCCTGAGATCAACTTTCAGACGGATATTCAGAGAGTTGGGGTGCCCCAAAAGTCTTGTGATCATGGCTGAATAAAGGTGATGGGACTACCATTGACTGGCGTATGCCAGTACTGTACCTGCGTATGCCAATCAAACGGCCAAAGTTGACCGATGACTGACATGTGGCAATGGACTAGCGCACGCCAACAGGGTACCAGCACTAAAGTAGGGTTTTGCTGAGGTTTTCTGGCTACGGCTTAAAGGGTAAAAGGTTTTTGGAAACGTTCAAAGCTCAAACGCACCAACATTCTCAGGACGCTCTTGATCTTATTTATCATCGGAGAATCAAAAATCGTAAGTAAACTAACTGGACTGTTCAAAATAGGGTGTCTACAAATAGCCTTAATTAATTATTTAAGTTTTAGAAAATAAAAAATATTTTGGTACTCCAAAATAGTTTTTCTTTATATTATTTTTTCCATACAAGAACTCCTTTTGCATTGCTTAAAAAATACTACTCCATCTTTTTTGTAAAAATGATCTTTCGTTCAATTACTTACTCATACAACTTTTATATTTCCATAACTGAATATTGCTTTCAACTATCTTACATGTGTGAACAATTACACCAATGAACACGCAACACTGTGCTTAGAAATTACACTAGTATATACATAAAGACAGAATAAGAGAGAGAGAGAGGGGAAGAGAGAGAGTGTGAAGATTTCCCAAGGGTGAGTTCCATAGCCAATGGAAATCCATCAGCTAGCACTCGCCGCTTGCTTCGCCTAGCCCGGTGTCATGCCATGCCTTTTATAGCGTCCAAAAGCTCTTTCCTTTATCAGTTACGCAAACATATTTTTTTAATGAACTTGTCATAAAAATAAAACCAAATAATTTTGATGCATTCATTTGATGATTCGTTGTTAATTGTGATTATTCCATTGTAAGCCATTTTCAACATTGCTAACTTTATAAACATGTTTCTTTTGGTTATCACTGTGGATGCTCTTAGAAGCTAAGTATTGCGCCAGTTCGTGCAATCCCATAAACAATGCCTTTTTTTGGAGCAATATTAACAGGGCATTTTTCCCGAGGATAGCTTTTGGGGTCTTTCGGTCTTCTTTCGAGCAATATTAACAGGGCATTTTTCACGAGCCATTCATGAGCATCCAAGGAATTTCACATGCCGTAAGTCCGAATGCTTTGAGAAATTCAAAAAGCATAGGTTAAATACGGAAAAGCATCTGGATAAATGTCTCAAGACACTACAATCTGATCGTGCGTACAGTTGGAAAATTAGAGAATGGAGCAACCCTGCCAAGGCATATATACTGTACATTCTTGGTAATTATTTTGTCAAGCCGTTGATGGTTAACTAGAAGAATCAGAAGCAAACCCGGAAACAAACCCCAAAACCAAGAACCAATCGAAAACTTAGAAGCATAAATGTAGAACTCAGAAACCAGAAATCCATAGCCTAACTCAGAACCAGAACTGGATCGAAAAAGGAAAACCCAAAAACTCGGAACCGAAAATTGAAACACAGAAAGAGAACTCTAGAATTGAGATCCCGAATCCAAACGCAAAACTAGAAACTGAACCCGGATCTGCCGGAGGCGAGTATCACATTTGAGAGAGGAGGAAGTTTCCACAAAGAATTTAGATGGAGTAACTCAGTTTCTCCTTTACCCAGGTCCAAAAACTTGTGTCACAATCCATTCCATATTACAAAACTCCAACTAGAGAAGAAAAAAGAAAATAAAATAGAAAAGTCTTCATGACTAATTAGAGTACCACTAAACTAGCTTTTGGTGGTAGTTTTGTTTCCAGCAGCCTTGCACACTTTCTACCCCTTTCTAAATCCTCACTTTTCATGGGGATGTCTGGGTTGTCAAGGAAATATGGATTACGGGGATTAATTACCAGTTTATCAAGGGAGACAGCAATCTCAAGCAAGTGTGAAGCAAGCTCAAGGTCCTCGGCATGCCCAATAAAACCAGCCAACTCCACCACTTTAAGGCATTGGTGCTGAAATCTAGTAGACGCTTGCACCCGCGCCTCTTCAACTACATTGAGCCTCACCTCACCCGATGATGTTGATGACTGTCACAATTAAAGAGCGAAATGACTGCTTTTTCTCAAATAACAAAAAGACGAGAAAGAAAACAACAAAGCTTATATAAGAGTAAGATTCAGTGTAATATCGTACCTCTTCGAAATGGTAAAGCCTTGCCCTTGTATACTGCCAGAAAGAAGGAATCGAGTCAGTAGAATTTTTTTGGAACAAGAAAGATGCTGGTGATGTTTAAGTGCACAAATTGAAGTTTAACACTAGGACAAAGATTTGCATGACACAAGTAACCCGAGCGGAATTAAGGAGCGAGCCAAGTAATCCTTTTAAATACTCCATATTGTAAAGCCTTACAATCAATTTTTTACTAGTAGAACCTCTTCATGTATCAAACACCTAAACATTACAAGATGCCTAGGAGTTTAGGAGCCAAGGTTCTAAAAGTCGCTAGGCGCTAGTCGGACGGCTGGTCACCACCTAGCGCCTAGGGCAATTAATCGGCGCCTAGACATTAGGTGGATTACTCATTTAAAAAAAAAGAAAAAGAAATTCAAATATTCTCCTCCCCCCCCCCCCCCCCCCCCCCCCCCAAGTTTTGAGAGCAAATAAAACAACTTAAGTAGAACAAATCATTAAATAACATGGAAACTAAGTAATAATGCGAAGTTTAACGTTCAAAGTTTTTTGATCGTGTAAGTGCAACTGGGGTATTGATGTTTAGGGCTTTTGAAATTTTTTTATGTAAGAGAGCTGGGTAGACTGGAAATGTGTATATATCATAGTAGAACTAATCGTCCGCCTAGCCCTGTAATCCTGCCTAATCCGCCAAGCCGCCTAGCACGTCTTGCCAATTAATCCTGCCTAGTGCCCGATTAATCGGCCCGGCGCCTAGACAAATGCCTAGGCCCCTAGGCGCGTAAGAGCCCAAATGGCACACAAGACAGAGAGATGAGCCCATGGTCCCTAAAATCCCACATCAAATACTTCACACCAGCAGGTAACAAAACTATCTTCATCCATAAACTCTTTCCCGCATGGTAACATGCACCTGAAACTTTGCAGCAATAAATCGAATTTGCTAGTTTGTTAAAGGAAGTACCCAAAATCATTATGATCCCCTTCCACAGAAAATCTGCCAAACTGTTTAGCATTGACGGGTATTAGAAGACAATTTCGTAGATAAGTCTCTTTTGTGGATTCTTTGTATATAAAGGGACAAACAATATGACAACCTACAAATTTCACATTGGTTATACACTTGGATAAGTAGCTAATAAGTAGTCTCCTCTTACAAAGGTGAAATGTGTGGCTTTGCCCAATAAATAAGCTAAATCCTAGTTCCAACAGTACTAAGTGAAACCATTAAACAACAGACCCAAAAGTTACGGAAGTTAACTCGGAAGAGTACTCAACTCGCATTGCAAATCTCGACAATGAAGGGCACGCCTTAATCAAGCAAGTGTAGATGACAAGGCTATCTCCAAGTTCAGCCCAGATTTCCAATTCCAATTGCTTCAGACGGCATAGTTTGGTAAATTCTTGGGTAAAACTTATAGAGGCCTTAAAGACCTGAGCAAATAAAGGCACCCACATCAGTAAATATTTCTTTGTGACTTCAAACATGAATAATAAAAGAAAAAACGCGAGCCGGAATTCCAATACAGTTTGGCTTACATACTAACCTCAGAAACGAATTTCATCTTCAGCCTCTCTAGCTGTTGTAGATAGCTCGAATCCATGTGATCTTTGTACATTAAATGTTGACAATAATCTCCGGCGGTGGAGAACTTTGAAAGAACAGGAACATTTGTAAGCAGCAGACGTATGCGTTGCCCAGTATATGAAAAGGACACGAGATTTATAGCACAAATTTCCAAACCTCTCAAACTGATGCAATTGGAGATCTCCAAGGACTTCAATTTGAGTGATATACCTACAACTTTTAGATTCCGAAGGCGCTTTGACCATACGACATGCAATTCTTCGAGAAGAGGACAATTGCCCAGAAAGTTCTCAATAATCTTGTCGGTAACATTAACATATGTGAGACGGAGGGTTGTAAGGGAAGAAAAGCCAATGGAACCAACAGCCCGGGTCGCATGGCCATACAACTGCATGCCTTGTACAGTATTTGAACTTGACTGGAACTTTTCCAAGCTAGGAAATTTATAACTTGGGCGGCAATCTAAGGGTCCATCGTTGAGCAAGTTCAATTCAAACCTTTTAACTCCCTTTCCAAATGCAAACTTAATCCAGCTATCGACGTGATGATAAAAATGATGATCCAAGCAAAAACAAATTATAAATTCGTCTATAAATGGACTCTGGTGATGTTTCAAAACCTGATTAACCCAACTTGCATACGTAAAACTGTTGATCCTTACACCACGAGACAAATCCGAATTCAAGACCGATTTCCAAGCATCAAAGTTCAACCTACGAGTGATAAATGTCCACAAGTATCTCCATTTATTTGAGAGGACACTAGTTCTTCCTGCTTCCTGAAGTGTCAAACGGGAAAGAATGGCAACAAGGATGTCCTGTGGCAATTGACTAATCCGATCCTCTCCACGAAGCTCCTCCTGTTCACCAAAATTATCGCAAACAAAAAGAAGAGACATAAATTATATAATTTAATGACATCCCCAAACTTGTCAATAAATACACAATGCTACGTCCCCTGTCCCAAGATAAGGCAATAATGACAAATGATGACGACCAATAAAACAAGAAGTACATGAACTAGGACATTACTCAACAGTAAACATGATAGTATTTGAGAAGATAAATGCTTTACCACACTTAATAGATAATGGAGACTTAAACCACAAGCACAAAAGTACGAGTGAAAAACACAAGCAAACCAAAACATCATGGGAAGTACCCGTATTTAAGCACAATAATGAAGAATTGCATTATGTTTCTGCATTAAGAATACACAAGTCACCTTGTCTTGCCCAGAGTGCTCCAATTTCGCCACTTTACAGGGACAATAAAACAGTGGCCCACGCTTTCTTCTCTCGCCTAAGATATCTGCAAACAGTATCGCAAACAACAATCGGCAATAATAAAGTTAAAAACGCCTTCTTAACGGCAAAGAGGGAAAGAACTCCTCATGGTTAAACAGATAACTGACTATACTAACCAATTGCAGTTAATTGTTTCTTTTGCTCATTCTCTGCTGCACAACCCGCCATCACCTGATTATAAATAAAGTCCTTTTCTTTTTGGTATTGAAATAATTTAATTTCTCTCTTTAATCTGCTGGTAACCAATTGCAGTTAGTTGTTTCTTTTGCTCATTCTCTGCTGCACACCCGCCATCACCAGATTATAAATAAAGTCCTTTCTTTTTGGTATTGAAATAATTAAATTTCTCTCTTTAATCTGCAGCAAAATTAGGAACAGAAAACAATAACAATTTAGATAACTCAAGGATGTCTCAATTTTCCACCCGATCTGCATAAATTCGAAAACACAGGAATGAATGAATAAACCTAATAAACAACGATAAATTTGGGAACTTTGACAATAGGCTCAACATCTGAGATATGACGTGAAAAACAATTGTATTTTCATCTCAAACTCTCGAAAGGAAGAACAAGATACTTCAATCTAAATACTCCACGAAAACTCACCAGAGAGTGCATTACCTCTGTTTTATTTTCTCCTTTCCCCCACAGCGTCAGATCTCCGGTATATGCAAAATAAATAGTAGTTGATTAAACTGGTAGCCATACATGCGTGTATAGAGAGAGAGAGAGAGAGAGAGAGAGAGAGGGGCCCGGTGGCGACGATCGAGCAAGAAAGGAATGAAGAATCTACTTATTTATCAAGGTGCAGGTTTATTTACCTTTTTGGTCTTTAAAGTATTAATGAGTGGCCAATTTCGTCCTCAATTTAAACATTTATCCAATTTTATCCTCAATATTTAAAATGTGTATCAATTTGATCCCCACCCCTAACACCGTTCCTTATGTCCGTCAAAAAGGAGGGCATCAGTGGTATTTCACTCTAAACAGTATAACAAATTAAAAAAACAAAAACAAAAAAAAAACCATTGGGGACCAAAAGTGGATTCTCTCATCAAGGTGAAGTCTCACCCCATCCCCCTCTAGATTCCCTCCCTTGATCTCATTTGCATTCCCAAATCCAAAACCCTAATCACATTCCTACGGTTTGTCAAAAGTAAGAAAAGAAAAACCCGCATACCAGATCTGCTCATCCCATAAGCCTCTCTGGCAGCAGATCCCACCAGTCCAACCCGCCCACTAGAATAAGACACCCAATACAACATCATCCCCATCCACAACCTCCTCGCCGACCACCCCTCCCTCCCGCCACTCAGAGGTTTGTGCCGCCGTCGTCGCCCTCCGCTCCGTTGGCGAGCCCTGCAAGCCCCCTTTCACCCCATGGCCCTACGACGACAACCTCCTCGACTGTCTTGGCCTCTTCTTCGGCTTTCAGAAGGACAACGTCTACAACTAGCGCGAGCACCTCGCCAGTGCCTAGATGCGCCTCTCCCCTTGCCCCAACATCATCGACTCCCTCGACCCCTTCGTCCTTTGCCGCTTCCGGCGCAAGCTACTCGGCAACTACTCCACTAGAAAAATGGGTGATCTTGGAGAACTAATGCAAGTAGACCACTAGCGTGGTGCCGTGAGCGGTGGTAGGTAGCAATTCGACGAGTGGAGTAGTTCGCAGGGCTGAGTAATTTTTTGTATTTGGATTTGGTTTTGTTTTTGTTTTTTTTAATTTGTTTTTTTAATTTGTTATAGTGTTTAGGGTGAAATACCAAATGGACAAGACGGACGGCGTTAGGGGTGGGGACCAAATTGATACACATTTTAAACATTGAGGACAAAATTAGACAATTATTTAAATTGGAAAGGAAATTGGCCACTTGCCAATACTTTGGGATCAAAAAGGTAAATAAGCCCCAATTTGTTTGTTCTCTGTTGCCCTATGAATAAAGGACAGTATTGGTCCCCAAAGTATAAAACTTATATCACTTTGGTCCCCTTTCTCAAATCTTGTCATTTGAAAACAAATATTCCGCATTGCCATAGCCCGTGGGTGGATAGCCTAAGGGCGCTGCAATTCGCAACCCTTTATTTTCTCTCATAGCCCACTACATTTCGGTAAATAATTGTTGAAAATCATACATAACATTTCGGTAAATAGTTGTTGAAAACAATATTATATTTCGGTAACTACATGTCGAAAATATGTTCAACTCTCGGTAAACAACTGCCGAACATACATTTTCGGAAAATAGCTATTGAAAAAAATATTATATTTCGGTAATTGGATGCTGAAAATATATCTCAATTTCGGTAACTAACTGTCGAGTATAATTGAAAATTTTTAACGAGCTATGGGAGAAAATAAAGGACTGCGAATAGCAGCGCCCTAGCCTAATGGCTTATTAGCCTTTTTGGTCTTCAAAATATTCAAGAAATTTCACTTTAGTCCTCAATATAATAATCGGAGTGATTTTGTCCCTAACGTTTTAATTTTGTTCTAATGTGGTCCCCTGTGGAACACCGTTACACCCCACCATCAAAACAAGGGGCATTCAAGTTATTTCCCACCACCCTACCCCTGCTTCTACTTTGCCAACTCCTCAACTCCACTGTAATGTCATTGTTGACCTTAACAATCCCTTAAATGGATAATCAAATGATGATATGATAGCTTTTAATTATTCAATTTTGATTATTTCACTGTGGATGCTCTAAAGCCGTTGATTTTGTAAGCTCAAAGTATTACCAAGCATAGAATAAACCATGTTGACCAGGCATCGACAAATTCATAGTTGAATCCTATTTCTCAATCGTTTATTAGACTTTTTTTCTTTTCTGGCCAATATAATTCGACAAAGTCTTTAGTGATGCTCGATCAGCCATGTTTTTTTACCTATGGAAAAATTGCTCTGAGGCCGATAAAACAAATATCTCAAATCATTAAATAAGACTATATGGTGGGTCTCATTTTGTGTCACACAAGAAATGGTACGAGAAATAATTCTTTCTCCACGGTGTAACCATGTAACGCAAAGCCCAGAACTATCCATTGCTTGAGTTTTGAACGCGATTGATGCCGATTAGGTCACAAACTTTGTGACAAGAGTGGGTTGTTCATTTACGATAATCTTTCTTTTTGTTATTTATTTATCAACAATACTACTCACACAACAATCCAAACATAACAATTTACACAACGTTTCACATACACGTGAGGCTCACACATAGTAGTGTGGACATGTATGTGAGAGGTTGTGTTTGATATTGTGTGAGTATCATTTTTGCTTATTATTTATCCACTGGTTTAAATTTGAACGTGATTGGTTCTCGTTAGGTGATTAGTTCTCAAGAAAGATAGCACTGCGTGCATATTTAAAAAATGTTATTAGAAGCAAAGAAGCTCAGATATGATAACAGTACAAAATTAGTGGCCTTGGAGGCTAGTGTTCCTGCAGCGCTCAATTTCATGCACCGTTTGTTTTGGCGATCAATAGTCATAATTTTTAAAAAACTCTTTCAGGAAAGAGTTAGGCAATTAATGATCCGTCTCGGCAATCATATATGATATTTTTAAAATCCGGACCATTGGACGGTGAGATTGAGCGCTGTTGAATACTGGGACAGCAACCCTCTAAGTCCGATATTTTGTCTCTTAAAGAACTCGTACCAATTTTTTAGAAATTATATGAACCTTTTTACAAAAATTATGTAAGTTTTCTTATATACATATATATTTTTTGGAAGTGAATTATGCTAGAGTTTCTGAAACGAATTTTTTTTAGAAGATTGTTTCATCAATTAAGCATTTCGGAAAAAGTTTTCTAATGAACGGACAGAGACTAAACTAATGTAACAACATACACTAAACTTAGGCAACAACATATTAACGGAGGGTGATTTTGAAGAGTTACTTCTTTAAGAAATTTAAATGTTTTTGTATTTCTTTATTCAGATTTGATTAAAAAGAATTTGTTCTAAACTTATACTACTATTCCATGCGAATATTTGAACCATAACACCCCATAACAGTACCTGGAGGTAGGTATTTATCTTTTTTCTTTTGGTAGGTACTAGGGATCCCAAAATAAGTTAGTGGGCCTCGTGCGAATTCAGCTGAGGTTTGATATAGTATATATACTTTGGGGAACTGATTTTCATAGTACTCCCCTTTAAAGATATTGCATTCTTTTTTCTTTTTCACGCAAAAATTTCAAATTATCCTTTCTAATGAATTCAATTTCACATGAAAAGTCCGTTTTTGTCATTACACCTGAAAAAGACAAATCATTTCCCTGCTTTTGAGTACTACTACCCCAGGATATTCAAAAATGTTACACACACAACCGTTGTGTAATTAAATCTGATCGTCCAAAAGTGTTTTGGATAGTCCAGATTAAAAATAATCTGTTGCTACGCGCACAACCGTTGTGTGCCATTAACAGATTATTTTTAATTCGGACCGTCCAAAGCAAAACACTTTTGGACGGTTAGATTTAGTTACACAACCTACACAACGGTTGTGCGTGTAGCAATTTTGCAGGATATTAGGTTAGCTCAGATGCGGATCAAAAAAAAAAAAAAAGGTTAGCTCAGACTTTGGGCTGTTGGGCTTTGTCCATGTGTGGGCTTAGCCTAAGTGGTCCATCACTTATGAATATACAAATTTCAGCTCAAGTGGTCCATCACTTTTGAAGATTTATTTTGGGAAAATGACGGCTCATGACGTATTTTGCTAATTAATATTCGTCAAAGATATTTTCAGCAATAACAAATGTTCTTAGCATGTCCTTAACGGGTATTAATTATCTAAACACGTCATTGTCCGTCATTTTCCCATTTATTTTCAAGGATTAATTATGGGTTCTAAATCGGATGGGGCCTCAATCTTTCTTACTAATGTAGTTGAACTTACTAAAAACGAAAAAATTCTACCATAAAGTGTGTTTATTTTGATTCCCGCATACGCAATTAACACGCAAACTTTGCATTAACCAAGGGAAATAATAGCACGAGGGAAAAGGTCAAAGATGCTATTCAAACACAAAAATTAGCCTAATAGCTAGCTCAGACACCCAAATCAAGTAACAACGAACAACTAAAATAAAAGAGCATCTCCAACAATCATCTCAAGTTTGTCACCCAACATAGTTAAACTCAAATGTATAATTAGGGAGGGTTCTATTCTCAAACTTCACACCAAACCTTTTATCCGCCCGAATTATCAAACTAACAAGCTGTTCGTTTCCATCCCTCTACTCTCGCCTCGTTGTTTTGATCATTTCTGATATCGAAGGTAACACCGAGCAATTTTGATTCCTACTTTTTGCGATTTTGCTTTTGTTCAATTTCGATTTATCGATTGCAACATTGATCGGATGGACCTTTTCCAAAAAGCAATTACAGTAAAATTAAGCCACAAGGATAAGTATTTGGTGGCAGAGGATGACCAAGAATCCGTATCCCTCGCCCGTGACGGTTTGTCGAAGAACGCGATATGGTCGGTTCAATTCTTCGAAACAAAGAGGTACTTGCGCTTCAAAAGTTGCTAGGGAAAGTATCTAACTGCATCGTACATGCACCTCCTCCATGGCTCGAACGGGCGGAAAGTGGTTCAAAACATTCCGAAAAAGTTTGACTCCTCCACCCAATGGGAGCGGATACGGGACGGCTTTTCGGCACGATTCCGGACTCCGCACGGGAACTTTCTGCGGCCGAACGGGGGACTTGCCACCGTGGAGGAATTCGGTGACGCACGATGTTCCGCATCAAACGGGAACAGGAGAGAATGTTTTGTGGGACATCGAGGTGGTCGAGGTGACTCCAAAAACGCCGCCGTTGTCGCCGTCGCCAATTATTTGTTGTGAGTCAACGTTGATTGTGAGCTTTCCGGTAGCAAGGACGCCGCCTACTGTCATGCTCCAAATCCGGGAGCATAATCGGCCGTGTACCATGAAACAATTATGATATGCAAAGCCTAATTAAAAGTATTTTTAACAACTTGAAACAAATAAAGAAATACTGAATATTTTATTACAATAAATGTGCGACACGAAACCAATATTTTTCTTGAGCAAATGACACTATATTTAATATTTCAATCTCCAAATTTCACAATGAACTGCCGATAAATAAAAGTGCGGAAGCTGTTTGACAATATAAAAGAAAAAAAAATGCAGACGCCCTAGAGGTCCAAACAGAAGGTCCCGACAATGCCACAGATTCCACTACAATGCCCCATGCACTAACTTGGAAAAAAAAGAAAGAGTGGAATAAATCCGTCAACTGAAAGCTCAGTGAGTAATTAAGCATGCTAAGGGTAATAATACAAAGTGGCATATGTATAAATGAATGATAATTGAGGGTTCCAAAGAAGTGGTTTCAAATTAATAATGAAGGTCGATATTTGCTCTTTATGTACCGAGGGAAAACATGATTTGCTTATTGAGTTTCCGATTTCTGATTAACTTGTTTTTTTACGGAAATATTTTTGAATTCAAGATCTACAAAGTGAACAGTTTGGATTATGTTCTCAGGGTGCTTGGTTCAATTGTTGTGTAGCTATGCTTAGATGTGATGGGGTCGTGACTTTAACTCTTATTCAAAGGAAGTTGATATAAAAACGAACCACCCAGTCACCCACGTGATGGACGGAGAGTAATTATCAACCAAAAGCAAAGGGAGAGTGATCTTGATTAGTAAAATGGAAATCTAAAACTGAAGCAAGAACCACCATTTTCATCTCCCTTCAGGTACAATCAAAACAACAAACCCGCACTTGAAATTCAGAAACCAATAAACTCGAAGCTCTACTCAGAAAAATCATACAAAGAGCGTCGAGCAGATGACAGTTTCAGTGATATGCTCTTTTCTGAACTCTCTCGTCGACAGTTTATTTTAAATTATTAACTTGTTCTTTTTCTTCCTTGTTATCCAACTTTGGTTTGTGTTTCTTTAGTCATCTCTTTTGCACTTGGTTGTTGTTGTTGATCATAGATTGCTGTTAGTTTCTCTTGTTGTAGTGTGGTCTCTCTCTCTCCCTCTCTCAAACAGGAAACCTTTCTAATCAAGATTAAATCTCCGTTACAGAAGAAATTCTAAAAACACATAAAATGTATTAGAATTATATATCCGTTCACTGTTAGTCGATTCAAACAAATGGGCATTCGAGTTGTTGGAAAGATTCACGATGCCACAAAGGTTTCACTTTCACAGAACTGTTCGATCACAAACGGGAACAAAATCTACTGTGATTTTCCATTTCGGGGTTAAAAGAACTTGTCCTTTGCTATCCAAGATGCAACATATCTCTCAACAACGAAAAAAGAAAGAGAGTGAAATTACAGAGCTTAATCCACCCAGAGAGTTTCTCACTATATTATTACTTTGCGAGGATTTCAAACGCTCAGCTTAAACATTATTCATCAGAATTGCCCAAGAATAAGCCATTGACTCTATTGAGAATCCTTTGATAAAAGATTGTGGGTCTCAATTTTCCGAGCATTGCTGAGGTCATCGACACAGTTACCTCTTTCAAGAACAGCAGCAGCCCCCATCCCTGTGCCTGCAGATGAGTTGCGAACAAAAGTAAACAAAACATGTTTCAGTGAATCACATCAGGAGCAATGAAAGGAAAGGACCTATGCACATAGAAAAGACAGCTAAGTGGTGTATGAGAGGAGAGTGCGGGAGAGGACCTATGCACATAGAAATAACTCCAAAGTGACAGTCTTTGCCCCGTCGCTTCATCTCGTGCAATAAGGTGGTGACACAACGTGCCCCTAATAGCAGAAAAGTCATACCATTAGAACACATAGTATGATTAACAAGGCTCTAATATAGCATATTCACAGATTGAAAATCAAAATCCACTATGAAGATTTGGAAACTAGGTTAGGCGCGTAACATGTTCATACACGCAAGATGGGCATGAGGAAAAGGTTTAACGTAGGAACATATTTGTGCACCCTATGGGTGCCCTTTTAAGGGACAAACATCATTATGGAGACCTCTCGGATTGGATATGGGGTAAAGGTGCGGATGAAGAAGTACTTTTGAATGACATCGAACAAAAAATGATCATGAAGATGATATTTGTGACACAAATACCTGTTGCACCCAAAGGATGCCCAAGTGCCATTGCGCCTCCGTTAACGTTGATCTTCTCTGGATCAAGCTCCAGTTTCTTACGGCAATATACAAATTGGGATGCAAAAGCTTGCGTCAAAACCAAGCCCATTAACAGTCATATATATTTTGAAGTCACCAAAAATATACCCCATCTGTTCCTTTTTTATGGTCCAGTATTCCATTTTGGATTGTCCTTTAGTAAGTGTCCATTTTGAAAAGTTAGTAGATAGAAGTGTAATGATGATGCCTTCAAAGGGGTACATATAGGAAGTTATAATTTTTACAGTGTAATGATGATGTCTCCACAAAAAGTTGGATTTACAAAGTGAGACACTTAAAAAGGGATGGAGGGAGTACTAAACAATTTCAGAAGTCTAAGGTACACTGGAAAGTTGAAACCTCATATGTGAAATGAATATTACCTCGTTTATTTCAAAAAGATCAATATCGTCAAGTTCAAGTCCAGCGGCCTTGACTGCAGCTGGAATTGCGACAGCAGGGCCAACACCCATGATAGCAGGATCTACGCCCACTGCAGCAAAAGTCCTACAACACCACAAATATCAAACCTTTTTGAATTCAAGAGTAGAACTTTCCTCGAGTCTATCCGGTCGGGCTACAAGACAGATGTTGAGGATTTCAACCGGAAGAACACACAATGTGATAGCTAAAACTTCATATTTATCTCAGCATGTACGATAAGTGAAGTGATTTATCCTGGTGTAAAAGCCACTACTCCACTACCGATCATTAATTAGGAGAACCTGAAACCTTTTATCCAACATTAAAACCATTTCCTTACACCTTAAGACAACTATAACATAGCAGGGAAGGGTGGTCATTATAATTACGGCTTCGCAAAATAAGAACTAAAACACTTCTGATAATGAAAGAGTAATTGCTTAAAGGGACGACTAAACCAGTCTAGGCAGGATCAGACAGTAAACATGGCTCGGATAGAGTCGACTTGGTGGTGGATTAGCATAGCCAATGCAGGTTATGACTTGATTGACTAAGTTCACAGGGGGGCAGGGGCTTATGTACCCACCAAAGCAATGTGCAAAATATGACTAAAGAAAAACGAAGGAGAAGTAGAAGATTAATAAAATAAAAAGAAGAAGAAGAAGAACCAAAGACCAGTGCTCTTGATCTAAACCCTACTTGACAATACAATCTTATCTTCTTTTTTACTTTGAAAAGGACAATACAGTCTTATCAAATTGGCCCAAATAGGTCACGTATAAACACAAGGTGTGAAAGGCTTAACCAAGCTTAACCTGGATGTAATAAAAAACCCATGTCCAGAAAATTGCAAACCTGAATATGCCAAGAATGGGTAGTCCTTTTTGCATCGCAACACTTCTTTTCATCAGTAGGACGACTCCAGCGCCATTACTCACTTGGCTAGAATTACCTATGACACAAGCACCAAAAGCAGTAAGAATATAACCCATATGTTTCCGAAAGGTAAGTTCAAATGTCACTGTACCGAATTACCAGCGGTGGTTGTCCCATCTTTCTTAAATATAGGCTTCAGTTTCCCCAGATCTGACAACGATGCATTAGGCCGAATACCATCATCAACGGAGATCGTAATAGGTTTCTCATCTCCCGTCTTGGGATCAACAATCTTTTTGAGCAGTAAATATGTCATTGCACAAATCATACCATATAAGCAAAAACTTGGAAAAACAACAAGCAACCGAAATGTGATATCACAACATCGCCAATATGGCGATAAAAATCCACACCTTGGTAGCCACAGGGATTATTTCCTCTCTGAATTTACCAGAAGCAGTCGCCACAGCAGCCTTTCTATGTGACTCGACCTAACAACAACTACAAGTAATGAATAATTCTGACAAAATGGAAGAATCACTCCTCTGGCCAACACATCTACTCAACCCACTGCAGCCTGGTCTTGCTCCTGCCTTGTTACACTAAAGCGCTGTGCAACATTTTCTGAAGTAACACCCATGGGGAGTGTTAGAATAGAGTTGGACTTAGTCCCACATTGATTGCTTATGTTATGTAACTAGTCGCCACATAATATAAATAAAGCTCACATGTGTTAGGGTTAGTTAACACCCTATACACTTTTCCTTTCTTTCTCTCACAACATGGTATCAAAGCGGGATCTTAATCTTAATCCTAAATCACCACAACAATCCTAAACCACCGTAGCCTTTGTACATAATCCCTACAATCTTAGCCTAAACCCTAGTCTCTGTACATAAAATCACAATCCTAATCTTAGCCTCTGCCTTAACCCTAATCATTAGTTCACAGGACTGTTCACCGTCGGTACTGTTCACCGATTACTGTTCATCGTTGGCACTGTTCACCGATACTGTTCATCGTCAGCACTGTTCACCGATACTGTTCATCGTCGGCACTGTTCACCGATTACTGTTCACCGTCGTACTGTTCATCGCGCACTGTTCATCATTGTTGGGTATTATTCCGTTACTCTTATGCACTGATTGTTCTAGTAATTTTGGATTTTTTGGTCAATCTACAGTTTATCCTCTCCAATAGATGGTAGTTTGGGTATGTTGAAGTCTGATTTCAATTGTTAGATTGTGTTGAGTTATTTGGTCTATGTTGGCATATGAGCTCTTGGTTGTTGCTTGATATTGGGATTATGTTGTTCGGTGGCTACTTTGGTTTTGTTGGATGCATGCGGTGTCGTGCCCTTGGTCGTTAGCCGGTCAATCAGTTCCTTATTTCTTGTTTATTGGCCGTTTGTTAGTGGAGTATTTGGTTGGTTGATCTATCGGTAGTTGACTAGTTGCCTCTCATTGTACGGTGATATGTTTGCAATGAAATCTGGTTCTGATTTTACTTCCGCTGATTCTGGTGATTTTGGTTCTTCATTTAGCCGTGATTATGGGTACAGTGGTCGTTTTGACCGCGTTTCTGGTGGTCATGGTTTTGGTCGTTGTGGATTTAGTCGTACAGGTCACATGTCAAGGAGAGGTGGCCATAGTCGAGGCCATGGTTATAGACTTTGTACTTATTGTGGGGGAACTAATCATACGGTGGACCACTGCTATGACCTACATGGTTTTTCTCAGGCTCATCGGGTTACTTCTCCCAAGGATATTAGGCAAGCTGCACGCTCCACTGCTATGGTGACTATTTCTATGGAGGAGTACCAACGCCTTGTGTCACTTCAGACAAGTTCCTCCATTGCTACGCTATCTCAGACAGGTTCTTCTAGTGCTTGTATTGCAACTTCTCATTTTTCTGTTCCTTGGGTTATTGATTCTGGTGCATCTGATCATATGACTGGTAATTCTACTATTCTTTCTGGCCATCAGTCTATTGATAAACCATCTCGTGTTACCTTAGCAGATGGTTCTACCACTGATATTACTGGTTTGGGTTCGGTTTCTGTTACTTCTTCTTTGACTTTGGATTCAGTATTGCACGTTCCTCGTTTTCCATTAAATCTTATGTCTGTTAGTAAACTTACTAAATCTTTAAATTGCTCTGTCACATTTCTTCCTCATGGTTGTGTGTTTCAGGATCTCAAGACGGGGCGAAAAATTGGTGGTGGTACTGAGCGTGGTGGTTTATATTACTTTACTGACAATGTTCACCCAAGTTCTGTTGCCTTTCAGTCTTCTGTGTCACCCTATCAACATCATTGTCGACTTGGTCATCCATCCCTTCAGAATCTTAAACGGCTGGTACCTTCATGTAGCCGTGTTGATGCTTTGCCTTGTGAAGTCTGTGGGTTTAGTAAACATCATAGAGTGTCTTTTTATCCTAGGGTTGAGAGTCGCGTAACCCGTCCTTTTCACTTAGTTCATTCTGATATTTGGGGTCCAATGCGTGTTCCTAATGTTTTTGGCTTTCAGTATTATGCTATTTTTGTCGATGATTATTCTCGTGTTACGTATCTTTATCTCATGAAAGAGCGGTCAGAGTTGTCTTCTATCTTTAAGTCATTTTATATGGAAATCAAAACTCAATTTGATACTTGCATTCGTATATTTCGTTCTGACAATGCAGGTGAATATTTTCATAATTCTCTTTCTAAGTTTTTTGATGACCATGGTATAATTCACCAATCTTCTTGCGCTCGAACTCCACAACAAAATGGAGTTGCCGAACGCAAGATTAGGCATTTATCAGAGGTTATGCGTGCTCTATTATTTCAAATGCAAGTTCCTAAGTCTTACTGGAGTTATGCTATTCTTACAGCATGTTACTTGATCAATCGTATGCCATCTAGCGTTCTAGGTGGTCAGATACCCCATATCGTTTTATTTCCTGGTCGCCCTCTCCACTCATTACCCTTACGAGTGTTCGGATGCACCTGTTATGTTCATGCTCTGGATCCTGACCGGGACAAACTTGATCCACGGTCAATTCGGTGTATTTTTCTGGGGTACTCACGCACTCAGAAAGGGTATAAATGTTACTCACCATCTCTTCGTCGTCATTTTGTTTGTGCTGATGTCACATTTAATGAGTCATTGCCCTTTTACTCGGGTCACAGTACTCCAGTTGACCTTCCTGAGTCTGAGTCTGTGTTTCCTATTTGTGTACCATCTGGTCCTCCCTTGCAGGTGTATGTTCGTCGGCAACAAGTATTAACAGCCCCACAAGTACCAGCCACCACGCCTCCTCCGTCCCAAGATCCGGTTGCACCTTCACCTCCACCTCCACCCTCCACCTCCACCTCCACCTCCACCTTCGCCATCACCTAGTCTTCCTATAGCTCTTCGCAAAGGTATTCGGTCTTGCACATCTCATCCTATTGTTCAGTTTGTTTCCTATGATCATCTGTCTCCGTCCCTTTGTGCTTTTACTACTTCTATTTCGTCCATTTTTGTTCCTAACACTGTTCAGGAGGCCTTATCTGTTTTTGAGTGGCGGACAGCTATGGAGGCTGAGATGTCTGCTCTTCATGACAATGGCACTTGGGAGTTGGTTTCTCTTCCACCAGGAAAGTCTACTGTTGGATGTCGATGGGTATTTACCGTCAAGTATAATCCAGATGGCACAGTAGAACGGTACAAGGCCCGTCTTGTGGCCAAAGGCTATACCCAGACGTATGGCGTTGATTATGCTGAGACTTTCTCTCCGGTGGCCAAGATTAACTCTATTCGCATTCTTATTTCTATGGCTGCCAATCTTGGTTGGCCCTTGTTTCAGTTGGACGTTAAGAATGCATCTCTACATGGTGACCTGCTCGAGGAGGTTTATATGGAGCAACCTCCTGGGTTTGTTGCTCAGGGGGAGCGTTCTCAGGTGTGTCGCCTTCGCAAAGCCCTCTATGGTCTTAAGCAGTCCCCTCGAGCTTGGTTTGGCAGGTTTAGTGATGCTGTGTTGCAGTTTGGTATGCGTCGCTCTCATTCTGATCATTCTGTCTTCTCTATTCAGTCAGATCGGGGAAGAGTAGTGTTGATTGTGTATGTGGATGATATCATTATTACTGGGGATGATCAGAAAGGTATTGATGAGCTGAAACAGTTCTTACAGCGTCAGTTTCACACCAAAGATTTGGGTAAGCTACGATATTTCTTGGGTATTGAGGTAGCAAGATCCAAGGAAGGGATCAGTTTATCTCAAAGAAAGTATACGCTAGATATTCTAGAGGAGACTGGTTTATTAGGAGCAAAGCCTGCGGAGACTCCTATGGATCCAAACGTCAAATTGTGTATTGATCAGGGGGAGATATTTCCTCATCTAGACCGTTATCGTCGCTTGGTAGGCAAGCTGAATTATCTCACCAATACACGGCCTGATATCTCATTTGCTGTCAGTATGGTAAGTCAGTTCATGTCAGCTCCTCGTTTTCCACATTGGGACGCTTGTCTTCGTATTGTGAAGTATCTCAAGGCTCATCCTGGACGTGGCTTGTTTTATCGTTCAAATGGTCATTTGCGTGTCGAAGCCTTTACCGACGCTGATTGGGCAGGATCACCATCTGATAGACGGTCCACAACTGGGTACTGTACTTTTGTTGGTGGAAATTTAGTTACCTGGAAGAGCAAGAAACAAACTGTGGTTGCTCGTTCCAGTGCTGAAGCAGAGTATCGTGCCATGGCTCATACTACATGTGAGATTGTATGGTTGAGAGCTTTGCTCGAGGAGTTGGGGCTTGGTGTACAGTTACCTATTC
Source organism: Rhododendron vialii (assembly GCF_030253575.1). Lineage (NCBI taxonomy): Eukaryota > Viridiplantae > Streptophyta > Magnoliopsida > Ericales > Ericaceae > Rhododendron > Rhododendron vialii. The sequence goes on along the minus strand of NC_080565.1, from coordinate 8,787,460 downwards.
CTATGTATTGTGATAATCAGGCAGCAATACATATCGCTTCGAATCCGGTATTTCATGAGAGAACCAAACACATCGAGGTAGATTGTCATATTGTTCGGGAGAAGATAGATAGTGGCCTGTTGGCTACCCCTTTCGTGTCTACAGGAGCTCAGTTGGCAGATATCTTCACCAAGTCTCTAGTTAAACCACGTTTAGAGTTGTTACGTAACAAGCTGGGATTTTGTGATATTTATTCTCCAGCTTGAGGGGGAGTGTTAGAATAGAGTTGGACTTAGTCCCACATTGATTGCTTATGTTATGTAACTAGTCGCCACATAATATAAATAAAGCTCACATGTGTTAGGGTTAGTTAACACCCTATACACTTTTCCTTTCTTTCTCTCACAACAGGGAGTAGGCAATTTTGCACTTGTGCCATTGTCTTGACCTGATATAAATATAGTATGAGTTCGTCAACACGTGTAGCTTATCCGTTGCTTCACCAAGAAATCACCAAAACAATCCAAAACCAAGACACATAGAAAGAGAGAGAGAGAGGAAAAAAAAAAGGTGGCTTACTCTAGGGTTGACTGAGCCTTCCCATGCCATCTGATTTGCTGTCATGGATTCCAACCCAGCACCAATACCTATTTGGAGAATATATTAGATAATAAGTACTAATAAATGAAGAAACTAATGGCACATCAAGATTGCAGACAAAAAGACATCCACCAAAATAGATGACTTTTTACCAATATCATAAAATCCAGCTTTAATAGCTGCAGCTACATTAGCGACTGCTTGAAGACCCGATGAGCACTGCCTATTCACAGTCCTAATTGGAACAGTTTCTGTGTGTTGGACAATAGATAAAGGTCAGTTATTGAAGGGTATGAAACTAAGAATAATAAATTCATGCAAGGATAGGTACCAGGGAAGCCGGCATAAAATGCAGACATCCTACATTCACTTGCTCTTTGAGAGCCTGGTGCCAATTGTAGAGACCCGTAAATTTCCGTTATATGTTTTAATAATTTATAAATGAATAAGTGTTGGATTATTGAGAATATTAAAGTTGGGGGTCAAAGTGTGAGAAGTTGAAAGCCATGGGTGTTTGTGTGATTTGTGCATGTGTGTGCCGTGTATACCAGGGAAATGTTTTCTTTTTTTTTACTTTCATTTTCCATTTCTTATCTTAGCTCTCTCCCGATCTCTCTCACTCTCTCACCCAACCACCCAAAAATCCATACCAATCAACTCCCAAACCATCTTTAATTTGCATATTCGAGCTTGTATCGTGTTGGACAAAGTTTGGTTCGGAGTATTTTCGCTTGATTTGAATTCCGGAAGCTAGGGTTTGCATAATCTCTTTGATTCCGGTTTGGATACTCGAGGTAGGGAATTCTACCTTTCCTTATATGTTATTTGGGTTCTCATATGTCTTATTTGAGTATTTCCATGTTTTGTTTGAGCTTGTAGTGGTTGTTGTTTGGTCTGGATCAAAATCTGTAATCTGATGAAAAATCGCCAAATTCTGGATTCCTACCGGTAGGCCCGTTCTTTCTACCGGTAGAACAGTGTTGTGTTGCTAGAAAATTAGCTTCCTACCGGTAGAACTTTTCTCCTACCGGTAGCCTGTCTCAAGTTTTTCTCGTGCAAAATGGTGGCCTTTCTGATCAGTTTTTGTACCGGTAGGAATTGTTCCCTACCGGTAGGATTATAAAAAATTTCTTGGAACCTACCGGTACCATTTTTCCTCCTACCGGTAGAATTCTTGTGAATCAAAATTTTGTACCTTCTGTTCTGGGTTTCTACCGGTAGAATCCAAATCCCTACCGGTAGGTCACCAGTCAAATGTTGAAATCTCCTGTGTCGGTGCAGATTCTTTCATCTTAATGCATTGACCTTTTTCATGGGCATACATCATCATTTATACATAACATGGATTCATGCAACCATGATTGCCTTCGTATGCCATGTGATAAGTATGGACGTGGGAATTATTTAAATTGGTGGAAATATGGAAGGATAAACATGAATTTCACGTACGAACGACGATGCACTTGAACTTGTGAATGACGCGCGAACATTCAGGGCCCATCGACGGGTGGGTGCCTGGCAGGGGATATCAGGGTCCCATAATTAGCCTGGCAGGAGCTAATGCTCAAAATATTTTTTTCAAGGCCTAACCTTCAAGGTGGGTGCTTGGCAGGGGATATCGGGGTCCCAAAATTAGCCCGGCAGGAGCTTCGGCTCAGACACATAAATGACACGACATGTTGAGACACGATTTGAACGGATATGATTTATGGGTTGAATAAAAGAAAATTTGGAGATTTTGGGACACTTGTTCATGAAAGTTGTGCTTCCTCCGTTGTCTTGTGATCTTTTATCATTTGTTCATTCGTCTCGCTCATTTGCATATAGAGTTTGCGTAGACTTTTCTACTGGGCTAGTGTAGCTCAAGCCTTATATTATTTTCAGGTGCTAACCCGGAACCCTAGCTTGCATTGCTTGGCGTGCTTGGAGTGTGGTCATTATTTTTGAAAGCTAACCGAAGGAGTTACTTGTTCATCTTTGTAAATTTATTTTGAAAGATGTATTCGTAACTTAAATTGTAATTCTTTTGATTTGGAATATTGTAACCCTTAATCCTCCTTCGACATTTGATACTTATGTTGATTTGGGGCCGTTGAGCCTATATTGTAATATTTTGGAAACTTTGTGAATTTGGAAGCTTAACTAAGGAAATGAGAACACAGTGATCTTTTGGGTACCGTACGGATATTTGTGAGTATTTTTATTATGTAAATCATTTATAATTATGTTTAAAATCGAGGACGTGACAACTTGGTATCAAAGCTTAGGTTTAGAACACCTAGAGACCGTGGGGAGACGTTTTGTCTCATGGGTTCAAAATGTCGCGCCTTCTAACATAATTTGTGCATGCTTGTGTGACTAACATTCATGTGATTACTTGGCATTGCATTTTCGTTATCGTAGAGTGTCGTAGAGTTATTAACCCGTGTTAGGAAGTTGAGGGCTTCGACCTCATAGTAATAATGTTGTGGTTAATGGTTTCTTTTCTTATATCGTGTAGTAAGATGCCTCCGAAGACCCGTGTCAGACGAGTTGGGGCTGGAACCCGGGGTGGTCGAGGCCGTGGTCGTGGCCGTGGGGTACCTCTTGAGGACGAGGTTAGTCAGCATGGGGAGAACCCAGGTGGGAATTTGGGGGCTGGGATCGGTCGAGGTGCAGGTGTACCTCTTGCTCAGAACCAATTCGCTAGGGACCTCGTCGCAGCACTTACAGCTGCAAATCTTCTGAACCAAGCTCCTAGGGAGAATGTCGAGGATCGAGCCATGGTGGCAATGCGAGAGTTTAGCCGTAGGAATCCACCGGTGTTTGATGGAACCAGTAGCGACCCTTTGGTAGCTGACCATTGGCTAGCTCAAATTCGTAAACTCTTTAGAGCTCTCAATATCACCGAGGACAACATCAGAGTAGGTATTGTGGCCGTTCAGTTGGTTGGGGAAGCCGGTGAATGGTGGGAATCTGTCTTAGAGTCTAGGAAGGATGCAAGGAGAGCGGCAAGGACCGCGGCTCAAGTAAATGAACCGGATGTGGAGGATTTGACGTGGGTAGAGTTTGAGACAATTTTTGAGGAGCAATATTTTCCTGAAACCAGTCGTGATCAATTGAGAGAACAATTTGAGAAGTTAGAGCAAGGAAGTATGACTGTCTCAGAGTATGCACAGAAGTTCCAATCTTTATCTCGTTTTGCGCCAGAGTTGGTGGCGACGGAAGAGAGGAAATGTAGGCGCTTTGAGAAAGGGCTACATAATACCGTGAGGAGGATGGTAATGGTGCAACGCAAGACTAAATTTGCCGAGGTAGTTGAGTGTGCAAGGAGTATTGAGATTCCGAAGGAAGCACAAAGGAATAGGGGGGTTTGGGAACCGCGACAATCAACCGTGAACACGAGTTCTTCATCGGGGAGCTTTGGAAGCCAAGGGAGGAAAAGGGCAAGGGAACCATCTCAGACACCGCAGGGTAGTTCGTCGAACTTTAGGCCGCCTTCTTCTTCTTTGGGGGCTCGGGGTGTTCTGTCTAGACCTCCACCTGTGTGCTACAAGTGTAATCAACCTGGACACGTTCGTGCTCAGTGTCCACGCCTCGGGGAAACTTGTTATATTTGTGGTAAAACGGATCATTTTGCAAGGAGTTGTCCTCAGGGGTCGGGGGCGCGCAGTGAGTCAGGTTCTGTGCAGCAGCCGGGAACGGGGCGTAATGTGGGCCAGTCGTTTAGGGGTACTCAGAGGCAGCAGCAGCCTTACTTTCGTCAGACTACGTCAGCTCAGAGTTCCGGGGTTGATAAGGGAGCGAGTTCTTCCGCGCCTGCTCAGGGTTCTGGTCAGAGAGGGGGTTTTATGCAGGGTCAGGGTACCCAGGGGCGAGTTTTCAACATCACTTCTGCTATCCCACCTACCACTTCTCAGGTTCCGGAAACTTCTGTTGTGAGGGGTACTTTTCTTTTGTTCAACTCATTTGCTAAAGTACTCTTTGATTCTGGAGCATCGCATTCTTTCATTGCTGCATCATTTGTGTGTACTTTGGAATTGGAATCGGAAACTATTAGTCCTCCTTTGTTTGTCGAAACACCTCTAGGGGGTAGAACACCTCTTGACCGTATTTGTCGAGATTGTGAGTTGGTTATCCGTGATTGTCATTTCATGTTCGACTTCATCGTTTTAGGAATGTCGGGGTTTGATCTTATCTTGGGAATGGATTGGCTATCCAAATTTCATGCTACCATCGATTGTTTTAAGCGTCGAGTTCGTATTTGTCCACCCGAAGGTCCTTGTTTTGAATTCTTTGGGGAGCGTCGAGAACCATTGGAACCTTATTTATGTGGGCCTCGTGAGCTAGGGTCGGTTTATTCATTGTTGGCGAGTTTGACGTTAGATGAGGATGCCTTCATGCGTGGGGAGTTACCCTTAGTGGTTTGCGACTTTCCGGATGTATTCCCGGAAGAGTTACCTGGTTTACCTCCCGAGCGAGAGATTGAGTTCACCATTGATCTACTTCCCGGTACCGCTCCTATCTCCGTACCTCCATATCGTTTCGCACCCGCCGAATTGAGAGAGCTAAAGACTCAGTTACAAGAACTGGAGAACCTAGGATTCATTCGTCCAAGTACGTCTCCGTGGGGAGCACCGGCTCTTTTTGCGCAAAAGAAGGATGGTTCACTCCGTTTGTGTATTGACTACCGTAAGCTAAACCGAGTCACCATTAAGAACAAGTATCCCATGCCTAGAATCGATGATTTGTTCGACCAACTTCGGGGTGCCACTTGTTTTTCTAAAATCGACTTGAGGTCCGGTTATCACCAATTGAGGGTTCGTAGAGAGGACATCCCTAAAACCGCTTTCCGCACTCGTTATGGCCATTATGAGTTCGTTGTTATGCCTTTCGGACTAACGAACGCTCCAGCTACATTCATGGACTTGATGAATCGTATTTTTCGTGCTTATCTTGATCGCTTCGTCGTCGTCTTTGTGGATGATATTTTGATCTATTCGCCTACGGAGGAGGAACACCAAGCCCATCTCACCATTGTTCTTGAACTCTTGAGAGAGCACCAGCTATACGCTAAACTTAGTAAGTGTGAGTTTTGGTTATCCGAAGTTAAATTCTTAGGCCACGTGGTTTCGAAGGGTGGAGTGTCTGTTGATCCCGGAAAGATAGAGTCGATTATGAATTGGCAGCGACCAAAGAACGTATTCGAGATTCGAAGCTTCTTGGGTTTGGCTGGGTACTACCGCCGTTTCGTTTTAGACTTCTCTCGTTTAGCGGCACCAATGACTAGATTGACACGTAAGGGGACCCGATTCGTTTGGAGTGACTCGTGTGAGACAGCCTTTGAGGAGTTAAAGAAGCGATTGACTACCGCGCCGGTTTTGATTGTGCCCGACCGTGGAGTTGGCTACTCTGTGTATTGTGACGCGTCTAAGGAAGGGTTGGGATGCGTGTTGATGCAGGCGGGACGAGTGGTAGCGTATGGGTCACGACAGTTGAAAACACATGAGCGAAATTACCCGACACACGATCTAGAACTTGCAGCCGTCGTATTTGCTTTGAAAAGTTGGCGTCATTACTTGTATGGTGAGAAGTTTGAAGTCTTTTCCGATCATAAAAGTTTGAAATACTTATTCTCTCAAAAGGAACTTAACCTTCGTCAACGCCGTTGGATGGAGCATTTGGAGGATTATGACTTCGAATTACAATACCACCCGGGGAAAGCGAACGTTGTGGCTGACGCATTGAGTAGAAAACCGACACAGCTAGCGAGCCTAGCGATTCATGAGTGGAAAGCAATGAACGACTTGGGCTCCTACGCCATGCACTTTGAGGAAGTTCGGGAAGGGGTCACGTTATGCAACTTGACGGTACAATCGACTTTATCGACGAGAGTGATTGAGGCCCAGCAACATGATGAGGAAGCAGAGGAACTCCGTACTAGATTCCTTAGTGGAAACGCTCAAGAAGGGTGGATGATTCACGCCGACCGAAGCTTGCGCTATCAAGGAAAGTTGTTTGTACCCATTTCGTGTCGGGAAGAAATCTTACGAGAGTTTCATCATTCTCCGTTAGCCGTTCACCCGGGAGGAACAAAAATGTATCATGATTTGCGTAGACAATTTTGGTGGTCCGGAATGAAGAGGGACGTTGTGATTTTCGTGTCCAAGTGTCTCACGTGCCAACAAGTGAAAGCCGAACATCAACGACCCGCGGGGGAATTGCAACCATTACCAGTGGCCGAGTGGAAGTGGGAGCATGTGACCATGGATTTCGTTACAGGTTTACCGAGATCGCCAAGGGGGCAGGATGCTATTTGGGTAGTTGTGGACCGTTTGACTAAAACCGCTCATTTCCTACCCATTCAGGTCACCGATTCCGTTGATGCGCTTAGCCGTTTGTATATTCGAGAGATCATTCGACTTCATGGGATTCCCGTGTCCATCGTGTCCGATCGAGATCCGAGATTTACCGCACGTTTTTGGCAGAGTTTACAAGCTGCTTTGGGCACTAATCTTCTATTTAGTACCGCGTATCATCCTCAAACCGATGGGCAATCCGAGAGAACGATTCAGATTTTGGAAGACATGCTTCGGGCTTGCGTGATGGATTTCCGGGGTAGTTGGGAGGACCACTTGCCATTAATCGAGTTCGCGTACAACAATAGCTATCAATCTAGTATCGAAATGGCACCGTATGAGGCTTTGTATGGAAGACCGTGTCGATCGCCTGTGTGTTGGACCGAATTGGGAGAGGCTACGCTTGTAGGACCGGATATGGTTAAGGAGACCTCCGAGAGCTTGAAAGTAATTCGTCGGCGCCTTAAAGAAGCTCAAGAGAGAACGACCGAACAAGTTAAGGTGATTCGCCAAAGATTGTTAACCGCGCAAAGCCGACAAAAGAATTATGCCGATCGTCGTCGTCGCCCGTTGTCTTTTGAAGAAGGGGATCACGTATTCCTTAAAGTATCGCCGCGTAGAGGTTTGTCTCGTTTTGGGAAAAAGGGGAAGCTATCGCCGCGTTATATCGGGCCGTTCGACATTATTGAGAAGATTGGGGAGGTTGCATATCGCTTGGCTTTACCACCGAGGCTGTCGGGTATACATGATGTCTTTCACGTGTCTATGTTGAGAAAGTACGAACCTGATCCGTCGCATGTGTTGGAATGGTCCGAACTCGAGTTAGAGGCCGATGCGTCTTATGGGGAAGAACCGGTCCGTATCCTAGATTCGCGCGACCAAGTGTTGAGGGGTAAGACGATACCGTTAGTACGAGTCTTATGGAGAAGTCAGGGTAGCGATGATCAAACTTGGGAACGAGAAGATGAGGTTAGAGAAAAGTATCCACATTTATTCCCGGAGTAACCCAATGTGAGCACTCGAGATTGAAGTATTTTGATACTAAATTGTTGCATAATATTAATGGTTATACTTGTTGCACGTTTGAATGACGCATGACTTAGTGAACACGTTTATTTGAATTTCGAGGACGAAATTTCTTTAAGGAGGGTAGGATGTAGAGACCCGTAAATTTCCGTTATATGTTTTAATAATTTATAAATGAATAAGTGTTGGATTATTGAGAATATTAAAGTTGGGGGTCAAAGTGTGAGAAGTTGAAAGCCATGGGTGTTTGTGTGATTTGTGCATGTGTGTGCCGTGTATACCAGGGAAATGTTTTCTTTTTTTTTACTTTCATTTTCCATTTCTTATCTTAGCTCTCTCCCGATCTCTCTCACTCTCTCACCCAACCACCCAAAAATCCATACCAATCAACTCCCAAACCATCTTTAATTTGCATATTCGAGCTTGTATCGTGTTGGACAAAGTTTGGTTCGGAGTATTTTCGCTTGATTTGAATTCCGGAAGCTAGGGTTTGCATAATCTCTTTGATTCCGGTTTGGATACTCGAGGTAGGGAATTCTACCTTTCCTTATATGTTATTTGGGTTCTCATATGTCTTATTTGAGTATTTCCATGTTTTGTTTGAGCTTGTAGTGGTTGTTGTTTGGTCTGGATCAAAATCTGTAATCTGATGAAAAATCGCCAAATTCTGGATTCCTACCGGTAGGCCCGTTCTTTCTACCGGTAGAACAGTGTTGTGTTGCTAGAAAATTAGCTTCCTACCGGTAGAACTTTTCTCCTACCGGTAGCCTGTCTCAAGTTTTTCTCGTGCAAAATGGTGGCCTTTCTGATCAGTTTTTGTACCGGTAGGAATTGTTCCCTACCGGTAGGATTATAAAAAATTTCTTGGAACCTACCGGTACCATTTTTCCTCCTACCGGTAGAATTCTTGTGAATCAAAATTTTGTACCTTCTGTTCTGGGTTTCTACCGGTAGAATCCAAATCCCTACCGGTAGGTCACCAGTCAAATGTTGAAATCTCCTGTGTCGGTGCAGATTCTTTCATCTTAATGCATTGACCTTTTTCATGGGCATACATCATCATTTATACATAACATGGATTCATGCAACCATGATTGCCTTCGTATGCCATGTGATAAGTATGGACGTGGGAATTATTTAAATTGGTGGAAATATGGAAGGATAAACATGAATTTCACGTACGAACGACGATGCACTTGAACTTGTGAATGACGCGCGAACATTCAGGGCCCATCGACGGGTGGGTGCCTGGCAGGGGATATCAGGGTCCCATAATTAGCCTGGCAGGAGCTAATGCTCAAAATATTTTTTTCAAGGCCTAACCTTCAAGGTGGGTGCTTGGCAGGGGATATCGGGGTCCCAAAATTAGCCCGGCAGGAGCTTCGGCTCAGACACATAAATGACACGACATGTTGAGACACGATTTGAACGGATATGATTTATGGGTTGAATAAAAGAAAATTTGGAGATTTTGGGACACTTGTTCATGAAAGTTGTGCTTCCTCCGTTGTCTTGTGATCTTTTATCATTTGTTCATTCGTCTCGCTCATTTGCATATAGAGTTTGCGTAGACTTTTCTACTGGGCTAGTGTAGCTCAAGCCTTATATTATTTTCAGGTGCTAACCCGGAACCCTAGCTTGCATTGCTTGGCGTGCTTGGAGTGTGGTCATTATTTTTGAAAGCTAACCGAAGGAGTTACTTGTTCATCTTTGTAAATTTATTTTGAAAGATGTATTCGTAACTTAAATTGTAATTCTTTTGATTTGGAATATTGTAACCCTTAATCCTCCTTCGACATTTGATACTTATGTTGATTTGGGGCCGTTGAGCCTATATTGTAATATTTTGGAAACTTTGTGAATTTGGAAGCTTAACTAAGGAAATGAGAACACAGTGATCTTTTGGGTACCGTACGGATATTTGTGAGTATTTTTATTATGTAAATCATTTATAATTATGTTTAAAATCGAGGACGTGACACCAATACTGTCCCCACCACGATATCTCCCACTTCACTTGGACTCAAATTTTTTTTCTCTATCAATGCCTGAGTAATACGGAGTCATCATTAGTTTATAGTATCTTAAAACTTATCAAACGTCATTTAGGTGTTCAGCGAAACGAACTGAACAAATTGAGAGATGATCACAAACCTTCAGAACAGGTGCAAGTAAATCATCAGCATAAGTGTCTTTGAAACCACCCCTCTTTGACTTGCAAAATGGAGTACGATAAGCACTGTACGCGATGAAAAGCAATAAATGTGTGAACACCACCAATTATAACTTACCTAGTTGAGCATCAACAGAAAACTTCAGATACTAATATAGAACTATCATCACAACAGCAAAGTAACTTACGCCACAATAACTACATCATCCCCATAAACAAATGACCTGTGGTATGCTGCACTATCTCCAGCAGCACAGACAGATGCCTGGATGTAAATAATAGTACCCAGTTCAGTGAAAAAACAAAAGGATTGCAAGATATAAATGTTTCGCGGCATGTGCACTTCTGTCAATCATTAATTGACAATAAGAGCATAAGACAAGCTTAAGGAGAACTCTAACAACTCTTATTAGTGTCCTTGCTTCGTATGTTAATAGTATAGACTTTAGTGTATCAACAGTATCATGTTAAATTCGTTGATAGAAATTACATTACTTCATTGTGCATTTTGGCTTTTATATTTGAGGATGCCATACAGAGGTTAGTCACGTCGGACACCTACACTCTCCAAACATTCTTGGATGAAGTGTTAAATAATCATCCAAGCCTATCTAATTATTTCTTACTTTTTCAGAACCAGGCATTGGATTTTAGAATAAGACGCTCATTGGACACTTGGGAATGCATATTGCCATCACTTAGGAAGCTAGGAAATACACTCTTCCAACATTAAGACATGCATTGCATTCATAACTTGGTCTTTTTAAGTTACACGTTACATCTTCCTTTCAATATACCGAGCATTGTGTTTCATTTTCATAACCGATGAATGAAATATTTATATGTGTATCAGTTACATACAAAACTGAAAGAGACTAAGTATTGGGTAACTAAGAGACTACATAGAATAAGACGAGCGTAGCAGAAATAGGGATGTCCCAGTGGATAGGGCTGCTAAACGAACCAAACAACTCAAACTCGGCTCAAGCTTAGCTCAAATTTTGGCTTGTTCAAACTTGTTTATAAAAAATATAAGCCAAGCTCAATCACGTTTTTCCGTTTATTTATAAATTCAAGCCAAGCTTGAGCATACGGGTGTTTGGCTCAATAGACTCGCGAACAAAGGGATCATTCTGTAAATAATGAACATATAGGGGTTCGTTAATAGATATTCCAAAATATGATATATGAGTTACGTTCAATATAAATATTTCACAAGTTTTATATAGTACTACTGCATCAAAAAGAAAACCTCCAAGGTGAGATATGAAAATTTAGGGCTATATTAAATCGTATATAATTATTCCATTTAGCAATTCAAAGGATTTAACATACTCTAGCTAGGATTTAAGGATTTAGGGCTATCATATTCTTTTAGCTAGGGTTTTCTCAGCAAAGATTAGAGAGGTAATTAAGTGGTAACATACTTCATCTTCTCTTCTTCCATTTAAACTCTACCTAACTTGCTTTTTCTAGATAATTGTTCCTTGAAAGTTCATCAGCCTAAGCTCATGCTTGGAAGCTCGAGATTGGCTTGCATATTTCACAAGCCAAGCCAAGCTTCTCACGAACACAAAACTTCAAACGCAAGCCAAGCTTGAACAATTAGTCTCAAAAAGTTCTCAAGCTAAAGCCAAGCTTGAACACTAGTAATAAGGAGTCAAGCCAAGCCAAAGACTAAAGACAGAGGATTAGAATTGACAACAATTTTGAATTTGTAGTGGAATTACAATTGAAAGACAAGTTAAGGAGCATCCAATGGAAACCAGTAGATGCAATAGGAAAGAAAAAAGATAGAATTACTGTTAATGGGAATGTTAGAGGGAGGGGAAGGCCTGAACTAAGATGGGATGCCGATGTAAAAATGATATTAATTCAGTGAACTTGATAGATTACATGGCCATTGACAAAGCAGAATGGTGAAAAATGATTCGTGTGGTCGTCTCCAATTGAATTTTTTTTTTTTATCGGCAAAAATATTTATTAATCTCTGCAATTAAATTTATTAATCTCTGCAATATTACAAAGATTAAAAGGACAAGGACAGAAAGGAAATTAAAATTACTTAATCTCCACACTACCCGAGACCTAAACGCTGGTCCGAGACCAACCAAAGCCCTAAACACCCAAAAACAGAAACCCCACCACTCAAACCACCACACTGCCGAAAACCACAAATGATCGGGATTTGAAACGCAGCAACTGTTGCGCTGACTGCCGTGAATCCTCTATATGTCGCCGATCCCAAAAAACACCCCGAGCTGCCGCAAACACCTAGCATCCCAACCATCACCACCGCTGACTCCACTGCCTGGACTACCACTGGACCACACCCCTCACCAATGAATCACCATCCCACTGCCGGGAACTCCAATTCCCAAACTGCCAAACACCTGCTACCACCAAATCCACCCCATGTTGCCCCCCAAAACACCCCTGCTCCAAAACCACACCACTACCACCATGCACCAACCCAAAAACCTGCACCAAAAAAAAAAAAAAAAAAGGAAAAACAAAACCTAACTCTAGCCTCCAATAACCACCAACCCACAACCAAAATTCCACCACCGCCGAGTCGCCGACCCAATAGCCACCATGGAGAACAGCTAACAATCTCCGACCAAGCACCAAACCGACCCTAATGAGCATCGCTGAGCCACCCAACTACCCAAGCCCGCCACCATCGCCGAATGGGACAAATACCCAGAAAACAAGACTTAGTTTGGTTTGGAATGCAACGTAATTCTCCCTCAATTCCTTAATGATAGTCAATTACGAAAAGTCGATCTATTCTTTGGAAAGAAAAGTAAAGCATTGTTGTGCTTAACTTTTGGATTTTTTAACACCAATGGAAAGAAGTAATTGTGATCTTTAAATTGGTATAGAAAACTCTAAATTTTTTCCGTGAAGTGCCTAATCATTTTGTCCGAAAAATGACGCAATTTTCCGTAAGGGGCTATTATTACGGCACCAAGGGAGTAATATACAAAGTTTTACTTGTAATGCCGATCAAAAAAAAGTTTTACTTGTAATGTGTCCTCAATGTGTTGCCCCCTTCATTTGTTCAAATCGACGTGCTAGCAATTCTGTGTCCATGCCGCTTAGCCAATAACCAAACCAAGACAAATTTTGTTTCCTAATCAAATGTGTGTCGACTACAAGAATCTTTTCTGCCACTCCGCTCTGTTAATCACTCCGTTAAGACTAAAGAGCTATAGCCTATAAGTTCAGATAAGACCGGATGATTGATGTCTTTATTACCACAACATCCAATGGCAACATAGGTCACTCCTTCCCCTCCAACTAGCACTTCCAGTTTCTTTCCTTGAATTGAGATTGCACAGATAGCATTGCCAACTCGACATCATCAACCCCGTAAATCTCAAACAGTGAAACTCGGGTAGTTTTGCAAAAACAAAATTTGGGAAAACTTCAACAAAAGTAACATGATACTCCCTCCGTTCCAAATTAAGAGTCCATTATTCCATTTTGGGTTGTTCCAAAATAATGGTCCTTTTCCAAAAATGAAAGAAAAAATTTGGCGATTTTCCAAAAGTGTCCCTCACAGGTGAATATAAGTGTTATAAAGTAGGTAGAATATAGAGGTAATGGTGAAAATGATATGCATTGTAGGTATAATCATTGCATATCTCCTTAAATAGTTGAAATCTCAAAAGAGACTCTCAATTTGGAACGGAGGGAGTACCTAACAAAATCCCCAAAAGTCAAACTCTAATATTTATATGATCCATATTCTAAAAGAGTCGTCCTATGTTGCGGGTATATTTCGTAATGTTTACAAGTATTTCGGTAGTAAAAGATAGAGGGCGTTATGTGTTATTTCAACAAAGCCGAGCAAAAAAAAGTGTTATTTCAACAAAACTTGAATGATATATGCATAGTACGTATCGAAACCTAAATCGTCTAACAAAATATAGGCCGAAACATAACAAATGGAGTAGTAATATATTCTAAGTGTTACTTTCGAGATGTTACTATAGTGTTAATCAATTTCTTACTCAGACTTTGGGAGAGAGGGAGGGAAATAATTTTATTTTTTCCAAAAAATGGAAAAGCCGACTAATCTTAGGCTAGCTCCTGGCGACATTTAGAAGATTATATATAATTCCCTTAAGGCTTCATTGATCTCAACAGATTAGAAAAAAACAAGGTTGTGAATCCCATACCGTACCGGTATTGTCCAAATCCGGTACCCTATACCTCTAATTTTGTTCCGCCTCAAATACCAGTCGGTACCGGAGATACCGGTCATTACCGGACGGTACCGGACTATTTTGGTTGAAAGTTTAGTTTAGTTTAGTTTTGATAGTGGGTGGAGATAAAAATAGAGTAATAATTGAAGATAGGGGTAATGATTGGAGAGAGATAGAGAGAGATGTGAAAGTAATAAATGGAAAAATAGAATAATGATTGGAGAAAGAAGTAAGTTAATGATTGAAAAATAAAACTAAAACAAAATTAAAATGACAAACGAACAAAGCCTTTAAAATTTATTATTTTTCTTCAAGTACAGGAGAATACCGATAGGGGTACCAGTCAATACTGGACAGTACCGGATAAATGCCTGACTAAATTTTATTTAATTAAATATGTATATTATATTATAAATACTTTTATGTTGAAAAATAACACTAATAGCGATAAATTCGAAACGGTTCTTAGTATCTCACAAAAAAATCGATACTCTAACAGATTCGATATTAAGAACCTTGGGAAAAAGTCAACGAAGTACTATATACTACACAGTTATAGCTCTGTACGTGTTCTGGCACTCAGATCTCAAATTCCAAACCTGCTGCTAGAAACCTACACGGTACAATCAC